>NC_091401.1:16226825-16848700 GCF_032191515.1 Phaenicophaeus curvirostris
AGGTGCTCTGCAGAACTGGCTTAAGACACTTCTTATGTGCCTTAACATTAAAAAAAAAAAATAGTTTGGTCCTAAAGAAAGTACTTTTTTAAAGAATACAGGAGAAAGTACTGATTTACAGGTCTTAACCCTCCACTGGGGTACAACTGCAGTCTGCACCAAGTCATCAAAACTGGAGAGAGGAACATGAAGCTTTGCATAGCCTTGTGGAACTCCAGATGTCAGCTGCGGAGTGAGAGCCTGAGAGCCTGTCCTCCCCCCAGTTAGCCCCACAGTCCTTTCTGTTTTCACTTTCTTTCCTAACCATCATTTATTTCCTTCTGTGATAGCTTACACAGGAGGAGGATTGGTCTCCCCCTTTCTCTCTCCACCTCCTTGACAGCCATGTGACAGAGCACTCTCTGCATCAAGTAAAACTTTTCAGTCCCCAGGAAACCTTGATTTCCTTTCCACTTGCTCCATCGTGAGAGGAAGCATCTCTCAGACCCGCGTCTATCCTGGCCATGGGGAGGAACACCCGGCAGTTTGTCTTGCTAACCTTCGCCTTTGGTGAGTAACGTTGTCTATCTGTTTTGTTAGAAAAATGAGACAAACTATGCTGGTTTTGCTTTCTTGCAGTCAGGACAGCACCTAACAGACCAAGAACTTGAAATAGTTTTGTTGCTAGCACTAAGGGTGTTTTTAATGAAGTCCCACTGCTAAGTAATAACAATAACTACATTTAATTGCAACTGGTATGTACTCAGTCTGATGTTTTCTGTGTATTTTCTGTTGCACTCTCTGGTGACATGAACTCTGACTTTGTGATGTAGTCAGTGTAAAATAGTATTGGAAGCAGGCTTTCTTGGGCTTGCTTACTTTAATTAAAAATAATTCCCAAGCCAGGAAAACTGATTGAGGTTCTTGAGTGAGACAAGCAGAAGAAAAACTAAGGAAGCGTTTCTTGAGTTGTTAATTTGCCAGCATTGTGAGGTGCAGGGCACAATCAGGAAAGCAAGAGTGAGGCAGGGGGCTTGGGGAAGGCAGAGGCAGACTGGGGCTTAGCTCAACAAACCAGAAAACCTGGGAGCTAGCCTGGTCAAGGATGTGTCCTGGCATGTGAAGTCATCCCTAAAGAACCTGAAACAGTACTAAATCTGCCAGGTAAAGGACAGAGCATGATTTAATCCGTGCATTGGCTAAAGGCTTGGTAGGGTGCTGGTTTTCTGCAGTGTGTTTTGCCATCAGCATACAGGGATAACATAGGTAACAACCCCTGTCTGCCTCTCAGCTCTGTTGCGGCAGTGCAGTGCGCAGGACAACAACACAGGGACTCGGCCACAAGCAGATCCTGCTGTATCTGCTCTGCTTCCCCACACCTGCTTCATAGTCACAGTCTGCTGAAGTAGCCCCAGAACTTCTACATGGAAGGAAAGCAAGATCAGAGAGAAATGACACTGATAACTCAGTGGTCAGCAAGGATGTTTTTAACCAGAAAGAACTTGTTTCCTCAGCTCCATATCCATTTTTGATCGTTGCATTAGTAATTTGTTGTGGTGTTTTATTAATGCCACAAAGTCAAATCTTTCTATGCAAATAAGGAAGTAAACATACCTGAAGTTTAAGAGATAAATTCTGGTGGGTTGGAGGTTTATGAAACTGCTCCTGTGGTGGAGGGAAGCTATGACAGTACCGAAACTTCTCAGAAAATCTTGGTGCTTTTCCAGTTCCTCAGGGACTCAAACCAAAGCAGCTAGAGCCAGCAAGAGTGTGCTCAGTGATTTTCGGAGCTGGGTCAGGTTTTTGTGTCCACACAAAATCACTCAGTTAAACATGAGCACTTCTTCTGGGCAGCATAAAGCAGAACAAACCTGTTGGGCTGCTGAGCAGTATGAGTGTGTGCTTAGACAGAAAGGGGAAAAAAAAATCCCCAGCAAGAGATTTTTTCACATACTCCATTACAGGACAGCAGGCTGAGAAATGTCACAGCCAGATCATGGCACTGAGAGCTCTGCTTCCCACCATAATGCCTGGGAGCAAGGCAGTGATGTTCCTTTGCTGGCATTGACTGAACCTCCCTGGTCAGCCAAGCATGAAAACATGATCCCCAGGCCCAGACTGGAGACAGAGAATTTCTGAGCGCTGCCTTGACCTTTTTCTGAGAGTTTTACTCTAGAGCACTGCATGCATGGAGGCTTGCTGGGCAGTAATGCAGCCCTCAGCATTTGTAACGCACAGCTCAGAAGCTGAGTTGAGAGGAAAGGATGCAGCTGCTTGCTCCAGAAAGATACGCTGCAGGGAACACACAAAATGTTGGTCATACAAAGTTCTGAGCTAGCTCCACAGATGAAAACACAAAAAAAAAAAGAAAAAAAAAAAAAGGAAGCTATGAAAAGGGCTGCATTAGGATAGGTGTGCAGGCAGCTCCTTCGCCAAGCCCCTAAAATGGTGAGGTTTTGTGATTTCAGCTATTGTTGCAGATCTCTGTTCATGCTAGGTGAAAATAAAAAAAAAGGAAGGAAGACAAGCTTCAGAGATTTCATTTGTTTCCACTCTGAATGTGGCTCTGGCCTTAACTGATCCTAAAATCCAAATCTCAGCAACCTGCCTGCCACAAACCTTTGACACCAATTAAAGAGAAATTTCTTTGGAAGGATCAGCTTACAATAAACTTATCTGACAATATGTTGTGGCATCCTCTGTGGAGCTGCTCTGCTAGGAATATGAGCTGTCTTGGACCTTTGGGTTCCTTGTATCTCCAGACTGGAGAATTCATCTCTATCCTCTAGCTAATTCGGGCAGTAAAATACCTGAAGCTTCATGCATATCAAGGAATACATATATGTCAGTGACTTATGATGTCTTTTATCTTGATCTTGTCTCTATAGCCTTTTTGCATACCCGTGGTCAAAGACTCAAGCAGAAGAGTTGGGACCTTCATTTATTCTACAATGTACTTTTCCCACTTTTTCTTCACTTCATTATTTACATTTAGGAGCCAGATATTTTCTTTTCAGTTCTGCAAGGGACATGTTTCTGTGCATGTTATAAGAGGGAACATAATTCTGGGGCTTGACTATTTTTAGGTGTGGTCCAAAAAGCCCCTGAATGCTCTACTCTGAAACTTGTTTTTTGTTGCTGAAAGAACATCTCCAAAAGGGCTGCTTCTTCTTTGTTTGGAGCATCCCCTTGAGTACCCCTTAGAGTGAAGAACCTGAGGGTTCAAGCTGGTGTGGCTACAACATCACCATAAATATCCGGAATTTCCCTGTCTCCCAGACGAGTCCCCCAGACTATTCTAAATCACTCTAAAACCATTATGCTGCCTCACTTGCTTCACACACACAAAATGTTCCCTTCCCCCATGCTTTGTTGGTAAGTAATCCACGCATCTACTGCATCCTTCTTAGATCTTTCTAATTTTCTGCTAGCACATCTTGCTGTACTACTGTCTGCAAGGGAATTCTTGTGCTGGCTGGGGATTCTGAAAGCGTGCACACACCCCTGTCAACCTCTGGCTTCTTCAGTAGTAAAAACAGTGTCTGGGGAGTTGGGAGCCAGTGTGCTTCCACTGCAATGGGTGTATTCAGAGGTGTGAAGATTGGAGGAGGGACAAAATATTATGGTAGTCCTACAGCGTGTCTGCTTTCACTCTCCTGTCGTGACTGGAGCCAAGTGAAGAATAAAATCACATCACTCATCTGATAACAAAATCAGTATAGTTATGTCGTGGTTATCAATAGAAATGTTAAACTTAAAGGTTTCTAGACTACTGACTTACTTGTTTCTTTGCAGCATTTTTCTCCTGTTTTGCTGAAGTGGCCCTGGGGGTTGAACTGTCTGCAGAAACCACATCCTTCCACCATACAGCTACTTCTGCTCAGCCACTTTATCATTCTTCAGCCCATCAAGGCATCACAGCTCATTTTAACAGCACAGGCTCTCCTAAAATGACATCCTTAAGCCATAGGACAACTGTGCAGACAACAGACCAGCATCAGGTAACAACAGCACCAAACCAGAACACAACAGACCAGACAGGAGCAACCACCGCACAAGTGACTGGCCAAACATCTCCCGTGGTGGTATCCACAACAACAGCAGACAACAAAACTGCAGTTGGTCACACTACAACCCAGGCAATGGAAACAGTTACACCTGCAGTGAAGAGCACATCCCTACATTCTATGTCCTCAATCAAGCAAACTACAACAAATGTAAGCACAGAAATGACAGCAGCAGCCACAAATACGACCATAACGTATACAATACCAAATACACAAATGACAGCTGCTGCCATAAATACTACAGCCACCACCAAGCTAACTGTAAAGCCCAACACAGCGTCAGGAAATCAAACCACAGCACCTAAAATTCCAACTGCTACAACCATGGCCAACACAACAACCATTCATCCAGGTACTCGTTTGACTATCCCATCTACTGCCATGACAGTGAGACCCACTCCTGCACCACAACCTTCTCACATCCCCACTGGCACATACACCATTTCCCATGGGAACTGGACCTGCATCAAAGCAGTCATGGGCTTGCAACTGATAGCTGAAAGTAAAAAGCAGGTGAGGTGGAAGCACCATACTGCTGAGCTTTGAAATGACTATTTCTTCATTAACTGGAATTTATTCTTCTTTCAGAAGTTAGCTTGTATGATAAAAATAATAGGTTTGCAACCAGGCTAAGGTCTTTTCTGTCCCGCTGCATCTCAGCTGTTGTACTTGGGCTTGTATGATGATGTTAGTGAGATGTATGTGTGCTTTCTTACTTCAGTGATGTATCTGTGATATCAATACTTGGGTGGTAGTTCAGGCTTCAGTGTTATTTGTGTTTCCCAGAAACACAATCTGAACTGACTTCTATGAACAGCTTGGCATTGTGAGTTGCAATGAAAGCAAGAAACTGTCAATTCACAGGCTTGGATTCAGAGGTAAGTTGTCTTGATGCTGATATATGGAGATTTTAGGATCACAGGCGGCCTGAGGAGCTGGTACCCTCTCCTTGCAGCGATCCATGGTGAATGATTCAGCAAAAGATATCGTAAAACCTGAAATAGTGTTATGTCCTTCAGAATTAAGGTTTTGTAACCTTTATTAATACAATATATGGGGTTACATCCCCAGGCTCTGGAGTTCATACGTCTCCAGCCATCATCATTACAAATCCAAATATTCCTGCCTGGGGTCTGAATATTTCTTATATGAAATGAGTATTGCAAGAGTAATCTTCGTCCCTGGACCTGGCAGAAGCCATTTATTAGAGATATTTATTACAAATGCAAGGCATGTTTGAGATAAGACTGAAGGAGCTGAACTCTGTATTCAGGGCTGCAGAGCTCTCCTTTCAGACTACAACATGGGTTCACTGAATGAGCAGAAAGCAATTATTTTCTCCCAGCTTAATGCACCAGAACAACTCAATGCTATGTCCGACAAGTGCTAGTGCTGGGTTACAAGCAGGGAATGACCCTGGCAGCCAGCATTTCAGCTGCTTCTGGCCTGTTCATTCAACCACACAGAGCCTGTCTGAAACAAATACCCACCTAAAAAACAGCTGTAAATCTCTATGTGTTTCTTATTGTTTCCACCCTTCTCTTCATCAGCAGCCTTGCAATGTGTCTTCTCTTCACAGAAGTGGATGGAGTGCGTGACTGTCAACCCCAATGCGACACAGACATCTGGAAGCTGTGGGATGGTGCAGTCCGAGTTGAACATAACTTTCAGTGGAGGTTTTTTAAACTTCACCTTTATAAAGGTAATTGTTGCATTTAGAGGGAAGGAATGTTTAGGGCTAGGGAGCTGGAATTTAGGCTGCCTTTGATCCAGTTTGTGCTGTGGGAAAAGGCATTTCACCCATCTCAATGCTAGTTTTATACCTGTACATAAGTCACTATTACTCCTGTCCTTCCCAAGAGTCATGGGTTTCATGGATTATTCCAATTATTTGACCTTTGGAGGCCACCTGGTCTAAGCGCCCTTCTCAGAGCAGGGTTAATTTCAGTGTTAAATCAGGTCTTGTCTATTTTAACTTTAAATTTGGAAAGGTTCATATGTGCAGTGAAGAGGTGAAGGGTAAAAATGGGCCTTGCAGTCCTTTCATAGAAAGTGCTAGAGGGCAGTGTCAAAGCTACCTGCGTAGCAACACGAAGCGTAGAATAGCCTCAAGCAAAATTTGAGTTTCATTTCTACACAAGTAAAAACCTAGTGGGAGGGAAGGCCAGGTCTGCTGCTGACACTGGAGCAGGACAGAGGGAATGGGTCTGGGACTGGAGTGCCTGTGCAGGAACAAGGTGTGTGTGCTGAGAACTCTGACATACAGTGTCATGCTGCTCTTATGAAACGGAGTCTGAAGGACCACCAAAATGCAGGTAAGGTTAATAGTTTCCTTTCCATAAATCATAGAATCATAGAATCATAGAATAACCAGGTTGGAAGAGACCCACCGGATCATCGAGTCCAACCATTCAAAAAAAAGACATTAATTTACAGAACATTGGAATTATTAAAAGTAAAAAGGTGACAGAATAAAAACTGAACTCTGGATGCAGATGCAACGGCTCACATCCAAGAGTCCTTCAAGTATTAATATGACAAAGTTTTTGGTAAAGTGACCTCAATGGAAGAGACTTGTGATAGAACTAGAATTGAAACAATGCCAAGTATCACATCTGGCCGGCCAAAAGCCACCCACAGTCATTAAATCCAAAGGGCAGCTTGTGCAGTTGTAAGAAGCCACAGTTCATCCATAGCTAAAGGGGCCTAATTTCATCTGATTTTTTAGTGGAAAATTCCAAAGAACTGACCTACAACAAAATTGTAGATAAGTGCCCTTAAAACGCAGCAGGATAAGCGGACTTACAAATGCACACAGAACTTGGGCAAGAGAGAGGCCCTGCTTACACAGTGAGAAAATGAGTTTTCTTTTTAATGTTGTGTCTCTTGATACTGTGTTCCCTGCTGGGACTGCATCACATGCCAGCAGGGCTAGGGACAGAAATTAGTGCTGTATACAAAGTCATTAATGGGCAGGGAGGAATATGGCACAGCTTGGATCCCATCAAACTCTGAGCGTACCATGCATTATGCCCATGTCCTGGAGCTCCATAGCAGTTCAGAGCTGCATCTGGTCACCACTGGTGTGTTCTTCAATTAATCAAGCCAAAATGTCAATGTTGCAGCCTGGTTCTAAGTTCAAACTAGTGACAATTAAGAAAAGTCCAAATGGTTAATCAGTTATCATCTTCCCTTCAACAGAGGGCCATCAAATCCTTGAAATTCAATAAATTTCTATAGAAAGTCTGAGAGGTCACAGCAAATTACACCCCACTGCAGTCATTAATGCTTGAGCAAAGAAAATACTTTGATTTAGTTTGTGTCAAAAAGTTTTCTAGAAGCTAGAGAGAAAAAGTGAGTTAAAAAATCAAGGAGCTGTTTTAAAACAAAGGATCAGTTCAGACTTGGAGTGTTTGCTTTAAATATATGCTTCCTGCAACAAGGAGAGCATTTTCTGAGTTACAAGGATCCTTAGAAAAAGTCTGGTGATTCAAGTACCCATGAAAACCCCAGTTTGTACTAGTGCTAAGGAGAGTGATGTGAACCTTTAGGAGGTACTTGACCTGTCTTGCCTTGAAAAAGGTGGTTACTGGCACTGCATTAGACAAGCCACCCTTCCCTTAAAGATAAGCCTCAAGAGCATAGCAGGGCTTGTCTTAGACTTCTTTGAAATTCAAGTTAATAAGAAATTGCTTTGCCGCTGGTTTTAATGTGTTTGGTCCCCACAGTCTCTTCAACTTCTTTGAACCAAGAGTGTTGCAGCTATGGCACTTCTGATTTTCACTGGTGAAAGAGGAGCTGGATCAGGCCTTGGGGCTGTGGTGCCAGTGTGGGGTAGTGGAAAGCGAGTGGCTGGCCCAGTGCTCACCACTGCTGTTTGCAGTGAACTTCAAAAAATGCAAGTTTTGTAACCGACCCACAAGATGGGCGGTAGGAGCAGGTGTTTTCCCCAAGCAAAGTTACTGACTGTGGCCAAATAAAACATAGCACTGCCACTGAAAAATTGGTAATATTTGACCTACTTATCTTTTTAAGTAGGAATAATGCTGAGAAGCTCTTCTCTGGTGTATTTCTTTCTTAAACTTTCCCAATCCATTCAACTAGCTTTTAAACTGCATAACATTAAAACTGAGCACACATAAGACATTCCTGTCTGCTGCCATTTATCCACCAGCTGCACTCACCAGTCCCTGCGTGCTCACAGCTGGAATGAAAACTACTGGTAGGGCTGCTACACAAAGACTTACATTATATTCTAGTGCTGCTGCCAGGGAAAAACTCCTATGGCTGACTCTCACTTTGTGATGGTCCTGGTGACAGTGTTCTGGTTGCACCAGGGTTTTAGGGCACATGGAGGAAGGGCAATCAGCTGAAAAATTTGCTCTCTGCTGTTGTACCAGGTGCTTTCTATATCAGCAGTCTGTAGGCATATTAAAAAAAGCCAGCCGTCTGCAGGGTGGAAAGAACGGTTATTTCTACCCTACACAGACAGATTCCCCATTGCTGTTTTCTCATTTGTAGTGACCGCTGTTAGCAGACAAAATGGGAAACAAGCAGCAATAGCATGAGATGCTCTCCCAGCTCTCAGCTTGTTGCTGACCTCTCCCAGTTCAAAACAATGAACACAGAAGCACAGGTTCTTTCTGCAGTTTACTCACATGAAGGACATTTATATTTTAAGGTGACTATTTTGCTGTAGTGAGCTGTATTTTTTTCACAAATGTGAGGATATATTATGAATAAAGGTACATCTTCTTTTGCAGCAAGCTCCAATGTACTTTGTCAGTAAAATTGAGACCAGTTTACAGTTGTCTTCTGAAGGTCAGTGACTTTACATTGTCTTAATTTCATATCAAACTGCTCTGGGTGTGAGATAGACTTTCATATCTTTATAATGCTTAATTTTGCAAATTGTGTATTTTATTACGTGTTTAACATGTCATTCATCTAGATTTTCTGGCATGGAAATGGAAGGGAAGGGACTGGGCTGCAGTTTCATCAGAATTGTTCCATTTTCCTATTGTCCTCAAAAACTGTCGCTGTCTTCCATTACTTTTTCAGAATAGAGATTAATTCAAATCTAAATGTAAGACACGGAATCATCATCAAAGCTTTTCTCTGCAAAAACACAAAAATGCTGTGGCTCCAGTTGCATTTGTCTTTCCAATCTAATACACTAACTAAATGGATATAGTATCTGGATCATGGGAATGTGGAGCTGGATCTAGCTTTCAAACACAGCAATGTGGAGAGGAGGCGTGGTGCCAACAAGAGACTTTGTTCTCTCTGGCTGTTTGTTACTGCCTCTCTGCCTGATGTTGTCATTTTGTATTCCACCAGCAGTATTTCTGCAGTGAGTAAGCCTCTGTCTTTCTCTAAGATAAAAATTACCAAATCAACTGTATCAGTACAGTTGACTGAAGAGAACCAGGGGTACACTGGCAGATGTGGTTGAAATACAGTGATGCAGAGTTGATAATGTGGATGGTTTAATCTTCAACTGCTATAACTGCTTTTAAAGGAGCATGTGTATCCAGGATATGCCCAGGTTACAAGATCTAGAGCTATATTTTCCATAAAGTCCTGTGACACCAAAATATGTTTTAAAATGTTTTTAATCCACAAAGCAATACAGATCAGACATGTCAAATTCCCATGATAGAGATGGTTATCTCTGTTTTGTCTGGAAATAGCTGTGTTGGAGACCTGAGATAGTTGTCTGCTCCTGCGAGAATTGTAACCCCCTATGGCTGATTGAGATTGTTTAAATATGATTAAAAGAAGCATCTGAAATTCTAGCCACTTTTTCAGATTCAGGCTCAGCCAAGTTGCCTATTGATAATTAAAGCACTCATCTAAACATGGAAGAATGTAACTGCTATGTTATGGGGAAAACATCCATGCTTTAGTTACATCTGTGACTGCTGCTCTACCAAAGCACCAGGGATCCTCAATTTTATCTCAGAAAGATGTTGGTTCCAACAGGCTTAGTGTGAATTCTCATTTGTCTCTCTCTTTATGGCCTCCAGGTATGCTTTACCATGCAACCATACATGAGAAGCTGTTTACAACAAAGTTGGGGAATTCCTTTAAGTGTGCCAGCAAGCAAACCTTCAGCTTGGAGAGGAATTTCCAGCTACTCTTCGTTAATATGCAGCTGCAGGCGTTTGATATTGATGGGAACCAGTTTGGGGAAGGTAAGCAGAGAGGATACTTTTCTGCCCTTCTGACATCTACATGTCAGCACTCTGGTAGCCTAACAGATAATTTGCTAGACTATAACCACACATATGCAGTGATCCTGTTACACCTGTAGCACAATTACAGCTTTGTAATGCTTCCCAAGTAATGTAACCTGCCTACTGCTGCGTTCTTATCCTTTACTGAGTCATTTTCAACACAGTGCTAACCCCTGTGGAAGATGGAAAAGTGTCTTTCCCTCATTCAGTACCTTCTATTTCACCTTGTCATTAAAAATGTTCAGCTCCACAACCATGATTTTATTCTTCACCCAGTTTCTCCCAGAGCAAGCGGAGATGCATTCACCACCATTGCATTGCCCAAATCCCTAGTATGTGCAGTTCAGTTCAAGGTCATAGGCAGATTTTATCTATTTTGACAGGCTTTTGACACTTCTGATGTCCCACAGCTGCAGCAGCAAAACTGCTAACTAATAAGAGATACTTGTGAATGCAGGATGATACCTTCAGAGCAGCTATGTTTAGACATGATGAAACGTGCTCCTGAGGAGAAGCAAAATAGGCTTGCTCCCAGTATCAGAATTACATGAGATGCTCACTTCCCCAGTTTGTCTTTTCTTGAGTTCAGCCACAGAAAGAAAACCATGCAGCTTGGTAAAGGACGGAGACAGGCTAGTACTGACTTTCCTGGTCTCTGGATTGCCTGCACTGGGAGAATGTATTTGAGCTTATTACAACCTCTTTCCTACGCCTACGCTTGCGGTTCCTTCCACGAGGAAGTGAGAAATTGTCATCCTTATTCCCTATTTAGCAACGCAGCCAGGAGCTGACCAGCCTGTGGGGTCCAGGACTGCTGGGTGCATCAGGAAAGTCCTGTGTCCCACAGTATGGATACTTTCATGGTCTACAGCCTTGCTTTTTATGAGATGCATGAAAGATCCTTCAAAAAGTGGAGAGGTAGAGTAGATGGTACCCTGTGGCCTCTTTCAAATTGTACATCTTTACATTTCTGTGACTTCCTCTCAGGGTATTTCCATACCTCGGGTGGTATGGAACTCAGGTGGACAGACAGGCTTATCAGCTCTCTAGCCCTTCATATGAACTAATAAACATTCCCTTCTTCTGAGATTTGACCTTCTGGATACTTACAAAATATTGCCCCTGTATTCTTCTTTTTACTTTAGATCTGTCTTTTGACTAGTCTTGCTCTATCTGATTTTTCTTCTGTTATTCATCATTTTGACTGCCTTTCTTATTTTAAAAGGAATATAACAAGAAACATTTGGGCCTTTTTTGGTTTTTCATACTTTTCTTTAAATTCTTAAAAGCCAGACTGAGAATCAAATCTATCCTCTCATTCTCATAAAGGTTTCCTTCATGGAATAACATTGAGCTGGAACACTTCATGGCATCCCATCTGGTCCCCACATTCCCATTCAAATTTGTACAATGAGTGAGTTCAGTTATGGCTTTTGGTATGGCCTTGCCTCTAGCAGAGACAAAGCTTAAAAAGACACTCTGCCTTTCCAAGGTCAGGCTAATCTCTGCTAATCAATACCATATACAAAATTAAATTAGCTTTGCTCTCAATCAAAGGGCTGAGGAAGCAGCTACCACCTCTGAAATAATTCCTCAGTGACCATTAAACAGTTACGAAACTGCTACATACCTTTGCTGTGTATGCAGATTTTGAAAGACAAAATCCCCACTTGAAGGAATTACTCTAGACACATCACCAGCCTCCTCCTCTCGGGTTTCTCCAGACTAGTAGTTTCGCTTCTCTTGCTCCTGATTTGCTTATCTTTAAAAGGGGAACAAAAAGGGGAACTGATGATCATTTGTTTCAAGCTCTTTACAATTTTGTACAGACTGCAGCATTGATGCATCAATAGCTTGGCCTGACAGAGTCCAGAAAGCTCTAAAAGTGTCTCCTGAACTGTACTTCAGTACATCAGAAACAATTCCTAGAGTTCATAGCCCAAGGTTTTGTCAAAGTAAAATGGCCAATTCAAACATCTCTGGCTTTTGCAATACTCAAATGCAAATACTTTCCAGCTCACTTCCTTAACAGCAGGTTACACTAAACAGACAAAGCTTTAAAAAGGCAGCATCTAGCAGAATGTTGATGCCTTTGGCTTTTTGGCATTTTATCCCATGAAATCATCATCAGGATCAGAGGAGAAATGGGCTGGATTTGGGGGAGAACTATGTAGAGGTTCTGGAGCTGTGACATGATGTCATGTATTCTGCATGGTTCCTGGACAAACTGCTTGCTGTTGGCATAAAGATTCCCACTGGGGAAAAACCCTAGCTAAGCTATAATCTGTGCCAGCATAGTCATCAGAATTAGACAATAACAACTAAGGCTTTTGTCTTAGAATGCTGTTGAAAACTGCCTTGTAATAGTCACAGGGAACGAAAGGGGCAGAGGGTGTTGGATCTCCCTCATGCCTTGGATATAAACTGGGTGCACTGCTGAGCTGGGATACTGTAGAGTCTATCTGGTTGAGCTACCCTACTTAGAGCATAGCTCGCTACTCAGGTACCACTCAAAGCATCATGCTAGAGGTCTTTCTTTCCCTGGAGCCAAAGGAAGGACCATTCCTGCAAATCAGATGGAAAATGTAGGTCTGATCCTGTTCTGGGTAACACACCAGTGATTGTTCTCAGACCTTGCCTTCACTCCCAAGGCTACACTTGTTGTATTGTGAATTTTAGACTGGTTCTGATGTTGTAACTTGGGTAAAATTCCATTTCTGTCAGTGACCCAGATGATGCTGTCTCTTCATAGGAAAGTTACCAATTTATCACAATCTGGAAGTTCATTTTTAAGTAATGAGTTTCCATTTGATCAGAGGATGACTTGAATGTTCATATGTGTAGGGACCCACTGAGGAAGTCAGGATTTTCACTCTCTGTCACTAAGAAGTACGTTTGCAGTGAATATATCTTTTGATGGTTCTTAAAAAATATTATAAGTATCGAAACTTTTTCTGACATAGTTGTATATGTACCGTAAAAGTACAATAGTACTGCTAAAACAACCCTCTGGACTGAGTCCATGGCTTCTGCCTTTGTAATTGCTTAATGTTCTGAGTTAGCCAAAATTATCCACAAATATTCTGAAATAAAGACAGAGAACATTTAGATTTTTATTTTTCTTAGGAAACTATGACTTAACTAGGATCCTTGCTGTACTAGTGATGTGCTGGACTATGGCCTCCCTTCTCTGGCCTGATCCTTTTTACTAGGCAGAAGCAATTAGATGCAACATAGGACCAAGTTTTGTCCATGCAGGATGTTTCTTGCTCTTTACTTTTAGACTTGCACTTTGTAGCATTATGTTGCATATCTGCTATCCAGCAAGAGAGCCTCCTGTTGTGTATGAACTGATCTTGATGGTAAAACAATTGCTGCAGACATGAAAGAACAGAGTCATTCTCTAGAGAAGCATATGTCTGTTTCGAAACGGGCAAGTTTTCTTGAGATAAGATTCACTACAGGTAAACATGTTAAATTTAACTCAGGGGAAAGAAAGGAGAAAAAAAAGAAAACAAGGTTTTGAGAACTTATGGCTTACATTTGCTAACTTTTCTGGAATACAGACATGTAGCGTAGGAGTTCTGAGTTCTGTTGTAACACATTTTCTCATTTCCTTTTACTTTTAGAAGAAGAATGCTTTCCTGACAGAAACAGCAGAGCAGCTCCTATCGCAGTGGGCCTGAGTATCCTGGGATTGTTTGTCATTGTGTTTGTCTCATTCTTGATTTCCAGAAGAAAGTCACATAGAGGATATGAACGTATCTGAGATGCCTTTTACTTCCAAATCAGCATAGCAACAAAAGAAGCGACCAGCATTTTATCTCCTACCTACCAATCTCCCAGCCCTGAAGCCATATTTTTAGGTGGTATAACACCATGTGTTTAAAGCTAATGAATGTTTCTGGAAGTTTTCTTTAAGGTAGGCAGGAGAGAACTCACGCCATCTACTTTAGGCTATTCTTAGCATCTAATTTAGATGCAGCCAAGAGGACCAAAGTGAGGAGCCTAAATTCTTTATATTATCAACAAGGGAGGCGATTCACTTAAGTCACATGCCTAAAAATAGCTTAAAGCGGGCATCACTCTCCCTCAGAAAATCCATAAGGTTTCTTAAAGATGATGTTTAGATTTATTAAAATAGATGAATCCAGTAATATGTTCTTAAAGTTAATAAATCATAAGTCCACAGCTACAGACAACCCTGATAAAGCAGAGTTCATAGAAAGCCTTGTGGGTATGCGGTGTATGATGAAGTCTCAGGGCAAGTGTAAGTGTGACTTCCATCTGCTAGCAAGTTCTCACCAGTCCAACAAAAGGACTGGTGAGAAACCAGTCATGAGAACTTTGTCAATCCTAGTTTTTATCCTAAAAGCCCTTCACAAGGATGCAGTGGGAATATGTAACTCTAGCTCTGGAGGCAGTATTTTTAGGATATTTTCTAGTTTCCAGTGACTGTGTATGCAAATAAGAGAAGATCCAACTGAGATCATACAGGGTCTGCCTGACCAGTGGGTGCCAAAATTATCACTTGTCATTGATTGTCTCTGCCATGCTGCAAAGATGTCTGAACTTCCTGCCAATAATTCTTGATCTACAGCCTCATAAACACAGCACATCTGAGCAAACTGGCATTGGTAAGTTTATCCTGAAATGTTATCCCGCAAACTGCACAATTCAGGAGCTGACCGACAGGCAACTGAGATGTCTGTGCAGCAGAACTGAGTGGGCATTTGGAGGCAGTAACTCAATCCATCTGCCCCAGCAGGCCAAGACACCCCATTTGTCAACTGGCGCTCAAGGCACAGCTTCCCTTTGCCACGTGTTTGCAACATGATGTGGAGAATGAAAGCACCGTGACACATGGGCCAGCGCTAGGGATGCCAGTACAATTGCTTGGAAATAGGGTGAATTTGCTAGATAAATTAGCGGAGCTCCATATTGTGAGGTCTTGGGAAAGCTCATGAGTCACTTCAGTGATGGACCTGTTACAGTGACTGCTACTGAACTCAGTACCTGTCCCTCTGCTGCCCTCTACTGAGATGGCAGCACTGGGATCTCTCCTAATGTGGGGAGAGACCATGGTCACTGAAAATATCAGGGATTAAATGGCCACGGTTTGTGGCAGACCTGCACAAAGACCACAAACAAATGGAAATCCCTTGATCATGTATGCTCAAGGCTTCTGGGGGAACTAAAAAGCTCACACAAGCCTCAGACAAACTCTCTGCCCAAAAGAGAATGCAATCCAGAGTGCATGCAGCTGAACAGCTGGATTTTCATATGGAAAAAAAATTGGAGTTGCTTTAAAGCACACTTATTGTAACACTGTAGTCTGTTTCCTGCTAAGCCAATGATGAAGACATGAAAGTAGTGATTGCTTTTGAGATTAAGTTTAACTAATGTTCTTTGTTGTAACAAGGAAAATCTCTTTGTCACAAAATATTTACAAAGCTAAAAACATACACACACATGCACGCACCACAAACAAATGTGTTCACTACAGCAAATGACATCAGAATTACAAGAAATAACATGTAAAAATTTACAAAAGAGAAAATAATATTAAATGAAAGCACACTTCCCGCTCAGGGTGATGACTTAAATTCTATCAATAAAAGTGTTGCCTGCAAAAGGACTCTGGATTGACATCCATTAAAGAAAAGGAAGATTGAAGTCTTATGCAAAAGTCCTTGTTGTTAGTTCTGGACCTAAACAAAATAGAAATGTTGGGAGATAATTTAATTTCCATTAGGAACAGCCCAAATCCTAAGCAATTATTAATGGTAATGTAACCTCACTGGATTTTCACTGGGTAAAGCTGATGATGATATCTTGTGAGTTTAATTTCCCTTAAGTTTTGATATTTTACTAGTAATTAATCATTGAGAGCTTACTTATTTAAATCAAGAAAGAAAATAAATCCTTTCCTTCATATGTATTACTAGAAGGTCTGTGTCAAGTAGAAACACGGTTAGACTGTTCTATAATCAGCATAGTATGCAGCAGTGGAAGTAATTAACAGTCTCCAGGAATGTTCCCTCGGAGACTGAATGAATCAATAAATCAGAAAGATAAAGACAATTTGGAAACACACACTGATAGAAGTCATTACCAGCTGTGAGGAAGGGAGGCAGTTGAATACGAGTATAAGGTAAAGTAGCACACAGAATAGTAAACTTTCAAACTTTTAATACAGAAACAGTAATTTGAACTGCATTCAATTGAATAATCAAACTGACATGTGTTTCAATTACCATTTTGTATAAGGCTGCAGCACTATTAATTTTGCTTACTGAATTTTACCCAGCTTAGTTTCACCCTTCCTCGTTCCCCCTTGGTTAGTGGACAGGCAGACAGTGAACTCAGTGGCATCGTTCAGGCCTTTGTGTTAATAAGATCCCTCTAGTTCTCAGAGTTAGTTAATACTATTAATCTGTTGATTAGAAAGCAGATTTTTATAGTGGATTAAAGCAATCACTTTTTTTTAAAAAAAAGAAGAGAATTGATGAGGTATCCAGCAGGAAAGGTAAGTATATGGATGAGCTTCCATTCAAAACTGAGCCCAAGTATGCAGTAGTGATGTTACTGTCCCAAACCATTACATGTGGACATCTTAACAACAAACACTGTCTAAAAAGCTCAGCCCTGCACATGATCTGATCCTAAGGCATTCTGACCAGATATCAATAGACATCTTTCCCATTCAAAATTAAGTCCTGTTTCATATGTTCTTTGGATTGTTGGGTTGCCTGATCTATACAGTTTGTTACTTCTAATGAGATGGATGTAGTATTTTTCTGTTATATTATCTACTGAAATATCTTTTTATGTTAATATTCAGTCTCTTAACATATGATAGCAACATGAGGAGAGAAAACTGTTCTTAATGATCCATAATTCCATGTTTAATCTCATGACAACCTCTGGCATTTTTACCAATGATGCAAAGGTTTTTTTTTTCCTGACTTTTTTCTTTCTGAAGTGAATCAAACCGTTGCTATTGAACAATGTTTGTATTCAAGTTTACTTGATTTGTTCTTCTGCTTTTTATTGCTATTATTTGTTTGCTTTTTTTATGAAGGTGCATACTGTCGTCTCTACATGACTAATACTCTAGGCTTGCTCTAAACGGTACAGTTCAAGTGCACATGGTACAAACCAATGAAAAAAATTGGAGGCTCCCATGAAGTATTGCCAGCAGGCAGCAAACTGAATCCAGTGGAGTTAGTACTTTTTCATTGGAGAATTCCTTACTGCATCAGGCACTGGGGGAGGTCAGGAGATCCCAACCCCTAGGTGCAACCTTATTCCTACCTGCAGCCCAGTCTGCATGTCGTCACCTCCTTCCCTGACCAGAAAACACACAGCCAGCCTGCCACAGGGATGCATGTTAGCATGCTGGCATAGTAAGGAGTGTTGCTTCTCTGAATTTAACATTGAATTAGGATTAGACAGCCCAGCTGCTCCCTTAATCGCCACATGCAGATTTTAAACCTGATGCCTGTATTTATGTTCTGCCAGAATTTAGATAGATATTTGGCTGGCACTTTTTTACCTAATGGCCTTAGAAATTCAGAGGTGAGCACATCCCTGCAGCTCTTTGCTGCTTTGCTACAGCTCCCACCCCAGACCATTCACTATGGTCTCTTGCACACCCAAGGCAGGCAGAAGGGCATCCCATGAGTATGATGATGCCACCCTTAGCCAAATCACCAAGATGTTTATAAAGCAAGATTTAATTTCTTTCAGTCCTTTTTGCTCTCTGATGGACAAAGGAAGTCTAAAATAAAAAACAGCTGTTAATTCTGATTGAAAGAGGAAGGGAAATGTAGATTAGCTCCTTGAGTGCTTAGAGGTGGTTTGGTTGATCATTTCTAGCTTACTATAATACATGGTTGCCAAAAGTTAATTTGCTATGAGAAGTAAGATATGCTTTTTATTTTTCTAATATTGGTGTTTCTATAAAAGTTGTGTTTAGTCATTAAAGTGTACATTGCTGTGCAATTATTTTATCTCTTGAATGCTACTTTATCTAAACTGTTAAAAGTACAAGTACAATCCAACAAACAGGGAGGGTTGCATGGGCTCTGGACACAAGCCGCAGAGACAGATGCGCTTACATCCTAACTGTAGCTTTTACAATGTTTCCTTCTGTGGCTTGGGCAGCTCATCTGAACATTTCTATCTTTATTTCATCAGTATCACAAAAAAAAAAAAAGGCTACTGAAAATATTATGCAGTTTTCTGTTAATCTCCCCACAACTTCCAGAATATATGAATTTGCTATATTTCTTTTTATTACTAGGTCTTTTTGTTTCATATTGGTCAAATAAATACAGACCATAATTCACAGCAGATGTAATAGATGCTTGTTACTTCATGTTTAAACCGCTTTCACAGATAGCAATCTTAGGAATTGTGATAACAGTCTTTTGAGGAGAATGCATCCTTTTCAGTGTGCAGTTATGGAAACAAGGGGAAATAAATAGCGTAGAAAATAAACTTGAGAATACAGCAGCTTCTCTGTTGGTCAGAGGAACTCCTCAAAATTTAGGGGTTGTACTAAATGATCTCTAAAGATCTCTTCCCACCCAAACCCATCTATGATGCTATGTGACTTTGCTGAGGTTTTGCTATTTGTCCATCAACAGCCAGCTTCAAATATTATAATTGTAGCACAACTGCATGAGGTAAACTTCTCAGTAAATGGGGACACACAAAAGTTCTTCAGCTTCATCGCTGAAGGTTTGTCAAAGAAACTTAGAATCAAATCTGTCTAGATATATGTTTAGCTAATAACTGTCGCCAGACTCTGTTCTGGATGCAGGCTCTTGTGATGCCTCCAAGGCATCTGTTGGGAGGCTTTCTGGTAGAGCTGGACTGGCTACGAAAGAGAGGGGTGGGCAGACAGATGGGAGAACAGGATACTACCTTCTCTCTGGTGAGCAAGGTAACACGCTGAAATGGTTGAACATGCTATTCATGGCTAAAGAAGCAAAGGCTGTTAGATGGACTGCAGGAAAGCAGAAGATGTGGCAAAGACCAGGGAGAAAAACCTAGCTTTCTACTGCTGGCAACTGATTTGGGAACCTATCTGTAGGGAAGTGCCAATGAGGGCAGCAGAAATAAAGTAACTTTCCTCACTGATAAAACACCAGAATTATGTCTCACTTGCTATTACCATTTCTAGTGTCAGTGCCCATCCCTACATAATGGATAACTTAATGGCTGTGGGTCAGAAGGTGAACACTTTGCAAGCCCCTTGATTTGTCCTTCAGTAACAAAGCAGGAGAACAGTCAGTTTGCGCTGCTCTTTTGCACTTGCTTGGCCTTCTACAATATTAAGTTTGGTGCCAGATCCACAACAGTGATACTTCTATTTAATAGACAAGGTTCTTGGCTTGTTCATGTCAGTTTCAGAAGCTTGGTTGGTAAGTGCACAATTGGGAGACACATTTCAGCTGATAAGCTATGACTTATGTGGTAAGTTCTGCATGTCCATTGCCTAGAAGGGGTCTGAAACAGACACTCAAAGGCTGTTGGGTGTCTCAGAATTCTCTTTTTCTTTACAATGTTTAATGGCAGATGGAGGAACAGTCAATGATTTTTCCTTTCAAGGCACTCCCCACCCCAATCTGTAAATAACACCACCATCTGTCCCGGCAGCATAAAGGTTTGGAATTCACTGAAGAAATGTTTTTACATCAGTGTCTAGAAGAAAAAAAAAAGTAGGTTGTTTGGTTTTGGGTTTTTTTTAAAGCATCAGTTTTAGGAAAATAACAAGGATGAGAAGATTTCTATAAATTTAACCCTTCACTAGTAAGTTGACAAGACAGTTGGAGACTACACTTTCTTGCTCACACCCATGGCTGTGGCCATTGCGTGCCAATAACGCAGCCGTATGCATGTCTAAAGTTTTATCAGCAACAGCAACACTCACAGTCCTGGATTTTTATCAGAATCTGGGCCTTCCCAGTTAACCACAAAATGTTATTCAAACAGCATTTCCCTTTTTCTGCAAGTCCTATTGCCTATGAAGTCGGTAGATCCCAAGTATTTTATTAAGTTATAATTTGATTTGCTCAGTTTCTTGCTTAACTTTCTCTTAAAAAAATTTTGAAAGGAGTAGGTTGCATTTCCGACATACAAAAACAAAGTAATGTCTGTTGGGAAGAAGCATTCAAATGAAGTCAGAAAATCTGTGCAAGCTTAGAGACACAGATCTTGGTACTGAACCTCAGCTTTGGTGGGTCTTTCCTATGCCCCAGAAATTTTTGAAGGATATGCTTCATGAGTCCAGCCGATGTTTAACCTCATTCATTTTGCTATGGAATGACTTTTTTTTTTTTAATATCTCCTTAAGGAAAATTAATTTCTATTTCAAACAAACTATGATGTTCGCAATCTGATCATGGAAAAAAAATTAGAAAATCACTTGAATTATTAATCTGAACAAGGGTTCAAAATATGCCAAGCTTCCACAATAAAATTGAAAAAGTTGTACATCACTACAATGATCACAGTGCCTCTATCTATGTACATGCACATTAAACTTATTACTAGTATCAGTGAGAAAATGTTTATTTTCTGCGTTTCAGTTTTATTACATTACTCTTTCAAACATCTGTGTATACTATCTGGTGATCCTATTTGACTTTTCAAGCCCTAAAAGCCATGCTTGCAGGACGTCCTCACCAAGAGCAGATTTACGATATAAATGTGTTTGCAACCTCCATTAGTTCTGCTGTTCAAAGTGTAAACTCCACCACCACTTCCGATTTATGTATTCTAAAATATCAGTAGTTCTTCCTGAGGTTTAATGGTAAACTGTATAAAATGCTGCCATCTTGTGTTTAGCGACAAATTAAACATTCTGAAATCTTTTAAAATCTGGATTTCAAAAGGCAAAAATTGGATCTATGTTGTCAGCACATTATGTTGAAGAAAAATGAAGTGAACAAATTACAGAAAAGTGGAAGCTTCACTTAATAATTTAGCTTTTAAAACCCTGTCTTTAGAGAAAGTGCAGAGCCCACCATGTCCTGCAGTTATGTTCATGGGACCGTACTGTTTCCCCAGGCTACTCTGGCATCCATTCAAGCTACTGGAGCCACCTGGTCCCTGGTGTGAAAGGTCACCATGCCAAATTTAAAAAAGCAGCAGCAGAACAAGCAGAGATTACTTGCACACCAAGAATGCTCTTTGTATAAGAAACTGTGGCCATGCTTCAGAGTATGGAGAACACACAAGGCATGTTAAACACCACCACTATTGCAACTGATAGCTTGTGTATTCTTTTTGTGACAAAACACGGTTGCTTTGCTCTTTGTAAACAGCAACTAGAAATACTTATTTTGCCTACATGCTACTAATCTGCTTTATTTTTCATTAATGTATAAATAAGATTAAAATCATGGTCATGTGATACTGCTTTGGAAACGCTTTACTGTGGTCTATCAGTATCATAGTTCATCTAAACATTCCTGTTAATGGAGGTTGAGTAAATTTGGAAGGAGGTGACCCTGGCAATTCACATTGCCTGCTCATGCTATGTGACGGATCCAGCTCAATGCAGATGACAAGAGTGGGCAGGTGAGGCCAACTGAAGGCCCAGCTGCCCTGCATCCCATCCCCTGAGGAGCACGGGCACTGCGCTGGAGCTGGGAATGGCTTTGCCAAGGGCAACTGGCAACCTCAGAAGCCAAAGAGAGCAGTGCTGGCCACACTGCCTTCTGTTCAGGAGCAGGTGGGATGTGCTGGTCCCACTGCTCTGTGGGCTTCTCCACTACATGGAGAGATTTGTGCAGGGGGTGTCTCGGCACCTGGAGATCCCCGCGCCCTTCCCCACCAGTTTGTGTTGCTGCCCTGTTCCAACTCTGCATTGACATCCCTTTTTACAAGGGCATGGAGTGATAAGACAAGGGGGAATGTCTTTAAATTGGAAGGGGGAAGATTTAGATTAGACATTAGGAAGAAGTTCTTCACGATGAGGGTGGTGAGGCACTGGCAGAGGTTGCCCAGGAAAGCTGTGGATGCTCCATCCCTGGTGGTATCCAAGGCCAGGTTGAATAGGGCTCTGAACAGCCTGGTTTGTGGGAGGTGTTCGTGCCCATGGCAGGGGTTGGGACTGGATGGGCTTTGAATCATAGAATCACCAGTTTGGAAAAGACCTCTGAGATCACAAGTCCATACCTATTTGCCTACCTCTAGGGATGGTGACTCAACCACCTCCCTGGGTAGCTGTTCCAGTTCCTAATGACCCTTTTGGTGAAAAATTTTCTCCTAATGTCCAATCTGAACCTTCCCTGACACTGCTTGAAGCCATTCCCTCTTGTCCTATCACCTGTCACTTGGGAGAAGAGACCAGCACGCACCTCTCTACAGCGATGCAACAATCCTACACTTCTATGATTCTTGAAAGAATACGGTTATCTCAGAGCTAATGCTTCCGCACATAAAGCCAGGAGTCGGGCAATCTGTGGTTTTCATACAGGATGGGGGATGATATGACTGAAAGCAGCCCTGTGGAGAAGGACTTTGGGGTGCTGGTTGATGAGAAGCACGACATGAGTTGGCAATGTGTGCTCACAGCCAGAAGGCCAACCGAGTCCTGGGCTGCATCAAAAGAAGCATGGCCAGCAGATCGAGGAATGTGATTCTGCCCTTCTATTCCTCCCTTGTGAGACCCCACCTGGATTATCGTGTCCAGTTTTGTAATCCTCAACATAAGAAGGATATGGAACTGTTGGCACGGGTCCAGAGGAGGACTACATATATAATCAGAGGGCTGGAGCACCTTCATTATGAGGACAGGCTGTTAGACTTGTTCAGTCTGGAGAAGGTTCCGAGGACACCTTATACCAACCTTCCAGTACCGGAAGGGGCTGCAGGAAAGCTGGGGAGGGACTGTTTACAAAGGCGTGGAGTGATAGGAGTAGGGGCAATAGGCAAAAACTGGAGAGGGGCAGATTTAGACTAGACATAAGTAAGAATTTCTTCAGTATAAGGCGCTGGCAGGGGTTTCCCAAGGAAGCTGTGGCTGCCCCATCCCGGGAGGCGTTCAAGACCAGGTTGGATGGGGCTCTGAGCAGCCCGGTCTGGTGGGAGGTGTCCCTGCCCGTCGCAGGGGGTGGGACTGGATGGGATTTGACGTCCCCTTCCACCCAAAGCATTTTGTGCCTCCGTGACTCGGATTGACCCCAACTCCACTTCCTCTCCCGCCCCCCGCCCCGCCCCTTCCCGCCTTGGCGCGCACCACCCGCGCGTTCACAACATGGCGCTGGCTGCGGCGCGGGCGCCGTGAGTGGGGCCGGAGCGGGGAGCGGGGAGCGGCGGGGCCGGGGCACCGCCTGGGGCTCTCGGTGCGGGGCCCGGGGCTCGGCAGCCCCCGCTGGCCCCGCGGCGCCTCTCGTGCCTCCTTGGCTGATGTTTGAGAATTGCTGGGCTTCATCCCAGGTTCCCGAGCCGATTCGTGTGTTAAAACAGCTCCAGGAGTTGAATTTCAGGGTCGCTCAGCTTCCTCTCTATTTGAGATTTAGCTTTGTTCCCAAAACGCTTCACAGCGGTTCTTTGCCATTGATCTCTCTCTCGCACCTTTTCTCTATACAAACATTTCCTATTTCCTTTTTTGACCTTTTCTGTTCTGTGATTGCTTTCTTTCTGGAATACTTCAAGTTGCCTTCATAATAAATGCTAGATGGTGTTTTTTCTGACCACCGAAATATTTGTTTAAAAAAAACCAAAACCAAACGAAATTAACAACGTGGACTATTTGCTTTTTTTAGCAGCATTCAAAATTAACCGAAAGGTTTGTTGTGTCTAAATGAAAACCTCTTTAACCAGAGATCTGATGAGGTTTGTTTAATCTTTCTTGTGCTTGAACACGTTCTGTGGAAATAGTTGTATAGCAAGTTTCAGAGCTGTGTTACTGCTGCCCTCTTGCCTGAAAACAAAACTAGCTCAGTTGCAACTTCTTTATGTGCTTGCCTAACGCTTCTCTGTTTATAATTGTGCAGGCAATGGAACCGAGTACGAAGATTTGTGAAATGGGCTTCAACAGTAGGTATGAAATACAACTTCAGCTGCTTGGTTTAATTGCCTGCGTAATGTGGATTATTTTACAGACAGTTTTAGACCATTATGTGCTGAAAAAACATATTTTTTAAAAAATAAATTGTCAATGTTTACATAGTTTCTGGAAACAGCCTGTAGCCAACCTAGCAGAAATAATCTTTAATGTGTAAACAACATTTGGCATAACTTTATCTGTTGTAGTTAGGTCTACTCAGCTCTATTTTTTTTTTGTGGTGCTTTCCTTTGAGTCCTTTTCTGGGGTTTAAACAGTGTGTGAAAGAAGGATAAAAATACTTAGCAAGGTGCTTTAAATGGAGTCTGTTATCATGTTGTCTCAAGTATGTCTTTTAGAATTCAGAGATACAGTTTCGTATTTTTAGTTAGTTTTCATCTATTCAGCTCTTCCTGTGAGGTCTCCAACTGTACTGGCCTTGTATTTCTGTCAATAATGTTAGAGGTATTTTTATGTAAGAATTCTGAAGAAAAAATTCCAAGATGTCATTAGCATGGAAATGCTTTTGAGTGAAGCATGTGTTTTTTAAAATTATTGGATGAAAGGCATAGACATTATAAATAATGAAAAAGAAATCTGTATTTTAAAATTGCTTTATTTACAGGAATGTTAAGTTTGTATTTCTTTTTAAAATTGCTTACTGTGCTTCATCCTTCTAAACAGGAGGTTACAGCATAGGGAAGATTCTTATTGCAAACCGAGGAGAAATTGCGTGCAGAGTGATGCGAACAGCAAAGAAGATGGGTGTGAAGTCTGTAGCAGTTTATAGTGAAGCAGACAGAAATTCCATGCATGTAGCAATGGTGAAGTATACTTGTTGTTTGTGATTGGCATTCGTACACAACAGTATTTCTTATTAGTAAGTTCAGTATGGAAGTAGTTGTGTGTTATTGCAATTCATTTTCACCACTGTAGAGTTACTTCCAAGTTTTCCTTGAATTAATGAGTCTGCCTAGTGTCTGTCTCAGCACCTGACAGCATTGCAGGAAGCATGTTAAAGTTTGGTGCTCTAACTCCAGGGTAGCCAATGGAGGTTGAAGAATGGGCTGGTTTATTTGGGGAAGAAAGTCAGAATTCGTTTCACCTTGTTGAGCCTCCCTGTAAAGAGAGGCAGTGGCTTAAACTGTTGCATGCTAGTAGTCTGATAAACCATATAACTAGCTCAGAAATTCAATTAAATTTGCTAAACAGTCTTTGTTATATGTACTTCTTCTGTAACAGGCAGATGAAGCATATTGCATTGGTCCAGCACCCTCACAGCAGAGTTACTTGGCCATGGAGAAAATAATGCAGGTGGCCAAGGTCTCAGCAGCACAGGTAAGTAGATCACAACCTTAAATCTTCTCTTATTTCCATTTTTATCAGGGGATATTTCCATCTTGCGTTTCCTAGCACTCTATTGAAGTTTCAGGGATTTCTAAGCTAACCTGATAGACAAATAGGCTGTAATGTTATTCTATTTTAGGCTATTCATCCAGGTTATGGTTTCCTCTCAGAAAACACAGAGTTTGCAGAGCTGTGCAAGCAAGAGGGAATCATCTTCATAGGTCCACCTTCATCTGCTATCAGAGATATGGGTATTAAGAGGTATCAATTTCTAATTTGTTACTTGGTTATGCCATTTATGGTTTGGCAAAGATAAATTTGCTAACAAATAACCAGTTGCACTGTAATTATTTTATTCTGTCAGTTTTCATTGTCTTATTTTTATGGCTTCCTTCAAAGGAATAAGCTGCAGTTTTATACATGTGGGATTCCTATAGGCATAGAAACAATCAAGATTGTTCAGTTATTTGGACTTTAATAATTAAATACCTAACTAATTATAATTTTCCAGAACTGGGGCATTGCAGTGTTATATAGGTAGGGGTTCAGCAGTCAGATTGGATATCTTGTATATTGGTCAAAGGAATGGTGGAAAAGAAACACTGGCTCGTCAGTGGTTATTGTGGCTTATGTAAAAAGGGGTGCTAAGTTATGTTCATCACAGAGGATATTCTTAGTTACTTAGATCAAAGAAGTGTTTTTAGGGTATGAGTTATAAGTCAAGAATATGGGCATAGGTTATTACCAATGCATATTAATTTCAGATAATTAATTTTTTATCACTTCCCAATGTGAGAATAAATTACCTCTCTAATTTAAGTAATTTTGCAAGTGTATTTGAAGTTATAGTTGTTATGCACAAGTGTTTTATGTGATGTAAATCCAGTGTGTATCATGAAAAAAGTTTTGTCTTTATACAGCTTCAAATATAGCTTTGGTAGGATACAGGGTTGTAATTTGAGAATGTTAGATTTTGGCCTCTGTAATGTGAGTCAAAAGATAGGAAAGAAATGTAAGACTGAAACTGGCTACTGCTTATATCTGGAGGGCTTAAAGAAAACCCCTATTTGAAACATTTAATGATTCAGAATCAAATTATATGTAACCCACTTATGTAAGTAGTCCTGTCTGAGGAGAATTAACATTGGGAACATGAGCAGGTTTGGAGCTTAAAAAAAAAGAAAAAAAATTATTATTATCATTCTAAATGTGAAACTATTCTGTCAAAGCACTTCCAAAGCTATAATGTCTGCTGCTGGCGTTCCTGTTGTTGAAGGTTATCATGGAGAAGATCAATCAGATGAGTGTCTGAAGGAACATGCAAAGAGAATAGGATATCCAGTGATGATTAAAGCTGTTCGTGGAGGTGGAGGAAAGGTAAAGGAGCTCATCTGTTTATCACGTGGTGTAGAGATGTCACGTGTTGGTGTCTGTAACTGAATATTCTAAAAGAAATCTCTAAAAGAAATCTCTGAAAACAAATGGACTGGAAAACTGCTTTTGCTTAAAATTTATTGTTAACATCCAGTCCAGCACTATGAAATCTCATCTCCATTTGCCCTGCAGTCAGGCGCAAGATAAGTAGCTGGTATAAACTGTCAGAGTTTTGTTTATTTCAGTGGATCTCCACTAATTGACATAAGCAGAAAAGTTGCCCCATGGTTTTGTTTGTGTGAAATTAATGGCTTTAAATTATTACTTTGTGACACCTTCTGTGACCTTTCTTTCCAGCAGTTTTACATGTTGCCTAAGAAGAGACTAGAAGTACCATTGGAGTGTTTGTCTTCTAGACACTTTTAACGTATGGTGAATTCTGTGTCTAAATCGGATTTTAGTCTAAAATACATTTCTATAAAAATTAAGTGACAGAGAGTTCTAGTTATTTCCAAAATAGCTCTGTTTAATTTGTAATGAAAGCAGGTTTTGTCTGCCAATCTTGTAAAATTTCTATGATATTTAAGAAGAAAATTATGTTTTGCACTCATCCACATCAATGGAATGTTAATATTTTTTTACACGTCTTATGGAACCTTCAGTGAAACTTGGTAGAATTATGTTACTGGAAGTTAATACACAATTTTACTACAGTTTAAGAAAGGAAGGAAGAATATTAAGCTCATTTCTTGCTGGTCTAGTCATATACCTGTTTGTATGCAGTAAGGATTTTTATTGTGTTACCATAGTTTTAGACATTTAGATATACTTTTTTTTTCCTGTATGTAAGGGAATGAGAATTGCTCACTCAGAACAGGAGTTTCTGGACCAGCTAGAATCAGCTAGGAGAGAAGCAAAGAAATCTTTCAATGATGGTGCAATGCTGATTGAGAAATTTGTGGATAATCCAAGGTGAGAAATAGATGTCTTACTATAAACGCTGAAATGTTTATTGAACTATTAAACAAACATGACTGTTAGAAGTAGGATGAAAATTGGTCTTGTGTATTTTATTTGGACTATAGCAGGGGTATAGTTTAGCCAAAATTGTTTATAATGTATTGAATTTCTTGTAGTGACTATGTTTTGAAAGATAAAATAGTGTTGTTTGGGAAACGTGGCAGTGACATTTAATGACATCAGTATACCTCCTTGAGCAAGCTTTCTAAACTCAATTTACATCTAGAAAAGAAATTACTTTAGAATACTTAAACTACAGACCTGAGTCAAGCTGTCATAGTGTTTCTGCTGCCCTCAGGTGTCCTAAACCAGTTATTTACTCTTACTTTTATTTTGATATTTAACGTAGATAATCTTTAGCTCATACCTGACCTGTGAAATTGAGCTAATTTATTTTTTATAAAGAAATTTTCACAGAGGTCTATTTGATACTCTTGTACTTTAGATCTGTTTTTCTTGAAGCATCACGATAAAGAAAACATTTATTCTAAAGCAACTGAGGGCCTACTTATGCCATCAGATGGGCATGAAAAACATCTCATCGCATTCCTGGGGAATTCTTTTGGCCACCATCATGATAATATCAGAATGGTGACAGGTTTTTGTTAGTTTTATACATACAATGAAGTTCTGCCACCTAATAGTTGTCCTCTGATATGCTGTGTTGAAATAAACAATGTTGTTCCTGAGTGAGGGCTGCTGCTTCTTGTGAATTGCTACACAGTAAATTATGGGGGAAATTGTCTTTATCAAGTAATAGTGAAGTGGGTTTACTTCTGTAATAATTAAATACCTAATAAAGAGGTAGCAGCCTTTAGATGTGCATCTTGTTTATCCTATGAGCCATGAGGCTTCACTGCAGTAGCTGGCATTTAGAATCCTGTTTATTTGTCCAGAACAGTTGAATTCATGCATAACAGCAGCCTCATTTCTACATTTTTGTCTGTTTGAGGTCAGACAGTGAAACCTGTAAGAAGTCCTACTGAAGTGTACAGTACTGTGCACAAGTTCAAAGTCTGGGTGATGTCAGTCACAGGATTGGGGCTTTATTGCAATACATTGAAACATTAATTACTGTGGAACAGGCATGTTGAAGTCCAAGTATTTGGTGACCAGCATGGCAATGCAGTCTATTTGTTTGAAAGAGACTGCAGTGTGCAGAGACGGCATCAGAAGATCATTGAAGAGGCACCAGGGGTGAGCAGAAAGTTCTTAAAATTTTTTTTATGAACTGACATATTTTTAAAGTAATTACTATCTCACATCAAATTTATTTAACGACTAGTAGTTTATTTGTAATTTTCAGTACTTGTTTTACTTTTGCTGCAGAAAATGTTCTAATTGAAAAAATTACTTTCTTTAGAAATTTATTCTCAATGGAAAACTATGTAGATTTCAAGTATAATATAGGAATTTCACTACAGTTGCTAAATACTACAAAGTATTCATGCAAAGTAGGTTCAATATCACCAAAATTCATAATAATTTATCATATTTTGTATTATTATTTACAGCCAGGAATTGATCCTGAAGTTCGAAAGAGGCTTGGAGAAGCTGCTGTCAAAGCTGCTAAAGCAGTGAATTACGTGGGAGCAGGTAAGTCTGTGGAGGTGTGGCTGCTCCGGAGGTACGCTTTTAACTTAAGGCTTTAGGACTCAAAGCAAATGGTATCTGATTGAGTATGACACACATTAAGTTTTAAGCAAGTAGTCACATAGTTAATTCTGGTCTAGTTGCAAATTTAAACTGGGTTACCTGGTCTGAGCCCAAGACTAGTGGCAGCTGAGAAATAGAAAGAAAACAATGCAGAGTAGATAATTCAATTACCTTGATTATTGCTGGAAAATAAGAATTAAGAATGCTGGTAAGTTTGAGCCTACCAAAGGAAAAATAACTTCTTTTTCAGCATATGGGGAATAATACTTTATATGCAAACAGTAAAGTCTTTAAAAAAACAAACCAACCAACCAAACCCCATAGCTCCCTGTGTGTAAAATCCACACCATTTCCCAGATGAGAAATAACCTGCTAGAATTATTTGTGACTTTTCTTTTCTCACTGCTTTCTTTGGATACTTATTTTTAAATAATAATTACGTGCCCAATACATGCATATGACATGTACGTGATACTTTAAAGAGCCTTCATGCACTTTTTGTAACTCTGACAAAATGCAGCTTCCGCTGTAGCGGAGAATAGCTGCTGAACAGCACAAGTAGGTAAATGTGCAAGGAAACAGCTCTTCTGTTTTCAGACCTTATTTGTGTGATCCTTTAAGATAATTTGATAGAATTCAATGAAATTCAGTGTAACTTGTTTAGCTATAATAGTCTTGGCCTGGCATAAATCAATTAAGTGACTTAGGTTTCCATTCTGAAAAAGTCTCATTTTGGTGAAGTGACCTTTTATGTTAAATACTTCAGGAACAGTGGAATTTATTATGGACTCTCAACATAATTTTTACTTCATGGAGATGAATACCAGACTGCAAGTAGAGCACCCAGTTACAGAGATGGTCACTGGAACAGACTTGGTGGAATGGCAGCTTAGGGTAAGCGTTAACTGTTTTACGAGTTTAGTTCCTCTTGTTTGGTGAAGAGTGCTCTTTGATATTGCCTATGAGAGCCCAGATGAGTTTTCAGATCCTCATTTCCTATTCAGCTAACAGGGCAGAGTTTTCTTTACTCTAAAAGAACATCTTGTATTGCTGTATTTGATTGTGGAGCATTGTGTTCGTGCTCTGAATTCCAACAAAGTCTTCTTCCAGTTGTATAGGGGAAACAAGTTTTTTCAAGTATATGTAGAAAGGTTAATAGGCAATATGGAAAGCGGGAGGAGTAGCATCTTGATCATGCCCTTGTAGTGCTGAAAGTTTTTTAACTCTCTAGTTCAAATGTATCTCTGGCCCCAAAATAGTTCTTGGATCAGGCTGTAGGAGGAAAATTTCACAAAACCCAGTGTCTGGTTTTATACTAGTGTAGTCACATTCTAACATAAATGTGTAGTTGTATGGACTGGAAACAGGATTTCCTTGCACACCCAATTTGCAGAGATTACTTATGTTCAAATGATAACAGGAAGTTTTAGACCTTGAGGAACTGGAAATAAAAAACAGTTCTGGTTAGATAAATCCAAAAATGAAGACAGAAGCACACGTTGAGCCAAAATAGGTAGAGTGAGGAGGTTTAGTGTAATGAGAAAGAAAACTAAAATAGCAAATGCTGATGCAGAAAGAAAGAACTTCTTGATTCCTCATGTGGAATGGAAATTTAGCACTAAGTGGTGAAGTACAGCAGGGATCAAACAATACTAGAAGAAGGAGAAAGAGATAAGGTGGAAGGGTTCTGTGGTCTTGGCTTGTGGCTTAATGAGTCAATATGTGGAAAATTTCTGTCAGTTCTTGGAGAGATTGTTTCTGTGAATCTTTGTAGTACTACTCTTTCTTTTGAAGACTAAATTATATTCTGCTGAAATCCATGGAGGCAGATGGCAGAGTATGGAAAACCCCTGGCACTTCAAAAGAAGGTGAAATGTTGCTACAAATCTTTTAATAGGAGCTTGTGTTTTCCCATGTAGATGCAAATTACGTAGCTTCCCGATCTCCTTGTGTTTGACTGCAACAGGCTTCTTGTTATTATTTTGTCCCTAAATGCCTTGGGTTTTGGTCTCATACTGGTGTGATTTTGATGTTTGTTGGTATTCCTATATCTGAAATGTGAATTCCTTTGAGTAATAAAACATTGCCTTCACCATTAAAGGTTCTTAAATTGTTAGAAACCCTTCAGAGAAACATTCCCTTAAATGCACAGGTCCCATAGTGTATAGAACAATCAATAGTATACGCCAGTTGTGCTAGCTACCAGTAAACCATTTTATCATCTGCTTTTGCAAAGTTTTTCTCAAATGAAATCTTGTCTAAGTCGACCACGCTTTAACTTTAAATGTTTAATTTTTTGACATAAGCAGTAGAAAAAAAATAGGCTGTTTTTCCATTATGTTTTAGCTGTGTGAAATATTAGGAGGTAATTTTACACATATTAATTCAAAACCCTTTGACTGGTGACTACCAGAGGAAAGGAAGGAGTAACCTCAGAATTAGCCTTTTATGACCTACCCCGTGTTCTTGTACTTTTTTAATGTGTTCTTTAGTTGTTCATGTTTAGAAGAAAGGTGTTCAATATTTTATACATTGGCATTCCAAAATATTGATCCTGCATTAAAGAAAAACAACCTATTATTTTCAGGTTGCAGCAGGAGAGAGGATTCCCCTAAAGCAGGAAGAGATTCTGCTCCGAGGCCATGCATTTGAAGCCAGAATATATGCTGAAGACCCTAGTAATAACTTTATGCCAGGGGCTGGGCCATTGTTGCACTTATCCACCCCACCACCTGATAGTTTTACCAGGATAGAAACTGGAGTCAGACAAGGTAAAACTGAAGGCGGTGTTGTAATGAGAAATATTTAACAACAAAAGCTTTTCTTTATAACTGTTTCCCTTTTTGGCCTAAATAAATTTGTCTGACAGGGTGTTGCTACAAAGACAAATCTCTACAGAATTACTCTTCCTTGTGATTGTCCATGCACTTTTGGTCAGTCACTGAATATTTGATTTACCGCTTTATTTACCTCTATCCAAATTATTGTCCATTGGATCGTGCTGATTATATTCTCATCACAATTTATCAATCCTGCATTCTGGTTGCTACAAAGAAAACTGAATTTGAGTAATGTTATCTCTATAGGAGTCTGTACTGAAGTTGTCCTTGGAATTCAGATGCCAGGTTACATTAGTAATGTCCTCTAAGGACATACAGGAATGTAGCTCTCAATGGCATCAGAGTTTATTTACATATGGTGTGCAGTACTGTGCATTAGCAGCTTTCAGAAAATACTTGGTTTAGTGTTACAGCGTTTTTTAATGTATTTTAGGTGATGAAGTTTCTGTTCATTATGATCCAATGATTGCAAAGCTAGTTGTTTGGGCTGAGGATCGTCAAGCAGCACTGAGGAAGCTGCGATACAGCTTGCATCAATATAATGTAAGTTGAAGTAACCCAGTATGATTTCAGATCTTGAACTAATTTTATGAACATCTTGAGCTAACAAAATGCTACAGTAAAACAGAAGTAGTTTCTAAGAGGGAGCCTGCATTGCCACTAGCATTTCAGACTCGTTTTTTGATTACAGCAGCTGCGTTTTTCATTAGTAGAGTGAGTAGAGATAAGTGTGAAGTCCAGATTTACAAATTAGATTTTTCTTAAGTTTGTGGTATCTCGAGCTGGATGATGCAGCTGGGACTCTTTTGAAGAGTAAAGCTAAACAACACCATTTTCAATAGTAGTGTGAGCTTTCTCAAATTTAGAGGATTTTTTAGGTGGAATAGATTCATCTATCATCTGTGCGTAAGTTGAGTAGAAAGCTACGTATTCATTTATTCATTCATAATTTCATTTCAAGTTGATGATTTTTTATTTTTTTTTAAACAGATTGTAGGATTAAGCACTAATATTGATTTCTTACTGAGCCTGTCAGGACACCCACAGTTTGAGGCTGGGCATGTGCACACTAATTTCATTCCTCAACACCATGATGAACTGTTTCCAACAAAAAAGGCAACCCCACATGAAGTTATGTGTCAGGCAGCTCTTGGACTCATACTGAAAGAGAAAATGCTAACAGATGCTTTTAGAGATCAGTCAGATGGTAAGGACTTCTTTTATTTTGTTTTATTTTACCTGTAACAGGATGAGACAGTGCTGTGAACTAATATGCAATTATTTAATTTGCCTGCTCCCTTTTTGCCGTACTTCATGTGTTTGGTGTTCTGCATTCTGGTATCCGTTGGATATTTACGCACAGAGCAGACAGTGACCTTTTGTTGAGAGACAGATACTGAATGTTTCACCACTGTAATGTTCAGACTGCTTCCCACAGCACTTCAGATAGTCACTGTCTGAAAGACCTTGGGATTCATAATCAGTGTCACTGTGTACTCTTTGCTCTTTACAAGCATAAACAATGAGTATCCATCACTACTGTTCCTACAGTTGGCCCGAGGTCTTCAGAGATAAAGTGGACTCTGCTGGTACTGGGAGATGCAGGAGAGTTTAATGGAATGAGTAGGACACCAGGAGCTGAATATTCTTGAGTTCTGATGCTGTTAGTGGCTATACCAGTAAGGCCTGAGATTGCTGATAACAAAAACTTCATATAAATCTAATATATGCTGCTGACAAACTTGTTAATTTTTCTTCTTCCTCCACTTTAACTATCCTGGAAATGTGGGAGAGTGACATTGAATCATAGAATCACCAGGTTGGAAGAGACCCACCGGATCATCGAGTCCAACCATTCCCACCATTGGAAAGGTTCCCATATGCTGTACCCTTGCTTCAAGAGATGATGAATTAACAGGGCAATATCTGATAGCTGTATATCTCATCCTTTCTCAAAACCACTGAGTAATCAAAAACCCTCAATCTTCTTGGGCACTGTGCTGCTGTGTTTGACTACTCTTACAGCTGGAACCTTCACCTAAAAGTTAATCTGAATCTGCTGTGTTGCAATTGAATTCCCATGCTTTCTTTTGCTGTTCAAGGATGTGTTCATGGAGAGCAGTCAGTATCCTCCTCCTCAGTAAGTGCTGTTGTTAGTGTCGTGTTTTCTGTAGGTTGCACAGCCTTAAGTTATTTAGTGTTGAAGCTTGAATTGCGATGCCTATTACAATGGTTACCCAGTCTTATATGTGCAATATAAATATATGATGGTAGTAATAGTGGGATAGTAATTTTATTGTGCCAGTTCCAAGTATTGTGTTTTATCAAAATAGAACAGAAGTAATGTATGTGCATATGTTCTGTTTTAGATAAATTCTCACCATTTGCATCCAGCACTGGTAGAAGAATAAATATATGTTACACTAGAAAACTGTCTCTTCTGGATGGGGAAAACAGTAAGTTAACAAAAAAGTGTGTGGAGGGAGAGGAGATACTTTATGGATAATGTTACTTCAACTTGTGCTTGAAAATTCAGGCTAAGAAACAGCAAATAGAAGCAAGATAGCTCAATGCAATTTAAGCGGGGAATTCACAAAATTACACCATTAATCCACATTATTAGATCTTGAGGAGATATAAACCAAATTCAAATACCACTACTGATGATCATCATTACAGTGAATAAAGTTGAGATTTTTTAAAAGAGCTCAGTGCCATTGATTTTTTTCTTTTCTTTTTTTTTTGCACTTTGTACTGCACTTTGGTGTGAAAGTGCTCAGCACTTTTTCCCATCAAAAATCTGTTTTCTGTCCAGATAACTTAATCTAGATTTCAGAGTATAACATCAGGTGTTCATCTTTGGAAAACAAGTTGTCTAGAATTCAGTATGAAATCTGCAGTGTGTACTAAGCTAATCTGAAAATACTTGTTCTTTTCTTACTATTGGAGGTCTCTTTTTTTAATCAAGAAAAATAGTCTAAATAATGTTTACATGCTATTACTCTATATCCTATATTTAAATCTGTTCATGTACATGTTTTGTTTTATTGAACAGTTGTGGATGTGGCTGTAAGTTACAATCAAGAAGGATCATACAACATGCAGGTACAAGTCTTTTTTTTTTTTTTTTTTTTTCAGACATTTCATTAAGTAAAAGAAGAATCATTTTCTTGTATACTTCTCTTGATATTAACTATTACTAAAGTTCCTTTGTGTTAACTATTAGTAAATTATTTTTAAATATTCCAGAATTATCTATGAAGAATTACAGGTTATAAGTGTGTTCCACAAATACTAACATTTGCTTTATTATTCATGAAAGCTTAGGCTTTGTCCTTATAAAAGCATTTAACTTTCAGATTCAAGATAAAACATTCCTGATTTCTGGAGAGATCCTGAATGAAGGTGATTCAGTTTACTTGAGGTCTTCAGTAAATGGAATAGTCTGTAAGTCCAAATTGGTCATTCTGGACAACACCATTTATCTCTTCTTTCCGGTAAAGTTCCTTTCTTTATTTTCACAAATATAAAATTTCAGAGTTTTACCCTCGTCAGTGAACAATATGAATTGCAAGAGGATGTGAAAGAGATTCATATTTGGAAATTCTTACATTGGCCCCGAATGTTCTGATAGTTCTTGGATTTATAGCTATAATTAGAAGTTAGTTGCTTATGGTCAGTGAATGAGAAAAGGGGTAAAAATGCAATCAGGTGAATCAAAGGAGATGCAAATGATAGTTTGAGAGAGGGAAGCATAAATTATTTAAGTAGTCAAGTATTTTAAGTTTGTCATAGAACAATAGCAATTACTTCAGTCTGACAATTATTTGAAAGTGTAACTGATATTTTTATTTTGATGTATTTAATTTTTAAAATTAATTTACAATAAAGAAGTTGATAGTGGTCTGAGTAAGGGTAACTTCAGCTCATATTAAAAAACTGATATCCTGATTTACCATGTCATTATCTTCATTGCATGAATAATGGCATTTGAAAGAGGAGGTACCCTAATTTGCATGGTTAGGCTGGTATTTTTTTATTTGCAGTTAAAAACATTACAGGGCTTTAAAGTAACTAAAAAATGTAGTCTCAGTAAGAAAACTAAGTATATATTAGTTTGAATAATTAACCCCTCGCTCTGAGCCCTTTAAGACTTTGAGCAGAATGTGGTGATAATTTTGCTGCTCGAATGGTGAGGAAAAAGTAACTCATGCTGGAATGGCAAAGCTCAATTTTCCTGTGGGATCAAAGTGGAGGCTGAGGTGGGGGATCTAGAAGAAATCGCAGGAATTCTAGGGGTGGGTAGGATGTGGGGGAGGAGTCTTTGGGAAACTGTGGGTAGCAAGTCTGAGACAAATTTGGGGATTTTTGATAATGGTGAGAATTTTTCCCTCGACTTAGCACCAAAACCACTTTATTGTGAATCGCTCATATTGACAATGTGCTTGGCAGTGAGGATGGTGATGCCTTTCTTGTTGCAGCAGCCTGCCTATTCCTTGTGCCAGCAGCCTTTATGCATTTTCTAAAACCTTCTGTGCTGTTGCTGTGTGAATAGGGAAGGTGTGGGTTTGGTACAAAGGTCCCTGTATAGCTTCTTTTTCACAGGAGTGGTTCCTTGCTGATCCTTAGTAGCTGCAGGCATGGCTTTTAAGGACATAGACATGGGCATGGTAGTAAGCACACCAACAGTCTTGTTGCTGCCCTCGCTGCAGTAGTCTGCCAATCTAAACAGCTGATTGATTTGCTTAGAGCTGGATCTGTTATTTCCCTGTACATCAGCATGTATACTAGTGGTATTATTAATTATTTTATGTATACTAGTGGTATTATTAATTATTTTATGTATACTAGTGGTATTATTTTATATTGTTAACTCATGTCATTGATTCTGTTTCCATAGGAAGGTAGTGCTCAGATTGGCCTTCCTGTACCGAAGTACTTATCTGCAGTGAGTTCAGTGGGAACGCAGAGTGGTGCTGTAGCACCCATGACAGGCACAGTTGAAAAGGTAATAATAATAATATGAGTAGGAAATTAATTCCCCAGTATGTGTCCCAAATTCACTCTTCCAGAAATGGCACTTGCTTCTGTACTGCCAGGAAAGAATCAGAGCCAGAAATGGCAGTGCTGTGTGACTTCTCCCAGCTGGAAAAAGCCCTGTTTACTCTGAGTTTTCAGCAGCCAAGCAAGAGTTTATCAGGCTTCTTGTCGTCTTTTTCAAGAGCTCTGGAAGATTTGAATATTTAACTAATCTTACTGCTTAGATATTTTTTTCTTCATCTTAATGACTTTCTAAGTTGAAGTTCCCTGAACTCTTACAGGCTGTTTGATCCATTTCATCTAACCAAAAGGGTGAGATGAGATGCACTTGCAGAAAAAGAAATATTCAGAAATTTCTTTTTGTGTTAAGCTATGTGTTTTGCTGCTTTTGATCCTGGTTTTGTTTCTTTTTTAGTTCAGCAAGTCTTATATATTCCTCTGTAGAGTGACAAAGTTTCAACAGAAAAGAGATTTCTGGGAGAGTTTAGTAGTTGAAGGATTCTGCCAGCAGTTAAAAGCCATGAACCCTTTCAGAGGGTGGGGTGCATTAAATGTGGATCTCTTACATGCTGAGTGATCACTCTAAATCAGAGTTATTGTAGAAAAATCAGGTGGCTCCTGCAGTCTTCTTTCTGCATTTCATTTTTAAAACAACTTTAGAGACTGGCTCTGGGAAGAAGTTCTGCACTATCTCTCTCAAAATGGAAGCTCTTAAGCCCAGAAAGGGTGAAATATACATTGTCTCTTCTTTGATACATTAATGGCTTCCTGGTCATGCTGTTAGCCATTATTGATCCTATTTGTATAGTCTCTGACTTCCCTTGAGTATTATCTAGAGAACTCAGATACCCATTTAAACAATAATTAAGATAGGAGGCTCAGTGGACCCACTAGGTGGACTGTGCTGCCCAAGATGCACCTGATGATTTTTAATGACATGCATGGTTTTTTCACAATTTTGTCTTGAATTGTAGGTGTTTGTGAAAGCAGGGGATAAGGTTCAGGTTGGAGACCCTCTCATGGTTATGATAGCTATGAAAATGGAGGTAAGTGACATATGAAGTTACTGAGAAAATAAAAGCGTGGTCAGGATTTAATGTTTAGTTGCATAATTGGTGCAGAGTGAAGCTTGCAGATGTCAGTATCGCTTCATATGCTGTGACCCAAGTGTTGCGTCTGACCAGATTTTATAGGATTATATTTGCTGTTATTTTATTAACTAGCGATGATTATATAACCTGTGTTATTCCGCAGATGTTTTAACATTCATTGGTTAGCGCTGTCAATCCTTCTTTCCCCTCTCCTCCTTCCATTTTTCTCGCAGAAAACCGTCCAAGTGTATCTCTTGCTCGCTGTGATATAAGCACATGTAATATCTGCAGTTACCTCATACAGAAACTTAGCCAATGGTGACTTTGCAAATATGCCCAGGATATTTTTTTGTTTATAGTATTTTTATGATTATTTACATAGAGTTTTACCAAGCATACACTAAATATTCTTTGTAATTGACACCATGGTAGTCAGTGGACTAGCATTTTGGCCATTATATCTTGCAGTGTTGCTTGACCATGGCTCAGATTGCTTGAACTATATTTTATGTAGCCTAAGCTGGTTTGGTTTGACTATTATGTCATTATAAACTTCAATTTGTGGCAGCAGAATTAACATTGAGAACATCTGCCTTTTCCTTATCATAGTCTTCTATAAATTACAGTAAAAATTGTATGAAAGACAACTATACTCTAAAAATAAAATTACACCCCAAATTATTTGCAATTGGATGGTAAATGATTGTGCCTCCCCGGCTGATTTTTTTTTTTTTAGTGCTATTGAAATATAAAATATAAAAATTAAAAAGCAAGTAATTATTTGAACGAATCCTTTCTTAAATGTGGGGATTTAATAGTAATACTAAATGTTTTGATATTAGACTAACCCTATGTAGAAAACTACCAAGAAACAAAACTTCAGTGGAAAGCTAACCTGATACAATAACAAGCAGACTAATTTGGGGATTTATATGTAAACATGCTATTCCTTTACTGTCACTAGTCACTGTATTTGTATTTCATCTGGATTTTGCCAAATAGCTGCTCGATTAAGACCTCTCCTGGCCAGCAGACAAAAATATCTTTAGTAAATCAACAGATTCCTCTTAAGGGTTCAAATGTGCTGTATGATTAACGTTTTGGACTAAAACTGTGTTATTTCTGCCTGGTATTTATTATAACAAAAAATGAAGTAAAGTAATATTCATCAGTTCATAGTCCAAAATATAATATTCTGTAGCATTTTTGTTGCCAGTGTACAAAACCTTAGTCCTTTGTAAAGAAGGTTTAAAATATGTATGTGTCAGAGGAAGTAATTACATGTGTTCTGTTCTAATTGCACAAAAAGAAAAAAGCATTCTGCTGGTTCACTGTTGATCTGTTTCTGTGCAGCACACCATAAGGGCTCCAAAGGCAGGAGTGATAAAAAAGGTTAATTTCCAAGAAGGCACTCAGGCCAACAGACACGCTCCACTCGTTGAATTTGTGGATGAAGAGGCCGAGTCAAAATAAAATTCAAGGAAGGTGCATTTTATATTTTCTACTTTATTTTTCGCTAAGGAGAAGATTTTTTTCACATTTTCAGCAAACTATTTTGTATGATATATTGGGGAATTGTTTTCCTCTGCACTTCCTGCATAGTTTGACTGTAAATTATGCTGCCTTTATTGAAGTTTGGATATCACTACACTGTAATCATATGTGTAACTCGTGGATCCTATGTGGTGGTTGTTCAGTGGTTATGTTTGCCTGTGTAATGCCATTAGACTGAAAAAAGATGTGGAACTCTAAAGAATGGGAGAGGCTAGTAAGGGCTCTAAGTTACAGACAGCTAGGATTCTTCTACCTGTTTTTTCATTTACTGTTGCTTTTTTTTCCCCTGAGATGTGAGAGCATTGATTTTGAAGGGAATCTGAAAGGTGACAGTTGTTTTAAGAATTCATTTATCTGGCAAAATTCCTATTTGTGGCATGTGTTTTTGCCTGAATAGGGAGTTTGAGTTTGCTCCTTAGCCCAGGAGATCCTTCAGTCATTTTGGTGTGTCTTTTTTTCTCATTTATTTATTATTTTCAATAATACATTTCAATAATTCATTTTTTCAATGAGTATGGAAAATTTGCATTTCAAAAATTATTTTAATATACTTTGAAATTTCTGGTGCAAAGCACTTTAAAAATACAAATGAGCATTTGCTATACAAATCAAAGCTGGAACATAACTAGTTTCCGAAAATATCATTTGATCTTCACACATTGAGTAATAGCACAGAAAGATAAGGTTATTTAATACTTAGAAAGAGTGCCGAAGTAAAATACTGACTTCAAAATCCTCATTACTTTTCCCACATTGTTCACATTTTAATATATTACTTATTGGAGGTAATGAAGCAGGCCAGAGTCTTCGTAACAACATGAAATATGGCTAAGAATAATAACCATATTTTTTTGTATCTGCACTGTTGAAGAAGGGGAAAATTGATAGTGTTTTTGATATGTAAAGAAAACATTTCTCAGACATGGCATACTGATCATTTGCCATGAATTTATTGAACTTGTTTAAAAAGCACCTCAGATAAACAGGAAAAGGGAAAGGATAATACCATTTTAATTGCAGCAAACTTGCAAAATCTTTTCACCTTTTAGTTACGGTGAAGTTCTGCTTGTGATCTGAACTTTTGATGTACTAATTTATAGATGGCAGCATGGTTTATACTGCAGAAAGGAACAAACACAGATGCTGCAGTGAACCCATATTTATAGTCACATCTGTGCAAATGAATCCTTATATTTACCTGATGAAATCTCATCTCTGAATCAATACACGATGTCGGGGAAATTCTCTGATCTGGATCTGTACCTGTGCATCCTTGCCTGCAATGCAGACAAAAATTGTAAAAAATAATGGCTCTGGATGGTCTGTGTATTAAAAGCAGACAGTAATACTTCTTAATTTTTCTTGTAATTCGAGGGCCACCTAATGAAAAATTACACTCAAGTGATCATCTTACAGAATATTGCCACAGTGGTCTTTAATTACTGCCAAATAAAAATTAAGCTTACCTTCGAATGTTTGGCTTTGTTTTTCTCCATTTTGTTCTTTTCCTGGTTGCTGGATTTTAGAGGGTTTTAAGCAGCTGTTTGTCAGTATCAGATGATGATACATAGACCACAATCACCAGATCACATTCAGGAGGCAGTAATCCAAACAGTTGTAATGGGTTTTGCTGCAGGTAAGTTTAGTGACCCGTTTTATCTATAAATTGAATCTACATACAGAAATGTGAATTCAGTCCTGAAGAGACACTGCAGCTTGGCATTATTTTCTTTCTGTGTGACATTGCTGTGTTTCTAGACCTACTTTGCTATGTTGAATCTGTAGCAAAACATCAAAACTCACAGCATGAGGTTCTCTGTCCACTAAGTCTGCACTGTTCCAGCCAGTGAAACATGAGCATGTTCCTTGGAAGCTTGACAAAATATTTCCTGTTGGAGTAAAGAGAGACAAATAATTTTACCAGCTTTAATTTTCTCTCAATTTTGAAAATTACTTGTTAGTTTTTTCCTTTGTAGGTTTCTGACACTGATTTTTCTAGTGATGGTTTTGTTTATTTTAGAATAAAATCTCTTGCAGAAGTCACTGCCAGAATTTGCACACTTGAAATGTTTTGTTGCAGTGTGCTTTAGTTGAACTTAAGAGATGTGCAGAGAATTACTGAAGGTAGGCTCTTCCTGTAACCCAGAATTTTAATTTATGAAATATTCAGAAATTTTCTATTTAGTACCAGTAAATTCCTGTGTTATAAATGTGACTTGATAAGAACCATATAACAATAACATAGTTGTAACTAAACTGTTGTCTGTAGAACACTTGGTGGTAGAGTAAGAATAAAAAAAAAAACGTTGATTATTTAAAATGCAATATTTCAGTATTTGAGCTAAAAGGATAATCTCTGCTAGTGGTTTGTTATCCATATACCTTTTCAAATAGTGCTGTAGTTCAGATTCAGGATTCATAGATGCTACAGAAACAATTAATCTGAACTGTTTCTAACTGTAATGGTCTACTTTGCTGCCAGAGGAGAAAGGGAACTGGGTCACAGGGTGTGTAGTTCAGCCACGGCTACAGGAAAGAACAAGGGAGTTTGTGTTCCAGACTATGGCTTCTGTGAGACAGGATCAAAGCGTAGCAGTCTCAGTGACCTTGCTGGTTAGCTTGTTATACCAGGTATGTAACATCCCGCTCAATAGCGTGTGTTACATACCAAAATGACAGCTCTTCGTGAACCTGCAGGGATCTGTGTCTCTCTTGCACTCCTCGGCTGCTGTCGGTTTCACTGGGCATAAGCTATTGTAGATCTCTGGTACAGAGCCTGAATTCATGCTGAATCAGTGGTGAGGACACAAGGAGAGGAAAGCAGGACTGTGTTTTTATTTCAGCCACTGACTCACTGTGACTTCAGGCAAGTTGCTTATTAGGTATTTGCCTGTTTCCTCCTATTTAGTGAAGTTGATGGTAAGCAAAACACTGCAGAATTTGTGGAAATGGTGATTTATAAATAATTAATTTCCATGCTTGCTGGTAAAATTGTAATTTCAGATGTAGACCTACAAGGTCTACAAGATGTTTACCTACAAGGCTATTTTTTTTACCCTTTTAACAATAACAATCTATACCATTGAATTGTGAAAATAGTTTCCAATATGTATTACTGATTCCTTTGTTGGAAAGGTTGTTACTACCTGGTTACCAGAAAATCCTAGCTTTTTGATTAAAAAATAAATACTGATGTGTTTTGGTAGGACCTTTTAAAACTTAAGTCATAGTAGGGAAAAAAGCGAAGTTGATCTGAGCACAATTCTGTATTATTAGAACAACTTGTACCTGTTTTAAAGGGCATATCAACTACTTGCCACAGCTATATTAATTTCTGTTGATTATTCTTCTTTACAGTCAGGTCAAGAATTATTTGATTGTTCCATCTTGCTCTTTGTAAAAAGCTTAACAATGCTGTGTAGAATGTGCTTACTGAACAGTCAGTGGCAGTGGATTAAGGTCCAAACCTACAGCTTTTATGCAAGGTGTGTTCTCAACAGATACTTTGACTGCTTGTACGGTTATGTTCAAAATTATTTGTATGTGTAGGTGATTCACAGGTATCATTTAGTATCTTTTAACTGTAGTGGGGCATAAACTTCTGCATAAGGATTCTACGCTACTGAGTGTCTTATTAAAAAATCAATATTGCAGAAATTAATAACTGAAAACTTGGTATTTATTTTTATGCAGACTGATTGTATTTTTTGAAAGAAAAGAGCCTGGGCTCTAAAAGTAGTGAAATATCTTTTGAGTCGCTTCATATAAGCTTAAAATCTGATGATTATACAATGCATCCACATTAAAATAAACATGGGTGTTCTGACTGACTAGGCTGTATTTTCTATTATAGCAGTAATAAGCAAGTAAAACACATGTCTAGAGTCCTACTGGGTTTTGAAGTTATAATGGTAGCTGGATTTAAGCTTTAATCTGTTTTCCATATAAACAGTTCTGGTGCCAAAAAGTTGCTCTTGAAATGATAATTGGTCTTTGTGAATTGGCAGCCAATCTACTTGCTTAAAAAGTAGGGAAAGCAGGAGATGTTAATGTACTAGAGCCAGCAAAGATTCAAAGTGTGTCTGGTGAAAAAAGCCTGCTGTTGAGAGCTCCATCCCTCTCTTGCCTCTCTGAAAATGAAAGAGGCACCTTATTCAGGGCTCTACTGTTTTGCTCACTCATTAGTGGGCACTGGCACACACGAACCAAACTAAAACAAATATAAAATCAGAACTGTAATATACAGATGTGGCTAACTCATGTAGGTAGTCACAGGCACGATGGTTATGATTTGCCACTTAAATATCACAAAAATTAATGTTGCGTAGGTTGTACAGGCATGTTCCCAAAAACTATTACAAAAGCATGAGGAGTGGAGAAGGTTTTAAATGTCTGTGACATGTCTGGGAGGAGGTAGAGTCATCTTATTACTGTTGCTCTGTGTGTCAGCATTACTCTTGCAGACTGCTTACCTTTATACGTATAACTTAAATTACTGCTTCATATACTAATAGCAAAATGTGTGATCTAAATTTGGATGGCTTATTAAAAATAAGTTGAACTTTTAAAAATGGCACATACAGAAGATCCCTGTGATAGGGAAATAGCAGTATGCCTCAGTTTCCTAGGTTCTTGAAATCACCCATAATTCTTTGTAGTGAGAATGGAAAGCTGATTACAGTTCTCTGTGTAGGTTTTCATCATGAAGTCATAGCTATGATGTCACTGTCTGGTTTATAGCTTGGGAAATTTCAAATTCTGTTTACAGAGATCATACCATATTTACAGTTCTGAACTAAGGAAATATCCATGTCCGATTAAAATCAACTAGCTGTCTCAATTATTATTGCCCTCTAATTTCTTAATTCATCATTACTTAAAATGCCTTGCTTTTAGTGTATGTATCTTGCTGTGTGTAATGAGTTCCAAAAAGATATGGAAATCTTGCAGTCTTTTGCCCTTTAGGTGTCCTGGAAATTGTCAATTTATTTAGGCCTGTCAGGTTAGGTACATGACAAATGTTGAGACTTTGTTAGGCTCGCTGACCTGACTTTGCTGCCTTTGTCACATAAACCCTTCCTGCTCTCTCCCAGAGATAGGCACGTGGAACCCAGCTCCTAGGATGCCTTTGACTGGATATAGTAACTTGTTAACCTTTTACATAATGCAGGAGGCATGAAAAGCTTGACAGAAGGTAAACACCCTTCCTTGCAAGCTACTAACAACAATCTTCAGATATTGGCAATGTGCCAGTTTGCAGGTTAAATTGCTTGGACACCTACAGGAGGACTCAAGACTGTTTACTTCCTCTGTGCTTTCAACGCAGAAAAAGTTAGATGTGCTGATATGGACATTCCAACCATGTCAGTTGAACAGTGGGCTATGAGCAGACCATTGAGTCTTCACCTGTGGATGCTAAGGAACTTCATGCCTTCAGAGTGGCATTAAATCTCCTTGTGCAGGATAGTTCATGGGACTTGCTCTTTGTTAAACATGTCAGTGTTTGCAGGCAAAGGGCCATAGTCATAACCACTTTAGAACTACTCCATCAGTGTAAGACAAATTTGTGTTTTCACTTCCTAGAGCATGAAGTAACTGACAAAAAGATGTGGGGGTTAGAAAGCCATTTCTAGGCCAAGCTGTTCTAGGTTATCGTTATCCTTCATGGAGCTTTGGGTGTCTTCCTCAGAAACTGTTCTGAGTGTAAGTTCTCAGCAAGGGGATTACACTAAGTGGATTCTGCATTAACTTAATGTGAGACTTGCTTCTCTATCTCCTCAAGAAGAGAACTCAGTTCAGCGTAAACCAGATCAGTGTTATTCAGAACTGTATTTGACACATTTGGATTTAAAAACATCACTGACTGGTTCTCCTAGAGTTCACGTGAGATGATAAAACATTGGATCACACAACAAAACAAGGCAAGTGTGTCAGCCTAACCGTAAATTAAGTCATCATGTTACTGTGGTCACAGTGATTATGCTGCATGCAGATTGCACGATGAATATTTCCTTCTAGTCTGTATCGCTGAATGCATGTGTCATGTTTACAAATAGCAGAGCTGTTTATCACTGGTGTGATTTGGAGTGCCTTCCTGGATCAAGTCCTACAGAAGCTGACATGTAACAAGCCCCATTTAGACAACTTACTCTGAATATGTACAAACACGCTTTTTGGCAGCCTTTTGCTTTACAAAGTATCTATTTTTGCTCAGAAATGTTAGGGGTGAGATTTAGACACAGCACAGATGTCACTAAAGTACAGATCGGGGCGATCTGACTGGGTCTTAAAGTCTGTGCTGTTCAGGGTCTGCCTGCTGCAACGTGCCGCAGAATGGGAGGATAACTCAGTCTAATCAAAGTGGCTGAGGCAGGAGATTGCCTGGCCATGGTAGCCATGAGCTCTGGGTAGGCTACCTTATCTTAGATTCTGCAGTTCAGCCATACCCAGGGAAGTACTCTGCAAGTCAAGACAGAAGAGCATATTGTAGCTCCCACCAATATCAGGAACACTACATTTGCAACAGAAATGGTGGTAGGAAGCCACTTCAGTTCTTTTCTCATGTACAGTTTCACCTTACAACTTTTCACAATTAGAAAAAACAACAAAACCAAAAACACAAACAAAAACCAGTCACCTGCACACTGGGAATAGTATTAATTGGCATTTAATGTGTTTTTTTACATTTCACTTGCATTTCATTGAATAGTCTACTTTTATCTGCTCTGCTGAGAAGCCCCTGCATAGCAGTCAAGTGTGATTTTCCCATACATTATAAGATGGGAGTTAATAATGTAGAGGAATTTAATAAGTTAGATCAAATCACCAGGTGGCCAAAGCTGGAAGTGGAGTCCAAATGACCTGACTCCTAGAAAAAAAGATGGTACAGCAGGAACAATTTCTGAACATTAAAGTAGTGAGAACAACTTTGACCAGACCTGCAGCTAATTTAGAAACTGCTGATTTGTAACGCAGGCAGCAGATGAAAGTAATGGATTGAACTAGAAGTTATAGCAATGGCAAATTCTTCAAGGAATGGCTTTAAAGTAATCATAACTTGAATGTGTAAAATCAGATCTTGTACATAATACCTGTGAGTCTACTGACATAAGTAGTGCTTTATTAAAGCTTATGAACACTCTTGCATGTGAAGTTCCTTGTGCTCTTAAGTATTTGTAACATCAAGCCTTGATTTATTATGAACTTAATCTAAAACTCATTTGAAAAACACGGACCATGTTGATTTCAGTACCTTAATTAGGACATGAACAAGAAAAAATTAAAAATAATTTATGTTTAGTACCTTATTCAGTAAAAAAAAAGGCAAAATCAAAAAAAAACTTTTGAAGTATTAAGTTAAAACCTTGTACAACTTTTTAAAAGGATAAAATTAAACACAGTGTGCCCCCAATCACACACTCAAAATTGCCTCAACAGACTCTGTAAATACAGAAAAGGAGTAAGAGTCACAGCCATTAAGGAAAACCAAGCCACTGAAAAATTCTCTGTCCTGAGGAATCTACTGCAATCACAGTTCATCTCTCAGATTCTTGTTACACATTGCAGTACTTCTCAGGAAGGTCTAATTTGTGCCTTTGGATTGCAGGAGGGCTGTCACAGCACATTACAGTGATGGCAATTAGTGAACTCAATGGAATAGATTTCCAGGTTTGGCTTTGTCTCCCCTGCCGTGGTTCACGTGGAGTGGGCTGGTGGGCAGTGCTTATGGCTGTTCATGCTGGCCACTTGGCAGCCATGCTTGATTTCAGAAACATGTTTTTTTGAAGGATTCAAGGTGTCCAGGCAACTAGAGAGCTGAATTCACATGTAGTCCCGTATATTTAATATCAAGGCAACACTTAATTTTACTGTCTCAGAACAGCAGCAACAACTGGACACTTCACAGGACAGGCCTGATTCTCCTCTCCAAACACTACTTTACCTTCTCACACTCCATTTAAGCTTTGCTACAATTTTCAGTGAAATAAGCGAGAAGTGGTTCAGACCCTTTTCTATAAAAACATGCACATTCCCTCTGGACATCCATCATGAAGAATGGCTTTCTGAAGTCTTAATTTCTTTGCTGCGCGTAAGATCACACCAGTCATGTAACACAAGTAGAGAAGCTTACTTCAATAGCTCCCAGCTCAGCAGGAGAGGGGAGAACAAGAATCGGATCTCAAACCTTTGTCCTTCACAACTAGAAGTTTGCCACCACTGTGAGTTTTATCAGCAAACATTCTGCTTCCCCCAACCTTCTCACTGCCAAAAGTCTGCAGTAGATAGACTAAGCTTTCCTGGGAAACAACAACTGTCTGGGATACTGGTACAAGCTGTGCCTTAACCCTTGCAGCCTCTCCTGCTCGCACATCCACGCCGCTGCGGGAAAGGCTTCGGCTGTCAGACACTGGGAAGGATCCGCTCTCCAAAGGGGGTCGCAGCCTCTAGCAGGAAAATCGCAGTGCAGAGGTGGCCCCGTAAGAAAAGTCCTGTAAAGCCGCTGCCCTCGGACTGGGTGTTCCCCAGGTCTCCGGGGCTGCACAGCAAACGTTTTCTGCCTCTGCGAACCCAGCCCCGAAAAGCGCAGGGGCTTCTCCCATCGCAGCCCTTTCTAAGTTCTCCAAGGCCGAGGGGCCGCACACCTGCCCGCCCGGGGCGCCCCGCGAGCGCGGAACAGCCCGACAGCCTCCCAGCGAGCCCCACGGCGTTTTACTGACGGGTGTTCCAGGAGCAACCGCGACAGGAGAGGGGGCGGCGGCGGGCGAGGAGCCGGGCGGAACCCCTCGCAGCTGGCCAGCACCCCGCAGGAACAGCGAGGAGAGCAGGGGCAGGAGTGGGTTTCCCCTTCTCTCTCCCTCTCCCTTCTGTCTCCCTCTCCCTTCTCCTTCCATCTCCGTTCCCCTTCTCTTTCTCCTTCCCTCCCCCTTCCCTCCTCGTTCTAATCCCCATCTCTTTCCCTTTGCCTTCTCCCTCCCTTCTTCTCTTCCCCTTCTCCTCCTTCTTTTCCCCCTTCTCCTTCCTTTCCCCTTTCCCTTCTCTTTCTCATTCCCTTCCTCCTTCCCCTTCTTCCTTCCTTCTTCTCTTCCCTTTCTCCTTCCCTTTCCCTTCCCCTTCTCCCTTCCCTCTTCCCTTCCCCTTTCTTCCCCTTGTCTCTCCCTTCCCTTTCTCTTTCCCCCTCCCCTCCTCTCCCCGCGCCCCGGGAGGCGGCGGGCGGCCTGGGGCTGGCTGCGGGCGCGCATGCGCGGAGGCGGCGGAAGGGCCCGCGCGGAGCCGGAGCCGCCGGAGGAAGCTGCCGCCGCCGCCCTCGCTCCGCGCCTGAGCCGGGAGGGGAGAGGCCTGCACAGCCCCAACATGGTGAGCGGGCAGCGGGGGCCGCGGGGAGCGCCTGGGGCCTCGGCGCGGGCGGGGGCCGCGGGGCCGGGGCCGCGGGGCGGCTCGGGGCCCGCCCGGGCTGTCCCTGGGAGACCCGGGAGCCGGGGTCACTGCAGAGTCTCCGGGTGATGGTCGGAGGCTCCGGGGAGGCTCCTCCGCCCGCCGGGACCTGCCCGCTTCGCCTTTTTCCGTAACACCTCTCTCCTTGTAGCGGAGGGTTTGCTATGGGCTCCTGAAGCGGCTTCCTCCCCTCCCTCTTCCAGAGGGACGCCGCAAGGCTTGGAACAAAATCTGCTATTTTTGTTTGCCTAAGCGAAGGCAAAAGGCGTTCTGTGTCTTTAAGCGAGGGGGATCCTTATTGGTCTCTCGCACCGGAGGGAGCGCGTTTATAAGTCGTGCTTTTAGGCCTTCCCTGCGTACAAAACTCGTACGGCTTGAAATGCACCTGTACGGTTTAAAGCAGGATTTTTCTGTAGCAGCGCCTTTGGAAGGGCAGGGGATGGAATCAGAGATCTGTCTTTGGAAGGGCAGGGGATGGAGTCAAAGATCTGTCTTTGGAAGGGCAGGGGATGGAGTCAGAGATCTGTCTTTGGAAGGGCAGGGGATGGAATCAGAGATCTGTCTTTGGAAGGGCAGGGGATGCAGTCAGAGATCTGTCTTCGGAAGGGCAGGGGATGGAGTCAGAGATCTACTGGTGAACACTTAGTGGTGTAAAAATCACTTACACCTGCAGTTAATGTTATTTTGGCAAGCAGTGTTAAAAGCATATTACAAAAAATAAAGATGTTGCCTTTACCTGATGGAGTTACTTGGCATAGAAATTTGGTCACCCGGGATTTAGATGAGTGGTGCATTGTGTAGGCCTCTCAGAAACTTGTCACTGGGTTACTGGTATAATTTTTAATTGAGTAGTTTGATGTGGATCTTCACTTATGTTTGTTATGAGAGCTTAAAACTAAAGTCTTGCTAAAGTTCCAACTGCAGAGGTGTCTTATTGTAATTCTGCAGTCTGAGACTGTCTCAAATAGCACTTATGCAGTGATGTTACACAACTCCTTACGAAGACTTTCTTCCATAAAGACCACCTAGAGCTGTCTTACGGTATATCCAGTGTAAGTATGCAAAGTAAATTCACAGTTGAAATGCCTTGTACATACATCTGTGTGGCTAGAAATTTAAATAGAATGATACTGTAGTAAGCAGCAATATAACAGAAATAGTGAGGCACATTATTCTGAGAATATCACTTTGTGAGAAACAGCAGAATCCTGTCTGCTTAGTTTTCTTGGAAATATTGAACTGAAGAACCAACTGATGTATTCTGTTGAACAGTGCTATACTGATAGAGGGGTGGAATTTATCAGATTGGAGGGAGTATCTGAATCCTCTAGTCATGGCCTCGAGCACAGTTGTTAGGTCCTATGCAAACAACTATTTCCCAGGTTGTGCTTGTTGACTCCAACACCCAGGTGAAAGAATGACTGAAGTGGGACTAAATAACAGCTGCAGGTTTTCTAAGTAGTTAATACAGGTATGAATTGTTTCTAGTGCCCAGGTACAGGATTTTGTACCTATGCTTCCGGTATGTCAAAATCCTCTAGTTAGTTAGGGGAAGGAGAAGGGAGACTTCTTCACAGAGACCTGAAGATGTCCATCCAGAAACATGAGATTCAAAATCCCGTTTTTCTGCCTGTGTGCATTACTGCTCTAGCTAGTCCTTCCAGTGGCTGTGGCAGGTTCCTGGGGCTGGGTCGCTTGTCCAGCAAAGGAAGCATTGCAGTAGAGGCTCTTGGAGCTGGGGCCTGGCTTCTGTTTGTCCGTGCAGCACCACCAGGTAGAGTGCTTCTGTCTCTGATTTAGTTTCACCAGCGTTTGTAGGGCTTTCAGGACAGAGGTTTCCTTTGTACTGTCTTTGTCCAGAATCTGGAATGGAGGCCATTACCACAGCCTGTTAGGCTTGTTCTGACCATTCAGGTGACTTGAAAAGTGTTTTCTGTCCAGTGCTCAGGCACGCCGCCCTGGCAGTGTTCCTTGAATTGCTGATAGCAATCTGCCTCTCTCACCCACGTTTTCATTTGAGCTGAGCAACACCTGTAGAGGTGGTCTCCAGCACCTTACTTGTTGGTGTGTTACTGCTTCATCTTGTCATGAGGACAAGTAATGTGCCTGCAAATCCAAAAAGAGCAGCAGGCTGGTCTATTATATTCTAAGCCATCTTCTCTGGGGAGAAGAGCTACTACCTGTGCTATTCTGAATGATTTAATGTATTTAGGACTAAGTGTAATAATTGAGGCAAGTGTGTGAGTATCCGTAGCTTCTTTTCAGAGCCAATTGCTGACCTTATCTCTGTTTACATTATCTGTTATCTTGTGCAATTTGTGCTCTCTGAAGAATATTTTTATGCTAATAAATACATAATTTCTTACTTCAAACCTCAGGTGACAGGAAGTTGTGAAAATTTAGTATTAAAAAAATTGCTTGTCTGACGCTGTCTCCTGTAATGTTGTTGTACTTCATGACATTGTTACGTAGTGTTTAACTCAACAAGCCGCTCTGCCAGGCTATTTTGTATGGTGCACATTAATGCTTGTAGTAGTTTGTTGATATTAAATGTTTCTGGTTTTGGTTCTTCCCTAGTAAAATTTATAGATCCTTGGCATTACACTTAGGAAGGAGTAGTCTGAGTGCTAGACAAGATGGTGCATGGTCTTGTTTCCTCTTCTGGCTTACCAGGGAACCCTTTGAACTTATACTGTAAAGTCACTCTTAACTAGAGCCATGAAAAAAAGTATTCAGGAATATGACCTAATCTGAGAACAGGGTGTGAAATTTGTTATGTAGCTCTTGATATTTTACTCATGTTTTATGGTGCCAACGCAAATAAAAGGTATGAATGCAGCTTCTAGTGGCTGAGTAGATCTTCTTCCCTGGGCCAGAGTTAAGAATGCTAAAAAAGAGACAGCTTTATTTTATAATTTATTTAATTGAAAAAGACTTTATTTTTGCTATTTCCTTCACCTCAGGTTATCTTGAATTAACTTAAAACACTATTAGAACTACTACATTCTTCTGGATATCTATATATGAATCTTCTACAAAGGACTTTCTGCCTATATGCAAGTAACTAAAATGATTTTATCCACAAAAAGAACATTAGAGGATGTAAAAAGCAACCTTGATTTTATGTTGCATGTGATTGTTGATTTTATATCTGAACAGACCTTGTAAATTTTCAAGTTTTCTCTTCCACTGCAGACAAATGGATTTCATGTCAGTTTTAAACAGAAGCTTAAAAATGTCCTTATGATTGTACTTTGTGTGCCCTCTTTTTGAAAAACTGCTGTAAAATGAAAAGTAATAGAAGGGCAGGTTTGTTTGTTGTACAGAAACCGTAGTTATTTACTTTAATTGGTTTTGTCTCTACTTGGATTTTAAGGGTTTTCTTGGTAGTATACACGTGTGCCATCATAGTTAGTGGTTTAAAATGTAATACAGTTTATTCATAGACGTCTATTGTGAATAACTTTTGTTTCTTTATAAAAGAAAAATACTCGTGGTTTTGCCTTTTAAGCTTTAGTCATATATTTGTTAAATGCAAGCAGTGAACCAGAATATTTGCAGTTGTCTTGTACGTTGGTTTAATGGATACGGCACAACGTGGAATGATTCAGACACTGTAAGGGAGCAGTATTCCCTTGACCATTAGTATGCGCATAAAGATATGGCAAAACTGGCAGTTGTGTTCAAGCCCAATCTGTGTGCAGGCTGAAGTTATTCTGTACTTGAACTGATGTTGCTGGGGTCCTTTGAAAGTGCAAAGGATGCTTCCTACAGCCAGATCTCTTGCTAGAGTGTAAACGCAGTTTGAAAAAAGCCTGGGCTTTCTGGAGGTTGAAACTAATTTAGAAAAGGCTTTTACCTGTCACGTGTGTGATAACTTAACATGCTTTTCTTTGAGTCCTGACTGAAACATAAGCACAGATGTCACATTGTTATAATTCCTTTAGTTAGCTGTGAAACTGGCAGGAATTGGATCATTGGATCTGTAAGCAGTGGCTGGGAAGGGAAAAGGGAAAGGAGTTTGTTATGGAGTAACTGTGTGAATGCCTTCTTTGGGGGCCATAAGGAGTTTTAGGCAGGGGTACTTCAAAGTGATCGTGTGCTGCTTGTCTAGCTGACAACTGCATGTAAACCGTGAGCAAAGTCCAAGATCAGGGTTTTGGTAGGAATTCCCAGCTCTTCATTCCAGGCTGTGTGGGACGGACGTTGTTACACTTTCCCATGGAGATTGTCCAGGAGAGTGGAGCCCTCATATGGCTATTAGCTGTATGGAAAATGTTGATGACCAGTGTGCAGCGCTGATATTTGAATCTGAGGTGACTACAAACTGTATAGAAGATAAGGAAAACTAACAATGTAGTCAGTGTTGGCAAGTCAGTTCTAGCATTTTCTTCCCCTAAACTGGGAAAGCTTAATCCCCTTGACAGAGGGAGTTTCAATCTGAGGCCAGGAGCAAAAAACCACAGAACATTGGGAGAAAAAACCCACACAAGTATTTTTATTTATTTTTAATCTTCCACTGAAGTATCTGATCAAGGGTGAGTTGTTGAATTGGAATTCAAATTGGTAATTTCAAGGTAAATTTGGTAATTCTTCAAGGAGAGAGGCATATTTTCATTTTAAAATGAATGTTATAGCATCAGACTTTCATTGGAATGATGTAATTGCTGTAGTTTTATGAATCTACATAATGTAACTTTTCATTTGGAGAGGTTATTCTGTGTTTTTAAAGGAAGTTCACCTTCTGTCTCTTATGACATCCTTATCATGAAAGGTAGCTTGAACACCACACAAAACTGATCAAAGGCTTGCAAATGTGTTTTTCCTTTTCCCCTTACTACCTTTGCCTGGAACCACTTCTGAAAGTCTGAGTTTTAAAAACACCTTTGTGGCAAAAGGTCCAATGTGAGAAATTTGTTCAAGGGGTAAAAGTTACTGGAAAATGTGTTGCATATGTTTTCCATTGGTTTCCACTTCTGTGTTTTAGCAAGACAGATAACTGTTACAAGAAATTCTGTCTTCCTTTTTAACTAGTGTTGAGGTATTTTCAATGGATTGCATTGCCTTACAGCCCGTACGATCTCAGTGTAAGTTATTTGTTTCCTCATGACTATGGGATTAAAGGTTATAGAGTGCTCTGGCTTCTGTATTGCACACTTAAAACAATAATAGACTGTTAGAGCTCAGCTTCTAGAAATAGCCCTTAAAAGTGCAGAAGGCTTGGAACCTGTTCCTGCTTGAAGCGTGGGTTTTTAATGTGATGAAAGAAGAGCTATAACAGGATAATAAAAACTCAGCAGTAATTTCATCTCTTGCTGTCCTGTAGTAGGCCTTCAAAGAGTTGTCCAGCCGCTTGGGATGTGGAGTGTCATCCACGTTGGCAAGCTTTTGCAGAAACATTCATCACATATAAAGAAAGGGCTTTGGCACTTCTTCGCTAAAAATAAACTCGTGTTTGACCAGTAATAATATAATTATTCCAGAAAAAAGATTCTGGCTGCACAGTGCGATTTATTACATCTTAATATATTACCGAATGCTCTAGTGATTAGTGTGATTAGCTGCTTGAATATTGGCAAATTCAGTGTTCTTCTTAAAAAGGTTCTGTGTTACTATCTGTTGGGGACCCCCAAGCTCAGGAAGATCTTGTGTATATATAGAATTTAAATTTTATCAAAAAAGTGATGTAAGGTGCATTTTTTTAATCTAATAAATCACATTCTCCTTTTATCTGACAACACGCAAACCCCACTGCCTTTGTGGTCTTGGGCATCCATGGTAAACCTGTAAGCCCTTGTAAACATGTTTCTTGATCTGTTGTTGCCATTGTTATTTGTCATTGCTTTTGGAGCTTATCCTTGCAAGAGTAGAGCAGAACAAAGCCTCTTGAGGTTCTACAGAATACTCACTGTTAAAAGGGCGATGCATACTTACATGTAGATGTTAAAAAAAAACCGAACCAAAAACCCCCAAAACCTAGTGATTAAAGGCACCAACTTTGTCAAAAAATAAAAAAAAGAGGCAAGTCTAAGCGAAGGTCAGAAGTATGACTGCCCTGTAGTGCAGCTGGGTCTGTGGTGAGGCGGCAGCCTGGCTGTGTAGAACTGATTGGAGGAAGCTGGTAACTGATACAGAAAATCAGCCTTGGGATTGTTTTGTCGTCATTGAGGATTTCATTCCACAGTTTGTTTTGGTGTATCTGAGCTTACAATGTGTTTTTAAAAACTGCAACCAAAAATTCATTAATCATTCCTGGAAGTATTCCACGTGGTCCACCGCGTTGTTGGTGTAGGTGATTTTTGTGAAAGTTTGAGATCGATATCATAAGGTGCTGAAGGTCTGCTGTGAAAGTCGAGGCATGCAGAAGTTATCATCAGTGGATCCTTGCAGGACCTGCGCTGATGACTTGACGTTTGCTTGGCACCACTTCTGAAAATCTGAGTTTCAGAAATGCATTTGTAACAAAAGTTCCAATGTGAGAAACTTATTCAGGAGACCAAAACAAAGCAGCAACTCATTTTAGCTTTAAAAGTAGCATAGCCTAACTAATGCAGCTGTGCTTAAGTCTACAGTGTCTGCTAAAATTTTGGCTTCAGCTGAGTTTGGAGGGGGGGATTCTTTTGTTTGTTTTTTTTTTGTCTAAAAAGGATCTTAAAGGGTATTGGTCTGTTAGTTATGTTATGTGGGTATCACTTTAGCCCGCATGTGATGCTTTTGTATTTCTCTTTAAAGGTGTATCTCTAAAGCTGGTCATTTAACTACTCTTACAAATAATAGCATTCACATTCATTGTCATCAAGCAGCAGGAAACTAATTTTTTTTTTCTTTTCTGATGATAATGTGATTGGACACTAATTATCCTTTGGAATGAAGAGCTTGAGCTCCTACTGGTCCTAAACCTTTGGCAGAGGACAGTTGATCATGTCTAGAGACTTTTTTAGCCATTTTTTCCTCCATAATCCCTGAGAACAGGATACACACTTAGAAATTACAATAATGAACAGAATATAGAAGTTTTGGTTAGAATGCAAGGTAAACCATGCATAAAGTATTTGTGCTATGTAAGAAGTGCAATCTTAACTGAAGAGTCAGTACTTTCACGTGCCAAATTGTAACACGAGGAGTCCCTTTGCTTTCAGTGTACTAAATGAACTTTAGAACTGAATTTGAATTTAGCGTGAGAGCTCTATGATTGTTTTCTCCTGTCAGCACCTAGTTTTGTGTAACTAATACCCTTGAAATACTGAGCGTGCTTCTCATCAGAAATATCTTTGGGAATCATGCTGTGCTGGTAAATTACTGGCAGCCAGTTCCCCATTTGGTTTCATGCTAGAGCAGAGAGGGATGTCTCTGGGTCTGGTCAGGAGGCCTGAAATTCCACAGCTCTCACCTTGGCTACTCACTCCTCTGCCTGCCTCCGGCAAAACTACTTACCCCTTTTTTTAGCTTCAGTTGCTGCACCTGTGAAATGGAGACAGTGCCTCCTCACAGGAATGTTTTCCAAATCATGTAGGTGGAGCTGAGCACCTTCAAAGTAAAAAAAAAAAACTCTGAAAAAAAAAAAGAAAGGCTGTTTTGGTGTGGAGCATTGTGAAATAGGTGACCCAGTGTAGTTCCTCACTGCCATCAAGAAGCACATCAAATGGTCTCATCCTGTGCTAGCTGGTGTTTCTATTAGTTTGGTCAGCTGGGACTGAATGAAAGCCAGCCTCTCTGTCAGTGGAGGCAAGCTATTAAATGACCTGCTCTGCTGCTTCTCTTGAGGCAATTAATCGATCAAGTATTTTGATAGCCATCGGCTCTTTTTAGGCATCTGAATTGCCTTTATTTGGTAAGTGCGTCATTCCTTTCTTAAGAAGAGAATGATTTTTCTTTCTAAAAAACAAATTGGTTTCGATTGGAGAGTCCCAGCTTACAGAATTATGAATTTGCTCTGCCTTTCAGCTCTTTCCCCAAATATGCAATAGGAATATCTGGTTTGATTTCTATGACTGCTTTGCCATCATGATTTTTGTGCTGATTTAACTCAGTTTAGTTACAATGTAAAGTGCATCAGATGAAAGTAAGTTTAAATTTAACAGAGAAAATAAGTGTTGGTTTGAGTGTCTGACTGCCCCAGGAGTGAAAGGAATTTTGATTGCTTGGGAAAATTATAAAATGTACTGGTTTCAAGGAAAAAAATAATGTTACTGGTGATAATTATTATTTTTTTGTTCAGTAAAACATTTCTAGTTACAGTACTGTCCATTTTTACTAGAACAAGTTGAAATCATCGCAGAAGGATAAAGTGCGTCAGTTTATGGTCTTCACACAATCTAGTGAAAAGACAGCAGTGAGTTGTCTATCTCAAAATGACTGGAAGTTAGATGTTGCAACAGACAACTTTTTCCAAAATCCTGAACTTTATATACGAGAGAGCGTTAAGGGATCATTGGACAGAAAGAAGTTGGAACAACTATATAACAGATACAAAGGTGAGTACTCTGGATTTTAAGGCTTGTTTCCTAGTTGTATGTATGTATTCTTAACTACGTGTATCATTGCAGCTGTGCTCTTGTGCTTGGAAATCTTAACCGACTTTGCTTTGTATTGCTACTAATAGGGAAACAAGCTGGAAGGGGGATATATGTAGGCTTCTGCTTCACAAGGATTGTGTGTGGTTGCATTATGTGCTCTAAGTAAACGTGCATTTATACAAGATTAAGGTCTGGAGCTGGAGTTGTGTGTTCAGTGAGTAAGTGTAATGGTTAACATGGATTTTAGGTGATTCTTCTGGGAAAAGCCCATCACTCCTGACAAAGTAAAAGTTGGCGTACAAGCATGGATTCTACCTTAATTTTTATTCATCTTGTGCTCAGTATCAGATAGTTACAAACAAAGTGGAAAAGAAAACAAAGTCTCTAGCTGTTACATAGCCAATGTTCAGCTGATGATACTGTACCACAAATAGTGAAGTGTATTCAGCCCAGCGGAACAAATTCTGTGGTTTAGCACTTTAAAAAAAAAAAATCTAAAAATCAGTGCTACATTTTCTGTCGGTTTTCATATGTATGCGTAATCCAAATACCATTTTCCTGAAGTCTTTGTTGGCTTGTGTTAGTAGATCTTTGTTAGTGAACTTGAAATGTGAGCATCTCTGTTCCAGACCAGATGTTGATTCCTTTGTGTAAAGAGGAGCATGTCTGGCTGACTTGGAATCAGTAATGGGAGAACGTAACTTTCTTTTAGGTTACCATGTCCAATCTCATGCATGCTGGTGATACCAAAAAATACATAAAACTAATGTTGAGTTGGTATGGGCAGATTTGATAATTGTATCAGTACAGCTTGCAAATGGATACTGCAGAATTGTTTGTAGTGGTACACAGATTGACAGTCTTACCAAAGATGCCAGTAATTAAGTGTGCTGATGGGAAAGACCACTGTTCTCTGTATGGAATGAGTCAGAACATCATGCATATTATTAGGCAGAAAACAAATGTTTGTGGTGCTTTTGTCTCTCCATTAAAATAAGCTTCATTGTATGGGACATTTTATTGTAGTGACTTCCTCAATTATTAAAGTTTAACCATTGAAAATACTGGTTTAATTTTGGTTTTAGAAGATGTACTTATAAGGTCTGATCCCATAAATGGCTTCTTGAAAATGTTTCTTTATCTCAAGTATTACTTTTGAATAAATAAACTTTTCAAAAATCTGGTTTTTTGATGCTTACTTTTGTATCCCAAAGATCCTCAAGATGAAAATAAAATTGGTATAGATGGTATACAGCAATTTTGTGATGATCTAGCTCTTGACCCAGCCAGCATTACTGTCCTCATTATTGCATGGAAATTCCGAGCTGCAACACAGTGTGAATTTTCAAAGCTGGAGTTCATGGATGGAATGACTGAGCTAGGGTAAGTGTTCAGTACGTATTAGACACTGACAGTATAATCCAGCGTTGGAGACATGAACCTACAGTGAAACAGCCCTGTTTTGGTCATTTTACAATTTCATTGTCCCTCCAGACTTCAGAGACTTTTTGGAGTCTGGGATCAGTAATGCATCTGCTGTCTGTGGTCTTGGTTCTTAGAGACCACAAAAAAGGGAGGCAACTTTGCTGCTTGCTTTGGTTGTGCAAGTATTTCAGTTAGTTGCCATAGAGCTGCTTGAGTGGATAAAGCAAGGGTGTTGGTCTGCAGTCTAGCATACCTGGGTTTTACTGCCTTATGAGAATGTGGTAGTTTTTATGACGTTCTAAAAACATTCTGGATTACAGAACCTGATATATCAGCAAGCACGTGCAAATGGCACTGTGAAGAAATAACAACAAAGAAATGAAATTGTCGAATAGGTGCAGAGTAATCAAAGGCTTTCTGAATTTTGTTTTGATAATCATATTGTATTCTATAAGAAAATTATATTTTTTAAGTTGCATTTAGTATTTTAGGGCAAAATGAATAATGTACAAATAAACACGCTTTTTAAAATGCAGATGTGACAGCATAGAAAAACTGAAGGCCCAGATTCCTAAAATGGAACAAGAATTAAAAGAGCCGGGAAGATTTAAGGACTTTTATCAGTTTACTTTCAACTTTGCAAAGAATCCGGGACAGAAAGGTTTAGGTATGTATTCCTAATCGTAAACATTTGTTCGTAAAGATGGGAGATGACCAGTTAAAGCAGTAACTGAAAATATTGTTTTAATCCAAAGAGTCTGAAAGATAGCCACCCTTGGGATAACATACATCTCTCTGTTGTGAAAGATAGGTGCCAGCTCAAGGTGTTCAGATGGTAGAAATAACTGTGTCATTAGTACAGACTACACATTTTTATGAGAGTGTTTATTTCACTGAGAATGTGTGTAATTTTCAGTAAGCACAGTGGGTTATGGTCTCACATTAAAGGCATAATTGTACCACTTAGAATTTGCAACACTGAACAGATTAATTGAATTTTCACTTGTAGGATAAATTTAAGCTGTAAAACTGATTTCCATGTAAATACACTTACACAGTTTCTTGTAATGCCAAAAATGCTTGCAGATGTCTTGGCAAAATAGAACTGGAATAGTACAAATAGATTTCTATATCCTGGGTTTGATGGCTTGATGCCTGTTGTTGTGCTGTTGGTAAGAGTCCCTACCTACAGCATTCCCCTCCCTGAGCTCACTGATTTTTTTTTTTCATTGTTTCAGAGCTCTTCTGCTGGTTGTGGTTTTGCTCAGTGTAGCATGGGAAGTGGAAGAATCACTTGTTAAAAATAATTTATTTGGAAAACAAAAACTAACACCAAAAACATGACAAGATGCCTCAATTTGGATGGAGCTAAAATAACAAACTCTTTATCTGCCTATTCAAAGCAGCAGAAATGGGGGAAAAAAATTGCTTTCAAGCAGTAATGTTAACCAACCAGAATGCACATTCAGTTATGTACAGTGTAGCTGAGATATTACCCATAACAGTTACAGAGTCATGAAATACTAGTTAACTCCTTAACTTAACTGTCCTATTTTTAACAAGAAATAAGGTACTGAGAGGCAAGCAGGTCCTTTTTTGGCAGCTTGTGAATTTATTTTTCTCAGTAAAATGCCTTTAGCTGACTGCCACTGACCAGCGTTTCATTCATGCTCTGCGAAATGATGAGCATTCTGCTTTGGTTTTGTCATCTTATATATGCGGACCAACTCCTGGCTTAAAAGGACTATTGAAAAAAATAAGTAAATGAGCAAAAACTTTGTCTTAATTTTGACTCTGTGTTATTCTTTAACATCTTTCTGTATCCTGTTATTGTTTTGTGTTGCATTGTGAGTTTCGTTGTCTTTGGAGCAGTTAAAAGAGCACCACTAAACTTTAAAAATACTAGTACATGCACATATTGAGATCTGAACCCTGCAAATAAATTCAGGGGTCTGAGTCTTACGCTACAATCATACAAAGTGGGCAGTAAGTGAATTGTAAGAGGATAGAAGCTGGGTTATGGAGTGTCAGTGTGGAATCAGTTCTGCAGTTGTGGGGTTTTGTTGGTGGGGTTTTTTTATGGTTAAGGGTGTAACATTTGTATGTTGGTTTTAATCTTTAAACAGCATTATACAACAAGCGTATTCTGCTGAATAAGGTGGTAAAAGTGAAATGATTAATCACAGTGATGGCATAATTGCATGATAATTTTTAATTATATTTTCTCAAAGCTTCAGAATAACACAACTGTTCCATGTAGTACTTGCCTCTTATTTTCGTCTCTGTATTTCTAAGGTATAAGGAAGACTTTCTGATTTCTTTTTTTCCCTATAGTCCCTATATGGAAATTAATCTTTTGAGTATCTTTGGTGGAACAGCCTTGAGAAAAAATCATGTTCCAGGAAAACTAAATCCCTTGTTTTATTTCTCATTCATCTTAAAGCTTCTTTATGCTGGTTAAGCTCTAACAGTGACAGAGATGAGTATGGTTTTCTCAGATTCATATAGCATAGACGTAGTGTAAGTGTGGGTCTGGAAGTGATTTAAAAATCAACTTGAAATCTGGATGCTTACCAACCCTTTAGGAACCAATAAGCAACACAGTTCTAGACATGAATTTATGATAGGGCAGAATAATTCTGGAAACCCTAAAGCAAGAAAATACTGGGAGAAGGACAGTACAGAAAACTAAGTGCTCCTAGTTAGGCAATTAATTTTGGAATCTAAATAACTACTTGTAGGAACTTGCAAATTGATTTTAATGTATATTGGTCTCTAATCTTCCAAACACTGTGTAGTAGTTCAGGCACAGTTCTGGAAATGCATTTCCTCTGCATAATCCCTTAGGTGTCTTAGGTGTTGTAGGTGTCTTAAAATTCTTGTGATATTTGTATATCATTTGCAAATACTTTTTAGTAGATAGTAATCTCAGACTTTTTATTTGCTTCTCTTGCATCTCTCTGGATAAAACTCAGAATGAAGCATATATTTTGAAACTCTACATTTGATCCATGAGGATTTTCCTGAGCATTCTTTCACTTCCTTATGAAGACCAGAAGTTCCATCTTTATGTTTGGATTCTGTGATTTGATAGAACTTACTTTAAAATATGTTGTTATCGTAAGGCTTTATGTCTTCACGCTTAACATGTCTGGACTCACATAATAAGTTTGAGATTGCAGCATCCCGAGATCCTTTTTTTTTTTAAAGGGCTTTGCTTACCCACAAGAATGAACTCAAAATTGTGTAAGCATGTCAAAATACAGTTTGTTTATAGCGTTTTTTTATAAACCGCTATAAATATGCAGCTATTTGACCTTGCATTTTTTTTGTATGGCTGCTATTAATGCATCACAAGTCAATAAAACAAGTTCTCTAATCTTTTCCCTTGAGGAACTGATCAGCTTAATCTGAGGTTTGTATCTGTTCACTTTTAGAAAGACAGTATTTTTAGTTGAAAGCTGAAGTGCATATTTTTATGTCTGAATCTTCAGTTGAAGAAAAGTACTTGGCTTTTACACTGTTACTTTCACATAAACTTATTTACTGAGGAGAAGTGACTTTTCTCAAAACTCAGACATGCATTTTTGTCTGAAATCTCCCTCTTTGCAGCTGCTGTAAAACCCTGCACAAATTTTGTTCTTTCCTTTGGTCAGGAAGCGTTATAATGTGAAGATGCTGTTCAAGAAGAACTTTCAATATCAAAGATACCAAAGAATTCATAAACTCCCTGAATCACCTTCTATTTTCCCTCCAGCAACGCTGAGTTCACGTGTTGTGTTTTGTTTGATTTGATTTCACCTCTAAGATCCACCTTCCTGGTTTTTTTAAGTAGTTTGGGCAACTGGGTAAATGGAGTGGTTTTCTTGGGTTGTGTCAGGTTTTTTCTTTCTTTTCTTCCTGAGATGCATTTGCTCATGTGCCTCTTCTCTCTGCTCTCACAAGGGGATTGTTTATGGAAGAAGAGATTTGCTGGACTGCAAAATATACAGGAGCGTTTGTTAAAAATAGGTCACTTACCTCAGTAGCCTTTTGGGGAGACTGTAGGTGCTTGCTAATGGATACTGAATTCAGCAAGATCACAGTTAGTAGCATTTGGTTATACAGTACAGAGATTCTGGTGAATTCCTGATAATGGAGACCAGGCTGGGTAGAGATTTAAAGCTCAGATGCATAACATCCTTTTATCAGCTAACACGATGCTCTATGCCACTAATAAATGGGCAGTGTGTGTCAGTTTAGCCTTTGGCAAATACCAGGGAGGCGAGGTGGGTTTTTTCCCCCCATTACCTGCTAGACTAACCAGACTTTTTTAACGGCTGCACTATAACGGCACCCACTGCTGACAGCTGCATGCGGGTGCCCCATGGGCAGTAGGTTGTTCTTGTTCCAGAACTGTCAGTTCAGGTTTCTCAGTCATCCTAAGAATCAGAGTCAAAACAAGCAAGAACTTAACAGCAGTCTTTGGCGGGGGAGGGAGAGGGAGAAACCTCAAACTAACAAAAAAAAAAACCCAACCCAGACAAAACCAACAAACCATCAACTATCTGCTTATACAGTGCTTAAAGACTTTTTCAAAAGGAGACCTGATTGCAGAAATTAACCCCTAAAGCCATGTTACAAAGCCAGCACCTGTAAAGGTTGCTCTATAGATGAAACCATGAAAAGCTGGGTTTGTGTAAATTGTATTTGATATATTAAAAAAAATTAGACTGATGTCACTACAAAATACTACCAGTTTTCTTTTCAAGTCAGTAGCATTTCTAAGACAAAAATATTTCACTGGATTTTGGCTAAAGTATTGTTAAATAGCAAAAGGCATGTGAAATATCCTTGTATGTTTCGGATATGTTAGAAATTAATAAGGGAAATTTTCAGTTGATTCATGTAGTAGTATAAAAATCTAGAAAATATTTGTGTAATATTTAATTTATGATTGCCTTTTTGTAAAGGATCCACAAGTTTATTTGCATTGGGTTGCTCTTTTCATCTTTATGAGTAACGGTTCATTTTAGTGTTAAAGATACCTTTGGAGATGGTATATTTGAAATGCATATCTCTAAGAGTAATATATTTTAATATTACAGATTTAGAAATGGCCATTGCCTACTGGAATTTAGTACTTAATGGAAGATTTAAATTTCTAGACTTGTGGAACAAATTTTTGTTGGTAAGTTTAAGTCTTTACATAATCTGGATTGCAGTAATTTCAAAGCTTGGAGGATAAATGTTTGAGTTATTGAGTAGATGGAATAGACTACTTTCACCTAGATCCCAGATACTGCACTTCATAGTGTATACAAGAGAAACATGTTTTGGGGGCATGGAAGTGTCCAAACAGTAAAAAATAATATGTGTAAGGGTTTTTAATTTATTGTTTTCAAACATAGATTTTCCACCCTTCCAAACAGGAACATCATAAAAGATCAATTCCTAAGGATACCTGGAACCTTCTTCTAGACTTTAGTACAATGATAGCAGATGATATGTCTAACTATGACGAGGAAGGTAAATATCTCCATTTTCTTTCACGAACCTGTGCTTTATGCTACATTTACTGCTGTGAATCTGCTTCAGCACAGCTGTCTATTAACAGCACAATTAGAATGTTACCATTAGAGCTACTTTAATGCATGTTGTTTTCTCTATGTTACTGCGCGTTTAAAAATGAAATGCTAAACTTTCTTAAATCCATTTTCTTTTTCTCTTCTCCCTTTAAGTATGCTTGCTTCAGTTTTGTTGAAGATTGGGCATGTGATGATAGGAAAATGAAGCTGGCAGCATACAGGGATTGCTAAACATAAGTTATTTCGTACCAAACGTGTTTCTTGTAAACTTTTGTACTGATCTTTCTTCTTCCAGTCTGTGTGTAGCCAAGAACAGCTACCTTCAGTTGTTGGCGGTGGGTCAGTTCAGTGAGAGGAGGAAACTGTAAACTGCTGCTCCTTCCAGAGCAGAGGGGACCAAACTTCTACAGTGTTATTTAATAATTATGGACAGTTCTGCTTCCCTTATCAGTGAGCAAATGGGCTGCCACTCACAATAAATGAATGTAATTCAGAAACATTAAAGGCAGAAAACATGTTTTAGTGATGTGGAGTAAAAACATTTCAAGGGGAAATAAACCCAAAACCCAAACCACAGTTATTTTTAACCTTCCCGTTACCACCATGCACATGAGTGGGGACCTCTGTGGATATGACTGCTCAAAATACGTAAAATATTGACATGCATTTTACTTACCTGTTGATAAGGAACGTGGAAAAGTGTATCTAGGGCAATACCAGCCTTCCAGGGCTGTGTACTGTACTGGACTGCTGGCTGTCGGAGTGAATTTTGCTGGTTTTGGAGTACTGATCCGAAGTGTGCTGATCCTAACAGATGAACATTGCATTCCTGCAAAATCAGGTTGTGAGTAGTAAATGCTGTAATATGTTAAGATACGCTGTCGGCAGCAGCATCGACTGCTTCATCCAGTGCTCAGTGTTTAAGAAGCTACTGCCATCCTGGAGATCAAGTTCAGCTGCCAAAAACAGGACAGTTTTAAGCTAGAATTTTGTCAGCTGGTTGTTTTCCTTCTTCTTTTGTCAGGAAGTTGAAGGAAGTGTGACCCTTGAAAGACATGCACATTAACTGGCTTGAAAGGGAGCACAAATCTTAAACCAGCTCTTAGATTTCACGCAAGAAAATCAAATTATAGTTTTTTGCTTGGAAGTATGCCTAGTTAAGACTGGAAAGTAAATACCTTCTTTAGATCCGAAGCTTTAAAAATAATGCCTTGTTGAACTGAGTGCTTATGTTCTGGTCTCTTTTTTTCTTTTAGGGGCATGGCCAGTTCTTATTGATGACTTTGTGGAATTTGCACGCCCTCAAATTGCTGGGACAAAAAGTACGACGGTGTAGCACTAAAGGACCCTTCTAGAGAGTGTACATAGTCTGTACAAATACCTGAAATGGAAAATTGCACAGTCAATTTCTGCTGGCTGGACTGAACTGAAGATCAATCCTCACAATATGGCTGAGGGTTGAGACAAACTTTTAAGGATACATCTTGGACCATATCATATTTCATTCTTCTACTGGTGGTTTGGGCTTTTCTTTTAGTCTGGACCACTCTTGCCCGTTAAAATTCCAACATTGTGGATTTCATCATGGATTTTTTTAATTTTTTTTTTTTGTGGACCACCCTAATTTCATCTCCCATAAGTTCTAGAAGCTTTATAATTATTTTGAGGTTTCTGGTTTCACATAAAGCACAATGCTGGTCATCATCAGACAGCTGTTGTATGGCATCTGAATTATACAGATCAACATCAAAATAATTTTTAAAAGAAACCTTAAATATACGCTTGGGGCTGGTTGCAAAGACTGTATTGATAGCACTTCCTGCAAGAGTGATATATTTAAGTGTGCTGGGTCCAATTGTTGTTATTTTTTCTTTTCTGGAAAAGTACAGGTTTTGTCTAAGGCAGTTGGAGTAAAAAAAAGTACCGAAATAAACAAGAAAACCCAAGGTTGATGATACTGGGGTATCTAGGTGCCTATTGGGATGGTTTGATTGTACATCAGCTGACAGTGAGAGCAGTTGAAGTACGACACAACTACTGTGCATTTACAGCACCCGCGTTCAATGTTAGTCGGCCTCCAGTGAGCATCATTGAGATAAGCTGTGTGTGTCATGATAGAATCTAATATTCTCTAGGTTATTACTCAAGAAATCAGATTTCATGACAGTTTTGAAATGCTTACCTGTCTGTCAAAGAAAGGTTTTTCATTTCTGTGGAAATCAAAAACTTGAATATACTGAATTTGTGTCTTATGTTTGCTACACAGTACAGTATTTTAAAATGGGACATGGAATTTTTGTGGTTGAGGTATGACAAAACGAATGGCCCTGTTGTACCAGCTTCTTGTGAGTTTGATGTGAATCTAGGTTTTGAAACCATAATCCTGAGAAGTAACATACAGGTACTGTCATTATGGATGACACCCATTTTTTAATTTTTTTGTTGAGTGTTCCTTAAATTGACATATCACTGTGGTTGCCAAATAAAGAAATTAGGAGTAAAGCTTTCCCCAACAAGCACAGATCAAATATAAAATAACTATACTGGCTTTGCTTAAATTATTTTGTTGATCCATCACTACTTATTGTCTTACTGCAGTTAACTAAATTGCTTTGTTCAAAACAGGTTTTATTGGATACATTTCTTCTTTGTTTTTAATATTGCAAGAGCTCTTGAGCTGCTTTTGTGCTAAATGTGGTCTTTTACTCCTCAGTTAGTTACTTGTGAAGAGATTTGGTTAAATGCTACTCTGTTAAACAAGCTGGGAAATACCAAGCTCCAGGGGAAAAGAATTACTCTAGTTAGAAGTAGGGATAGAGGTTTGAGTCCGTGCTCAAAAGATTTCTGTGCTAAGGCCAGAATTCTTATGAAGTGATTAATTGGTACTTGCACTGAAGAGCAAAATGCTAAAAATATTTTAGGAAAAAAATTGACTATTAAACTACTAAAAATTTTTATTTCTATTCTCTGCAGTTGAGCAGAAGGCTCTGGCTCCCCTTAGTGCAGTGCTCCTTTAAGAAAACTCAATCATGCATTTATTTCAGGAATACAGTTCCACAAAACCATTGCAGACTTTCTCCAGCTACTGGAATTGGCTATGCCAAAAAATGTGTGTTTTGCTGCTTTCAGTATTTCCTTTCTCAATTTTATGTAAATATAAATGGGGACTTGAACTTACAGGGGCCGGGGTGGGGAAGGAAGCTCTACCGGGGATCTCCGCGTGCTGTTTCTGTCCGAGGGTTTGGTACAGTTTCCAATCGATTAGTTCAGGTATATGCTGTGTTTAGGGAGAAGAACTGACTTGCTTTGTATCCCAACAAGGACTCGTCCCTCGAAGAGTCTGAGACTGGGGAGTGGCGTCAGGCTGTGGTGTTTTAAAGAATATTCCTTTTGAATGCAAGAGCTTTTCAGCAAAATAGCGTTGTCATCAGTTTGGTACTACACACTTATAATTACTGTGTAATTATAAAGAAATACATAAAACTTTGTCTAATTATGTTGCAGAAAAAGGTTATTTGTGCTATGATGGCATCTTAAACATTTTCAAAATGGGTGAAGTTGAAAGCAACGTTGATTTAACAGGGTGTTGTTTTAAGGACAAAATGCCTGGGTACAGGGAATATTTTGTATTGAAACGTGCTCAGATGTGGCCATGTGTTTTTTCCTTTATATATTATTTGTGTGATTTTTCTTTTTTTTTTTAAGAATGCAGACAGTTGCTTCCTTGGATTGCTTTAATTCGTAACTGCTTACGTCTTCAATTTGATGATCTCCCCTTACATGGATCAATTTAATTTTGCCAAATGTCGGGGAATAAAAAGGTGAACATAAAGTTTGTAACCTGTTTTTATACATTAAATATGTACAAAATTAGAAGTGCCCTGATATAAAACACTTACTTAATCTTGAGATTATATTTAGTAAAAAAACCAAACAACCCCCATCATTTACATATCTCTGTAAATTCAAATGTAATTCTTACAGTCCCTCTCATTACCAACAGAGGCAATAAAGCTCCAGTGAAATTGCCATGACTTAAGTCTTCGCATGCATTGTTTCAGTGTATTTATTTGTAAGACTTATTTCTAGAATGTGCTTTTAAGCAGGAAAAAAACCTGTGGAACACTTGTCTGCTGCATCAAATACACGTTATTGCTAAGTCTCAGTGCTCCGCCACCTTGCCTACTGCTTGTTCTAAATGCTTAGAAGTACAAAAGGGAGCTGGTGTGTTCCAGCCGTGCTGACGTCCCCAGCATGTGAAGGGAGACGCCGCACAGCGACTTTGTTTCAGTGTGTTTGAAGGCTACATCAGTGAAGTGACTTTTTTTTTTAATTGATCAACCTGTTACGTATTAACTTATGACTTCCTTCAAAACTGTTTTACAATGAAATCCGTACTGAGAAATCCTTATTTAAGAAAGGTATTATTTTTTAAGAGTGTGTTTAATAAACTTTTGTCATTCACACTTTATTTAAATAACGTTGCCACCAGTCTTTGTAGATTATTTGAGTGTTGTACACAGTCTGTGGGTTGGTTTTTAAACCCACGGTGCCTTTCAGTCCTCTGAGCTCTCCAAGGGTCACCCACACCATTAAATGCTTGATGAAATTACAACGTTATATACCAGGAATAAGTCTTGGTGTTTGTGCACCAGCTACTCCTACCTGAATCTCTTACATGAGATTACAACTGTTTCCTTTCTGAACTCGGATCTGTCTCAGAGTATCCTGTTTCAAGCCCTCCCTCCTCCCTTAAAGAGCTCAAAGGAGAGCTGGCAGGAGTCAGCACTGATAAACCTGTAAATCAAATAAGGAACTGGAAACTGCCCAGGAAGCCTGCAAGATGAAGGGGCTGGAGCTGTAACTGTATGGGGAGAGGAAGAGGCTGGGGCTGGGCAGCCAAGGGAACGCACAGCTGTTAAAGAACTGAGAATGATCCCAGCCCTGCGGAGCACTGAGCCTCCTTCCTCTCCAGCATATTTTTCCTCAAACATTTACATAATTAAAACAATGACACAGCTAGAAGTGAAACTTTTATTTAATAAATATAATTCTCATAAACCATTTTTAAAACAACTTCTACTGACCAAGCTGTACAATGAGCAAGCACAGACTCGCTGTCAGAGCATCAAAAATAACGAGGCAGCCACAGTGTCAGAGGTCCAAGATTATTTGTACTAATTATTGCTACAGTTTCCAGTTGTCGATGCCCCTTATTTGCCCAAGATTAAGGATCATCATCATCTTTAAAAAGATACTTCTTCCAGAGATGACATAATTCAAGTTTTTCTCTTAAAAAAAAAAAAAAAAAAAAGCACTGAAAAAAAGAGGAGTCTCTGATGTGTTGTTTCTGCATGCATAGAACTGGAAATTTCTCATAGGACTGTAACTGCAAATTGTGAAAATGTATTCTTTGCCACAATGATGATTTTAGTCTCATTTTCAACCATTTTTACCCTTTCTGAACTCTCTACCCCCTGGGTTATCTTTTATCCCATTCCCAAAATATAAAGACATTGAGAACCCACTGATGTATGAAACAATTCCCTTTAAAACTGCTGCGGAAGAAAATAAATGCACCCAAGGCAGTCAGGTGCACCGAGCGTTTCTTTCAGAGAAGTCACTCTGTATCAGGAACAGCCATATGGGTCCCAGCCTCCCCTTTCCTGTTCCGTGCAGAGGCCTGAGCCCATGGCCCTGCCAGTTTTTTTGTGTCCATGCATTTATACAGACTGGAAACAACAACAAAAATAAAAAGTATCTACAGTGATGGCAATTGTATGAACTTATTATAACACAACATCATAGCATGGCAGCAGCTCGGACAAGGCGAAAACTTCAAAGTGGAGAGAATGTTCCTTTTAAGAAAAGCCACAGAAGCTGGGGCAGCACCCCGGGGGGCTCTAGGCAGTTGTTTCCGATGCCTCTATGAGCAGGATTTAGCTGAAGGAAAAACATCGATGGAAAGCAGGAGGCTTGCAAATACCAATGGGAATGCGCTGCTACAACAACTGACAGCAAGAATTGGTACAGCCATGTGCATCCCATGCTGTCTCCTCCCGTTTATAAACAGTAATTCCAATAGAGAGAAGAACCCAGACAAATTGTGCCACTGGAAGCAAACAACAGAAGCAAAGAACACACCAACAATAAAAACATCAACAGAAATAAATAACCCAGATTTGCAAAGGAGAAAGTCCAACTGGGAAATCATTTAGGAACAGAAAAAAGGCTCAATTAGTCCATGATGACCAGTTCGCCCAGCTCTAGCAAGAACTCCTTTAAAGCAATGATGGCTGAGTAAGAAGGCAGCGGCGAGTGCCGTGACGGTGCTGTGAGAGTTATTACGTAGTCTACGCCAAGAAAGAGAGAATCGCAAAGTAAATGGTTCAGAAGCACATTGTGATTGAGCACTTTTGAACATTGAATTTCACTCAAATCACTAATATTTATAAGTACGGCAGTGTCAGATAAAACTTAAAAATAACAGGGACAACAGCCTTGATGCAGTTCTAGCACTAGAAAATGAGATATTTTTTTATTCCCAATATAGAAGTTACACTGTCATAAAAAAAACCCCATGTTTGGAAGTAGCCAATAATAATACCAAAGGTTTCCAGTAAGAAATTATAGCTGCCCAATATGCATTCTAAATTTTCTAAATTGCATAATCTCCTTTCAAATCATATTCTGCACTAGAAAACAACACATTATTCTGAAAATGTAAAGCCCAAGTTTTCAGCCTGCCTTCCTATTTGTTTCTCATTCCCCTGTAACCTTAAAAAATACACAGAATATTTTAAGCAGAATATTTACATTGTTTCACAAACTAAAATTCAGAGCATTCCCACTTAATATCTTCCACTGCACCCTTTAAAAAGCATAGGTTTGGCTACTCAAGCTCTGTTTTTCTAAGCAATAAAACCAAACCCTCTTTTTCACAGAACAAAACCTAAAATCTGCTGAGAACTCCATCCTGTTCTGAAGGTGACTGTGGAGAAGGTGCTTCTTCAGAGACTCGGCATAGTTAAGTGGCCATACTCCAGCCTTGCTTTTGACTGGGAACATCTACCAGAGGCCTTTCTGCTGCACATTATTGGGTAATTACAAAACACTTCCTCTCTGGGGAAAATTCCCTGTCACCCATGCACTCTAAACCAGAGAGGAATGCTAGTGTTGCACTGCATGAGCTGCATTTTGTTCAGTCTTCTTCATGAAGAATTCTGCACCGCACCCAACATGTGGCAAATGGTTTCATACACTTCAGCTGTTAGAGAAATGCACAAAATCAACCTTCCTTGAATAGAAGCAATTTTAAAAGATTTGTGACATCAGTACAAAAACCAGGGTCACTTCTTCAATCCAGAATATTCATCAGACCAAAAAAATCTGGTCTTATGCAAACCAATTCTATGTTCTGCTAAAAGAGAAATTACTGGTTTATATTTACTGCAAATAGAAAAATATACCTTGGCAGACAGATGTATTCTTAAGTTCTTCCTGAACTGTTTAAATGCATGTTTCTTCGGTAACCTTACAAACACTGGGAAAAGGGAAGGTTTGGGAAAAGGGAGAAGAGGAGATGGAAGGTTTTAAAGAAACACATAATGAATGCAAATTATTCTCCAAATATAGGACCATGCTGCTTTTGTGCAAATACAGTTTACATATTTGTGTGGTAAAAGCCAAAATACGTACATGTACAGAGCCGAGCCAATCGAAATGCTTGGAGCGGGGTTGTACATCAAAGCCTCTACCTTCTACCATACAAAATTAGTCCCAGTTTGTTTCAATACACTAACCAGAGACTAGCAGGGTTACACGGTCACACAAACGGACTGGATGACTGGGATGTGATGGCTGACGAGGACAAACACGCACTTCTGAAAAGCGAAACACTGATTCTGACAGACAATACACAGCTAAACAGCAGATATCTGATTAGACTATTTCAAAGCATTCTTTGTTTCCCAGCTATCCAGTGGCAGCATGGAGGCTCTCAGAATGAGAAACTACTAAGAAAAAAAAAATTGTTATTTTATAAACAGATTTTTTTTAGTATATGTCATATATGAAGAATATGATAAGAATAGGTGAAATCCAACTGTAGTTTGTTACTAATGCATATCTGGATAAAAGTTTTCTTGGGGAATGGACAGATGACCATCAGTTCATTGTACAGGAACTGGGCTTCAAACTAGATGCAGTCGCAAGTGTCAAACACTGATACCCATTACAGGGGAGTGTGTGAGACTCAGTTTTCAGCGATTTCTAATCATCTGGATACTTGATGTGGGGATCTAGTGTACAACTGAAACTGTCAAGCTTTACCTTCACTGCACTTATGTATTTGAAAGCACGATACAGAAATAAACTATGAACACCAAATTAAACACTTTTTAAAAAGGAAATTTTGCTACCTTTCAATTTATTTTTTGTTTCATAATTTGTTTTTAGAGCACCTTAATCAATTTGTGAACTCTCTTTATCTATGCCAGTGGGACAAAACCCTCATAGACTGTACATTCAAGTCACTACATTTTTAAAACAAGGTTGCAATGACAATTTCTTTACTTCACAAATGTTGCCTCCAATAACGAGATCTTGAAAATCCCACAGCACTTGCAGCCTTCAGTTCAGAGTGCAGCTTCCAGTCATTAATGCAAAAATAAAGTTCCAAAAGGAGAACTGAAATAATACCGGTAAAAGTCATGAACAAGAATAATGAACAGAAAGACTCTTAATAGGTAAGGAACATCTGAAGTATCTGATGCAAGGGAATTCGGACCTTTTGAACATTTCCTCTCCTGCAGCTCTTTGAAATTGGGAGAACCTGGAATGACCATGAGAAAAGGGTCCTCCGCCCTGGCAGCAGCCTGGGCCCCTCTGAGATCTCATCTCAGGAGGGGAAGATGTGTCTGCCTGAATTATGAGATACAGGTTTGTCATGTAATTCGCTTGGACGTCAGCACTTAAGCCAAACAGTGGAAAATTGTGCAGGCAGGGTGCAAGCAGCCAACAGGAGTTCTGTCCAAATCCTACACTTAACTGCATCTTTATTAAAGAAATTCTTGTACATACTATTTACAGTCTGTGTTTGATTTACAGTTTATTCCAGCCAGAGAGAATTCTAATATGCACCTTTATATCTTATTCTGTCTGACAGAAAGATTCTTCCAATTATTCATAGGACTTCTGTGTCAGAAGCTGATTTAAAACTGGAAATGGTCCAGAAGCAGCAGCATTTTTACCAGTCTCTAGCCACAATAAATTGCTGTCCCTAAGGCGACACTCTACGGATGTCACCAGTAGCAGTTACCTCCTTTTATCTCCCACATCTAAAGACAACCAGTCAGGGTCGCCACCCTAGCTGAATGAACAGGCAAACCTTGCTACCCCGTCCCAAAATATGCAGACACATTTATACTGGGACAACAGATGTACCTGCAAGATGTACCATTCAAAGCTCCTTCTGTGCAATTTATTTTTATTGGCATACGTAGGTATCAAAACATTGCCATCAATGTCTCAGATCCTTCAGATATATGAAGATATTTAAGCATTAACTGTATCTTCAAAGTACAACATGACCAAATATAAATACATGAAAAAGAATAAAACATGCAAAAATTCCTCAACTTTAAAAGGATTAGTAATTCAAAAAATTTATGCTAGTGAGACTTAAGCACAATCTGTTGATTCTTACACACACTTCCATGTCAGAATCAAGAACTGTTAACAAAACACACAGGGCATAAGAGGACTGGCTTCTGAATTATTCTTTAAGAGAACAGTGAACTGTGATCGCCCTTATTATTCCAAATTATTGATTTGGCAAAGTTAACCGTTTTTCAAAGCAATGACTAATATATTGCCATTCATACACCAGCATAAATATCTGAATTGTATTTAACTCTCAAAAATTACTGAACGGATTGTTTATAGAATACAGTTACGATCCATGGAAATAACAAAATGGATTTGCTAACTGCTAAAGATAGCATCTGTGAGAGACAGCTCAAAATGAATGCATGTGTTTAAACTGAAAGGTCATCACGAAAAATGAAACCTTTTTAAGTTTCATTGTGCAGATTCAGTTCTGTTGGATCACTCCAATTTGGGAGAAGGAAGATTCTATCACTGCACTACAGTGACGTCTCAAGTATCAAAGACAGGATTCCAATCTGCTCATATGGTAACAAAAAAGATTAAATGGTCAGAGATAAAAGCGTTCCTTAAAAAAAATATTTAGCAATTTGTGGGTATAATTAGGAAAAAATATGGGAAGCTATTACAGTCCAGATGACATTATGCTAGGCCACAAGACAAGCCACTGTTTGTATTGAGAAGTCATGCTAGTCTTTTCTAAGGCAGGGATGTAGCATTGAACTCACTTCAGAACCTACTAGAGGTGTGTGAACACCACATGGCTTCCACAAGCATTAACAAATGTCCCTGTTAACAAGTGGGTGAGTCCATTGTGGAGAGAGTCAAGATGCTTCTGTCGTTGGCATAGAAGGGATCCGATGAACTCCATGATCTAAAGTAACAATAAAAGAAAAGTTTGGCTGACTGGGAATTTATAATCTAGAGGTGAGGAGAAAAGTCTGTGAAAGCAAAAGATAGAAGTGCTATGAGATTAGGCAAATGTAACTCTCTAGAAGACTAATCTAATTTCATGTAGGCACCTGAACTTCATTCAAATCTCTGAAAGCAGAGTGCAATTAATCATGCCAACCATGCAATTAACAACTCTGGCAAAGTTTGCTCACAGCTACAGGTATACTCAACACTATAAACTAGAACAACCAGTGGTTTCTATGCCAGTTTTATAAGTGAAGTTTTAATGTGTGCCTCAAGGAAAATCTGAATGTGGCATGTGTAAGGTGTGAATGCTATGATTTGATACAGGCCAAGGTTCTGGTGGAGCCCTGTGGAATGCTCAGCCAGCGGTGGAAACCCAGTGTGCTGGGGGCCCAATGCTAAACATCCGTGCACTAAAGTTGTGGGCAGGCAAAACTTATCTACAGCAATGAATCTCTTTTATCCCTATTATTGAGTTAAAATTTTAGGCATCAGGAAAGCTACCTAACATGCTTTTGATTCAGGTGGGATCTCACAATGACTTTCTCTTAAGAACAAACTACCACTTAGGAAGGCAAACTATTCCGGTTGAACAATATTATAGGACTGTGTGAAAAGCTGAAAACCAGAAAGTTGGAAGGCAGGAAATAAAAATCTAACAAACTTATCCTTCAAATTTGCCTCTGTCAGAAATCTGCTGTTTCTTTAGAACTCTTACATGCAGTGCCTTGACATGAGTACTACTCATGGGACAGCTTGAAAATTCAGTAATGAATTCTACTGTACAAGACATGTATGTGATCCAACATTCTCAATAGTTTAGTGACTGATAAGCTGACAGACAATTTAATGGAACATACAGACAAAAATGCATTTTATCATACCACACCACATATTTTATATTCTAACTGGTGAATGAAGCTATAGAAAATACTCCTCAAATACATTTTACAAGCAGTAAATTAAGTACAAGAGACTATATTCCTGTGGCCCGCTACTCCAAGCATTTGTACAACTTTGATTCACCAAAGTTTCTATCAAAATTTGATACCATATTTGATTTCATGTTCAGTTATCGTATTTGACAGAGCATCATATTTGACAGAATATCACGAGCACAGAACACCACACAAGCTAGTTACAGCAGCATTATTTAAAACAGTGCTCTTCATTCTACAGCACACTCACAGACAACATATTTATCAGCATCACTTCATTCAACACAAACAACTTGCAGCTATCTCCTGGTTGAATAGGCAGCTAACAAACACTCTCAAGGGATCATCGTGTTTGGGGCTGCACAATCCTCTGAAGATACCAGTTCTAGATAAAAATCAAAGCAGCTCAAGCTCATGAACAAAGGCTAAACAAAGTTAAAAGCTTTAAAAAAAAAAAATCACCAAATAGACTTCTTAGCTGTACCTTCAGCATTTCACAACTTGTAACTGCCTCATGTGATTTAAGCAATTAATACACTGAAAAAAAAAAAAAGAAGTTCACATATTACCGTGAAACTGGGGTGGGGTGGGGAAACAGTCTTTGGACTAGGCTTTCGTGTCAACACTGAGTGGAAGGAATTGAAGAGAGCAAATAAGACTGAAATTAAAGAAAAAAATCCATCTTTTCTCGTTGTGCAGTACATAAATTAAGAGAAGGTAGAAGATGGTTCAGAGTAATTTCAACCAGAGGCAGAAGCAAAAACTACAGAACTTCAAGCCGTTAGTGTAGCACCAAGGTAGTTTTGCATATTCATTAAACATAATACTAACTTCTTTGTTCTAACAAGTCTAAAACTATTCAGCTAGACAGAACTTAAGTCTGAAAATTACATGAAGTAAGCAGACAAGAAACCTGAGAACAAGCACTCTCCAAAAACTGTTTAATATTCTGTCAAATATGAGTTATCGCCAATAAATATTTGTAAGTTCTTATAGAAAGAACAATTGAGTGGAAAAAAGAAGGAATTGTAAAAATTTAAATGCATTGCAGAAAACAAAACACAGAATACCTACCTTATAAGACTACACATTAATAAAGCAAATCTTAATTAAAATCTGTGTTAATTAGACAACAATAAATGAAAAAAAGTAGCATGAGAAGTTCCTCATTTGGAAAGCAGTTTTACAGACAAGTGGGAAAAAAAAAACCCCAAAACACTTAAAGCAACTGCTACCAAAATGTGGATTTTTAGACCAATTAAATGCTCACCTTATAGATTAAAAATTCTATTAAATTGTTTATTTTATACATCATGCCCACTTTCTATACAGCAAGAGTTTGAATTAAAAATGTACTTAATCGTAACAATTCATTTTTCATATGGAATGAAACATTTTGCATAATCATACCCTAGATTTGTAGAAACATTGAATAAATTTCAAAAGCAAGCCAGAAGAGAGAAACTGACTGAAATCACAGACACCGTGTTCAACACAAGAGTTCAAAACAGAGATGTACTATATACCAAATCAATACCTAAAGGCAGAATCAGGACTGACAAAGCTTGTCAGTGAAAATTACCCACACAAGATTTTATATGGAATGAATGGTATCACAGCCTTTAACCAGAAGAAACAAAGTTGTTCAAATACAAAACGAGTTTCCTTGAAAATGTGTAAAGTGCAACTTTTTCAGGTTTGGCTTTTGACCAATGAAGGACCATGATATCATTCAGGGACTGAGAGATTACGATGTACACCAGACTACTTTTATTTCTACCCCCAAATATTTCCATGTTTGTTAGCTATCCCTCTTTATTTGGAAATGGGGAGATGGCACATTAGCAGATTTAATAAGAGCTTTTCTCACAGTTATGCTGACTGCAAGAGCAGAATCGCTCCTTAGCTGTATGCAATTACCCTAATGAGCTTTTATCCCATTGAGGTTTCACACGTGGTTTGTGAAGGAAGAAGTATTACTTAGCAGATACTTCGGAATGGCACACATGATTTTGACAATATACTTTCTAGGACCAAAAAAACGTTTAAAATTCTTAGAACCTGAAGGGTCTGTTCTGTCAATCACACTGACTTTAGAAATAGATTATAAAAGTTATACTACAAAAATATTTCATCTTCATATCAATCAATTGCTGAAAGACTTAAAGAGACTCTCCTTCTAACAACAAAGTTATATTTAAGGGGGGCAGTGTGAGCCTTTTCTATATTTTCAGGAGTAATGCAAGCTCCAAGGTAAATATTTGGAGGTTGTACATCAAGAACCAAAGGGAAAAGTCTTTCTTTTGACTTTACAAAGAACTCCTGACTTGTGAAGGCAAAAAAAAACAGAAAAAAAGGAGCGGCAAGGCTTGGTTTTCTAAAGGGAAGAACGTACAAATCAAGAGAAATTACGACAGATACAACACAAGAACTTGTAGTAAGCAAACTAAATGTTTCAACAAAAATCTTTTTCCCCCTCCCCATCCCAGAAGAAAGCACTCAAAAAGAAACAAGAAACTAATCTTTTGGTATGAAAAAAATTACAATGAAGAGTTGCATTTCCTACTTAAGTAAGCAAAGCCGGCAGCTGGTTCGCTAGACATCTATTGCTGCAGGCTCATCAGGTTCCAGTTTATAGGAGAATCGTCTGCAGCAAAGGCTATTGAGAGAAATGCCACACCTGTTGACTCGGCTTGAACTACATCTTCCCATTAGTCGTTCCAGCATTCTTCTAACAGATGTGCATGCTGTTTCCCCATCTGAGAAGCAGCACATGGAGTCCAAGCAGTTGATACCTGAACCTGCCTCAGCAAGCTGCAAGGAGGAAATAAAGAAAAAATCAGTACTCACAGATTCTAGCAATGAAGATGCTATCAGAAAACACTTGGGAAAAGCAGGCTTTCTTAAAGTTAGTGTTGAATATTTTTCAATTTTATAGGAGAACTACTATGATGTACTATATTATTACTCCTCTTCCTATGGTCTATATACTCTAAAATCTGATCTTTCCAAAGTTTGGAGGCAGCTGTGGTGACTATATGGAAATCTTTTAGCACCATCTCTACTTAATGTTGGATATAAACTGTTTAGCAATTCTCTATTACAGCTAAAATCAGTCTCTGGAGCAGAGCGTCATGCAGTTTAAGCTATGATGCCATGATTAACCTCAGCGGAGGTACAACAACTTATACAAGCAGCAGGTCTGCCCTATTTTAAGGGAAATCTATTAAAAGAAAGCTTCAGACTAGGGCTGCAGAATACAATGCAGCAACCTGATTGTGAGTAATAATTTTTCCTCAGGAAGCATGGAATGCAGTTTGCTATAATTGTTCATATCATCCCACTACCACAGATACTCTTAGCTTGGCAAGGAACAAAACCACAGTCCTGATTTTGAGAATGTGTTTTATCTAAATGGAAAGAAGGCTCACGTTCGAACAGTTTGCTTATGTTCATAGCAGTAAGAAGAATAATTCAAGATTATCATAATAAACTTTCTACTGTTCATTCTTTGTAGGTGACAAAAAGACCCAAATAAAACGAAAGCAGGAGTACAAAGACATATGGGTTCAAGTTAGGTGCCATCTATTAGTGTGCTTCTCTACATTAATTTTTCCACACAAGTCAACTACAGCATAACTAAGATCTAACTGAAATCTAGTACTGATGGAGAGAAAATATCCAAAACTGACTTTAGTATCATTTCCAAAAGGAAATAAAAATGTGGAGTGTGAGGGTGCTTTTTAATTTAATTTGAAGCTCTCCATGACAGCATCATATCAAAGAAACACTGAACACAGGCTAAATTCAAGCATCATTGATCCTCACTTCACTCTCAGACTCCAGTGAAAGCAGAAATCTGGGAGGAGGGATCTTATTCTGTGATAGGACACAGCTCATTTAACAGCATCCCCCAACTCTCCATCCTGTGTGCAACTGTCATTCATTATTGTCTAAAGACTTTGGTTCCCCACTTCAGTTTCTTACATGCCACCTACACTTGCCCATCAGCGCAAGGAAAGCAAAGAACTTCAGTGTTTCCTATGGGAATGGTTCGCTATGAATGGACAGGTTCCTTCCTAATACCTCAAAACAGGCGACTGGACAGATTATAGCTTCATAACAGAACAATTCCTTATACTATAAAAAGGTGTCAGTTAACAGAAACAAGAGGCATTTGGAAATCCAAGAGAAAAATCAGGAGGGAGGCACAGAGGCAGAAGTGTATCTTTTCCTATGCCTGCCCCTTCCTCAGATCTGTTCCGCATTCCCCATAGTCCCTCCAGATCTTCCTGTCACACTGCTTAATGTGATGCTTACAGGACAGTCAGTTAACAATTGTATGAAATTACAGAACACATTACAAACTGAAACCTTTGATTCAGCTGCCGCATCTGCCATGAATGAATGCAGGCAGAACACACACTTCTGACTAACTTGCACTCATTCAGAAGGTGTTCTGGACACAAATCGAACATTTATTATGACAATGAACCTTAGAGACGAGCAGAAGCATCGCAACTGACAGGTCTAAAAGGGGATTTGGTTAAAACCAAACCCAATCAAACTAAAACACACCTCAACAGAGCCCAAGTCCCTAAATGCCCTTATCTGATGACCATTCCATCTGGTCACAAATGAATCGTCACAGAAGACAGAACAGCACTATTTGCAGCATTGCAGTCCAAGCAAATGTGACCTTTGCAGCCACTTTATTCTGCACTCAGTCTATCAGACAAGAAATTGCACAGAGCAGAAGGAATTCTTATTAGGAGGTCAGAAAGCAAGCTCCCTGCTGCATATGCAGCGATCTTCACAGTTGTGTTCACAGCAATACAAAAACTCTCAACATTCTTACTCAGGATTTCAAAAAGAATATTTAGTCCATCCATTACCTTGAAGCAGATCAAGTGATACCTTTGAAGTTACTGTAAAAGGTCACATTACAGCGGCTACACGTCAGATCACATAGATGAGGCATTTTTTTTCCCTAGAAAAGCTGCTGACCTGAATGCTAGCAGGTTCTAGATATTCTTCCAAGACTGGCAGAAAGGGGAGCCAAGAGTAACCCAAACTAGCTTCCATGAAATGAACCCTCAGCTTTGGATTATGGAGGGTTGGCGTCTCTTCTTCATTAGAATTTCCTTTGTTGTTCTCAAGATGGATAATCACAAAAAGCTAGGATCGTGTTTCAACCACGATTTATGGAAAAGCTAATATTACCCTTTTAAAAAAATGCAGCAAATATGTTCTTTCATAAACCTGGAAACAACATTTATGTTTTATTACACTCACAGTTAAGTGTACAGTAATACTGGGAGAGCATTAAGGACGACAAAAATTACTTCATTTTACATGTAGATATACTGTGTATCACTGTCTGGTGAACACTGGTTTTTATATCTATTTCCACCAACTAGAAGGAAGATGCTTATATTATGCTACAGAGTCCCTTTTCTCAGCCTTCTCTCTGTGGCAGACAATTATAATCATAGTTTTGTATCAAGGTAAAACCCAGCATAATAAGGCAGAAGTGTATAATGGTCTCTGAAGACCTGAAAGAAAACCCTAAGGAAACAAAAGGCAGGAGAGACAATGTTTTAAAAAAACATAAGTATAGAGAAATATCTGATATTATTCATATTTGGGCTGCAGGTAAAGTATTTTCATAATGTAAGATGTGAGATCACAATAAACATAATACTTTATATGATAATGGCCCATTTCATGTAATAAATCCAAAAGAAACTGAAGTGCAGAATTAAAGAATGATTCAGCCAGATAAGGAGGGGGGAAAAAATAGAAATCAAAACACATACTATGATGCAAATTTTCTTGCAGATACCAAAAATATGGCTATTTTGGAAATGGCTTCATGATTGCCTATGTATGATATATAAATAAAAAAATATATACACACACATTAGGGTAGAGTGGGGGTACTACCTAGTGAACGTAAGAACTGTCGGGTAGGTTAGATGGATCTAGCAGTTGCCTATTGTCCTCCCCTCTGTGCCTGCTTTCAGCAAAGTCACATGCTGAGCTGACTGAACCCTTATCTTCTTCCATCTAGAAGGATAGAAAAGCAACAAATCTTAAAAAGCGCCATGCGTGCATTGCTTTAAAAGTTACCATTTTTATATGAATTTTCATTTTACAGATCTGTTCCTGACAGAACAAGACATATTTACAAGGTAGAGAGGCATTTTTTTCCCAAGTTAATCTATGGATCAAACACAAGTTCATCAGCGCACAATATTAGAAGTTTTCAGTCTTTTTGCACACCACAGACTACAAATGGGGAAAACCCAACAAATTTTAAATCTATTTCAAATTTTCAGACTTTGGTGTCAGATTTTGGAGTTTCAGTTCTTTTTCCCCTTCTAACAGAAAGGACCATTTCAGTTTGTCTCATTATAGGGTATTCTGTATGCCACAAGACAGACATTTCAACTTAACATTTAATCACACTAAAATATGTTGGGACTTAGTTGAACAGGAAACACATTTAACCCTGTACATGAGGTTAAGAGCAATGCTGTTTTCCTAAGCCCAGGTCCTAGCTGCCAGCACAGCTGATGAGATGATTATTACTAATTGTGGTTATTACAAATCCACAATTAAATAGAATCATAGAATAACCAGGTTGGAAGAGACCCACTGGATCATCGAGTCCAACCATTCCTATCAAAGGAAATAAAACCTTGCTCCCTACTGTAAATCTCACTTTTTCTAAGAATATTAAATGTAATATTCTTAAACAAAAAACAAGAATGTTGACATTGAACAACTTCTGTGGCATTTACGTTTTCAATATTTCTCTGGGTTTTCCACTCTTCATCTCTATGAATCAAGTAAACCTACAAATGACAAATCATTCACTTTTTCAGAATCATTAGACAAAAGTATCTTCAGATAAGGACACATGCATGTTTTCGACTGAAGATTAATGTGAAATAGTCTACTCTTATTTACTCCTTCTTCCTACAATATTAGCTAACTGATCAGTACCACACTATGCTAACAAAATATACAAACCTGTAAAGGAAGAGGCTACCCTTGTTCAAAGTTTAGCATATTAAGATGTTCTGGTATACTTCACTAGTGTGAATGCATGCCTGCACTTGTTTAATCTTCTTGGAAATAACACATTCCTTACAGAAAACATGCTGCAAAAGGAACAGAAACGTGTATGTTCTTGACTTCTACACACCTGGGCTGGATCACACATGAAAGCTATTAGGAGGGGTATCCTATGAAACAGTAACTAGAAGAAAATATACAGTGGAGGCCATAAAGCCAGGGCCAGAAGCCTTGAGTCCTGAGGACAGCTAAAGAAAGCAGATCAGTACAGAGATGAAGGGAAAACAAAGCAACAAGAGACTCATAGGCCTGTAGACAGGGAAAGAACAGGGTCTAGGCTGTGCTACAGTAAATGCTACAGTTTGAGAGTCCCAGATAGAATGTTATGCACTGACAGTCTTCCCTGTAAATAAAAACCTTTTTTTCTGTTTTAAATGTCCATATTATTGTGTACACTCATATCGCAGTGTTCAAAGGCAAAAACTCTATAGTAAATACAGTTATTCCATCAAGAAGTAGAATCAAAACCCCTGTCAAGGTAACACTTCTCATGTGTGGCTTATTACTTCTGACAGTTGTCAAGCACAGAGACATGGATACATACATATACACACAAAACGTTGTTTATAAAGAAAAAACTGAAATGGGATACAACGGGGCCACGTTAATACCCTAACATATATGCTTCAGGTGTCCAAGAACAGGAGGGACAGCTACAGCTACTAGACAACTACGAAGCAGTACTGAGTTGCCAGTATCCAGTTAAGCACAAAGCCTGCACCCGACTTGCACTGCCCAATTTCATCCTAAGTTACAAAAGTGACAGGAAAGTTCAAAGGCAAGAGCTGAGTGGGTACACACATCACTGCACTTCTGACTTGCAGGAATCACATGAACACTTAAGACCTGTAAGACTCCCTTCAAAGCTCTAAACTATACATCGCAAATTTACATAACACAAACTTGAGCATTTTTCGCACCCTGTGAAGCCTATAGACATAAAATTTGATTATAACATTGTACTTGTCTTTTAATTTACATTCATAAAGGTACTCCCCTTTTGCATATCAATAAAACAATACGCAGAACAAGATATAACTCAGTTTAACTTGGTGCTATGCTCCTTCTGAGGTTTTTAATACATATATTTAACAAACAACAAAAATTTGCTGAAGTCTGTTCACCAATCTACACACATTACTGGGTGGGCACATACAAATGAGGCGTGACAGAATTAGCTGCTCACAGCTACATCCACTAGGCAGCTGGTTTGTTTCTCATTCCTAAAGATTTCCTTGCTCTCTCTGCTCTAATGCTTTTGGAAAACACCTGCCCTGGACACCACAGAAACCAACTCATGGTCTTCACTCCAACTTCAATTTTATGTAATACAGTGAAGTGAATAGTTTCCGTCTATTAACTGATCTTCCTTTTTACTGTTTTAGATAAGGATCCACAGGACAGCTTCCAAACTTCATCCAAAGCCTACAAATAAAGAAATAGATAGAAACAAGGATTTGGGTTTTTCTTATTGCACTTTACACCTTCAACTTCACAGAATAAGGTGCTCAGTGCTGGTACTTCAGGAATCTACTCCAGTGCAAAAATTCAGACACATAAGAGAATTAGATCTGCATAATCATTTGTAACTCAGGGACAAAGCAAATTTCCCATTTTTTGCAACCCCTTCCCTAAGCGCAATGTGACAAAAATCCCCTCAAGTAAGCAAGCATTCTTCCTGATTTTAGTATTTTAATAACTACAGCACTGCATTCCTAGACAGCTTTATTTTTCTTTCACCATCCAGTTGCACAACCCTAGAAACGTGTTTTGTTTTGAAAAGCTTACAGAATCTTCTGTTATAAAACCTTTGGTGTAGATAGGAAGCACCACATAATTCACTTTAATAATTCAGTGAGAAAACAGAAGTTTACTGGAAATATGTTTATCTAACATTTTAAAAAGATGATTTATTTACATGACACTGACAAACCAAGAATTTTAAAAGCTAACTTGGAAAACCTTTTGCAGAGGAATCTCCCCAATATGTTGCCGAGTTTACTAAAGCTCAAGAGGCGCACTGCAGTTTGCTTATTCTAAAGCTAGTAAGGGCTGAATTCAAAACCAAAACACCACACGACTGCCTCGGTGGGGTGCATGGAAATCTATGCCTATATATTTCACAGTGGGACAACTCACAGCTAAACACAACAGCCATTATAGGCAAGTTTTGCCTTGCAAAGGTGCAGCAAATTTTCAAAGGAAAGAAAAAAGGTTTTCTCTTTTTTTTTTTTTCTCCTCTCTATAAAAGGACATGTATCACCTTGTTCAATTAAGCACTAACAATTCTCTGCTCATCCCTTACAATGTCAGTTTACTGTCTCCTACTAACTCCTCAGTTAAACAAAAGGCAATTAAGTCCCCAAAATGTAGTTTGGTTGATTCCTCTAGCACGTAATTGTATAATTTCAAACAATACAGTCACCTTAAAAATATATTTAAAAGTAATCAGGTGTTTACATTAATTCTTGCCATAGAATGTAAAAGTACATAGGATTGGGACAAAACATCGAACAGGCTGAGACATTGTTGATGCATACAAGTGTTTAGTCTTAGAAAAGAGAATCAGCATTTGATAGTATTTTGTGCGCTGAACTCAGTGCATTTGATAAGCTTCAGAACCATAACAGTTCATCTGCACAGACACACGTACACTTTGATCTCTTTTTGAATAATTGTCTCCAACTTTGTAGCCAAATGCCTTAGGAATATGTATCTATGCACACTGAAAACAAACAACACTCACTTTGTATATGCACAAAACAAACACAAAAAGCCTTAGCGGCACAAGTGTATGTATACACCCAAACTTAAAACTTTTTCTGCTCTTTCAACACAAGTGAAAGCAAATTAAAATGGGGCAAACGACTCGCAAGAAATTGCTGCCTGAAATACATGGACCTTCCTGTCATGGCCTTATGAAGCTGAAATTATCCAACATGCACAAAGCACTGTTAATTTTGATCATAAAGAAATTAAAAGCATTACAACCATGCTAGAAACTGGTTATTTAAAAATGGATGCAAGAATAGCTAGATCTGTATTCTGAAAGTTGAGCATCATGCTAGGGATGTTTTTTTTCCTAAAAGAAGCACGTCCAACACATGCTACTTAGGAGAAGCATTTGCCTCAAAAACACAGAGCAAAGCCAAGAAATAACCAAACTGAAAGTATCTGCGCTACAGGTGTTGCCCTCTCAAGCCACTAATATTCATGCCTCTTCCCATCTCTCTCAGCACTGGTTAGTTCACCTTCAGCATGCATAAGAGTTGATGAGGAACTGTCCCTCCTACTCTACCTAATTTTGCTCAGCTGATTCCTTGCCCTGGACAATGGCTGCAGTGCGATGAACTCGTCACTTAAAGCAACTCTGCTGGAGTACATCTACAATCAGACAGAGAAGGGATGGAACATACATGTCAGTAAGAAGCAGCAGTAATTTTTTAAGAGAAAAGACACAGGACAAGACATCGTTATTTAAGTGGAATACACATCATAAACAAAACACAAGCCTGGTACCTTCAGAATAGCTCCCTGGATCATCACAGCCAGGTATTGTTTCGTAGGAACATTCTGAAGTGTACCTTAGCTTTCATACTGAGAAAAAGAAGCCTATACACTTTTACAGTTACACTTTACCAGACATCTTTATTCAGTATTACCTTCTTGTCTCAGTAGTGCTGTGATGTATATTTACTTGAAGATTTATATTTTGATTCAAATTTACCTTATCGTCAACTTCTTCCTATATGATTCTGTGACAGATCTATAGTCAGGTATTACCCAGAAGCTACTTCAGGGCAACAGATCTAAGTCAAACAATTATGTATGGATTTTCTTTAAGGTCAGCAAAAACACCCTTGGAACACAGCAAAACCAAAAACAACACAAAAGCCACATGTGCACCTTAAGTGCATTATGGAAAGTAAAGTTAACCAAATTCATCCCTCTATAAAAGTAATTTCACGCTTGTCTGTCATAGTTTTAATTCAGTGACTTCCCAAAATGTAAGAGATTTGTTTTAAGTGGTGACAGATCAATATTTACATTTAAAAGTTTATCCATAGCAGAATTTCTCAAGTGTTTCTGTCTTATGCCTTTTAAACGTCTTTGCTCTCTATGAATAACTTAGCTACATATAATATCTAACAGATTGAATACTGATGTTGCAACCTTACAGTACGTAGAAGATGTAAAAATCAAGTTCCCTTATATACTAAGTAGAGTAAGGCATATGCCTACTGACAGAGCGAATTCAGAGCACTAAGCCTGGTAACTCACACAATTAGTGTGCTCTTAGTTTCTGAAAAATTAAAACAATAGGGGCAAGCATTTTCAGCTGAGAAATCTGTGTTTTGCACACTGCTCCTGGGAATATTTTAGAATTTAAATGCTGTCAGAGAGCAACAAATAACTCAAGTAGCTGTGATTTAAAAATCAGCAACTAATTCATGTAAGAATTTATCTTACCCTGATAAAAACTTAGCAATTATAAACCAAACCTTTTCTTTCCCCCAATGTGCAAATATGCTGATTTAGACTTACAAATAAGTGAATAATTGTAAATACTCTGTTACAGAGAGAGTGCACCTATGCTACAAAAAAAATCATTTAAAAGGGCTATATACAGAGTTCCATATTCACTTTTTCAATGACTTCCACAGAAAATTCCTTAGCATTTAGGAGAAAGACATTCTCCAAACTCATTCTATCTGGAAGTCAGTCTTTTCCTTTGCTTTGAAATGGAAAAAAATATTCACTAGAAATTTTAAACAAATCTAATGAGGTATAGACATGAAGGAAGCATTCTGTCATTTCTCGACAATAAATGTACTAAGCTGGTCATCTGTTCACCTTTATTTATGTCTATTTCTCCACTGCAAGAGCTGTTGATGAAATTCAATGGAACTGATTGTCCTATTAAAAATAAGAATGGGGAAACCTCAGCAGATTAAACCTCAAGAAAAGAACAAATAGGTGCCTTCTTTTTGAAAATACATTTTTAACTATGATTTCACTATCAGACACCCACTGCAAAACCACCAAATGGCTGCTGAAGCATTTCTGATCAAATCAGATTTTAAGATACCTTGACTTTGCAATATCAGGAATTAGGCGTTCTGAAAAAAAAAAAAGACTATATTTGTAAGCACGGACCCTGATGCTGATCCTGTCAAATGGCAAGGTAGAATAGGAATAAAGAAAAAAAAAATAAGGATGACTAACAGAGATGCACAAAGCAATATCTCCATGGCTACGAATGTGGCTGTAGTCACAGCAAATGTGTTAAGACATTCATCAAGATTTCCTCTTATTTAAGAAGTTTAACTGTGTCCTAGATGACAGTTCTGTAATGGAAGCAAACTGAACCTGGAAATTCTTTAGAATTGATTCAGAAGGGAAGAGAATGTGACAACGCAGATAAAGCTAGGGACAAATTATGTGGGCTTCTTAGTTTGTAATTCAAGCACTTAGGAACATGAGAAACCTCAACAACTATACTGATACTCTGCCAAACAGGAACAGCTGATGTACAGGAAGGAAGGAAAGAGAAGTGCTCAACAAATATTCCCACTAGTTTTTGAAGGGGGGAAAAAAGAAAGTAAGCATAATTACCTATTGACTTTTACCTAAATGAAGCCCCTTTAATCCAAGAAATGCAATAACACACTATCAAGTCTTATCAGGTCCAGTTTAACAGTTTTCTGAAAGGCAGTGGTTATTTAACTTGGCTTTTACATACTAATTCCAAGACTGACAAAAGCATCTAATATTCCAGTTTTGAAAAGGGACTAACAGGATATTTTGGCTAGCCGTACGTTTGTCACCATGGTGTTGATCCTAGGCAAATTAAGAGAATATCTCACATGGATTTTTTTTGTTTAACACACAGATTATAAGGACAATATAATTTAAGTAAATCAACATGCATTTAAATCAAAGTAATTACAAGGTTAGATGCTAAAGGTAACAGTATCGATGTAATGCAGTTAAGACTCTCGGAGAGTACGTAGCTCAGTGTAATTTGGACACCACAAAATCAATATGGACTAAAAACTTCTAATGGGTTTCCGAGCATAACTGCACATGGGGTATCTTTTTCAACTGAACTCTTCATTCATTAACTTTCACTTTTTTTTTTGGCCCTACGTGATTTAACCTATTATCAATGACCTGGAAGAAACCAACATAATCACTTGCAGATGAGAAAAAGATGCAGAAGATAACAGGTTATTGATGTGTATTATTTTTGTAAACTGAACACAGCTTGGGGATTCAAGATACCCATACTCGGCACTGATGTATGCTGTGCTGGAATACTGGTGAAAACAAAATTCAAGATGAGGTTGAGGCATCAGAAAGATTGCAGGAGACACAAGAATGATTAAAAGATTGAAAAATAACCTTTTTGACAGAAGATACAAGTCCAAACTATTTATTAGTGAGAAAATTAACTTGATCAAAAACCTAACCATGAATAAAACAAAAAAAGTTAATATAAGGCTTTTCAGTTTAGCACAAAAAGTATAAAAAGATAAAATAGTGAAAACTGAAACCAAAGACAGTAACTACTAGAACAAAGGGTCAGGATGACTTCTCCATAACTAAAGGGAACACTCAAACATAGATGAGATATTTACCTAAGAGACAGTGTAATTTCAAAAGAATGATTTCAAGGAGTTTTCGTGGCCTGTGTCAGGCAAAAGGAAGATTCTATTATCTTGAGACCTCTTCTCTGAATTTATGAAAATGCCGCATCAATTACACAGCATGCGATATGATCAAGAGTTAAGAAATACTAATTAAAACAAGCACTACTAAAGTTTTTTTTTTTAAGTTATTTTCATCACATTTTAAGAACCATCCAGTGCCAATTACATTTGGAGAGCTTCTAATACCTAGAAAAATGAGAATAAGTTACCAACTTTGAAGCAATACAAAAATGTGCAGTATGATCCTCAGCTGCAAGTTGAGATGCAAAAGACTGAGTGACCCCTTTATAAATAATTTTAATATTGTTAATATCAATTACTTAAACATAAATGTTATTTCCTTGTAAAACAGTACCCCCATTTTTGTAGTTTCAAGTTAACTATTATCTTTTGAAATGTAAACACTTTTACACATTAAGCATGACAGCAATGTAAGAAGACTATTAAATATCACAGGAAAGTAATTAGTTTACAAAAGGTATTTTAACAAGTGTGTTTTTGTAACTACTGAGCAAGCTGGATACAAGAGCATAACATTACCTGAGCTTTTTCAGTACTTGTTGGTTGTAGATGTCTATACAGCACTTTCTTCACAACATCAATAAACAAACAAGCAACTACTATGAGGATTATGGCAAACCAAGCAGAACCACTTGACAACAGTTGAACAAATACAAAGTACATGTCCTGGGTATGTAAAAATGGCCTGAAAAGTGAAAAAGAAGCGGCAATTACTAAAGGGAAATTCAAGAAACAAATGTACAGCACTGGTAGGTTCAATTATATCTTATTTTACATCAAGCAGCAAGTCTCAGGATGAAAAGTTACATCTGCATGGTGTCCATGAAGAAATCTAGTAACCCCTTGGAGCTGACCTGCAGAGAAACTCTGTGGAAGAAGGGTGCCAAATTTCAGAGAGAAACATTCCTGTTTAGTTTTCAATTGTGTTGCAGGAAATCAATCACCACCCTATCTCACCAAGACCCCAAAAGATAAGAAATACATAATTTCCTGATTCAAACCCCAGTGTCTTTATTTCTGCTGCAAACATTTGCCTATTACATAGCTTCTTTGAGAACCTATATACTTGTTAAAACAAAAATGCCTTTAGAGTCACAGGCTGTCATAGACAAGTGATGCCTGTCCTTGAGCACGGGACAGATTAGCAGTATTGCTCAAATTTCTAGAAGAATCACTAAAAGCAAGTGGCTGTTCTAGGCTGAAAAAAAATTTTTCGGACTCTTGTCACAAAACTGAGAGCAAGACTGTAGAACATAATACTTCTGTGTTCTTTCATATCTTCATCTATCTTATGTACTATGTAAAGGAAAGTAAAAAAAAAAAAAAAATTATCACTCACCAGATAATTCCCCCATAAAACAAGGAGAATATGAAATAAAATACAATGGATCCCCAAGTAACAAAATGGTTTATCCATGTCCAGAAGTGAGTTTCTAGTGCCATCTAAAACAGAGACAATGTCAATGAACTTCCTTTCTCCCGCCGCATTACAGAAAATCACAAATAGCAGTCTGAACGTACTTGTGAACTTCCATCTCAAACACTAAATGTGGTTGTAACATGCAAAATTACAGAGAAAAAATTTAACCAACACTGAAACCAAACATAAAAACCACTCATCTGGAATCCTCCAGAATCAATTATTTCTGTATAGCTTTTGAATAAATTTTAAATTATTGCTTTATTACATATTTGACCATATGATCCAAACACAACAGTAATTATTATAGCATCATACCTTCATTGTAACAGTTATAACCATAACGGTGAAGACCAAAGTACCAAATGTCCAGTTTCCAAACATCTAAGAAAACGGTAAGGCAAAAATCATTGAAGAAAAATAATCAGTTAAGAGCATTCATGGCAACTTGGATTTTTCTCAAGTCAGCGACACTAACAAAACAAGTCTGGGGACATAAGCTTGTGACAATGAATCATCATGAAAAAGCAAGAATAATACAAAGCTATGATAAGAGCAAAATTAACCACCCACAAGCCATCTTTCTTCTTGGTTCAAAACAAATCACCACAAAGGCTACATGAAATATGAAGAAAGTCCATAACAGTAACATGAAATGATAGGAAAACCAAGAATTCAATTTGGTCAAGTATAAGCATCCAATAGAAAGTAAATATTGGGTGGAAGGTATTCAATTTCAGTTTAAACATTTCCAGATAATTTTCAACATGCAGCATCCCCCAAAAGTTCACTTTTTACCCCACACACAATTTTACAATTCAAAAATAATGGTGCCATTGTATTTTTCAAAGAAAATTCTAAGGAAAAGACACTTTGTTTCAAGGCTAATAAACACAAAATTAAGCTTCAATTCTAAAACTCTGTCAGTCTTGTATTCTCTTACTCATGTAAATTAAATTATAAAAACTCTGAACAAGTTCTACAACAATAAAATCTCAGCTCTGACAACCAGGCAAGGATGCTGAGGTTGTAAACTATCTACACACATGCTACTCAGACACACGCTGCCATTCTAAAACAGGTGCGACTGCTCTGTTCCTGAAAGCAGTCTGGGTGCTGAAACTGAAGACATTGCTGTTTTGCAGCTATTTTTGCCATTGACATACTGAACAACAACCAAATTCCCAATTCTGTATTTACTGGTAGTAAAGTAAGCAAGCAAGGAGAAAGGCAACTACATGCAGACAAGCAAAGTCATCCTAGAGCTGATTTGTTAGTACGGCACAGAGGCACAGAACTGGGATTCGCACAGTTGTAGTCCTTGTTACAGAGCTCTGCCAAAAAAATCCTAACAGCCTCATGGTGTATCTCACAACTGCTTTTCTCATCTTTACACAAGGCACAAAACTGAGGCAGCCATGAGCCTGGTTCTGCTGATAATTTTAAAGATCTTTGTTATGACACATCTTCTGAAGCCTTCTATTTGCTTTTCACACCCACAGTAACTTTTCACAAGCAACGTGTTTGCTGTTAACTGCTGCAATAAGTCTTGAAGTAAAATCTGACTACTGCTCCTGAGTGACCTGTGAAAGAAAGTGTCTTCGCTAACACTGCCCTCAATGGCCACAGAGTTAGAATGCAAAACATGATCAGGTTATTGCCACCATTTTATTTTTGAACACATTTACACCACGGATGCTGCATCCTTTAATCCTGTGAAGTAACAGATACAATATTTTGTATCTCCTCCTCTTCTAAACTCTTACCATTTGCCTGTTAGGTTTCAAAATCTGACGACATGCACAGCATGAAAAAGGGGGGAGAAAAAAGAACTAAAAGATCAAGTTGTTCCACAATGTCCTGAGGTAAGCCTAACAAACCACCAGCATTGACACATTATTTACCATCTATTGCATTGCTTCAAACCAAGAACTTGGAATGAAAATGTGAGGCCTTGCACTAACACTAGCCTGTATCACACATTTGCACAAACTACTCACTTCTTCAGGACTTTGTACAAGAAAGTACATCAGCAGTAACATGAGTTTCTCTTGCCCTTAACTTTGGCTTTTTCAGGCACACATGAAACTTGCAACACACTTTGTGCACTGCAGATGATATACTGCAACACAGTTCTACCACTTCTAATAACTGTCTTTCAGCATATACAGAGAAGGCAGGGATTAACGCCAAATAAATTCCAAGACTTCTTTTTAAAAATCACAGCACAGAAAATCACATCGCACAAAGGGCATCTGAAAGCTTTATATCCAGTATGCTCATTCATTAAGTATATTTACAAAATCTTATCTTAAGGCTAATTTATATGAGGAACCATTAAAAGCACCTTCTCTATAAAGTCTACATTAACTTACTGGTCTAAATTTATAGAATATAACCTGTTCCCCAAACCAAACATTTGTTTATAAATACAATGAAAAAATGCCTGTTCCTGCCTTGTGGACGCTTACTAAGCAATCTTCAGGGAGGTGCTTTGACAACCAAGACAGGTGCACAGAGCGCACTGACGCAATTTGTAAAGTTACTTCATTAGAGGAGGACTGAAGGTCCTTCGCCAATTCACAAGAACTTCAAAGTCACACAGCTTGTACCAAATGACAACAGAGGATAGACTCATAGCATAGTTGTAAGAGACAGTTTGAAGCTGAACTATTTTAACATTCTTCTCAGACATCTCATGATGAAACAGGTATTCCAGCTAGCTGTACCACCTCCCTTTACTGCTCCTTTCTCTGCAGGGTTGCTAACCTCCAATTCATTTGCTCCATGATTTTAGCAACTCGAGTCAATTCTGGTTGTTTTCTGTTCATCATTATATGGTGGACATCCCTCTCACTTTTTTTTTGGCTAAACTTCCTGAGTTCATGTCCATTCCCTGTCACTGAGGTACCACTTTAAATACAGCATGATGCTCGTGCCATAATGTGCAGCTCTATCAAGCACGACACAAGATTCAGCAAGCACTTCATCACTATCCATAACAGTTTAATGAGAGAAAAATAAACCAGAATCTGACTTTTCTAAATGTGGTCCACTAACTCAGAAGCAGGGAAAATAAGGAAGCAGATTCATCCAAGTTTTTGAAGTTTTTTGTATACGATTATTCCTGTTAACATGAACATCTTTAAAACAGAAAGGGTCAAATTAATATTTGACAATTTCATTAAGTTACTGTCTTAAAATTATTGAATAAAAAAATATTTAAAAGCAGTCTGCATCACTTAAAGAGGATTTTTAAACAAAAAAATTAAGAAGTATCACCAAAACACAGTGGTAGAATAATTCTTATGATATTGTACCTGGCCATTTCCCAGCAGAGAAGTGTCTTCTCCCATTAGAAGATACGAGCCATAGAAGAAAACAAATGCATGAAAGAAGCCCAAGATGGTCCAGTAAAGAAATGGTTTAAAACCCAGATGGGCATTTTTACTGATGTCTCTGCAGAAATAAAACAGATTTTGGATTTCAGATGGTCTTTATGTAACCCATCAGCTATTCACATTGCATGACTGCTACTATTTGAATAAATGTAACTTTTCAACTGCATCAAGATACATGTAATGAATGCTGACATATTAAAATACATAAATCCTGGGCAAAGAAAATAACTGAACTCTCATTATTTGCCTCTGCTTTACACAGGGATCACGAATGGCAGAGGTCTCTAATGGGTCAAATTCAGAAATAGCACAAACTAGAATACTGGAGGTGGAATTGCAAGAGAAAGCAAGCCAGAACTCCTGATGCTTGCCCCTTGCTGTCCTTTAAGAAAAGAGAAATACCTGAGAGACATCTCTTCTTTCACAAAACCACATGCTCTTTTCTCCAGTATGCAGTGCAACATGCTGCCACTGGGAGGACATCTAATTCTACAGGAAATCACTTCCCCTCTTAGTAAAGCATTTTCTGTGGCGATTCCCCTTAGCAGCATCTCAGAGGTTTCCATTTGTGTGTGATTTGTTTTTTCTCCTACAGGTAATGGAGAAGGCTGCCAATCATGTAAACTGACCAAATGCTCAATTCTCTTGCAGTCTTAACATGACAGACATAAAAAGAGGCTTCTTTTACACTACTTATGTTAATTAGCTTTTAAGGTGAAGATTCTGTAGCTGCAGTTCTTCCTCTTCAAGAGTGTTACTAAAAATTACATAAATTACAGCTAAAAATACTGTAGGAATATATAACAGTTAAGTTCAGACTTCTGCAGATGCCAATGTTGTTCAAAATGAAGTGCTAATGTGACAATACATGCAAGATATACATACCGATAGAGCACAGGTTTACTCTGTAATACATGCGGATGCACATGCTGTTCAAAAAGACTGTATATGAGGACAGGCAAGGAAGTGAAACAAATATTGTACAAAGTCAGGTATACACTGTCATAGAGCGTCTGAAAATGGAAACAAAAACTGTTTGAATCTTGTAAAGAAAAACGTTTATATTTATTAAAATTTATTAGCACACTAAAAGCAGCAACAAATCATTAACTACGTGAATTTACCGGTTAGAAAAAAATCTATACTCACATAACCATTAAGTAAAAAAACTATCAAATAAGGAAAATTAAGATGAATATTTAATTGTAAAATCTATGTTGCTTCTGTGTAGTTCTTTCCCCTTTTTTTAGTTATTTACCCTGAATGCTCCACACATTTACCAAGATGCAAGGCATCCAATACTTACTTGTTGTGAAAACAAACAGAAGAACTGATATAAAAATTGTGGTGTAATAAAGCACACATTCTGAAAAAAAATAGTGAAGGAAACAGTTAATCTCAGTATATGTCTCACAACCCTAAAAGAAACTTCAACTACTACAAGCTTGTAAAACTACAAAGAGAGCATAAAGCATTTCAGCATTTTATTTGGCAAAGTGAAGCAATATGCTTTGCTCGAGTATGTGTTCTGTTTGTCTTTTGGGACAATGAACCTGAAAAATATAAATTTAATTTTACGTGCTTGATGAACACATCTCATTATGGGAGTAAAACAATATTAAAAGGAGGAGAAATCCATCTACTACCCCTTCAGGTTTTTAAGAACTTCTTTGCAAAATAGCTTCCACAATTCATTTAAGAAAGCCTATGCCCTGCTCCTGTTAGCTTTTTGCATGGGAATAGACAAAACAGAAACTGAAGTGTAACACCACGTTACCTTTAACGAAAAGCAAACAATAGAAGATTAAAAGTGGCTTGGTGTTATGACCCCCTGATTTCCCTAGTCTGGGTCATAAAACCTGGTGGCCAATGCTAGAATCTCAGATAAGTTTCTAAGTGGATTTTTACTTGTTGTCAACGCTGATGCTAGAGTAAAAAAATAAAAACCAAACAACAACAAAAGCCACACACAGGAAAAAAAACAAAGAACACCAAAAATGCCCACCACAAATTCCCACATTATTAGCACTTCAAACACCCCAGCCCAGGACTGAGCTCCCAGGCTGTACTCCCACTCTTCCCTCTAGCATTTTGCTTAAGCTTGCGCTGCTGCGCTCCCCACACACTTTCTGCTGGTCCCTCCTTCCCTCAACTACTTCCCATGGTCATTTTTCCTTTTAAGAAAGATGAATGAATTTGGTTCATATTAAATTAACAAAAAAGGTTATACTTTCCCATCTTGCTAAAAAATGCATTTAATTTCAAGCTAGCAATACTGCTTTCGGACAGCAGAAATGTCCCTCTGCCCCTCAGCCCAGGCAAGCTCACTGTAGTATTTACAACCCATTTCTAGGTGGAAATACTGAACACCTTCACAGTTAAAAGTAGTGCATTTGGTTCTGAAATACAAAAGAAAACCCAGAGAACATGTTTCAACAGAGATATTCAATCTGTTACCAACAAAAATTTTAGATCCAAAATAATTTTTTTGCTGGGCAAGTGTCACACATTCTTCTGTGAACTTCACTGGCACTCTTTGAAGACTCACCTTATAAAAAAAGTACTGTACAAGGGTTGCTATTCTAATATAGTAAAGATGCCCATGAACAAAAAGCAACTTAGAGAGGAATTTAAATCGTGCTATTGCATAGTCACTGTTTCGTACAGCTTGTCTTCCCTCCTTGCCCATGATTCCTGTAATATTTGGGGAACAAAGCAGAAAACAAGTTAAATATGTAAAACATAAAACCCATAAAAATTAAAGTTTAAAAATCTCTCAACAACATACAGCTGTAGCTACTGTTTTGTTTTCCTTCACTTCAATACCATAAAGATTCAGCACCTTTCAGTGCTAAACAAAGGCATTATTCCCGACAAAACTACAAACTGCTTGTTTGGTGCTGATTCAATTAAAAAAAAAACCAACCAAACAAACAAACCAAAACATCATTTCCATAAGTTCATACAAAACTAAAATTCTCAAACAGGGCAAACCACTATCAATCAATTGTCAGTTATTGATTTATTACGCCTTCCTTCAGAGAGGTTTTTTCCTTACAGTACTTTCTGGAAATATATGACCTATACTCAACAATACAACAAAAGAGCTGTGGTTCTTATAATAGTGGTGTAGTTACTCTGACGGGCTTACAATGCTTGTCACTTGTCACAGCTGAACACAAATTCATTTCTAAAAGCTATTATTAAGATTAGGATCAAGATTTAAAAAAAAAAACTTGGATGATTTTATTTATAATAAAGCTTCAGTTAGTTGACAAACTAACTGTAGGATAAAGCATCATTAGCCTGTAACCTTCTCTGACCTTTCTACTGGCCTGTAACCTTCTCAAGCAGATTGTACCCATGGTCTTAAAAATCACGGCCACATGATTTACACAATAAACATTACCTAAACCTTTCTAATTAGAAAGGGTGACAGACTGAGTAACCTGAGGTACCAATACCTTACTTATGAACCTCCAGTATTTACTATTCTAACAAACACTGTCCAGCATGTCAGTAAAGGAAACACCTAAACACTCTGTGATGGGTACCAATCCAGTTCTGTGTATGTTTTGTACCTGGTTATGTAACACAGCACAGAAGACAAAAAGCTTAAAGAAGGTTCTGGCCAAACACCACAAAACATTAACAGAGAGAACTACCAAGCTACAAAATTAAGTTACCTATGCCAACGTGTGCTTCTTGTATCATGCTCACATCATTAGCACCATCACCAACTGCTAATGTTATAGGTTTCTCTGGAGACGTTTTTAACAGTCGTACTACCTAGAGGGAAAAAAAGGTAGAAATTTTTCAAATCAGATAGACAATGTACCTACAAACCACACCTCCAATTCCCAAAAATCTTAATTAGTTACCTACCTGTAAATATAAAACAGGATACTAACATGTGGAAGCAAGGAATGTAGTGCAAGGACAGAAAGGCTGTAACCAAGCCATGTTAATTCATTTGAAAATTATTTGTACATGGAAAAGAGATACAACCCCATGTTTTTAACTGCAAGAAAGGTGAGGGATCAGAAGGTACTACTAAAGTAACAGAACACCTGGTGTGCTCATGAGACAACAGCAGTATATTTCTTCAAAATATATCAATGAGTATTCTTAGTCAGGTACTGAAAAGCCACAGACCAAGAGAGAGATGACAGAAAGAGGAAAAAAAATTGTTCACTTGTAAGACTCTAAAACTCTCAAAAGAAGAGCTGTGACATCCCACTATTCACAGAAATAAAAGAGATACTTAATGCAAGTGCCAACAATATTCTAAATAGACAGGACTTTGTTAGATGAGGCTTTTGGTTAAGGAGAATTACTAATTAATCTCCCAGATAGCTCGAAATAAAGGTAGAAGCTTCTCCAATTCAGTCACAAGTGGACTGCAGATGTAACAGTGTGAATGCACATCCCAAAGGTTTTCTAAAAACCAAAAATTTTTATCTATGAAAAGATACTGCATTTCACCCTGAAGTTCCAGAAAACCCAAAGGGTGGGTTTCTATCAACAGAGCATCAACTGCATGAGGCAAGCAGACATTGACAACTGTATTCAAATAACTGAGTTGTAGCTGGCAGTGTAGGTACATTGATTCACAGGAGTGGTAACTCACATCACACCAGCAACGCAACAGTGATAAAACGCAGGTCACAATTCAGAGAAATCCATCTGACAGTGAGAATACATCACATAATTGCAGGTACTAATATCCAAGTTAAAGGTCCCCTATTCCTAAGGGGTACTTATGTCAAGCACATTTAGCATTACATATTAGCAAGCAGCCTTCAAGAGGCAGCAAGGCTGCAGTGTCACCCAGATGAGTCCTTGTGAGGTACCAAAGACTGTGGCAATTTAGACAAACATCTACGCCAAAAGGTCAAGACAAGTCCTCTGGCAAACTTTACCAACAGCAATCAGCAACAGCTCTGAATGACTGACACGAAAGACAAAGCATGATAAAAATACCTACAAGACAATCCTGACTATAGTCTCACTTACCTTTGCTTTCTGGAGGGGTGCCATGCGACAGCACAACACTGCAGAACAGCTTTTGCAAACTTCCATAAACAATTTTTCATGTTCCCTGAGTGCAAGAGAGAGGCTGGTCCCATCCACAACCAGTCCATGCTGGATAACATGATCTTCCTTTATTCTATTCAAGGACAAAATGTTGGCTTTGTACTGGTGTGATGAAAAAAGTCTACTTTTTTATTGTTTTTATGAACCATGCAGTTGCCCATGCAATAAACAAAGAAGTTACCCTATGAGACAGACTGCTTCATCAAGTCTGTTATTATATTAACAAATACACTTTTAAAAAGGTAACTTCATTTGCTTGGCACATACATCAAAGAGATCATCATAAAATCCAAAATTAAAATAAAACCAAGCTAAGATGGTCACTGAGATAATGACATCTCAGGTATTTTACCTCTTGGCTAGCTGCCTCAGTTGCTCTGCGCATGTACTGTCTGACTTGTGCTGCACAAGCTCAAGGATGTTCATGGTTCTGTGAAAGTGTCCGCATGATAAACTGACACTGACAGCCGTTTCGTGCTTATCTCCAGTGAGTACCCACACTTTGATACCAGCCAACCTGAGCGCTTCTATAGTTTCTTGGACTTTCTCCTGCAGTCTAGAAACAAGAAAAATCTTAAATAAACAATCAAACACTTTACAAAAAAAGAGCTCACACTAATTCCATGTTATTCCTCAACCCCACTGTCATGATAATTTAAGACTGCATTTCCAATATTATATGTATTTTTCGAAAATCATAGTCTGGCAGATGACATTCTGTTACCAGCAATAAAACAAAGGCCTTGATGAAACAAAACTGAACTTCAATCCTGCCAAGTGATCCAAACTTGTAATAAGCATATCTTAAGATAAATTAGACATCTTTTCTACACTTGAGAAGCTTGAAAACAGCCCACAACAATTACTATGTACTGTGATGCATGAAAAGCTTCTAAGTGCTCCCTCCATCTGTACACTCCAGTGTACAATACACCCTCTGACTTAAAAAGTACACACTATGCAAGCAGAATTCTTTGCAAGGCAGCTATGTATAGAAGTTTTCCCAATGAATTAGCCAGTACCCTAAATATTTACTGCAATTTTTCTGTTTCACATACATTAAATCTCTCCTGATGATGAACACTATATGTCATCATTATTAAGCCAAAATCAGTTGGTACAACACGCATTTTGAATGCTCCTCAATCCACAGAGTGGCAAACATACTAAACAAGAATAGCATAGAACTTCTGGTAGTGGCAGGAGTGTTTTTCATGACACATTGTGTGGTGAAGAGGGCTTTAAGCTAGAGTTGCTGTGGGAGGGGAACCCCAACCCATGCTACTGATACCAATCTGATGCCAGTGACAGCACTAGATGCGCAGAGGAGGAACACAGCAGGAGAGCACCTGAAGAGCTGCACAAAAGAATACCAGCCACTCCAGAGAGTAAATCAGCATCATCAGGGGTGCAGCTTAAATGCCTCTATGCCAATGCATGCAGCATGGGAAATAAACAAGAGGAGTGAAGAGATGCGTGCAAGCCTGCTGGGCTACGATCTCATCAGCATCACGGAGGCGTGATGGAATGGCTTCTGAGACTGGAGTATCAGAATAGAAGAATACAGGCTCTGTAGGAAGGACAGGCAAAGACGACCAGGAGGGGGCATTGCCCTCTATGTCACTGACCAGCTGGAGTGCATGGAGCTCACCTGAGGATGGATAAGGAGCTGACTGAGAGCTTATGGGTCAGGATAAAAAGAAGGGCAGAATCAGGTGATATTACAGTGGGGGTCTGCTACAGGCCACCAGAACAGAAAGACTGAACAGATAAGGCCGTCATTATAGACAGACCCGACACTCATAAGCCCTGGTCCTTGTGGGGTACTTCAACCACCCTGATATCTGTTTCAGGGACAACACAGCAGGACACAAGCAATCCAGGAGCTTCCTGGAACGTGTCATTGATAACTTCCTTCTCCAAATTACAGAGGAGCCCCTAAGGAGAGGTGCCATGCTGGACCAACAATGAGGGGCTGGTGGGAAATGTGAAACTCAAGAGAAGCCTTGGCTTTAGTGACCATGAAATGGTGGAATTTAAGATCTTTAGGGCAGCAATGAGGGTGCACAGCAAGCTCACTACCCTGAGCTTCAGGAGAAAAGACTTTGGCTTCTTCAGGGATCTGCTTGGTGGAGTACCATGGGATGATGCCTTGAGAGGAAGAGGGGCCCAAGAAAGCTGGTTAATATTCAAGGATCACCTCCTCCAAGCTCAGGAGTGACACATGACAACAAGGAGGAGGTCCAGCAAAAAATGCCAGGAGGACTGCATGGATGAACAAGGAGCTACTGGACCAAATCAAACACAAAAAAGAAGCCTACAGAGGGTTGAAGCAAACACAGGCAGTGTGGGAAGAATACAAGGAAACTGTCTGAGCAGCCAGGGATCAGGTTAGGAAAGTTACTAAATCGACCAAGGACAACCAGCTTCTCTAGGCACGTCAGTGATAAAAGAAAGACTAAGGAAAATGCTGTCACACGGTCCCTCTTCAGAAGGAAACAGGAAACCTGGTTACTCTGATGAAAGAAAGGGTTAGATATTTAACAACGTTTTTGCCTCAGTCTTCATTGACATGGGCTTAAACTACACTTCCCAAGATGCAGAAGGCAAAGTCAGGGACTGGGAGACTGGCTAAGCATGAAGATGGAAGATGAGATCCCAGACCATCTAACGAACCTGAAGGTGTGAGGACTTGATAAGATGCATCTGCAGCTAACTGACAGATGAAATTGCTAAACCACTATCCATTGTAATTAAGAAGTCACAGCAGTCCAGTTAAGTTCCCACCAACTGGAAAAGGGGAAACATAACTCCCATTTTTAAAAAGGGAAGACCCAGGGAACTATAGGCCGCTCAGTCTTGCCTCTGTGCCCAGCAAGATCACGGAGCTGATCCTCCAAGAAACTACGCTTAAGGCACATGGAAAATATAAGGAGGTGACTGATGACAGCCTACACGGCTTCATAAAGGGCAAATAGTACCTGACAAATTTAGTGGCCTTCTATGACAGTATTACAGCACTGCTGGATAAGAGCAACTGATATCATCTACCTGTACTTGTGCAAAGCATTTGACATTGTTGCATGCAGTATCCTTGTCTCTAAATTGAAAAGATGGATTTGACTGATGGACCCTTCGGTGGATAAGGAACTGGCTGGATGGTCACACTCAAAAAGAGTTGCGGTCAACATCTCAATGTCCAAGTAGAGACCAGTGACAAGTGGCATTACACAGCGGTCAGTATTTGGACTAGTGTTGTTTAAGATCTTTGTTGCCGACACGCATTGTGGGATTTAGAGCACCTTTCATAAATTTGCCAACGACAAGATGTGTGGTGCAGTTAACATGCTGGAGGGAAGGAATGCCATCCAGAGGGACCTGGACAGGCTTCAGAGGTGGGCCTGTGTTAACCTCATGAAGTCCAACAAGGCCATGTGCACATGGGGAGGGGCAGTTGAAGACGTGGATGTACTGGCAGATGAAATGCTGGACAAGAGCAGACAATGTGCACTTGCAGCCCAGGCAGCCAACCATATCCTGGACTGCATCAAAAGAAACAAGGCTAGCAAGTCAAAGGACGTGATCCTCCCCCTCTACTCTGCTGTTGTGAGACGTCACCTGGAGTACTGTGTTCAGCTCTGGAACTTTCAGCATGGGAAAGACATGGCCTTTTTGAAGCATCTCCAGAGGTGGGTCACAAAGGTGACCAGAGGGCTGGAGTACTTCTCCCATGAAGACAGGCTGAGCGAGTTGAGGTTGTTCAGCCTGGAGAAGAAAAGGCTCCAGGGAGACCTTACGGTAGCCTTCTAGTACCTAAAGGGGGCCTACATGAAAGCTGGAGAAGGACTTTTTACAAAGGCTTGTAGTGATAGAACGTGGGCAGATTCAGAAAGAGGGGAAGATTTAGATTAGCTATGAGAAAAAAAAAAAATCTTTGCTACGAGGGTGGTGAAGTACTGGCACAGGTTGCCCAGAGAAGCTGTGGATGCCCCATCCCTGGAGATGTTCAAGTCCAGGGTGGATGAGGCTTTGAGCAATCTGGTCTAGTAGAAGGTGATCCTGCCTGCAGCAGGGGGGTTGGAACGGAATGATACTTGAGGTCCGTTCCAACCCAAACAATTCCATGATTCTATATTTCAGTTATAAACCCTTATCTCGCCCTGGTTTTGAGTGTAGTTAGCAGAAAACTCCATTGCATACTTGTCTTCTACTCCTGTAGCCCCAAGTAATTCCAGATCCCTTTCTATGAAGTTGAATACATCTGCTAATCTTTCTTCCCGTTGTTGTAAGGCAGTCCTGGCCTCATGAAGGCGTTTGCCAATTTCTTGATACTCCTCAGGTGTGAATCTTCTGTAGGCTACGCACAAAGTTCTTAGTCCTTTCTGTGAGAAAATAAAAGACTACATTCAGAGTAGGCGAGATTCTGATCTAACAAGGTGTCACCTGCAATTTGTTCATTTCAGGTCACAGAATTTGTACCAGAAGAATTTTCTTCTGATCAGCTGGAAAAAGATACACACTTACCAAAGCAAATTCATCCACATGTACCCTTGTTTTATCTATTTCTCCACTCTTACTACGAGGAAGAATGGAAGATTCTGCTCCTTTTGTGAATAAAAGCTTTTCCCCTAAAAAGTAAAATAGAACAGAAATTACAAATACATACATTTTAAGAAGTTCTCAACCAGAGCTTGTCCAACTTCTGATTACTTACCTGAGGGACTCTCTACAATGACACTCATTCGCCTGCGATTTGGATCAAACTCCAACACATGAAGCAATTTATACCTATGTTTTGTGTTTTAATAGAAGAGGGAAGGGGAAAAAAGTTTTTAGAAATAAATCTCCAAGGACAACTTCTTACATATACACACTTACCCCACAGAGCTTTTCCTGAAGTGCCATTTTTATATAGAAACTCTAAAAGTAATGCTACCACTGTTGAGCAATAATCATAGTTATAGGTATTTGTGCAATTAATTGCTCTTCATTGCTTTACATAAATTTAATTCCGTTCTATTAAGAATAAAAGGTTCTTCTACCAACAGGAATAGTTTCCTGAACACTAACGTCACATCTCAGGATTACCATCAGCTGTTACTTATTCCTTTATCCTTCTATAACTTCAAGTGTAACTTCAAAAACTACATTTTATTTCTAACACTTGTAAACAATCTACACAGTCAAAGAGTGTATGTTCCCTGACAAACGGACTATTTTTGTTATGTCACCACTACTTCAGAAAATTAATTTTACACATTCAAGTTTAGAGTCCTGCCAACTAACTGACATATATCAAATAGATAAAAGGCGTTATGACATATCAAAGATACACAATTATCAAAATTATTTCTATTCATTTTGGGAAACTTTAGAATATGTAATGGAATTACGCATACAAGTGATTGATTCTGGAAACTTCTAGAGCTGAAAGCAGAAACTGTAAGACTTCAATAAACAATTCAGTTTTCCAACTCTGCTACAGTCTCACCCTTTGAGGCATGGGCAAAGATACAAATTGTTATAAATCACACCTACACAGTAACTCACACAAAATCCTTGCATCTCAGTTCCAATTGGTAAGGAATAAGACACAAACAGTCTTAAAGACTGCAAGGGAAAAGCATTAAAAACACACTGTGGAAAGGCAAGGTTGTCTTATGAAGAAGAGAACGATTAAGAGGAGACCATTAATTATTCATTTCCACTAATACGTTTTGTCCTACAAAAGAAACAAGGAATAAAAATTAATACCTTTCTGGTTTTCCAAGACTTTTTACTTCCATACTGTCCCCACTAGTTCCAGTAAATACTACTCCAACCCTAAAAGGAAAAGAAAAATACACATATAATCATCACTTTAGACATAATGCCCATCAATCACTGGGGGCAGGGTGAAGGAAAGGAAAAGGGAGAGACTTCTATACCCCATAATTGCTCTCTATTTCTATAGAAAATAAAGAACACCCATATTCTATTATATTTTAATACCAACGTACTCTGTCCACTACAATTTCTCAAGAATTTCCATAAATATTTTAAATCATCAATTTATAATATGCCTATTTTATTTTTCTATGTTTTTTTAGTAAACTGACAGTGCCAGACCCTGGGCTTTACAATCTTTCTCAGCAATTTTTAAGGTTGCTTTTACCACTAATTGCCTACCCTGGTAGGCAATTTCTACATTAGATAGTTTTGGCAGCACAACTTACCTGCTTGCAGCTTCAACTAAAGCTTTCTCATCTGGCGAAGAAGCATAATACTCCAATGGAGATGCTATTCCATTGGCATGCCAGGGACCATCAGCACCATCTGTCTGATCTGCATTGATCTGCACTGTATGACAAAGACAAACTGCTTTCAAGAAGAGTTCTTCCTCTTTCATCTATAAGAAAGAAAAAACTTTATTTGTAACATTTAGATATCAAACAGCTTTGAACAGACTTAATAAAAAATAAGGGTTCTTTAGCCTGAAGGAGAGAAGGTTGCAAGGAGACCATATAGTGGCCTTTTAGTACCTGACAGAGGCACAGAAGAAAGCTGGGAGGGATTTTTTTTACAAAGGCATTGAGTGACAGGGCAATGGGAAATGGCTACAAATTGGAAGGGGGAAGATTTAGACTAGACATTAGGAAGAAAGTTTTTATTATGAGGGTGGTGAAACACTGGCACAGGTTGCCCAAGGAAGCTGTGGATGTCCCCTCCACAGAAGTGTTCAAGGCCAGGCTGGATAGGGCCTTGGGCAGCCTGGTCTGGTGAGAGGTGTCCCTGCCCACAGCAAGGGGGATGGAACTGGATGACATTTAAGGTCCCTTCCAACCCAATGCATTCTATGAGAAAGTATGCGTCTATTTAAAAATCTGCCAAGTATTCCATGTTAAATATGATTTATTAAATGCATTGAGATGTGATTATTTGTTCAGTAACACTTAACACCTTCAAACTACTCAGAAATTCTGATTTTTATAACACACTAATGCTAGAAGAATATTTCTCTGAAATAAAACACTTGCTATCTAGGATGCTTAATGAGGGGCAAAAAAAAGTCTTACCAAACTATGCCTACTTCCATCTGGAGAATCTTCAGAAAACCCCTCTGGAGTTAGTTTACCATTGATCTCTTGGTACTTTATGCCATTAATGGAGCACTCCCGAAACTGCATCTCATTTTCAGTTAATGTACCGGTTTTGTCTGTAAACACATATTCCACCTTTTGTAAAATAAAACAGAAAAAACTTGGGAGTTGTGTGTATTTGTTAGAAGACAAAAAATAAAACAATCTCAATTCAGTCTCCAATACAGACCTTGTTTTCATCATGTAAAAATTTTTATTTCTGCCATGAGATATTTACACCTTATCTTCAAATTAATCAGAAATCCAAGTGCAGCCAACAAAAGTCTGCAGTAATGAATTTTAGTATTAAAAAAAGAAGCAGAAAACAGAAGGTAAAAAAACCAAGAAATAGTATTTTTTTTTACTCTACCTGTCCCAATTCCTCATTGAGGTCTGAAGTATTTACTTGTGCTCTCTGGTTTGTTTCTTCATGATAGAGGTCAAGATCCCAGCCAATAAAAAAAGATCCAAGAAATTTCTGCATCTCAACAGTCACATAAAGTGAAATAGGTATGATAAAATTGTAAAGTACCAGAAAAGCAAGGAAATCCGAAATAAACCTCAGAATCTACAAAAGAAAATAAGGATTACTGTAGTGATCAGGTGAAACATTATTACTTATTTATGTTTCAATATCTATGAAAAATTACAAAATGACAGAAGTGGAGGATACCAAGTCCCATGTATATCTGAGAGAGACCACATGTACACCGTGACAATACAGGCATTTCCAGCTGCTGCAGTAATGCATCTTCAGACTGATGTAAAAAGACTCCCTTAAGCTATGACCGGATGTTTCAGTTTGTAAATCCATTAATTTTTGTCCTTTCAACTGATTGTTGTCAGGAGAGCTGCCAATTAACTGTTGCAGTGGTTCTGTTTTCACACAGGTCTCTTCTAAGAGCTGAATCTGAAAAAAACTAATGTGTTCCCCATTTTATCAAATGGCACCATTCACCAGCTTTCATTAGGAACCATAAACGGTGCAAGGTAACAACTATCAGTTGTTAGATAGTCCCCATCTATTTGCATTCCCCAGTGATTGCATGACAAAAAGAGACTGTGTATTTCAATGGCACAGACTTCTTTTATGCCTCTTCAAATAATTCTGTTCAACACATACATTTCAGGTAAACAGCTGCGTAATAGGACAGCAAATCCTATTTATTAAATATGACTATTCTAACAAACTCTGAAATGCAACACTGCAGTCTCCCTGGAGTCTCTTTCTTCTGTACACCAAACTCAGTGTCTAAGCTGTACTTCAGGAAGGCTCTTAACAACACATGAATACTGAGCAAGAGAGATAAAAACTGTTTCAACCCTACCAGATACTGGTGTAGAACATTTTGAAGAAAGAGAGTATAAAAGTAGTCAACAGTTTGCAAAGCTAAATAATGTCTGTTCTTCCTAATTAGGAAGTGTTGCTATAATTACTTAGTAAAAGTCAATAACAATAATTTTTAAAAAAAACCCAAACTCGGGAAGTTCTGTGCCTGAAGAGATCTTCCAAATTAAACCAGAAAAACAGATGAAGACTGAGAGCAGTAATTCATGTAAGAAAATAAGAAGTGGCAATTACTAAGGTTAAATAGTTTCCTCAAGCACTGTCCATCAAATAACAATCTGCACAACACAGGACAGATGAGCAGAGAAACTGCTCCAAGTGAGTGAGTCAGCATATTGAGAAATGCAAGGCAGACTGTGGAGGTAAACAAGGGAGAGTGAAAAACTAAGACACGACAGAAGGAAAGTGACATTGCAGAAACCCAGATGGCTCTGTATGCTCCTGAAGGCAAAGGTAAAGGAATGGAAAAACTGAGTTAATGCCTCTCCTGAGCCTATTTGGAAGTGAAAAGGCTCCACAGGCTTGTTGAAATTCCATAGCAGCTACTTCCAATTAAGTGGAGCCAAGAATTTACCTGATGGACCACTTCAAAGACCTAGAAGTGCATTAAGTGGGTGCAGGTACTAAAAATAAAAGTCACTAAAGAATGCCAAAACTTTAAAATCAACTCTTTCCCAGCCAAAACTAGTATAGTGTTAAACATATGACACCACACGACTTGATTTTCAGTTCTGCTGGCTTTGAAAATCCCTTCCACTTAGACTCGGCTCTAGTCAGCTCCTGAACTGCTTTGCAAGGTAGACTTGCGCAGAAATAAAAAAATTAAACAGAACATAGATAAATAGAGAATTATTAAAACCAGATGCTTCTCGGAAATGCAGACTTATGGAACATTTCAAAGTATCCCTCCAACCTTTAAAGAAAAGTGAGAAGGCGAGCAGGAGCTTGAGCAAAATTACAGCCTTACAGAATTGTCTGAACAATCTCAACATCACAGAATGTCCAAAATGCCTGAACTGTGAAATCACTGCAATGGAACGTATACAAGAACAGTCGTCCCCATCTCATTTAATAAACGACAAAAGACGCTCAGAAGAAAAATAAGATGGACATAGAACATTAGAAATGTTCTAACAACACACAAAATTTTCAAAATGCTTAGTCTTTTCGTAAAGGAAGAAAAAGTCTAACCAGGAACAAAGGTAAGATATTTCTACACAAGAGTGAGGCTACATAGGGCTAGTTCTCTGCAAAATACTGAGACAACGGCACAGAGACTTGTAAGTGGATCATGTGGTAGTTACACCTACATCCAAGAATAAAGATACAATAAATAAGACATTCACTATACAGTAGTTGAGGGTTCCTCAGATATAGAACTGGTAGAACTACATTACCTTACTGCTGTTTCTTTCATGCTCTGTTTTTTCATTATACCAAGGCTCATCCCATTTTTCTTCAGCTTGCCAGGCATACTTTAAAATAGTACTCAGAATGGCTTCAAAGAGGAGGATTATTAGATAAATAATCAAAAAGGAATTCATAGACCTACAAAGAGGCAAAATAAAAAAACTTATTTTATTTAACCTGTTGACACACTGTGGTTGCATGAATTGATCAAAAACTTATTGGATGTTTTTTAAATGTATCCTGTGTTTGACAAAGCTCCTGTGTGACAAGCAAGCAACAGAAATGAAAATAAACCCCACGTCTAAGATATACTCTGCATGTAGCAATATGAAGACTAGATTAAGATGCAAGAATACCCCAATGGCTGACTTGCGTCACACCCGTTGTCCAAGATTCTGGGAGCCGATTTATCCTTCTCTTCTTCCCCAACTATCTAGCAAGGCTATGAAGGCCGTACAGACAACCACAGTGGAGATCCAAGACTGCACTTTATTCTTCAGTTAGAAAAGCATTCCTTATGTGCATCAGATTATTTCACCCAGTCCATGCTATATGAAGATACAGTCAAACTTGCCTCTATATTCTGTAATGCTAGCCAGACATCTTCCCATACCTTGCTTTGATGATCCAACTTTTCTTGTGCACTCTACTGTTCTGTTTCTATCTAGCTATAGAAGAACTATCAATCCCATGTTTGCAAAAGTATGCTGGGAGGCTATCTCAGATTTTTAGTAACTGGAATAAAGGCAAAATTATCAGGACTCCTTTCCTTTTCATAGTTAAATAAAATTAAAAATAATTGACGAGGTTCAATATCTAAATTTCTATTATGGTAACACCTCTCCTGTGACTATGAGCAAAAGCTTTTAAAATAGAGCCTGCAACATGTGCTAGAAGTAAGATTCATTGCAAATCATATCTGGATAGGCTACAGCCTTTAGACTACGTGAAACAAAGCTATTTTCCACTATATCACTTACAAATCTTTGTCTTAGAATCACAGTAAGTGATTAAGACTTCATTTCAATACATGCTCTTTAAACGCACAATGCGATTTTACAGTAAAGGATGCAGAGAACAGTAGAGGCTGGCATTATTGTGAAAACTAAGCCTGAGCATCTTGTTCAAGCAGCATTTCACCTATCATTAAATGATCTCCACACCTCAAAAAAAAACCTCCCAAACTAACTTTTTTGCTTTAATACTTTTTAAGCTTTGTACACTACTGAAAGAATCTATAAAGGATGAAATATCAAGAAATGGATTTTATCTTTATAGCTTCCCACTGAACGCAAAGCAATCAAAACTCTCTTTCCTTGCCTAAATACCAACACTAAGATCATCAGGGTTTTAAAGTTACCAAGGAAAAGCTAAGTTAAAACTCTACAAATAAGAAAGATATTAGAAAATAAACATACTTTTCTACTGCTGACCGTTTCTGAGATTTACTCTTGTAATTTAATGCCATCTTTGTCTCCATACCTGTATACACTGCAACACCTAAGAAGGAAGCAGGGGAACAGTTATAAGTTATTTTCTGCATTTATACAAACTACAGAATTTTTCATTCTAAGAGAGACAGGATAAAATCAAGAGGCGATCAAGAGTAAACACTTTTGTCTACTCCATTACAACAGTGAGAAAGTGTTTTGTAAGTATTTGCAATACTTTGCTACAGTAAAATAGTACTACTGAATTATTTTTAACACCTACTAAACCACTTTCCATTACTGTAAAAATACTGCTCTTCAGTCAGAATGGTAAATCTCAGGGGAAAGTTTTGAGCAACAGATAACAATAACAACAGCCATTTATCCACTGAAGTTAAGTTATTCCTTTATCAAACCACGACAAATATTTTCATAGAGTGGAGCTGGAACTTTATATCCTTAAGAGATTCTTTAGCATAATATGATTACTTTCATCTATAAACATATTCCCTCAGGTAACAATTGGAAAGATTATTACAATTTCTTCAGTGCAATCAGAATTAAACCCCAGTTTATCAACATGTTGCAAGAGAATACTCTTTAAATATTTAAATGTCTACAAACCAAATATTTCTTTAGTGTTTTTTAATCTTGCTCCACGAAGTAAGAGACTTTCAGGCCCAAGAGGTCTAAAAAGAAATAAGACATATCACGATTTAAAAATCAGTTGTTTTGTATTCTGTAGGACTAGTGAAATCTTATTTTTTACACAAAGTTGTCCTGTATCCCTATGAATTCCCACTGCAACAACTCCATCCCACCCTCATTCAGATCCATCTTCAATCCTCTTACCCCATTTACCACACCCCATGCACACATTCTCCACAGAACTCTCAGTTTCCTTTTGTGTTTCCTTTGGTCACTGCTGTACCCTCCCATCACTGTTCAATACCCCATAATTAGTGATTGAGCTAAATAAACCAAACAGCTGGTTCAGAGAAACCTGCAAGTTACCTGAGAAGCCAGCAGGCAAAAAAAACCCTGTTGAGGTCACAGTACAATAGAAGTACTATTTTAGGTTTGGTCCAGAGGAGGACCACAAAGATGATAAGAGGGCTGGAGCACCTCAGCTGTGAGGACATGCTTAGAGAGTTGGGGTTGTTCAGACTGGAGAAGAGAAGTCTCAGGGGAGACATGATAGCAGCCTTCCAGTACCTAGAGAGCTACAAGAAAGCTAGGGAAGGACTTTTTATAAGGGCTTATAGTCATATGATGAGGTGGAATGGTGTTAAATTGTAAGGGTGAAGATTTAGGTTGGACATTGTGAAGAAATTCTTCACAATGAGGGTTGTGAGGCATTGGCACAGGTTGACATGGGAAGCTGTGGATGCCCGCTCCCTGGAAGTGTTCAAGGCCAGGTTGGATGGGGCCTTGAGCAGCCTGGTCTGGTGTACCTGCCCATAGCAGGGGGGATGGAACTAGATGATTTTTAGGGTCCCTTCCAATCCAAACCATGCTATGATTCTATTTTACCTGTCTTCTACCTCCTCTGTCAAACTGAAATGATCTCACAAGATCAAAAGTTATTCATACCAGAGTAAAAGACAAATAACTAGATGTATGACGACACTATCGCAACTGTGCATGTTCTGCTTCCTAACACAAAAGCAAAATTTCATCAATACTTTTTCCTCATAACTGTCTTGCAACAATAATACATTGATTTCATTGGCTAAGTTAACTGTAAACAGTGCTGTGAAAGTAAAGGTCCAGTTAGAATCAAGTTTCATATAAGGGGCCAACTCACTGCATTTAGCAACCTTATAAGGAAGTCCACATAGAGGTCTGTAAGTGGCTTCATATCTTTATGTTTATATTTTCACGTATTTAGGTGTTTGCTGCTTGCTATGACTGCACAGAGAACGGTTGTGAGCACACATTTCTGTGCATGTAGCTTTATGTGCACACAATTATGTATTGATTGTTACAGATACAAGTACTTACCCTTACAGTGCACTGCAGTTTGAAATATATGCTAAAAGTGACAAATTTGTAGCAGAAGCTTTGTTAAAACAGAACAATAATTCTAGGAATTTCATCTGCAAAAACACTTGCTTAGTGCCTGTGATGATCAGATTACAGGGCATCTTTTGTAGTCTATGTAATATGCCAATGGAAAATGTTTAAGATCAATAAATGTTTTGAATAACAAACAGCAACGAAGTTACCAGCTGATTACCAGTGCCTAAAAATTATCTCCTTCAGAACAGCCAACCTTTCTGGAACTGTCACATTAAACCTCGAAAAACTTGGTAGTAATTAACATTATTTCACTAATTTTTTCTCATCTCCATCTGAAGTAAGCACTACAATTGATACTTTCAGCAAAAATATGCCTCTCTTTCATATACTGAACAGCAACTTTTTTGTGATGCTCGTGATTTTAACCTCCAACAGTTCTAAACATTAACCTCATATAACTTTACTTACCGTACAATTTCTTCAGTTTGTTGACTTATAGTTATTCTTCCAACGAATCTGTGAAAGAGGGCCATAGGTTAGAGAGATCTACATTAAGAAAAAATGCTACATATTTACTCAAAACTCATTAGAGATTCTGAAGTACAAAATAATCAACTTTTATTAATAATCAAACTAAAACAAGATGGCACCACTGGCAATAATTTTACAAGAGAGCTTTAACAATATAAACGCTTACCCTTTGAAGGAACAGTCATTTGAGAATGCTTATTAGGTTTCATTAATAAAATCACAAAAGATTATATCTGTTACTTAGTTAAACCAGATTGTTATTTCTTGATGTTTCAGTAAGAAATAATTCCTCAACCAACATAAGTCAGCATATTATCCATTTGGAAATACTAATTTTTAATTCAATAAAGCCTATATACTCTTGTTTTTAAAATCTGACACTTGCAAATTTAGCATGACCCTAGCTATTATACAAAAAGAGACAAACTTCTACAGGAATTGTGCCTTAACTTGATGTTCTTTACAAACTGAACTAGAACACAAATATTTGAACAGCTGTTTAAGTATCATAGTTTTAAAATATTTCGTATTTCTTAAAGATCTCAAAGCCTACTTAAGAATACCTGCTGCGATACACTTAAATTTTGAAAACTACTACTTTCCATTACTAATATTAAACACTTCATTTTGATTTAATTTCAAAATATTTACTAATCAAGTGTTACCTGTATAGATCTGCTTCTGGCTGCTGACATTCTATAACAGCTACAAGTTTGTCCAGGTTGGTAACAGACTGCAACACTGCCGTTTCTGGGACTGCAACATGTGTCTGTAAAACAGTGTCCATTATGTTAATAGTACAAGACTACCAGGCAGGGGTGAGGGGCACATGTTTCAACAGCCTGATATAAAAATGGCATCATAAATTAACTACACTCTATCTAATAGCAGTAACCCAGACCTTAAGATTGGTCTCTCCATCCAAACTTGCAGTAGTAACATGGCATGAACCATCGACTCGATCAGATGACAGGAGCACCAGATCAACAGGGAAAGTCTCATCTTTGGCTACCCTGACAATGTCCCCCACCTAAAGAAATGAACACAAATGACAAGTGTAAAAATAGAGTTTTAAAAGAAAAGAATTAATTTCAGCACTGCTGCCGAATGAAAGAGGCCACAATGATTAGCAATAAAACAAGAGCTTCAGCTATGCAATAGAAACACAATTTTCAATTTGTTCTTGGGCACATACCCGAATGTTTTTAGATCTAGTTTTCACAAGGCCACCACTTCGAACAACATAAACCGGAGCACCGTTTACTTCATTGTCTGCCTTATGTCGTAGCCAGTCTTCATAACCCTGTAGAAAACATACGAATTTATTTTTCAAGGAAAAAAAAATATAAGCATAACACTTCTAACCAAACATGCTTCCAATTACTTGCTGCATTGGCTGAATACAGTTACTAACTTATCTTGAGCTTCTACTACAGCTGTTACCTAAGAACCTGGCAAACCTCTTAATTTTCACTCACTTCATACAAATAAGTAAAGGTTAATAAAGCAGCAAGAGTGGTGAAGAAACTTAGCAGTGCCATTTTGCATTAAAACAAACAGGCAGTAACATTTTCTGCAGTCAAGAAAAAGCAGCACCTACTAAATCCTTTATCTATATGGACTAATATACAACAAAACTGGGAACAGTCACTCCCTGTCTCTCTTAGGGACTCTTTTTTTTTGTTTTTAAGAGAGGTAATGGCCTGAGATTACTTCCTCATGCCATAGAATCTTAGAATCATGGAATAACCAGGTTGAAAGAGACCCACCGGATCATCGAGTCCAACCATTCCTATCAAACACTAAACCATGCCCTTTAGCACCTCGTCCACCTGTGCCTTAAACACCTCCAGGGAAGGTGACTCAACCACCTCCCTGGGCATCCTGTTCCAGGGCCCAATGACCCTTTCTGTGAAAAATGTTTTCCTAATGTCCAGCCTAAACCTCCCCTGGTGGAGCTTGAGGCCATTCCCTCTTGTCCTGTCCCCTGTCACCTGGGAGAAGAGGCCAGCTCCCTCCTCTCCACAGCCTCCTTTCAGGTAGTTGTAGAGAGCAATGTCTCCCTTCAGCCTCCTCTTCTCCAGGCTAAACAACCCCCGCTCTCTCAGCCGTTCCTCATAAGGCCTGTTCTCCAGCCCCTTCACCAGATTCGTTGCTCTTCTCTGGACTCGCTCCAGAGCCTCAACATCCTTCTTGGGGTGAGAGGCCCAGAACTGAACACAGTATTCAAGGAGTGGTCTCACCAGTGCCAAGTCCAAAGGGAGAATAACCTCCCTGGAGCTGCTGGTCACGCCATTTCTGATACATGTCATACCATATAGCACTTCTCATAGTTACTGCCATGCATGAAACCTTAAGACTGTTTAATTTTGTATGACACGCTGTTCACACAGCAGCTCTGTAAAGCAAGAGAAAATGACTGAGAAGGTTTTAGTTCCTCATAAGCCCTTATTCAACAGTTTGCTGCAACTGGGTTTTTAATAGACAAATTACGCAGTTTTCCTTTACCTGATACCCAGCACCTCTTTAAGCACCCCTTATCCCGTGCATACACACGTTTTAACATTCGTAAGAGTGAATTGTATGTTGCTTATCTAACGTTGCATGATCTCTGATCCCCAAATCTAGGTGCAGTTTGGAAAGCCTCATAAGCAAGCACATGGAATGGCTCATTCTATTCAAGAAATTCAACTGCCTCTTACATCCTGGCAAGACTCCTACAACTGATTTGCAGTAAGAGACATTTTCTAAAACACTTTTCTGTAGGTATAAAAAAAAATGTGAAAGAGTGAAAATTTCTTCCTTGGATGTTTGCAGACAGAAGGTGGCCCCTGGAACAGCAAGCATCACCCCAATTCACTCTAGAATGCTACGAACAATATCTATGAATGTCATTAACACAAACAGTACAAGTGCAGATGCAGTTTGGAGAATTCTGTAGTTGACTGGAGATCGGAAGAAAGTTACAAGATGAATTTAGCATGTTAAAAGTATACTTTTGCAGTTCTAGCTTCATGCACCTCCACTGTTACTAGCACAAATAAGTAAGCCTAGTTGCTCTACATAGGTTTAAAAAAATGAAAGAGAGAAAACAGGGAAGCTTTATATGCTAACTCCTTAAAAAAAAAATAATTATTAACTGTTGAAATAGCAGCCACAGAGAGGTACTGGGAAAAATCTAAAAAACTCTAAATTCCTAAGACTCTTGAAGAGCCCTTCCTCATCTGTATGAAAAAGCATCAGAAGTCAGTACCTACAGCTCCTTGTTAAAGGTGACTGACAGAATGAAACAAGGATTTAACTAACATCCAGTAACCTTGGGGCATTTGTCTCGCAATCCTGAGCAGCTGAGCAATATGGGCATTTGGCAAAGAAGTGAAATTTACCTTCTTTAGAAAGTACAGATTTCAGCGCTTTCTCCATCTGACATCTACTGCCTATAACAGAAGGGTAACACCTCACACCAGGGAATTCTTAAGGGCCAACTTACTGTGGTGAGTTTAAATTCCCTCCAAATTTACCTACTGCGGCATTTTTGAGCTCCTTATCCTCACTTGTAAATACAGCAAAAATATTGTTAAAAAGAAAGGTGTAATGGGAATACAGGGAAAGTTGCTTAATTGCATGAACAGAAACTAAAGACTAAAATACCTCAATTCATTTATATTCTTACTTTCTGCTTAAATGACTGTACCAACATACAAAATTAAAACATATTATGTTACCAAGTTCTTCATTCTCAGTTTAAGTTGACATTTAAGTAAAATCTGCAAAATAGTTATTTCCAATTTACCTGGCAGTCATGTAAACATCTGTGTCCAATCAGCCTCTTTGCTAAATACTTAGGAACTAAGTTCCCTAAAATTCCTTAGGAAATACCTTTCTTTTCTTATATTTTGGCTTGAGTTTTTTAACTTTTTGGTTTATTTATTTTATTTTCTAATTTTGGACCTCTCTGAGGACAGCATACACTTCTTCACAGGCATAAAGAAGAAAGTGCTCTGGCTAACAAGACAGACAAAATGACACAGCATGAGTTGCATCACTTTGCAGTCTTGTATGTCCTTTCCTTGACCTAGGTGCAATTACATTTCTAAGAAAAAGTTCCATTTTCTTGCCTGAGATTACAATACGGCTGAGTTTTGAGCTTTGCTAGAGGTGCCACATTAAATGGCCTTCTGGAAGCAGGATAGAGTTTTTCTCAAACCCACATACGGTTAATGCTTCTATATTTCCCCTTCCTCTTTTGAGAGATTATGAAGTTATAGCTTAACATTTAACATGATAAAAAAAGTGCCCCACAGCTTTCAAAAGGGATTTTTTTCCCCTAAAATCTGGTTCCTATTCCACTTCTGGTTTGAAAGAAAACGGGAGCTGGTTTTTAGATCACGCTGGGTACTTTCCCCTCTGCATTCCAAAAGATTTATCATTCTTCCTTGTCCAAGGGCAGCTTATTGGCAATAGCACACCGAAATGTCTTTACAAGATAACAGCTTGTGAATATTGTTTGCCTACTTTGCAGCAGGTAGGATAAATAAGAGAGCCCATTACATCAGTTTAGGTGGTTCCAATAGTCTTTACAAAGATATTGAGACAATTAGAAAAACTCTTGTTGCTTGGCAAGTGATGAATGATTTGAAACTTCCAGAAGGAATGCCAGAATCTCTATTCTTTGCAATTGATGGTAAGATACTTAAATTTCCAGTATATCAGATTGGACATCTGGAAACAAGGTGGCAATAGATTATTCTGGACTGTTTTAGACTTGTACAAGCCCAGCTTCTTTCTGGAAAAAAAATACCTAATATTTCTAGGTTGCACAACATCTTTCAGTTCACACAGCTTTAAGGAATATTTTCCACTGCCTCCTTATGACTATAGCTCTTGAACAAGTGATTTTTGGGGGAGTAATTATAATAACTGCAATCAAATAGGATTAGAGCACTCTACATATAAAAATTGTACAAGACGAAATGCTGGTTCAAATATTACTCCAGCATTAAGATCCCCTCTCCTCAAACACCTTTCTAACCACTTGAAACCTGGAGCTATTTTTTGCCTTACTTCAGGGTGGCTTTGGGTCTTGCTGTCACAGAAGGCAAATTGAAATTCCAGTTGTAGCTCTGTAACAGTCTTCTGCTCACTTTTCAGTTGCTATGGCTGCATCTTTTCCCCAGACAGCACTGTCAAACCCTTTGAAGAGGATAGTTCCCGAAAATTACCTCCCTGAAGAAATTATAGTTTCTAGCCACATCACCTCTTTATTTATGTGCTTATTTCCTTCTCCTCTTGCTTTAAGGGTTTAGAGAAAACAGAATACTTTCTTTTCCTTCCCCTTTTTTTTTTCCCCTTTTGTTTTTTTAAACAATCTCCTTCCAGAGGCTCTAGGTCTTAGTGCGATGTAGTACAAGATTTCTATTAAACTCATTCAGATTTTTCGCATTTCAAGTGTTATAAAGCACTCCAAAATGTTTTATGTAACCAAAGAAAAAGAAAACAAAACCAGAAGCTTTCAAAACTGGACTTTTTACCTAGTACAGTATTACCTTAAATATGTATTTTACGCCACAAAATATACTCCTCAGGGCAAGATTTGCTTTTTAACTACTGACAAACACGGATTGCACCATTGCTTCATCTACCCAAGCTCCTTTCTCAATGTGTCATGTGGGAAGATTGCTTTTAATACACAGCGAGGTACGCCGAAGGGATATATGAGGAACTTTCAGAAGAGGTCTTATAGCAAGTGACATGTAATGTTTAGATAAAAATGCTGTCTGACAGTCATTCACTGTCCATTTAAGGGCACTGCAGTGAGTCACTGAGCTCCTGACAGCCAACCAAACTGCTCAAGTTCATGAATCCAATAAAAAACATTAAATACAAAATCCTTCCTAAAAAAGATACTGTTTTATTTATTTTTAGAATCTAAACATTATATTGGTCAGATTTTGTTAAGTAATTTTAAAATAGAAAGACTTCATGCTACAACATTTTTCCACTTTACCTGTTTTATGGCTGTCACAGTTATGACAAAGAATAATGGCAATCCACTGGTAATAGGACTGGTAGGGGTATCTATCATGAGCTAAAAGAGAAGAAAACATGAAAATTAGCCCCAAACTTACTTTTACAGTGTACTTTCAAAAAAACCCACAATGAAGCAAGATGACAGTTATTTTCAAAACCTGTGAGCATTTCTTCTGCACTTTCTGTAGTATTTCTGGAGCAAAACTCAGCTCCTCACGTAATACATGTCAGTAATGATGCAAACAGAAGCTCAAGAGCACAGAACAGACTTCATGACATTTTTAATGCATGTGACAATTTTAAGAATCCCTGGTAAAAGTAAAATATGTTTTCACCCTACAAAGATGAATTAAAAAATATATTACAAAGGAAGGAAATAATTTTGTGAAGCTGTTTCAATACGCCACAGAATCTACTGCTTAACAGTAATATAGACTAAAACAACACCCACTTTAGAAGTGAAAATTAAGTTAAATACAGTAATTTCCAACTACTCGGGTATTAGAGAAAACTTTCTTAGACTGATGCTTGCTGATTTCCCCAAGTTAACATGCAGTTCTTAAAGCTTGTGCTACGATTACTGGCATGCCAAAAGTGCAGTGTATACACTAAAATTCTCTATGTGGGGGGATGTTAGTGGTTCTCCTTTGCTGCAGGAAAAAAACAACATGGTCAAGTGCTGTAAAGAAAATACACACGAGAACTATTCAAAACCACGGACACCAATTTGATCCACTTTACCTGAGACTTATGGCATTGCTTTGGGAACAATTGAAGAAGAAGAAAAAATCATAAATGAAGTTTACTCTGTTGAGAGCCAAGAACCTCACAAAGAAAACAGATTATGCCACCTTACAATACATGCATGCTCTAGGCTTTTTTTTTCCCCACTGAACACAAACAATTTATAGAACACAACAAAAATCAGATCCAGTCACCAATATTGTCTGTTCTTCAACTGTAGCACTGCAATCTCAGCTTGGCAATATGTACAACAAAATCCATGCCAAAAGCATCTGATTTCTGGAAGCATAGGGTTAACCATCACACTCTCTCCTTCTTTCTCAAGAGAGGCTCATATGTGGAAGAGGAGCAGGTTTTGTGGTAGTGAAATCATCAGGGCAGCCTGCTCCTTTTGTCTCTTTCACCAGAACACCATGGCCCCTTGCCTGCTACACAGCTGGAGATGCATCCATCACACCACTGGTGTGGAGCCTCATGTAACCCAAATGCAATCAGTTACCATGTTTCTGGCATGCAGAAGGTGAGGTGAACAATGTGTACTGGATTGTGCCACATGTTTAAATCCCATCATGAGAGCTTGCACCAGCTCTATCATACCCAGTGGAATAAGGTGGTAATGACAGACATTGCATCTTGGTCACATGAGATTCGTGACAGAGAAGATACCATGGCGATCAAAGGTGATGCACCTTTGCCTTACAAAACCAAAAATTTTTAGATATTAATTCACTTCCAAATGGGATTTGAACAAAAGCAGAATTCCATTCTGAAAAATGAACTTCCAAATGACTGCAGCTTTTACCCTGTTTGGTTTTTGAGAGTATGGACAGAGAAGACATTTCCCACACAAATTCAGGGCATCCACTTAAGTCACAAACTGAAAGAACACAATGATACATTAAATATAATTTTTGCCTTTAGATCTGAATTTATTCATGGACATGACATTTAGATGCTACTGAAGTTTAACTGTCTGAAAGGAATGTGACTCAAAATTGAGCTACAGAGGTAAATTTGCATTAAAGAGAAAGAAAAGGCTTTAAAAATGCAACAGCACCTGTGGTTACTCTAAAACCTATATTCCATCTCCAGCATGCTCCTATCTTCCTCATGCTACAATACGTTGAACAGCATGAAACATCTTAACAGGAATGATAAAGCCAGTATTCCTAACTAAGAAAATGGGATTGGCAACACATTCCATTATACTAACTTAGAACTATATGACTATAGTAACTCCCAACACGGGAATTTTCAGCCTCTTAAGAAGTTCATTCTCTCTAAATGCAAAAGAACGAGAGCAAGGGACATAGGAGGCAATAGAGTAAAAATTGCAGAACTGGTTCTGCTACTGACACCTTGCACAATCACAGACAAACCTTATAACCTCTTCATCATTCCTTTTTTTTTGTCAACTGAGGCACCATATTTTTCACGTGCATGCTGTAAATGTTGGTTGATTACTGTGGAGGGCTGTACATGTTCAAGGAATTCTATTTTGTAATGAAAGAAAAGTTGGTGTACCCCAAAATCTTGTCTGTCTCAGATATTAATCAGCCTTTCAAAACTTCTTCTCTCTCATTACAACTTTCCTCTCGCTTATCCTTCATTCATAAAGTTTGCAATAGTTCAACAGAATTCAAGTGCAAAGAGCGCAGAACATTTACAGACTGTCATATTTCTAATATAATTGTGGATGTTTTTAATCAGAAAAAATGTACTCAGCTACAAAAGCCACAATAATATTTCTGATCTATATTGTATCAGCAACATTAACTCGTGTCTTTAAAACTAACTGTAAATCTTATCTGTAAATTTTTGTGTTCATTTCAGCTGAACAAATTGAATTTGAGGGTCTTAGAACTGTGTGACAATAGTGTGACATAAGCAAGATGTAAGTGGAGCAGTTAAATTCACAGAACAGAAAATCAGTGGCAGAATTTACAACACAAATTGCAATTTCTGAGTATTATTCAACTTACCTGAACCAAAAATATAATCAGAAAATAAAAGTTGGCTACTCTTCTGAACTGCTCAAATAAGTTTTTTGGAACAAAATTCCACACTGTATACTGAAGGGAAAAAACGGAAAGAGAGAAAACCAGTTATGATATACTGAACAACCTTTCAGTGAAATTTAGTTCCACTAATCTTAAACTCTCTTAAGCTACATCTTTTCATTTTCCACCCTCCCTCCCCCAAACCTTCTTCTGGTCTCACTCTACTCCCACACAGGACTGTTGTATCCAACTCTTTTATAGGTTGGGTTGGGTTTTTTTAAGTACAGCTAGCAGACAAGCAGGAGTAACAACTGCATTGCGTTTACAGTCAAAGTTTTAAACGTTCTCCTGCCAACTGGGATAGGAGCAGCTGGAGTTATTTGACCACTTGCATCCTGGGTAGCAGAGAAGAAATTAATTCTTGCAGCTGTCACTTTCTCTTCTGCACTACAGCAACATGACACATCCCCACCATCAGTTCTACTGATTCCAATCCAAGGTCACACCAGGAGGGAATCTGCAATTGCAGTCTGTTGCAAATTTATTTTATGCAGAATACTAGCTTACAATTTGGCTATTTTATAAATCTTCACAACCAGTTTCACCCTTCCTTTTAAGTGGCTCTCTGCACCACATGTGGACATGGGTAACATTGGTTTAAAACCTACTTTTCTTCCAAAATTCTGACTAGCATGCTTAATTGTTCTGTACTTAGATTCTGAGGAAACAGGGATGAGAGCAGGAGAAAAACTACATAGGAAGCAACCTCATTTTTTTCCTCCAAAAAAGTTTAAAGCTTCTTTAATTTTTAATATTGTATATGCACCATCAGATATAATACGCAAGCACATTTGCTACCCAACTTAAGTAACACACAGAGTGGTTTTCCTTACCTTGGATGATATGATTCGGTTGTCTGCAAACTTCTGAGGAACATAGTGGCCATGCTGGGGAAAACGATTTGCTATGTAAATAGTTCTTGTATCGCTTTGATGCGGTGGGTCAAACCCCTAAGACACAAAATAAAAGATGATCAAGAAAGACTGCTCTTTTATTTTGAGATTATTTTTACAGCTTTGTAAAATTGTTACCCTTGTGCTAATAAAAAAATATATCCAGATATTAAGCAGGAGTTTTAGAATAGCAGCTTTTGAATGGGGAAGAAAATCAACATGTAAATTAAAGCCTGCTGGGTCCAGATAATTTTCAAAAATTGGGGAGAAAAAAAAAAAACAACTCAATTTTGGGGTTGCATACTCATTCTGGAAAATGAAAGAAAAAATCCTAAGTCTCAAAAAGGATAGAGAATACTTGCTATTCTGCAAACTTGAAGCCCCCTGAAATTTAAAAAAGAAGAAACACACTGAGATGAAAACATATATGAAGTACAAAACCTGACAGCCATGCTCATTATAACCCTAATAAAATGGATTACAAGAAAAGTAAAAGGTCAAACCAAACAAATCATACCAGTATGCTGTGGTAACTGGTATCGAAAAGATTCTTGCCAGCTTAAAACCAAAAATCATACACATCTGACCAGACAACAGTTTTTTAAAACACGTTCTATCTCAAAGAACAAACATTTTATCTAACCTCAAATTCAACTCTTAAGATTTCCTGCCATCATCACCAATTCATACAAGAGTGGTAGCAACACTGAAAGCAAACTCACCACAAGTGGAAAAGGGATACTCAGAAAAATTCATCAATAGTTTCCTGACAAGACAAAAGATGTGAGTGAGGTCTCTTCTAATCAAAGCCCTGTTTGCAGCCTAATGTTCAGTATTTTCAGCAACTGCCTCAGGTAGGGGAAGGTGTTAAATTTAACACAGGCATTAAATTTGCAGATGACTCCAACTGAGGACTGTAAGAACACTGAATGACAAATAAAAATTCAAAATCATCTTGACCAATCAGACACATCAAGGACTGAAAGATACAGCAGTCAGATGCAATTAACTAACTGCAAAAGGGAATGAAAGCTCACATAGGAGTTCCACAGAAAAAGATCAGAGGGTACAGCTGATCACAGGCTGAATGCAAGTCAGTAATGTCTCTCCATTGAGAAAAAGGCCTTCAGTATTAAGGAGGCTGGAGGAGAAGCAGGAACCAGAGCTGAAGCACTGTGAACCAACTGGATGGCATCCAGAGGAGTGGAACATGAGCCACAAGAGATCCTGATAACATGACACACAACACAAGGCTGAACAATCTAAAAAGCAAAGAGCAAACAAATTAGGGTCATTTAGTCTAGAAGAGAGGAAACTCGGGATGTACCAGCACATCTTCCAATATATAAAAGACTGATCCACCAAGAAAAAGGGTAAATCGGAAGGGCAAAGAAGAACAGAAACAGACTTAAGTTGCAGCTAGGAAAACTTACTTTGGAAACTGCAAAAACCAAACAAAATTTCATTTCTTATGGAAAGGAATAATTAAAACTCAAAATAAGCCACATGGCAAGATTGCAACGTCTCTGTAACACAAGGGCTTATATCTAGGTCATTCAAATCTATCTTTAATTGAGCCTGTCCTGGGGCTACATGACTCATGACAACCCTTCCTAGTTCTAAAGTTCCATCGAGGAGAACCAGGTGATGGCAAAACACAACAAATAAGACAGTAAAACAGTAACAACTAGATAATAGGCCGAGAAAATTACTAAAATAAGAAACAAAAAGCTTTAAGACATGGAACAAACTAGTGAAATTAAATTTGGAGCTGTTGTTTGACAAGGAATCAATTCAGCATGGTCATCATACATTCCTAATCTTCAAACTGACTTTGTGCTGCATACACAAAGTCTCCTTGTTCTTTGATGCCAAGTGTAAGGACAACTGATGAAACAGGCAGAAAGGGCATTACCAATTCCATTACTGGAGGTGAGGAAACCACCTTTGCAATTGTATTGTTCCACTTGTGAAACCAGGCTCAGACCTGGAGTTGTGTCAAATAAAAACTGACACTTCACAGAACTCCAACAGAATATACTTCATTACCAGTTAACTGTGGAGGGCAATGAAGGGCCAGCACAATGAGCTACATAAAAAAAGGCTTGTATAAACAACCAAGAGTTTCCTTTAATCTAGAGTTCTAACACAGGGCACAAAGCACATCCACATGCAGGATGCTGTCATTTTAAAGAAAAAGAATAATTACGAAATCCTCAGACAAATTTTTGTATTTGGCATCATTACTACAGAAACACCGTGCTTCAGGAAGAAAGCAGTCTAGAAGAAAGAAGGAAGGGACATTTTTCAAAGATACTTCAAGGAGAATAAACGTTGGATGACAAGCAGTGGAAGGCTGCTCTAGTCACATGCTCCACTGAAAGCTTGTTTAAAGATAACAGTGGAGCAGTCAGACAAAAAAGTAGATAGGGGAAAGGGCTGGAAAAAAATATATATAGGATGCCAAAAGCAAAAAGAAAGGAACTTTTTGCAGCTTTAAGAAAAGCAATACAAGCATGAAAGTAAGGTGAAAAATATGTACCTGTTGAACACTGACATGATATTAAAATGAAAACAATGCTTGTACGCGTTATTTCTAAATCAATCCAGAAGATGCACAATAAAAGTGTTTTGCAAGCAAGAAAAAAAAATGTGCTTAATTAGTAAGACTAGGTGCACAGCTCCTTCTTATCTCAGAAAATGTCTGGCATTCACAAAATGCCAGACAACCTCACTTTAAAAAGTCATATTCTACAGCCTGTAAAAATTCCACTTGAAACCAAACAGATGTAAAGCATAGCAAAAAAAAAACCCCAAAAAAGCAAAGAAAGCAAGTGGCAGTCTTCCGACAGTGATAAATGCTCCTCTCCACGCTACTTGCTGAAAGTTATTAAAAAAATAAATGAAAAATTGCAGAGTGACTAGGGTATCACTGAATCTTTTCTAATGTCTTTACACGCTCCTCTGAGGCCACTATCTGAACATGTGGAAGTTGGTGAGTTTAACGACATTTTTATTAAGAAGAATAAAGACCTCAATACAAGTCAAACCAAACTGCATGAGCACTTCCATCAGAGAATACCTCCACTGAAGTAGACTCAATGGATTAAAAGCGAGGAAAATACTTTCCAAATCAGAATCTCAGGCCATACGAGTCTACAGCTGCATCTGCAAAGCTAAAATCGGTTAAAATTGCAGTCTATATACATTTAACCCTGTTTTGTTAAGATCTGTCACACAGAAAGTGCAGAAGCTGTGTAGTCATCAGATCTATGGAGATGGCAATGCACAATCAAGGAGAGCTGGGGACAAGAAACTCTTCTGTTGTCACAGCTATCTATGGCTGGAAAAGGACACAGCCTTGACAACCTCAGTGACCTGACTAGTCACAGCATGAAATAACTGTCAAGAGCAGGCAACAGAACTCAGATTTCCTAAGTTTCATGTCTATAACATTTGAAATTAGTCAATGACTCTGTCATCATGTTAACTAGCTGATGAGACTGCAACCAGGCAGATCTTCCTGAGAAATTTTAATTAAATTCCTCTTCAAGGAGAATTCTGCATAGACATTGAATTTAATTGTACAAGAACACAAATGCCTTTAACTTTTCTATAGCTATGTAGCTGGTCAGAGCCTGTTCCTGACACTAAACAGATTTGCAGTCCCAATTTCTGCCCTACAAAGGGATTTTGCATTGTATTGATATGGAAGACAGTAAGGGTGCAAAAAGCAAACAGTATCCTAAATTCACTTATTATACAGTTTTTTCTCTTTCTAATGTCATTATCATTTGATTCATCAGCTGCAAAACTACAGTAACATGCCCTTGTCAAAGGATTTCTACAGTCAAACTACATGAGCAGAGATTCTCTAAATTAAATTTTGGGACTTGCAAAAAGATTTGGGACTTGCAAAACATCTTCAATAAAATTTAGTTTTCCTGCTGTTATCCAGTGAAGTGATTTCTACGTAAGTGCATAGATCATAGACTTCATAAAGATTAAGGCAGAGTTTATCACAAAAATTGATATTTACGGCTTCTTAATCAGGTGTAACACATGAATCAGGTGTAAATAAAATAAAATTCCACCATAAGGTGAAGTGACTAAAAAGAAAAAAAAATAATTTTTTTTTGTTTTAGCTGCAAACTAAATCCAGATTTATTGGCTAAAGTTCAGCCATTCAGCTGATGTTATCAACATAAACCAGGCATTATCTACCCCAGAATACAGCTCTCATAATTTCATCTCCAATATACACCTATCCAGTAGAAATTTTCAACCCAGACAAACTTGATGTGTTAGGTTTTGAAAACAGTCTAAAAGAATGCCATTAATGCACAATGCACAGATGTTTGAGCCAAGCTGATTTACAAAGCACAAACCAACATAACTTTTGGGGAGAATAACCAAAGTCAAAGTCAGTTTTATCAAGCCTCTTCAGCAGTAATTTTCTTAGTGTTCTGAAAGTTTGACAAACATCCTCTCTATAACCATTAGGCTCCCTTAAAATAGCACAGAAAACATATCCTGGAGAACTGAGGAGAAATTTTTGACTGGGATTTTATGGTATTTCTTTCATGGAAAAGACAGGCTCCAACAGCTACCTCTCCTCCAAATAACCCCTTCCCACATTTTGTCTCCATCTCCACTACTGTACTAGAACCGCACGTGCAGTAAAGCGGACTGGAAAGCTGAACCAACCAAACCCTCAGAGGTCTGGGGTTGTTTTTTTCGTTCTGTTTTCTTTCCTTCTGTTTCCGTTTGTTTGTTTTGGTGGGTCTTTTTGTTGTTGCTAATGTACCTGTTCCCTAAAACAACTGGGTCATTCTAACAGCTTTGTGGTGTAACAAAAGGGTACAGGGAGGAAGAAGAGTTTTATATTGCTGCTGAGAAAGCATTATTAGCATGAGCAACTGCTTAGGCAACTGGAGAATCATGCAAAGTAAGCAAAGGAAGGGAAGAACAATGAAGAAAGAACTGTGCAAAGGAGACTGTTCTCAACACCTGCCAGTGTAAACAAAGAGGAAAAACATGCTTCTCCGTCAACTTGTTGATATAACGTGCCCTATTTACTGCAGACTCTTATTTCTTCAATACCACTTAACTCATGGCAGCACGCACATACGCCCTCCCCACACACTCTTCAGTGCTGTTAAGTGAGACAGCAAAATCTGCAGATCTTTCAGCCAGGATTAGTGACATAAGACCAGCACAACAAACCAGTCCCTATTTCAAGCTTTGCAATACATGCACTGACAATTACAAATCACCTGACAGGCAATTTTTGCTTATGATTTGCATACAGTTAGTATACTTTAACATGATCTCCCATTGATTCTTATTCATGGCCCACAGCTTTTACATGGAAAAAATAAGGAAAATTATTTTTGCTAAAGTAACTTAAGGTCTGTGGCCACTTTTCAGTGAAAGGGGTTTGAAAGAAGGAAGTCTCAGTTGGAGCCTCTTCCTTCTTTCAAAAACCACATTGACACTGCTAGGCAAAGTAGTAGTTCCCCCAAAAGCCCTTCGGACACCGGCCGCTAGATAACAAAACCAATAAAAAAAGGAAAAATCTGTCTCAGGTAGCCTTTTCCTAGGGAGGTGGCTGAATGACTGCGGCTGCAGAAACAGAAAAACACATTTCTTGGCAAATGGCCCCCAAGCCTGTGATTACACTGTGGCCAAGATATATTTGGATTAAAGGTGTTTTGAGGAAATGGATTTTCTTGCTTTGGATTTTTTCTGTATATACATGGGATACTTTTCCTTTTGTCAGACAAGATCAACTATTCATGCTCCATGCATTTTTTTCAGAAGTCTGTGTAAATTCGCACTCAAAACACTTGACTAATATTTTTTTCAGTCATATAACTGGACAGTAGTCAAACTGAATTCGTCATATCAAAGGTTAGCATGAAGGAGGAAACAGCCTCTCACAGCAATCGTAAACACTGCTCTAATAACTGAAGTAGTGAATCAGCTGAAGCACCCTTAGGTTTACACAGTGGTATGTGATTTGTTCCACCTCTTTTAAATATCACTGCAGTAAAAAAATAAAACATGACTAAAAATGCACTACACATGCAGCTTCCTCTTCCTGCTTACTACAGTAATAGTAAAATATCTGATAACGAATCATGTTGTAGCCTCCTAAAAGACGTATAACCACACAACATTATCCTGTGAAAACAAATGCTCTAGGAAACAAGGCCCAAGAATTCACGAAGCAATAATCCTATCTTTCATAAAGTTATAAAAAATGTGTAGTATCGTCCTTAGAAAAGTCATACTGGTGCTTGGAACAAAGTCCTAGTTACATACAGCTCAAGTTCTTCTTATTTTACTTTAATTTGTCAAAATCCCGTAATAGTAACTTAGAAAAAAAATCCTACTTAAAATTTAAAACGCCATTTAACTTCTCCTTATATATCAGCAAAAATAACAATCAAGCTAAACTGGCATTATTCACAGCCAGCGTACTTCCCTGGGCCAGTCTCTCGATCCAGGTGACTAATGCCAAACATACTGGTCTTGTAACATCAATAAAATCAGAAAGGAAAAATGAGCTGAGCTGGCAAATTAGGCTTTCTAACTAAACGCTCTCAAAGACTGTTACAACACGTCTGGTTTCTCTTAGTGAAGAATGTTAACAGGGATTTAGGTACACTGCTTAATTTTAAAATACCCCACCTTTGCATCAATTAAGAAACTGGCTTTCTTACCCTCCCCCTACAACCCAAACCACAGTGTTTACAGAGCATAATCCATTTCGGACATCATATGATAAAGCACACTTAAAGCTTTACAAGAGCTACCTTTCTGTGACTGTCTTCAACAGAATTCAAAGTTTCACATTTCTTCTACAGATTATTAGAATTCTTTTCCAAATGCCTATAATACATTCCTCATTCACCGCTTTTTTTTAGGATGCTCCCTTTCAGGCTGTGACATATAGATTATGAAAATTATCAATAATTAACAAATCCAGTGATACTTCCATCTCTTTAGCAGTGATATTGTTAAGCATAAGAAACATTTGTATACATCCATGTAATTTTGTCAGCCAAACTCTGGACCAAGAAGTTCCAACTGCACAGTTTTAATTTCAGAACTAACAGTTTTCCTCTGCAGGCTCCAGCAATGAGTTACCTACAGTATCATCTCCCTCTTAGACTTCTACACACAGAGACGAGGCAAGGTATTCAAAGCTGAAGAGCAACTTTAGACATCCAGCAGGAGGTCACTATAGGGCATCATATTTTATAAAATAAGAATGGAGATTTCAAAAATCAATAGTCACTTTCAAGAATGCTGCTTAATATATATCAAGTACTTTGAAGATGGAGAGTGCTACAACTCCGCAATGATCAATCATATAGAAATAGCAGTTACTAAACAAAGTCACATTAAGAAATACAGAACCAGTACAGTAAATGAAACATTCAACACACAAATAACCTCACATACCTGTAATAACCACAGTATCGCAAACCCAAACGAAACCAAAAATCTAACTGTATCCTTTCTGCACAGACCCTGAATTTGTTTGTCATTTTATAGCAGAAATATATTTCTTTGATTTTCAATATTAAATTAGACATTCAAATTCCAATTTTGTACTAGCAATTTCACCACATGCATAAATTACATTCATCAAGTCCATGACAGAACAAACAGAGAAGAACAAAACATTCCTTCATGTACTTGCATACTACATGTACTATGAAATGGTGTTTACCCACTGCTTTGAAGTACCACTTTTAAAACAATTTTGCACAAGCATAAATGACTCCTGTCCTGGGCTAACTGTATTGTATCACTTTTCCATTGAAAAAGAGTATTTTCAATATTTAGATTGGTTCTAGAAGGCAATAGCTACTTAATAGTGATCAGCTCCTGCATGCAAGTCTAATTCACATTTTCCTTCAGCTTGAAAAAAACTTTTTTTTTACATGCATGCTCAGTAAAAATTAGCATTACAGTTTGAGTCTACTCGATTCATTGATCATCACTTTAATTCCATTTCAAACATGATTTATGACTTAAGTATCAGCTTAATGTCCTCCTTTCAGTTATGTTTACAAACCAGTTTATCCTTAAAAGCTTGCTAAATCTTAAACTTCCTTCTTATTTTGTTGCAGTTCTTTTTTCCACCCAGGTAAATACCTGCAAAAATTAGCACAGCCACCCATTAAATTAGCACAAAGACACGCAAAGGGCATAGTAAAGGAGTCATAAAATGTAACAACATATAACAGGATATGCTTTTTGGTACAAACAATATAAAACTTTTTTCTCTGGTAAAATATTTCAGAATGAAAACAAACAGCTTGCCTTTTGTCTACATTAGTCTCTCTCCCTCCAATTTACAGCAAAGTTCTCCTTTCCCATGCTTATTTTTGCTCAAAGTAAACAAGAAAAAAAAATCCTTTTAAGTCACAGCATGTGAGAGGCCAAGGAATTGCAGGGTTTTGGTTTTAAATCACAGTGTAGCTGTCAGTCCTACTTTCCGTCTTTCCTGCCATGGTCTGTACTATTGCTAAGTGGGTTTTTCCAACAGCAGTCTAAAAGAGGTTTGTAAAAAAAGCTAGCTGCAACTATGTCACCTGTGTTTTGCTGAAAGATATGACCTTGTGTCTACAGAGGCGCTTTGACAGATTTATTTTGCTACAGTTCTTATCTGTTGGCCTACAAGCAGATTTTGTGCTAAAAATCAAGAGATTTTTTAGAAGTATAATGTTGATACCTTTTTCATAGTGAAACAGTTACAAAACCAGTCATAACTACTGAGGATACCAGCATACCATGAAGAAAAACAGATGGCAAGTCACTAGTGAAAGGTACAAGTCATGATGCTTTTCAAGAAATCTGAACATATTTTCCTAAGTAATCTGAACGTATATTCCTAAGTAATAGGAATAATCTTTCCTAATAATCTGAACGTATTTTCCTAAGTCCTCTTTCCACTCTGGAAGAAAGCAAACAGAAGTTTTCGCCAGCCCACCCAAAAATAGAACAATGAATACCAATAACATCCAAAACATATGTTGAATGTTATTAAATTCAGCACATATTTACTTGCCTAAGCTTATGAATTTCACCTTCTGATGTGAGTTCAGAGACAATCTTTTAGCCATAAACAAAGAGCCACCCACCCTGATCATCCCCTGATCCCTACTGACCAAAGGCTTTTGCTCTTTGTCAACAAAATAATACTTTGTTTCCTCAGTCACATAAAATGTAAACAGACAGTAGCTATTAAGGGAACAGGACCCCATTGGCCCAAGAATACCATACAGTCAATTAAATGGTCATATTATTGTGTGACAAGTGTAAGTTGGGCACAATAAAAATTTCCTGCTTAAAAGGCTCATGACTAGGGAAGGAAAAATAAAAAGAAAGGGGATGAGACAAGATACAGCTCAAACATTCAAGTCTCACAGCAAGGCAGCACATCAGACAACCCTGATCTTCCCATTCGAAAAAAACAGCGTCAAGACTTGTTTGATTAGGTTTTGACAGGTATTTTTTTAAATTTGGAGTTTAATTTTTATGAGATAAAGATTTAAAAATTACACACAAGAGACAACGGATGTCTCCGTTTGGAATGGACAGGTGGCTGAACACAGGGCCAGGTTCTGCACGCTTTGGAACACACTGTGCTGCAAATGCATTAGCCTTCAGCAGTCACAGAATAGAAGAAGAAAATAAGGTTAAAAGACCCAAACACAATTGGAGGACTAGTCCAGCAGATCACAGAATATCCCCAACAAAATACAGGGCCACATTTTCTCCTGTGTGAAGTTATATGAGGGGAGTCATTAAGCCCCAGTTCTCAAACGGCTCTGACCAAATCAGTGCAACCTTTGGGCTGTTTTAACACACCTATCACTGATCCTTTGGTGGCAATACAGAAGTTATCAGCTAGGCAGCGTGAAACAGGGGAACCCTTTTGAGCAAATATGCGCTTATTTTTCTAGTATGCAATAACAAACACCCAATTAATTTCAGCCACAAATAGGAACAGGCTTCAAAGACAAGAAAGAAGGGAGGAGTAAATTGTACTTCAGAAAAGCAACGTGATTTCAGAAGCTAGGATTCTCAGTCACTGGGTTAGTTCAAAGTACTTTCATCATCCAAAAAAACACAGGGAACTCTGAGGGAAAAAACCCAAACAGCTAAGTGCATTGGTTCGATTCTACAAAATGTTTAAGTGAAAATAATACATACATGAGTACAAACACTAAGATCAAATGCTGTCCACCTTGTTCAGAATGCCCATAACTGCAAGCTACCATGGAACACCATCTGTCCTCTCCGAACACTGTAACAGATACCAACGCCTGGAAGGAAAGGGAAGAACACGCCGAACACAAAGTCCTCTAGTGCTAATCTATTTGAGGACAGTTCCCTTATTATACAAAACCTTTCAGTAAAATGCATCCAAATGATGAACAAGACCACTCCTACAGATACTGTCCAGGGAGGGAGGCACTGGGTGTGACAGGGACAACCAACATGTAACAGTCAAAAACATTCCCTGTGCATTCTCAATGTAGACTATGGAGAACTTGAGGACTAGATTAACTTCTAACATCCTTCCCAATCTGGATCTCCCTATAAATAAACTGCTCAGGTAACTACATCTTCCAGTTAAAAGACACCAACTCAAAGGAATTAATCTTTACATTTTGCCTTTGACTTCCAGATAAATATCAAAGCTGTATTTGCCCGAATACCTTGCTCTGCCTAGTGTAAAAGTTGTGGTCAGTGTACAACAGCATTCATGTTCTTATATTGCAAGAAGACACCCCCTGCCAAATACAGCATAATTCCACTTCTCTTGCACTGTCATGCTTGAAAGAGGGACCAGGAAGCTAAGTTTTCTCCATGGTATCTTTTCAACATCATTGCACTGTTAGAAAACAGATCAAAAGGCACAAACTAGAAGGGAAATCCAGTAACCCTTCTTCACTTGACAGGAAACTAACAGTTCAAAATAACGCAGCTAAGACCATACGTACAACGGCATTCTATCAAGCCTTCTGGAGACCTCCTTGCCAGACAACTGAAGCTGTCATTACCTTCTGTCAATACCACTGTGAGAGCTCCCGCACTCAATGTACATCACTGGGACATCCGTACAGTCCAAACACTGTCACGATCTACCAAACTAGAAGCGGTACAGAATGTCACTGAGCATTACAAATGCCACTTTGTACTCTTGTTTTGAGTTGATACTGCACAAACTTGACAAGAGGAGCCATAATAGTGTTCCATCATATACAGATTAGGTATGTAGTCCAATTCATCATATTTGGGAATGCAAATTAAATTTACTGTACTATTCCTGAATATTAATAATGCTTCCTATAAGCTGCTGTTTATCCGGTTGCTTCTCTCAAGCAGAGTTAGCTGTGGCTGTGGTGTTATGCAACCCTTAGCAAATCCACATGGCTAATATCTTTCTGAGATCTCAAAGTAACAGAGTTGGAATTCAAGAGCCTTTCCTGCTCGAAGCTTGTCTTTGAAACACATTAGGGCATTTTACTTAAAGCAAAGAATTGTAACTTCCATTTGTCTCTACATTTTTTTAATTACTATACTTCCAACTATTAAGTAGATAGTGATATTATAATATATATTATATAGCACAATATATACTATACTTTACATCTAATATATAATACAAAGCATATCACATAATATTCTTAACTAGGAAGTTGCACGTTGTTAATGTCTTACTATGCAGTTTATTTAGTGTGGAACAGTAGGGGATGAAGAAAAATTCACAAGCTGTTTGTGTAGGGTGGTGTTAACTGTTTTTGAACAAACAAAACAGATCAAAGGCCAAGATACCACCATAAACTGACAATCTGTAGGAGAGTCCCACATAGGCTCTGAAGACTGAGCAGCAACTTCAAGACAACCTCATTAATTAGTATATGAAATATTGTCCTCTTCAACAAACACAAATTGCAAAACATTCATTGGCTTCATGCAGAGAGTAGTTAATAACCTACCTAAAAGCACCTTCAGCAAAGTACCAGTCCCACCCCCTTTCCTCAGTTCCTCACTACTTTCAAACGTTTCTGCACACTAACATTTTCCTTTTGTGCAACATCCCACTTAAATCACTCCCACGTACTTGACTGGTTCAAACCCTCCTGTATGGAAGAGAACACTTTTTTTCAAAACCTGTTGCCACATCAAGTACAGGTACAAATACATGCTCTAAAAGCATCCAAACCCACACATTCTTCTCACTTCCTATCAGAAATAAATCAGATTTTCCCACCCTTTGATTAAAATATTTCTGCCACTACACTCCTCTCACTTGCTCTCATTTTCTGAGCATAAATCCCCAGGTTCTCGGCCTCTTGACATCTTTCAGAACCTAAACATCACGGACATCTGGAGTAACAAACATCCTGTAGGATCAACAATGTTAAACCAAGGAATACACAGGGAGAAGTTGCTTGGGTGTCCCTTGGAAGAAACATCCAGCATAATACTTATCTTAGGCATTTTTCATCTTCATGAGCTGTGAAACAACCAAGCCATTAATATCAAAAGTGAGATTTTTAGAAAAGAAGACGCAAAACGTATCTTTGCAATTTTTTTTTCCTTAATACAATTTTAAATGTCTGTTCAAGCATCTTGACTTTTTATTATCCTGTTTCGCTACACTAATTCTTTCCTGTCAAAACTACTGCAAGTTATAAACCATCATTTTGCCATCATACAGTTCTCTTTCGGAAACGAAAACTTAGTGCTAGGTTTATTATCTTATTACATTAAGCTTTTACTTCCTATAAGGGCAAACATTTCTGGGAAGGTGGTCAGCATGCGCACAGGGAGAAAGGGGAGATTTAGGCTGGACATTAGGAAAATTTTTTCACAGAAAGGGTCCTTGGGCACTGGCAGAGGCTGCCCACGGAGGTGGTTGATTCATCTTCCCTGGAGGTATTTAAGGCACGGGTGGACGAGGTGCTAGGACGAGGGCATGGTTTAGTGACTGATGGGAATGGTTGGACTCGATGATCCGGTGGGTCTCTTCCAACCTGGTTATTCTATGATTCTATGCTTGATACACTAATTCCTAACACTGACAGTCCTATTCTAAACTCTATAGAAAACACGTTTCTTTAAAAACCTCAGGCCGCCTTCAAGAGGAAGAAAATAATAGCTATGTTACACCAAACAGGCTTTATTCTAAAAAATGTGTGCAACTTAACAGAACAGAAGACTGCAGTCAGAGCTCAGACACAGCAATTCATTTCCAGGTCAGTTACTCTTGATGTCAGATCAAACTAGTGAGCACTGTCAAACTGGCATTAAGACCATCACCACAAGCTCTGTGCTTCAAGCACAAATCTGGGAAAATCTATGGGCCACGGGAAACGATGTAAGGGAAAAAAAAGGAGAAAAAAAATCACAAAAAATTATTTTCTTTTGTAAAAAGCAATATAACAAATTAAACAAACCATCAGTGAGACAGGTGCTTTAATTACTAAAATATAAAAGCCTAAGTTCCACTACTAACACAGGCAACATCTGTGATGCAAGGTAACTCAAATAAACGGAAAAGTCAAGTTCGTAAATACACCGTTTAGAAGGAATATCTCCTTCTCAGAAAACGAAAGGGAAATAACGCTGGAGGCGGCAGGAGGCCGGCTAACAGTTCCAAACCAAACCCAACTCCACGCACTCCCCTGCTACAGCCCCACCGAGCTGGCAGCCCCAGCGCAGCAGGTAGCGCCTATTGGAGGAAGACACCCCCAACTGCAGCCTTTTTCACGCTGTTTCCACCCCACCAACCCTCCGCGGAAAGCCTTTCACAGATGTTTTCTTCCCATTCCTCGTCACTTCGAAAGCTCGAGCACGCAGGCAGCGGCACCGGCTGCAAATCCCTCGGGATCGGGGAACGAACGAACCCGTCCGGTGAGAAAGCCGTGGGAGATTTGGCAACGTGAAGGAGGAAGAAAGGCCGGCAAATCCCTGTCCAAGGAGAAGGCACCACGACTCCTCCCTGCAAAGGGGCTCGGGGAGCTCCTGAGGGGCACAGGTAGGGGAAGGCGCAACGGCGTCTCAAGAAAAGACACAAAACCCGACCCCCATGCGAAACTCCCCAAACCCACGCGTCTTAAAAATGAGATTATTGTTTTGGTGTTTTGGTTTTTTTTTTACGTGGCCACGAAGATCGCAGCGAAGCCCAGCGGTGCCCCCCCCCAAACCCGCGGGCCCCCGGCCGCCACCTACCAGCTGCTGCCGGACCCACCGCAGCATCCCCGGCGGCGCGGGCGGCGGCCCCCGCGGCGGGGCCGCCTCGGCAGTGCCGCGTCCTTCTTCTCCTCCTCTTCCTCCGCCTCCTCCTCAGGGCAGGGCCCCGCCGCGCCTCCCCGCCATGGCTCCTGAGGCCGGAGCCGCGCAGCACCCCCGGCGCCGCCCGCGCCCCGGCGCCGCCATCACAGCGCCGCCCCCCGAGCCGGGCCGCCCCGGAAGTGGCGTGAGGGGGTGGGGTAGTCCGTGGTGTGAGGGGCGGTCACTAATGCGAGAAGTGGGTCAGAGAATCTTAGAATCATAGAGTTAGCAGGCTGGGAAAGACCCACTGGATCATCGAGTCCAACCATTCCTAACAAAAACTAAACCATGCCCCTCAGCACCTCGTCCACCCGTGCCTTAAACACCTCCAGAGAAGGTGAATCAACCATCCCCCTGGGCAGCCTGTTCCAGGGCCCAATGACCCTTTCTGTGAAAAATTTTTTTCCAATGTCCAGCCTGAACCTCCCCTGGTGGAGCTTGAGGCCATTCCCTCTTGTCCTGTCCCCTGTCACTTGGGAGAAGAGGCCAGCACCCTCCTCTCCACAGCCTCCTTTCAGGTAGTTGTAGAGAGCAATGAGGTCTCCCCTCAGCCTCCTCCAGGCTAAACAACCCCAGCTCTCTCAGCCGTTCCTCGTAAGGCCTGTTCTCCAGCCCCTTCACCAGATTCGTTGCTCTTCTCTGGACTTGCTCCAGGGCCTCAACATCCTTCTTGGGGTGAGGGGCCCAGAACTGAACACAGTATTCAAGGAGTGGTCTCACCAGTGCCGAGTCCAGAGGGAGAATAACCTCCCTGGACCTGCTGGTCATGCCATTTCTGATACAAGCCAAGATGCCATTGGCCTTCTTGGCCACCTGGGCACACTGCTGGCTCATGTTCATTCACTACCAACCAACACCCCCAGGTCCTGCTCCTCCAGGCAGCCTTCTAGCCAGACTTCTCCTAGTCTGTAGCACTGCATAGGGTTGTTGTGCCCCAAGTGCAGGACCCGGCATTTGGCCTTGTTAAACCTCATGCCATTGGTCTCAGCCCAGTGGTCCAGCCTGTTCAGATCCCTTTGGAGAACCACCCTACCCTCCAGCAGATCCACACTTCCACCCAGTTGTTTGTAGTGAAGCTAAAGCGGAGTTAGGGTCCATCTCAGTAATTGGTGTTCTTTGAAAATTAGACAGAATGCCCCTCTGACAGCATGTTTTCTTTTGATAAGTGGCAAATTTTAAGTTAGTGTGTCTCACAGTGTGTCTTGAAAAATGTTTTCTTTCCTAAAGAGGGACCAATGAATGGCAAATGTTTGAATTTGTGTCTTGATCTATACCAGCTATCTGAGTTTGTTTATCCCATAGTGATATGTGTCGGGAAGGATGTTTATCTAAAGGTGGGCCAGCTGTGAAAGGAACAGGCATCCTGCAAGATAAGATAAGGAAGCCTGAAATCCACACTACCACACCAGTGGAAAAGGAGTGTTTTTCCCAAAATTTGGGCTTGCACCCCCCCTTACTTCTAGTCTTCATCTTGGGCCTCAGGAGGGGGTCCTCAGACCAACTACCGGCTGTCTGCGCATATAAACATGGTGTGGAGATATGTTAAGGACTCTTCTTTGGAAAGGAAAGAATACCTTTTTTGGAGGTGGGGTGATGAAAAATGCATAGATCTGTACTGTAAAAGACGCACAGTTTCTTGCTTGGTATGCGTGGTTTTGGAGGATTGATTCCCCCATGCATCCAGCGCTGCTAATAAAGAATACCTGCTTAATAATGACTATCTAGTTGTTATTGAGTTATTATATCGGAATCCTTGCCCAGCCGCACCTAGCCTCCCACTTCGGTGAGGATTGCTAGAAAGCAAGGCGGTTTGGAAACTCCGTCCTTTGAATCACTTTCAAGCAGTTTTTCCAGACACCGTTCATTCTTTGGAGATGATAACGTCTTGCATTCAGTGTGATCTGCACTGAACAGATGTCTCTTCTTCCGAAATCACCTCTGTTTGCAGCCTTTCCCCATCTCAAAGGCCAGGTCAGAGAGCTGGCTCCAAAGCTCCAAATAAGCAAGAGTTTTGACTGTTGCGGAGTTCTTAGTAACATTAAAATTAGTCCTTGGGATGTAATAGAATATACAGAAGATTTCTGAGGAAATTTATCCATATGCACATAAGTGGGAAATACATTCTGGAACCAGCTTCTGTCTCATTGCATGTGACTGATGGAGATCACTCCCTCAGGTCGAGGGAGGGGATTCTACCCCTCTACTCCTCCCTTGTAGGACCTCATCTGGAGTGTTGTGTCCAATTCTGGAATCCTCAATATAAGAAGAATGTGGAGCTGTTGGAATGGGGCCAGAGGAGGGCTACAAGGATGATGAAAGGGGTGGAGCACCTCCCATAAGAGAACGGGCTGAGAGAATTGGGGTTGTTCAGCCTAGAGCAGAGAATGCTTTGAGGAGATAGCAACCTTCCAGCACCTGAAAGGGCTGCAGGAAAGCTGGGGAGGCACTGTTTACAAAAGCTTGTAGTGATAGGACGAGGGCCAATGGGTGTAAACTGGAGAGGGGCAGAGTTAGACTAGACATAAGGAAGAATTTCTTCATTATGAGTTTTGTGAAGCACTGGCAGGGGTTGCCTAGGGAAGCTGTGGCTGCTCCATCCCTGGAGGTGTTCAAGCCCAGTCTGGATGGGGCCTTGGGCAGCCTGATCCAGTGGGAGGTGTCCCTGCCCATGGCAGGCAGGTTGGAAGTAGATGGGCTTTAAGATCCCTTCCAACCCAAACTATTCTATGATTCTATGATTCTATGTTGCCCAGGCCTGAAAAAGGACACTTGCTTTCTAAAATTCCAAAATGAGTCTTGGAAAACTCATTTGCTGGCATTTTCAGTATCAAAGTGAAGCTGCTTCATGGCTTCATTGCTTTTGTCTTTTGTTTTATTGCTAAAGAATGCAAAACGTGCACATGTTGGAGTAAAGGCTTTGAAAAGAGGCCTGGTAACCACTAATGTGGACTTAAAAAGCAAGTGCACGTGTGTAGGTGTCCCAAAGCAGGGCACATGGGCCAAGTGGACCTGGCACCTTTGTCTTTTCCTGCTTTTGGCAGCATTGGGCTCAACTGCTTTGGGGTCAAAACAGGGTGCTGAGATGTGTTGATGTCAGGCAGTGATCTCTTAACTTCCATTTTGCTCTGAAAACAGCTGCTGCTAAGGAAAACAAAGCCATGTTTGGCTTCAAACACACAAACACATATGTAAGTACGCAGCGCCTGGGCCTGTGTGGCTAAGAACTAAAGGAGATTATTTTAAGCAGTAAATACCTGGGTATTTGTGACCAAATACTGTTGTCAGTGAAGTCAATAACAACTTTGACACTGACTTAAGAGGAGTCTTTTTGCATGTGAACATCTGAGTACCCTTCCTGCTGTTCCCATTAGTTTCTAGTTAATTATGAGATACAGCAAAGAATCCTAATCTTATCTGCCATAGAGCTAATGTAGTTTTAGTGTTCAATTAGAAATTTAGGACATAATTCAGCATTTAAGACAGATGATACAGTGTCTGAACAACTGAATCTTGTGGTGAATGCTGATGGTTTAAGCATCTGCATGTAATTAGAAAAATAACCTTAAAACAGTGGGGAATAAGACTATTTTTATCAGGCACTTAAGAAAGCTAATGTTAGCAAAAATCTGTATTAAATGCTAGGCATTATTTCAAAACATTAAAATACATCAAAGCTGACTTTCAAACAGCTTGCACTCTCCTATTCATCTAATGTGAAGTTTAAAATAACGGAGTGATTTCATAGCTATGGCAAGTTGCCTGGAGAGCAGCCCTAGCCAGAAACTTAACTGATAGTGCTCAATATTCTTGTGTTCCTCCTTTATCATCAGATGTAAAACAGGGTCTTGACGACTACAAGCTAAAATTCATGTGCCATTTCTCTGAAGTGCAAGTATATTCACCACTGTGTCCCTGCCAAATTCAAATATGAGTTGCACTTTCTGCAGGCCTGTTTCCATGGCTTGCAGTTATGTTACGTAAAGCTACTTTGTGCTTCCTGTTTCACATTGCTGTAATGATGCTATTTCACCAGACAGCAATTTACAAGTAATTTGAGCCCTGCAGTTTATATTTTTCACTTTTAAAAGTGTATATTTTAGTGAATGAAAGTATATGGATAGGATGACATTATTTTGATGTGTGCAGCAGAAGGCTCTGACCACATTCTGTTGGAACATTCTACAGAGAACAAGGCCTGGATGCTGTGAGATTTTTTAATACTGAACAACTCTTAACAAGGCCTTGAAACAGAGAGACGAAAGATAAACAGAGGCCAGTTGGGAGGAATGTAGTGGCTACTTCTGTGGGAACAAGCACCAGCTGAAAGAAAAACAATTGAAGAGAACTGTCAACATAGTTAAGTTTCGTATAACTTGGTTTCTTAGCATGTGCAGTAGTTTAGCCAATAATATGTTAGTAATAGCCTTATGGACAGCTTCCTTTAACCAATAATACACTGTAGATACCCTCATGGGCACCCAGTTATGTAATCAAAAAGGGTTTATAAAGAAACAGCTAAGCTCAATAAAGTGAACATTCGTTGATCACATTGATCTCTGCGTTTTGATTCCATGCTCCCGTCAACAACATTCCTTTTCCAATATACAGCAAATTCTACCAGAATAATATCCTTCCCTAGCTTTTTGGCTAGTAAATCTTTGCACCTTTTAAATTGTTCAAAAGCCTGCATTAGACATTTATGAAGTTTCATCTCACCCTTGAGAGGCAGATAGTTTTCGGTAGGGAAAAATTGAAGCAGAGCAGCCAAGCCAGATATTGATTATCCCAGAACACTCCAGCACTTCTGAAATCAAAGGTCAACTGCATTAAGAATGAAGATTCCCATATCAGAGATCCCACTTTAAAACATTGCCCTGAAGTCTCACCTGAATTCACACAGCTGTTTTACACAGAAAAAGCAACTGCTAAAGAAAGAAGTCACCTTCTGATATGAAGATTAGGTATAACCCATTGCCTAGGCTTTTTTGATGAGATGAGACTCCAAAGCTTTCCAGTCAAGTATCTATGACAGCAATGATTTCAGATGTTTGTTTAGCAAAAACACAAATATTACGTGATATAAAAATGCGTACACAAATGTAAAAGTGCACACTTAAATGTTGGCTCCAGAAAGTTTTTAATTATATGTGCATGAATAATTCTTATGTAATAAATGGTGCTACATTTAGGTGTATAAAATTAAACATCGGTAACCACAGAATCATTGCCTGAACATGCAACCATCAAATTGACACTGAGGTTATTCCTTGACCTTGTTCCTGTGCAAGACATTCACGCGTTTCTGTTATTCTTAAATGGTGTTTTGGGACCATTCTTCACTGGGAGCTGGTGAAGTGTTAGCATGCTGTCTGGCCACATCAATGAGATGAGATGAGGTGGAAGTGTGACACTGATACCAAAGCGTGGGCTGTCTCCAACATTCCTGACTTTGAAAACTTTGAAACATTTGGTAGTTGAACCCTTTCCTGTGCCACATCCCTGTCGCACCAGCCACATCCCAGGATGCTGCTGCAGTGCAAATGAGGGACATGATAGCAGAGGGGGGCAGTGTGTTCTGCACTGGCAGTGAGGCAGCCCAGGTTCTCCCTTGCAGTGGGTGAGCACTTGTGACCTTTAGGGCCAAACAGGAAACCAGCAAGGCCTAAGAGGAGTAGAGCAGGGTTGTAGGTTTGTGTGGCAGAAGACTAGTAATAGCTCCTTACATTATTGTGTTTCTAATTAAGTATTTTGTCATTTATTTAAATTAGTATTTTAATCCATGCATTATTTACTTAGATAACAACAGTGCTAATTAAAAATGTACACGAACCATAAAAATTCTTGTTTTGTTTCTACTCCATAGAGAGAAGGAGCTGCCTGGGAGAGACAGAGGTTCTTCAAGGCATCTTTATTCCACATGCATTCAATTACTGGCTGAAGGACCAATTATATATAGATAATCAGTGGCTGATTTTCAGTCAGAAGGCCCTTCATCTAAACACACATGTGGATTCTTGCCTACAGCAACCAGTCTTCAGGGAAAAAGTAACAGAGTTACAAAATGAACGGAGCTTCTTAAAGAAAATGTAGTCTATAGTTTCTTATTCTTTTTTTGTGCCATGCAAGAAATAAGATGAGATTAAATTTCAGGATGCACAAGGTGACATTTCCAAGACACTTACTGGATCTACACAATGATGTATTATTTTCTTATTTCTTCTTATTACCCATTCTCTCCACTGTTAAAACCTGGATCCTGATGCAAAACCTCACCTTTCTATAATTTTTTTTTTCTTTTCACTTGAAAGCTTTCTTTACAGTGTACAGCTTTAACTTCTACCCAGCACATTAAGCTCAACAGAGCCGAATCCCAGAGCACTAGGTTAGGTGCTCCTTGCAGCATGCAGAAGTTCAAACCTGTCAGACCCCCTGCAAGCACATAGAGGACTTTGCACTGCACCATACTCCACAGAAAGATGCTCTGCACTTACATGATCTCTTGGCTATATAGAATAGCCTGATCTGCTAAATGCTAGTCAGAGAGTTTAGGGGCAGTGCTGCCTGGTTTGAAAGGCCCTGGGATAACAGCAGTCTGTGAAAAACTTTATACTTAATCCTTCCTCAGCTTCACTGTTAACTTTTTAATTACGTGTTGCCTGTAAACTGTGTGTGGCTTTCTCTAGAACTGCTTTTTTTTCCCCCGCCAGTCCAAGATCAGAGGAAATAGGAAATATTTAAAAGCCATCCCTTATCATCATGAAGCTAAGTATGACCAGAGTGAAGAATAAAACTCTGGTTGTTCGTGACCTTTGTTTTTCCTTTCATCGTTTTTTAAAGGAAGAGCTAAATTTTGAACCTGGGACTGGTAAGATTTAGAACATCTCCAATGTCCCTGTCTTAATGGAAACCGGAGGACTTATTGTCTTGCAAAACAGAGTTTTCTGAGGAGATGTGTTAAGAATATTCAGTTAATTGCTATTATATCCTGGGCAGTGACATGATTTTGCTATTCTGTATTATAAACATGGATATCCTTGTAAAACATGAATTATTCTCCAGACTCATTATTTAATGATTTATAAAAATGTACTTTTCCAACACACTAGTTCTTATACTCACTCTGTTATAACAATTTACTTTTGTTACTTGCATGCCTAAGTGATTATTGGAGATATTCATATAACACTTTATGTTTAGCCCTTGTAAAAATTTCCAGGCAGAAAAGGATGCATCTCAATGTTTGGATTACTTAATAAACACTCATTTCACAATATGTTCTACAGGGATTTTTTTTCTTCTTTCTAGCCTCTCAGTTAAGACTATTGAGTGGTTATGAAAGATTGAATTCTTAGAATAAAATGCAGAAACACAGGGACTAGTACCTAGGTGTCTTGACACTAGTTTCCTAGCACACTACTGTGACAATGGTAATACAAACACACACACATATAGGTACTTTACTTTGGAAAGCAGTTTGACATCTGTGCGAAAGGAACAGATAAATCCTGCATGTGGTTGTACACACTCTCTCTTGGCTTAACAGTTTATTTTCAAACTATTTGGACATCTGCTGTTTGGAAAGTTCTCCAGGTAGCGGGAGGTAGAATTTCAAAGAACCTCGTGCAGGTTAAACCTCCATTTCCTGTATCCTGCAGGAGCTACGGAATTCCATAGAGGTTTTCTGACAGCACCTTTTGGTTCAGACTTTACAAGGCACCTAAGCAGTAAGAAGCTTCATTAGAGAAGCTTCATTTAGAGATAAAGTAGGCTTGTCATGCTAAGGGTATATCTATAGTATGTATTTTTTATGTTTCTAGGACTCAGCTTTTCTAGTATTTGAGCTGGCTCATATAAAGCTAGCTTAGCTGTCCCTATACGACACTCAAATTATGAAGCAGGTGTTCCTCAAGGTGTTCCTTGCTGTGCTGTTGCCTGGGTTGTAGCCAAGTTGAATGCTGAAAACCTAACTTGAGTGCCTTATTTCAGTGTTCTCCATCAGCTCTCCACCGTTTCATCATGTGCATCAATGGTAAGTGGCAGGATATTGCCCTGTATTTGTCCCTTTCTCAAGGGTGTGAGAGATTAGACTGGTGGGTGGTGACCCTAACTGTGTACCTGCTTTGGTGGCTTAAAGAGTAATGGTTACTGCCTCACTCAGGCATGTCCAGGACAAAACACTAGGCTCCAGTGTGTCTGGGTTACCCAAATACCTCAGCAGACAAGACAGAGACAGCTTGGAGGGGCAGAACAGACACCTTGGAGAGGTAAAGAAAATTTCAGTGCCTCATCTAAAACTGATACAGCCACCTTGGGCTGTAAAGGACAAAATAAAAGATCTCTGCCAATGTTGGCTGTGAACACAGGTTTCAGATGGATCAGCAGGGATGAGAAGGTCTCACAGATCAAGACAAAATCACTATCTTGCACTTACTCAACACTGTTGAGGCTGTTCATTAGTAGGGCTGTAAAAGCAAATTTTTTCTAACAGAGATGCATTTTATACAGGGAAGGTTTACAAAAAACATTTGCCAAAGCTGGCAAAAACACTTCTTCCTTTCAATACAGTGTTTACAGTAAAGTTTTTGGCACTTCAGAAATTGTAAATTAATCTCATGTCCAGCTGATACTTGCTATGAGACCTATCTGCATCTTAGAATATCTTCAGTCTCTTGAGCACCACCATCCTTCCTACCTAAAACAAGTGCTAACATGCGTGAAAATAATACACTTGATATCTCCAGGCCTATCTCCTGAGAAGTGTAGGTGTGACCATCAGCAATGCCTTGCTGTCTCCAAACAGCTGCTCATCTCCCTTACCCCGTCACAGCTCTGAGAATGTTAATAGACCTTTGTAGACTTCAGCAGCCTCACCTACAACCTCCACTGCTTCTGCTCATGGGCCTCCATTTCAACAGCCTGGGGCTTCCCAGCCTGCCTTAAGACACCACGGGATACTAATCTCCAGCCCTGCCAACTTTGGACCAGTTGATCTAGACCCTGACCTCATCACAGCTCTGCCACCATAAACTGATGATCTGGTTTCTTGAAGATGGTCATCTCCTCCAGCCTGGCCCTGCTACCTTGCTATGGTGGTGGGACAGATCCTGGCCTGTCAGCCTGGGGATGCCCCACTGCTCCTTGGCCTCACAGGAGCCAGCCCCTTGTTGGTTTCTGCACACCGGTTATGCTTTTCTCAGCCCTAGATGCAGCAGGTTGTAGGTTAGTTTAGGTTAGCACTGAGGGTTTTGAATAGCAGTCACAGAAGGGGTTCTGATTGGGATTTTTTTCCCCTGTCTTTATTTTGGGGTAAGCATAGTAAAGCAAGATTACATATACTACTCCTGGGGAATACGCCTTTATTGGCCCTTAGGTTGGAGAACCATAATGAAAAGATTATTTTTAGCACAAACTGTATTTCATACTGTATTTCAAATGGATGTCATACATTTCATTTCAACAGGGGTGTGTGTGTGGTCTAATGACAGATCATAGTACTACTGATACCACATCACTTCCACATTTCACTTCTGGCTAAGCTTCAAGAAAAGTCATGTAGGCTCAGTTTCGAAAACCTGTCTATAATTTCAGAGTCAAATTTCTGAACTGACTACAGTAATGAATAAAATCACAGGAAGTGTTGAGCACTTCTTAAACTCAAGCTTTATAGATCTGAAACGGGATATTCACAATCTGAGTGTGTCTCTAAGTAGTTTTAAATATCCATTTGTAGCCTGCTATTCTAGAAGTAGGGTGCAATAATCTACCACACAGGAATGTCTGCTGTCTCTGCAGACAAAAAAAATAAATAGCTGTGAATATGACAGATGATGTTCCTGCAACCATATGAGACAAAGAAACATATGGCTGTTCCATCTGAAGTTCCTATAATGCTTTATGTCTTCAAAGTGCAGCAAAATATTGGCTGATTAACATAATTAAAGCATTTTACAAATGATTCCTAATTATTTTTGCAAATGTAAATGATGATGCTGACAAGTGAAGTGTTTTTGCTGTGCCTGATGAATACTGAGTTCTCATTTTACTGAGTACTGTAATCAAATTTAGAACAAATGTTATATAAGTGCATAAGCAATCCTAATCCTAATCCCTTTTCTGCTGTCTCACTTTCTCCATCTAGGCTTGCTGCAGCTGTAAATCTACAAATCTCCCATATTTTGTGATTCCCCTGCATATTTTTATTTCCCTTTCTCTATCTCCTGTCTTTTTCAGAAATAATAAATTTTTAGTTGATAATGGAATGAGAGATCTGCTTTTTAGCCTTCTGCCAGCTTCCTTATGGTACTTATGTCTGATCACAGCAAAAGTACTTTACCGATGCTATTGCTATACTGGTGCCCAGTCCTACAAAATGTTAAGCCTCACCCTCTTGAAGCACCTATTGGAACAAATGAAGAGATCTTTAAACATTTTTCACTCTATCTTTATGTGAGAATTAATTGATAAGTTAAACAATGGTGCAGCTGGTTTGTATGTTTAATTATCTTGTCATGTAAATCTGTCTTCTATCAAGAGATAATATGCAGACAATCTCCAGACATGGATAAATAACCTGAAAGAATAAACACCTTCTTACAGTTGAAAGAATTTATTTATATGCTTAGTTGTCTTGTAAGATACAATTGTTTTAGGTCAGGAGACAACCTGAAGGAAGTCTCCAGACATGGTTGGATAATGTAAAAAATAAACATTCTTTGAGGACTTACACAGCCCTTTGTCTAAAACTAGTATATATACCTACAGCTTTTGTAAGATGGCATGCCTTTTTTAGAAGGGCATCCAATTCAGCACTGAATTGTAAAATAAAAATATTATTGCCTTTGCTTTGAAGGCTTTGTCCTTTTAAATATTTTACCAATGAATATGTGTTTCTTACACTTAGTTGAATACCTATTGTTTTCAATGTTTTATTAATATCAGTAGAGGTTGACTGAGGGTACATCAACAATCCATAATTCAAAGTAGCCAGAAGATATCAAAGATAGCTATAAACAAACTAGTTAGTAACAAATGAGCCCTAGCTTTGGAGCACTTTGGAGCACTCTGTGGGCAACCTGACTGTTTCTGATCTTACCCTAGGTTTTGTGCCACTGAGATAATAAGAAATTATTTCACTGGCTCAATGAAAAATGTCCAGGAGGAACAGGATCATGTACAGATTTAAACACTGGACTTGGAAAAACAAGGGAGAGAGCACTAGTGATTGTGTTTTGTGCTGTAATTCCAGGAGATATTTTGTAATTTACTGGCTTCATAAAAATCACCAAAAACTTTATAAAATAATCCACATATCAATTAAATCATCTTATGACAATTATTCTTAGTTTTTACAAAAAAGCCCCTTTTCTTGAACTGTATCATTTATCTGGAATATTTCTAAGGGTGCACAATAGCAAAAGATAAGCAGTACAGCTGAGTGGTTCATAGTATGTAATTTAGACAGTTAATTTAATTTCTTTGTATTTGTCTCCAAATTGCTTATAATTTTATATAATTAATTCATTACATGAACATAATTTCTCAGATAGCTGTGAGATCGTCCAGCTGAAATAAACAGCAGGGGTTTCATTGACTTGAGTGGGAATGGTGCAAGGCCACTGGAGGTTCATCCCTGCTCTGTAAATGTTACTGAAATTGTTCTTTGGAACTACTGAAAGAAAGAGTTGTTTCACGTTTGACCCATTATTCCTTCTGTTTCTTGCTTGCTAAAACAGAAATCATTTTCAAGCAGAGAATAATCACATTTATAAATTGGCAAATGAGTCCTGCAAATATTTTCCAATTTTATTTTTTTTAACTATCATCCCTGACCGTGAATTTGTTTGCTAAGATATGTTTGGAAGAAACCCAATACAATCACTGTAAATGTATTTACAAATTGAAACACATTTATAGTACTTCTTTCTGTAGAATCTACACAGATTCCCTAAGTTTTGCCTTGCACAACTAACCTTTAGTGACATGATACATAATTTTATCTGGTCAGAGGCTAAAAGAACACATGCAATCAAAAACTTAGTGCTTGACAATGGAAATAAGAGCTCAAGCATCTGTCTTCTTTTCCAGTTATATTGATTGTTTTAATTACTGCTACTGCATTTCCACACAAATCCTGCTTCTTTTGCAACTAAGACTATAGCATCACAACAGTAATGATGGTGACATGATTGATTGCTTGTATTAATTATACAAAGTTTTCAAATCTGAGACTAGCATTAGCAGTGAAGCTTCTTGAGTGATTAATTTACTAACCACTTGATAATCCACAGATTTCACGGCAGGTACTACAATCCTGTGCTAAAATGTAAGGCAACAGCTCAGGATATAGTACTCCACATGTTATTAGATGACTACCAATAGCAAGATAAACAACAGCGTTTCATGTTTTTAAAGTAACTGTATTTCCTTTTGGTTTGCTTATCCCAGTTTTGCACATTCCACAAAATATATTCAGGTACTTCAGTATCACTGACATCAGTTGTGAGTTAAGCAACTGCTTTTTTTAGAAAATAAAATCAATAACAAAGGCTGAACTTCCCCCAAAGCAGTACATTTTTCTGAACTCTTAACCTAGATCTTCTTCACCAGAAGGTAATTTTTTTTTGCTTCTTATCCTGGCCCAAATATGAAGAACAATAGTGAACTGTAGCTTTGTATAACACCATCTGAAAATAGTCCTTCTTTCTTAGCCTGAAGAATACCCAGGTTACTCAAGTTTTGTTCATAAAATCTGTAATTATTTTTTTTTGCTCTCATCTAGACTTCTACTAGTTGGCCACCGCCTTACCAAATTGCCAAGTACCGAACAGGATCAGTACTTTAAATGAGGCCTTACCTGTGCTGCACAGACTGGAAAGATCATTTCACTTATGTTGCATACATTTGTACAGCTCATAACAAGATAACATGGGGTTTTTTTTCCTCTTATACCTCATACTGTTGACTACGGGGCAATGTATGCTCTGCTACAACATTTTAAACTTTTGTTTTTTCTGCAGACCAAATCAGTCACTTCAGATCTAATATTCATGCAATTTGTTATACTTAAGTAATTCCTATTTTTTCATTGATCATTTTTTAAGCATTACCATGACTATTTATCTAGTTTACCAAGATTATTTTGAATTTGGCTCCTCTCCTTCAAAGTGCCTCCCAGCTCGGTATCATCTGCAAATTGAATAAAACAATATTCCCTAGTTTGAATGCTTAATGAAAACACTAGTTAATATTGCACCCAGAACAGAATCCTACAAGAACCGTGTTTCAATTTTCACAATGAAAATGGATTTGGCTAGCACTAGTTCTTACTATTAACCTGGGTTTGAGTTGCCCTTAGGAAAAAGACAGTTTCCAGTGCACCCAGTTTGTGCGGCTACCCTGGAGCCTTTTCTGAGATAAGCAGGATTCTGGGTTAGTCAAAGAATTCATTACAGAGCACCCAGATGGCTAAACCAATCATTGTTGAACTGCATTAGCCCTTTGGAGAAATGCCACCTGAAAATGATATGAACAAAGTTCATTGTCCAACTGGTACATTTTTAATGATATTCTGCAATGTAAATGTATGTGGTGCCAGCTGAGTTAGCCTGTCTATGTATTACCAAAAAGATACTGCAGGTGACTTGGAAAGTACAGCAGTTAACAGCTGAGGTGAAGTTGTCTACACGATTACTAAGCTCCTTAAGTTCTTCTTTCATTTCTTCTCAATTTATTGCATTTCCAGCTCTGGGGCTGGATTGATGCTGCCCTCAGGAGTACAAATCTTGGCTGTAAAACCACCCTCAAAGCTGACACAAAGAGACCTGTTCTTGTCTGTCTGTCATATGTGCTCGGACCAGCAGACATTTCTCATGATGTGTTGGGAGAAAGACCAGAGAAATTGAGGAACCCATGGACATGTTCAAAAATTTATCAAAAACAATCCAGATAGGATTTATTTATTCTTAATATTTTTTTTTCTTTCTTGACCTTAACTATCTTTCTATTTGAACACGTGTATCTTTGAACTGAATGAGGAACTGGGCATCTGCCTGTTTAAAGGCACTCACAAATTAAAGGAAAAAATCCTTCCTTTGGTAGAAAAGGCTGTTGCTCAGAAAAGAATCTGTAAGGGAAGAGTAACTCTTTTATTTCAGATTTGAGAATATGATTCTCATTCTGAGATTGAAGCACACAACTAACAGTAAAATTTAGATATCAAACTTGTCTGTTCTCTTCTGCTGCCAGTGTGTATTTGGTTTCAGGGTTCTAATGTTGACTGTTAACCTATTTAATATTCACCAACAGCCTTCTGCCAAGATAGATTAATTTGCCATCTCACGTCCCTCTCAGGTTGTCAATTTGTCCAGTATTTTCCAGATGCCAGTGCCCTTTGTAGTGACGATGATGGCATTCAGCTGAGCAACAGTTTTTCTGTTGGTATGTCTTGTTACAGAAAAGCTCTCCAATATCTGAGTTACTACACCTTTCTGTCTTGGCAGGTCTGAAAAGTAGTCATTTAAACAAAAAGCGAGAAATATATACAGAAAGGAGCCAATGGACCATCTTGTTTACTTTATGACAGTGAGGACCTGTACCACCAACATAAAAGTTACCTCTAAAGCTAAAGAAACGCTGTCAGTTTTTATACCCACTTTATTTTTCATCCAGAGCCGACAAGGAAAGACATTATTATTAATCATAGAAGGATTCTGGCTCTCCTTCCAGTGTGGCCGGAAGTAACTCCATGTCACTCATTGACAGTATACAGAGTTCAGTAATTTATCTACTAAATCAGTAACTATTAATTGATTAATTATCATTGATGTTATATTTAGTTACTATAACATCTTAATTATGTTATAATTCATACCAGTGCCTTAAAATATACCCTAATCCTTTTGGTTACCTTTCTTTTAGAACATACTTCTGGGGGCCACATTGATGAGAAACACTCAAGGCATACTTCTGCAACAGATGATTGGTATGTTTTTCATGACAGAATTCAGTCAGCTGTATTGAATGCACAAAGCTCCTTTCATAGTTCAAGTACTTCCAGATTCCAAGTGAGTGTTTAAACCACAAATTGAATAAAACAGTTTTCCAAAGCAAGGAAACTCTGTTGAAGCTTATAGAGAGAAATGTTTATCTATGTATTTTGGAGGTATTTGGGAGTCGTAGTCATCCAGGAAAAAGTCTAGGTTAGCCAGTGCACGTAATAGGGGTGAGAATGAGGCCCTTGGGTTCCCAGACATGCTTCCTTACCCATGGGCTATTTTAGGTCAACATACCACTGAAGAAAGGAATTTTCCCTCTCTTAAACATGTGCCGGAATGCATATCTAATGCAGAAGGCAAGAAGAACGCACCCCAGTACGCAGGTGCCGTACTCGCAAATCTATCATTAAATAAATAACACAAATGTAATTCTGCACGTGGTGATGGTTTCACAAGGCTCTGGACATGTTACAAATTGGTACACAGATACTCTGTATGATGCAAGATCAGATAGCTGAAGCTGCAGTCTGTGCTGTTTACATTTCTGTTCTGGTAGCTAGGTAGTGATGCTGCTAGGTTAAGAGTAATATAAAATAGGAAGAAAGTCCTGCAAGAGATCTCTATTTCCTGGAGAATAATTCATTTTTTTTTTTCAGTTTTAATAAAGGTTGAACAAAAGTGTTTGAAATGGCGAGAGAAAAGGAAGGAAATTATGTGTGGTTAGGAAGAGTCAATCTCCTAGAAGATCAGTTGTAACAGGTTCATGGAAATGAACCTCTTTCCTTTGTCCTCAGGCTCCAGTGATGCACAGCTACATAAGCAAGGACTGGGCAAACTGGGAGCATTCAAGACCAAAGTTATTAGAGCGCATTTTGTTTCAGCACCCAAACCAAGTTCAAGAAGAAAGCTAGTATGGTCAGATAATTATTTGGTTTTGTTTGCATTTTTGTTTCATATTTACTCCATAGGGCTGTGAGCTGGCTGCACCGAGGGAGGTTTTCTGAGAGATAATGAGTCCCCCTCCTTCCAATGATGTAAGGTTCCTATAAACATCAAAACCTGGCTTCAAAATAGGTTATTATTTTATCATCACCTGTTGGCTTATGGCTTTCCATTTTGTTCCAATACCACGTGAAATTCAACTTCTCTGGTTCTGACAGAAATTAAAACTTGACATAAACTATACAGAATACATTTTTTAATCATTAGTATTTTATCTGCCCTAGTGAGCAGATCTCCCACATAGAGCTGCTCTTCTGAGGTTCTTCTTACACACTAAGAAGTGACTGATCATACGCAGATTGTAGGAAAATTATCTGTTCCAGTCTTCTCCTTGGGGTCCTCAACAGCCTGGTGAGTTGGGAGATTAGGGCTTTGTGTCTTGTCAGAGTGCTTTTATCACTATGTTTTCACAGTTTACCTTTTAATGCTCTCTTCAAGAGCTGCTGGGGAATCACTAAGTGAATTTTAAAGCATTTATTTGAGTAGCTGGTGATAAGGTAGATTCACAGGCCAATGAGACCCATAGGCCAGGTGGTTTCACTTGTACCTCCCATTTGCAGACCCTATTTTTGGTGAAACTAAGTATTTTTAGTCCTTAAGAGAAAGAACTAATTATTTACGTAATGACTTCAAATGAGCCCTCCCTTAAGAAACTATTGCACCTCTTTGTTAAAAACAGAGGCAAGACTTTACCCTGAATCTGATTTAAGGTATCCACTGGATTTAAGAGTCCCTTGCACCTTAAAATCTAGAGAGTTCAATACTATCAGATATTTATGTAAATATTTACAACTGTTGTCTAGTCACCACTTCACCTTCATGTTAATCCACTGAACGGATTAAGCTTTCCACAATTTTCTCTGGGAGCTTTGTTTATTTTCCAGAGCTCATTTTACTCCTTCAGCTTGGTTTGCAGACCGGCAAGCAGGGAATCAGATGGCCAGAAGCAGAATGAATACAATATTATAGATCGAAATCAGAAAGAAAGAAGTATTTGCGAAGACAAAACAACGCTTGAGCATAATTGATTGGTGTGGGAAAATGGTAATGCTACCTGGCACATCCTAGCAAAACAAGGGATTTCATGCCACTGAGATCCAGTTCTTTCATGACGCCCGCTGCCGAGGGTGTTTTGCAGAGGCCTCTCACCATGGCACTGAAGAAGTGAAATAGTCTTCAGGGTGCTGCACGCTGTAGGGAAAGAAAGAGGTTCTTCCCAAAACACTGAGCCGAGGGGCTGTGAGCTGAGCCCCTGGGGCTGAGCCCAATGTGGTGGGTTTGCACCTGGGTTAATATGGAAGAAGCTGTGGACCCACTGCTGCTCCACTCTTACCTTACACCGGGGGTAGAAGAATACTCAAACATCCATCAGACTCACACCTGACTTTCTTATTTATCTATTTTTTTGCTGCCCACACCAGCTTCCCTGTTGAGTTTGCCATTACCTGGGCCGGTATGGAGAACCTAGAGCAGGCCTGAGACTTCATGTTTTCCAGAGGTGCAGCTGTGATGCAAGCTAGGGTGAAGCCTCACCCACACTGAGGCTTCCCCACACCTCTGTGCAGGAAGCAGAAAAAGTATATCATACCCTAAAACTAACCCTGTCCAACAGTTTCCTGATGTGAACATAAATGCAACCTCCAGTGGAAGACAACAGGTTCTTCCCACCCCTCAGCAGCCCTGGATGTACCACAGGGAATCCAGCTTCTCCTCCCACTCCCTGTGAGCTCATTAGAAAATTACTGCTTCCAGGAAGCAGCAATTTGCAGCAGAAAGGTTTACAGGCAAGACTGTGACTCTGAACCTGCCCTGCTGTGTTCAGATGGGAGCGGGGATAACCCTCCCAGGCTAGCTCCAGCACAGCCCTGAGTTTTGAAAGGGAACAGAGAAGCAACACAATTCTTAAGGGACAGAGAAGTCATCTGGTGATTGCCTTCATGGTTACATGCTCAGCTTTCCACTGTTTGAGCAAATGAATCGCAAACAGGAAGATTGATACCACTCCAAACCTTGGGCTACCTCTCGAGGCAGAGATAATCGTTCATCACATGCTTAGGCAGTCAGTAAACAAACGATAGCGTTTTACACTTCACTTGTCAGCCTACAAGGCATGGGTTGTATTCATGTTTTATCTCTGCACCCATCTTATACAGTGCTGTCATGCAATTTGCACTGATTTTTTTTGAATTAGCAATAATTGTAAGTAGAAATACACTACTGAGTAAATTATATAGTCACTTGCTATTCCCCAAGAAGCACGCAGCTGCTCTCTGTTTCAGTTCTCATACTCATCTGCACCTGCTACAGGGAAAAAGCTAATGTGGCTGGAAAATACAATCAAAAGCAAACTGAACCATTACAGAGAAGAGAGGTCAGTATTTATAAAGCACAAATATTCCTGTGCTGTAAGCTGGACTAATGAGCATTGTCAAAATTTATGTAGCTATATTTTCAGATACTTGATACAAATATCTGAAGAATATTACAAGGAGATCTTTTTTTTTCAGTTTAAAGCACAGTGAGGAATCAGGCAAAAGAGAAAAATTCTAGGTGTGTGTATTTTTGTAAAAGCATTAAGAACTTAGAAATGTCATGGGAGGGTAGACCACTTCCTGCATGCAGTGGAGACCGTTGCTTGGTGGTGTTTGGCATCTAAATAGAACAGGATGTCACAATATTCAGCTTTGGGGGAAAGCAAAACCCAAAGAGACGCTGACTCTAAGTTTGACATTCACTGGTCCTTCTCCGTGGACAATTCTCACCAGAACTGCATGATTTGTGGCACTCAGTGGCACATAGAAGAAATAATGTGAATCTTAACGACATCAACCTGCTCAAGGACACCTCAGGCTTGAGGTGATGAATCACTGTCCATATCATCTCATAGACTGTACAAACAGGGCACAATCATTTGCTCTGCAATGCCAGAAATAATTCAGGAGACTCCTCCAGACATTTTTAAATGGCTTTAAACTTTCAGCCATTATGCTCACAAGAAACTGCTATTGCTCTGCCTGTTCTTTGTTTTTTGGGCCATGAACACCGTTTCCACTCAAATACAGTCTCAGTTTCAAAGCCTATAGAGAACAGTTCCTCAAAAATCTCCACAAAGCATCTGTAAGCCACAGAGTGTCTATAAACTTCAGTCATGGTGTGTAGCTTGGAAGCCAAACACAAGTCACAGAAACAAGGACACTTTTATAGGCATGACCTAAATACAGAGGTGAACATCAGAGCAGGTAAAACTCTGTGATTTGCACCATCTTCTTTCAACATAAACGCAAATAAGCACAGTCAAAAATTGCTGTCAGGAAAGTAGTTATTAAAAAAAAATAAAAATATAAAAGCAGTTATAGTATCCTGTGCTGCTTATTAGCAGCCAGTGCACCAGGGAAAAAACAGAGGTCGTGTGGGGACAGCAGGGACTACTCTTTATCAGCACATCTTCAGCTCAGCCTATACGAATAGAAATCCTGGACATAACCCCAGCTTGGCACAATTTCCTTTTCCTGGTCTGGTCCTGTGTCTCACACCATGTCACACTATTCTGGAAGGAAGACACAGTATTAAAGATACCTGTAAATCAATTCTAGATGTTTGTTATGAAAGCTGATGTAATAGAACTATTTCTCAGTCCTGGAATATGTTTCTAAAGGGCTTGGTGCTGTGGGATGAGATCCATTCAATTCTCCAAATAATAGGTGATAATTCCTAAAGTGTCCCGCTCACCTGTTGCTACATCCTCAGTGTCATCTCTGGTGCCTATGCCCATTTATTTCCTGCACTCTAATGCTCCAGAATCTACTAACAAGCTATGTTAAACTGATATACATACAGAGATCATAAATGCATCTTACTGCCTTATCTCAGAGGCAAGGTAGTTTAATATGCCTCTTTCCAACAATCCTCCCACCTCAGATCCCACCTTGCCACTCCCTTGATTCCTGTATTATCCTTTCCCGTGTAAGCGGTGCTTCTGTCACACTACAGCCACAAACTGAGGAGCCTTTTCCTGCCCTAACTCCCCAGCCAGGTCCATTTCTGAGCTGCACAACTTATGCAAATGGTTATTTCACATGAAATACAGTCTGGTTTTGCACTCTAGGTCAAAAGGCAGCACTTATAAGTGACACCAGCCATGAGCTGAGATTCCCCTCTGGTTCTGCTGGGGCTCAGGAGAACTAGATACCACTAATGCTTGCAGGATTCTCATGTTATGAGCAATATAGAGGTGGATACAGGCTCAAGCCTAGGACTTTTCCTTGTAAAGCTTTTTATGAAATAATCACTCTGCTGAACGGCTTTGGTAAACTCAGTCTCTTATTGCAAGGGACTGTCTTACAGCCTCCCTCACTTTCTGGCTATTCCTTATTTATACCACTCAAATTACTTGGCTTATTATTCTGTCGTTATAGTAGAAATCCAGTTGAGTTTAGTTTATTTACTGCCTAACAATTACCTCTGTTTTAGCAAAGTGACATACACTTGTCTACATTTGCAGAAATCTGGAATGTAATAGCAGTGAGGGAGGAAAAAAAATAATCCATTAGAGCTTTTAAGACTTTATTCAATCAAATAAACAGCCAGATGACTGTAGTCATCTGTGAATAAAAATAAAATCAAAACATGTAGATTTCCTTAGGCAAGTGGATAGCTCCTAAAATGACTAACCTAATAAAGTAACAAGCCAGTTAAAAGAATATTGACTGAACCATACTGCTTTTAGAAACTCTGATCATAAGTAAGAGTGCAGAATAAAATAGAAAGAATTCCCAAGTACTCTGGCTGCATTGAAACAAAACAAAGCAGATCACTTCCACTAAGGAGGCTTCAGGTCTTACTACTCTCCTTAAAGGGGTTGTGTCATCAGGATTTATTATTAATGTGGACATAAGCTTGCCAAGGCACTCAGCTTTATGTTAAGCGGCCTCAGTGCAGATTTAAGGTGCCAATTTGGTATCATGTATAACTTCAGCAGATGTTTAACTCCAGGCTCTGTTACTCCTACTGGTGATCCAACAGAAATCATCAATTTAATTTGCCTATGCTAGTACCACAGCATGAACTGGAAACCCTGAATTAGACTTTCTGCCCTCCTTGACACGGAGAACAAGTCTTATGAGGAGCAGCTGGGGAACTGGGGTTGTTTAGCCTAGAGAAAAGGAGGCTGAGGGGAGACCTTATCACTGTCTACAACTACCTGAAAGGAGGTTGTAGTGAAGTTGGTGTTGGTCTCTTCTCCCAGGTAACAAGGAATAGGATGAGAGGACATGGCCTCAAGTTGTGCTGGGGTGGTTCAGATTAGATATTAGGAAAAAATTTCTTCAATGAAACAGTTATTGGGGACTGGAACACTGCTCAGGTAAGTGGTTGAGTCACTATCCCTGGAGGTATTTAGAAGATGGGTAGATGAGGTGCTCAGGGACATGGTTTAGTAGTGGACAGGTATCATTGGACTTAAGGATCTCAAAGGTTTTTTTCCAACCAAACTATTTTATGATTTTATGATTCCTGCCAGAAAGGCCATGCCAACATGCAGGTAATTGCTTCTTAAATCCTTGCAGATGGATTCAAGGTATTTATGCTATAGAGTTATGACTAAGCAATCTGATTTCAAAATTGTGGCCTAAACAAACTGTTATAAGGAGTGATGCCAAACTCGCACTATGACTTTCTATATTGGGATCAGCAACAGGCCAAGTTCTGCAGAAAACAGAAAGCTATCTCTAAACAACTGCTGCCAGTTCTAAGAATGCAGCTGGAAAAAAGAAAAAGGCTGTTTGCTAAATGGTATGATCTTCAGGTAGCCACTGCTTTGCAAACCTTCTGGGACAGGGACTTAGAAAATGGAATGGGTTTCTCTGAGAAAGAGATGTGCCTTTACACCAGAGATAGCTAAAAGCAAGAATTAAGGTCTATCATCCTTGGCAAGTGTTTTGTTAGAACTCATGAAACAGGATCATTTAATGCTAACCAGAAACTCATACTATGAGCTGAATACCACAGATGGAAATGATAACTCCTACATGATAACTCTTGTTCCACCTCTCTTGTTATGCAAGATGTTGTTTTTTGGATTCTGGTGTGTAGTAGTACATCTGATTGAATTATTTTTTCAAAGTGCTGTTAACAAAATGACAATGCAGCTAGGTCAGGATAAACTAAATATAACTTCTAGAAATAACTTTCTATTGGAAAATTAATTAATTTTGGGTCAAACCCAGTACTCACTGCACTCCATGGAAAGCAATCACTGATAAGCACAAGGAATGGCAGACCAAGCCTTTGCATGCTTCTTTAATGCAGGCCAAATTATTTCATCAATGCAAATCCAGGATCGCACCACCAAATAAAGAACTGAGGATCAGAAACTACCTCTATGTCTAGCAGCCCATTTCAGACATTTGTTCACTCATCCTTCTTCTTAACTGAAACCAAGTTATTTAAGTTATTTTGCACTTGTGCTGTACACTGCCAGAGGGAAAACATGAGTTATGTTTGCTGCTGTGTCCTTAGAGTACTCTGCTGTGTCATGAAAGCACCTTTCCAGCTCAGGGCACAAGTTAAGGACAACGTCACCATTAACTGTGAACTTTTTTGCTTTTGCTACCTAGGTTCATGACCTCAATGTTACTTAAACTAGGAATGAGAGAGAGTATTACAATACATGTCCAAGTAATCCAAGGAGAGAGTGTGAATGACTTTCTAAGCATTAATAACCTCTCAATCCTTTTATATTCTTCCTGCAATATTCTCCTTTCATACTTGTGCTCAGACCTTACAGCTATGGGGTACTTGCCTCCATTTTTAAGATCTTAGATATCAATTATGGCATTGAATTCAAGAACTGAATTGTAATGCTTTATTTTGGTGTAAGTTTACTGGGGCAGAGCCACAGTTACTCTGAACTAAGGCACTACAACAGATTGCTCAGAGAAACTGTGGATGTCCCATCCCTGGAAGTGTTCAAGGCCAGGCTGGATGAGGCTTTCAGCAACCTGCTGTAGTGGAAGGTGTCCCTGACCATGGCAGCAGGGTGGAACTGGATGATCTTTAAGGTCCCCTCCAACCCAAACCATTCTATGATTCTATGAACTGTGTACAACTGTTAAAAATCAGCAGAACTGTGCTGATCCACATCCACTGTGAGTCTGCTACTCCCCAGTTAAACCAGCACAAGTGAAAGGAAAATCAGGATATAAGTATCAGCTATGAATGATGATTAACATGCACAAGTTTGTAAAATTCTAAGGCAACAGTTTTCCCATTGGGAAGAATACATAAAAATAATGCAGTTGCATTTGCTGGGAACCAACATAAGTAGGAATTAGCAGCTCCGTAGCTTACAGAAAGATGCAGAGTTCCTCTAGAATTACTTGACATACTTTAATTTCTTTTTTAGTCATTTATATGCCTCACCCAAGGTCTCTCTTCTAAGCATGTTAACCACTTAACAAGGGATATCCTTAGAAACCAAGTGAAGAGAGCAATCTGAGTCAGGAGTGAAATGCAAACCTGAATCTTCATCACCTCTGTTCTAAGAGAAAGCTCTGACTATCAAGAAACAGTTCTTCAGTGAATGAATGAATAAAATAATCACTGGGATAGAAAGAGAGGCTGGCTTGCGTTATATGGTGGTTAGGACACTCATTGGGCACTGGAACAGGCTACCCAGGGAGATGGTTGAGTCCCCTTCCCTGGAGGTGTTTAAGGCACGGGTGGACGAGGTGCTAAGGGGCATGGTTTAGTGTTTGACAGGAATGGTTGGACTTGATAATCCAGTGGGTCTCTTCCAACCTGGTTATTCTATGATTCTATGATTCTATGATTTGAGATGGGTGTCCAGATCCTTGCTCCATAAAAGTGTTGGACCATCTCTGCATTGCATAAACAAAGGAGAGCTTAAGAAACATTCCTTCTCAACAGCCCACAGCCCAGTGACTACATGCCTCCTAGTACTCCTGCAATATATATTACTAATTGTGATTAAAATAACAATATTACAGTAATTGAGACTTTTACATGGAAGCTCCAACACTTGTTATAAGCAACACAATACAGGTGTTGTATCATTGAATCCATTTAGTTTCCTGTCCTTTCATCTGCTTGAGTGTTTGTGCAAATGAGACTGGTGACTGACTTTCTAATAATCAAAATGTAATTATTCCGCTACTTCAGATCATAGAATTGTAACTTTTTATTTCATCAATATAAGTGATTAAGTGGTAACATCAATGAGGAGCAGCTATGTATCAGCTGAGCTATGTGACCTACATCAGCGGTTGATCTTGCTGCTTTATTAGTGTAAGCTTTAAAGCTCATAAGCTGTATTCTGCACTAAGACAGACATTTAATGAGAGTGATAATTAGCTAGTAGCTTGCAGTTTTCTAGTATTGAAATGTACCTAAGAACATAACGAATCTTTACTCCTTTCTATACATATTAGCAATGAATTTTGAGCTACTCTGAAATTAAATGTCTTCCTACATGAATCTTGGGTACAATTCTCTCCTCATCAATATATACTATTAACATAATGATTATGTTATCTTAATAAAATTGCTGATTTAAAACCTTTAATAAATCTTGTCTGAGGTTGATGGCTTTCTTGAGTCTATCAAGGATAGCAATGAAGTGAAAATAGACATGTATAGAAATACACTTATATGAACAGCTGGCCTGAAAGGAGACTAAGAACAAGAGGCACTTTGAGGGACACCTCCTTGTAATCTGGCAGTGGGTTTAGACAGCATATTTGGACATCGTAGTTGTTAACCTTGGATATTCTGCAGGGTGGGAGTTTTGAAATCAATCTCAGCTGGGTGGTGAGGGAAAGGAAACTTAAGGCTTTGTTTGTATTTCTTAACTATCCCTTGCAATACAGGTATACTCCCTGTGTTACTGCCACATATTTCCCTTGCTCATGGCTAGAGTAAGTCTGTCTGCATCAGGAAGAGTGAGGATGCAGTGGCTGCAGATGAAATGGAAGGAGGAAAAAACCTTGTGGCTGCAGGAGAAACTTTTTTTTTAAAGGCAGAATCCCCTGCAGCATGTTACTGGCTTACCTTTGCACCCAGAATACTGGCTGCATGCCCAAGTAGAAGGAAGTTGCTCTACAAAACAGGATCAAGTACTGAGGGGATAGATTTTCAAAGTATTTTAAATGGCTAATACTGCAGACAGGCAATTAGTGCGACTTTCAAATTGCATTTCCTAATTGCATAGTTAAATATGTGAATACACTTCACAAAAGATAGTCTTTATTCCTTCTAAGATCAAAGCAAGGGGAGAACAGGACAAATTACAAGCCAGCATGTAATCAGACAGCCTAATTTTGTGTGCCTAAATAAGATGCTCATGTAAGAAGTGCAGTTTCTCACATCTTCCTTGGTATTACCAGTTGTGCCTGGCTTTGCAGTGCTGTGCTAGAGGCTGCAGCTGGGCTGGAGCTCACTCACAACTCATCTCAGCGTCCAGGCAGCACTGGTGGGCATACAGCTGGCAGTAACCCCATCAGCTGTCCTGGACTAAACCAGCCCTGACTTAACTCTATCCCTGAGTGTCAGTTTGAATCACTAAGCATGGCTATGGATAGTGAGCATAGGGAGGCTTGTTTTGAGGCTGTTGTCATGATTTCTTCTCCATCTTTCACACATTCAGTTAAAATTCCAGGCTGGACACGTGGCAATGCAAAGCCTGCCTCCAAACTCGAGGTGGGGATGGTAGGAATGGAACTTTGAGGGCAAGACAAGATGGAGAGGTAACACTCAGAGCTACAGCACATTCAAAAATCAAAGCCTTTCTGTGATTCAGAGCAGTTTTTCTGGCTAGTTGAAGTATCTGTGCCAGACACTGGAAGTTACATGATGTGAATATCCTGTCAGAGACAATTATTTTGCTGATTTGTTCTTCTGACAGCTCAGTTACACACCAGCACTTACAGAGAATAACAGAGCAGAAAAATCAACTTACAGCATGGCCTGGAGTGAAATGACAGGAGAGATTCATCTTGGGGGAAAATAATAAGGAAATACATTTAAAAACAAGAGCATAAGAGGGTTCAGAAAGTCACTGTTGAGCATGGGAGGGCAGGGTGTGAAGGCACTGACAAACTAATGCACCAATTGCAAGATGTAGTGTTCCCTGCTGAATGAGATGGCAGTCTGAAGAAACACAGCACTCAAAAACCTGCTGTGTGGCTTTGGCTACGAGCTTTGCATTCACTCCCTCCAAATTCCACGTTCATTCTTACTGCTGCAGTTGCCTTGTAGCTGGACCCTTATCCCCACAGCTGAATTACTTTCCACCTTCTAACTGTTCAAATCAACATCTTAAATCTGTGTTCTCCTGAGCCTGGCAGTTAGATTTACGGTATTCTCTCAAACTGTGTGCCTTTCCCTGCTGTGCTTGGAGCACTTCCCCTGCTCCAGCTGAGAGGTGCAGAACCCTGCGTGTATTATCTGCTGCAGGCAGGCAGATGGAAAGATGCAAGATAAATCGGGTTTGGGAGCACTAGGGACACTCTTCTACTCTATTGTTTCAGCCTCATTTGAAAACAGAAGCACCCTTCTCTGTCCCCCTCAGTGCATGCAAATAGGTATAAAAGTGAAGGCTTTAAACAGTCCGATTGGAGATGTCTGTCTGATAGCTCCTGTCCTCAGTGGAGAGGATGTGTTCTGGGTACATGACAGACTTTTTACCTCCCTTTGAACAAATATTAAAGTTTTTCTGACTTCAGTCCTAATCGCGTTTGCCTCCTCGGCTTTCAGATGCTCAACTCACATGGCCAGCCTCACTCTTGTTGATCCGGCATCCAACCCACCGAGATGCCTTTGAAAACACCAGAGTTGTGCACTATCGTCCAAGTACTTTTCTCTTCAGAAACAAGTCTTGGAAATGTAAGGCAACACTGGGGAGGTGAGCCTGAAATGGTGATATGTTTCCGAGCATTCACAGGATAACTTTTCCCTCACTTTTCCAATGCACTAGCTGACTCTTCAGGTGCCCTTGACAAACGAGCAATAACAGCATAATCAAAACAGCACGTGGATCATTTTTCCACTGCAACCGCATACCATTTTAAAGCCAGCCATTCTGCAACACTGAGTGGCATTTCTCACTGCCATTATCTGTTTGAGACCAGTTGCAAAGTTGTATTTTCCAGAACAGTTAAAGAGCGTTAGTTTAAATCTGCCCGATTTAAAAGAACAATGGCCAATCAGCTGACTGGCAAGCAAACAATGTCACCATTAGCTTTGGAAACCAAACACATTTTCAAAATAACCAGAGAACAAGAGGAGAAAAAAAGGCAATGCCTTTTGTGACTGAAGCCTGCGACAGAGGCAGGCTCTGAAAAGCTCACCCATCACTTTCGGTAGTTCCCAGCATACATTATTTATCCCTGTAATCAGTACGTTTGGGGAGCTAATGTAATAGGAGCCATTCACGAGGACACCCTTGCTGGAGAGGACAGTGCACGATTAGCTGATCATTTTGAGCTCAATCACAGTTAAGCACTTCGCAAGTGGAGTCAGAAAACTGACACCCACGTTGAGCTATCCTGCTGCCTCTGGAAGGCTCAGAGGTGAGCTGCTTGTCAAGCTTGCACAAGTGCCTGGCCTTTCAAGGATGCCCGATGCAGTTTTGGCAGAAATCATCACTTGCAGCAGAATGATCGCTGTGTCAACAGGAAATTTCCAATTTTCCTTTTCAAGAGCAGGGAAAGCACCTTTTCTATAGAGTTTAATTGTGACCACTAAAATTCAGCTTAAGGATCATCTTGGATTTTAAAGCTTATAAGTTTCCTAGCAGCTAAAGTTTCAGCTTAGAACAAAATAGCCTGGGAATATATTTACTCTCTGATGTTTCCCTAAGGAACTGTGCTTCAGTGCACCCTCCAGCTATGCCTGTTTCGCCCTGGTATTACTGAGATTCACAAGACACCTCAGACTGGTTGGGCTGAGCTAGATGCTGCACAGACTCGCAGGAACCAGCTAGGGGGGCTCAGTCTCACTAAGAGTTTTCAGTCCTACAGTCAGAATTGTTGAAAATTATATAAGCGTCACTTCCCCTTAGTATTATACCACTGATTTAATGTAGATATAGATAAATACAGATTGATAACACAATTTTCCCCTAACTGTATAGGGAAACTATGCTTAGGAGGGAACCTTTTCAGTTAAATAAGCAAGTTTGCAGCTTTAACTGTTTCAGAAGAAAGCAGTCACATTTTTTTACTTGTGTGAGCTTGTTTAAAAACATTGATTTATTATTCCTTCAGCGATGTAGAGAGGCCCAGGACTGGGAAAGTCAGCAGCTTCACTTTAAGATTTACCTCCCTTAGCAATGAATTCCTTCTGCAGCTGGTAGTTCCCTACTCCCTTGCTAACAGAATCTCCTTTCCCTTTCAGAGAGCTTTAAGATTTCACTCATGAAAGTCCAAATACACAGCATAATAGTTGGTGAAATTAGCGTATTCCAAGGCTGATAAGGGCTTGAAAAACTCAGAAAAGTAGCCAGTAGGCGTATTTTCAGAAGATGCAAGGCAAGAGATGGGGTTTTTTTCTTTTCTTTTTTTTTTTTTTTTTCCTGGACAGTAAAATCAGTTGGTTTTGGGTTTTTTTTTTGTGTTTTGTGTGGGTTTTGTTTGTTTTTTTTTTTTTTCTTTTCAGGAAACAGAGCTGAACTTCTTGTTCCCACGGGGCTCAAGCAAAGTATCTATCAGTCTGGTCTTCACAGAGCAGTTTCTATATTAGTCAACAATGACTTGCAGTGAATTTTAGTACTGACACAAACCATAGTGTAACAGAGCTTCAAAGCCACAGCCTGGCTAGCAGGTGTTGCTCCTTCTCCCAGTGCTAGCATCACTAGAAGTCGGTGGATTCAGACAATCTGCCCTTATATAGCATTCTACCAGAACAGAGTCCAGCCATATTTTGGAAGTTCCTTTCCCAGGCCATACAGCTCAAAGCTTATGCTGGAACACAGCTACACTGCAGACTTCCAAAATAAAAACCCTCAAAGACATGTGAATTGCCTCATTATATATATGACATGACACTGCTCCGCAAACAAGCGTGTGACTTCAGGAATCCTCTCACAAGGAATTAGCTCGCGGGTTCCGTGGCTTTCCACTGAGCAATAATTTGTTGCTGCTGCTTTCAGCAGAGAAAAAGAAATGTATTATTAATGATATAGCATAGCAAGCAGGATGCCAACAGTGCAGGCCAAGAGCCAGCCCTGCACTGCTGGATGTTTCTGCTTCCAAAGCCCTGAGCTGATCTCTTTGGGTATTGCCAGAGCAGAAGAGCTGCAGCTGCAGGGTCGGGCGGGAGGAGATGCTCAAGCACCATCTAGCGGGCAAAAAAAATCTATGTAAAATGAGATTTGCACGAACACACTGTTTGGGAGCGATATGCAGTAAGGAGAAAGAAACAAAACCCAGTATGGGCTTGGTTTCCTGGGAGTAAATATTCTCTTTTAGTTTGGGAGGGAGTCAGTGTATAAACATAACACAGAAAACGCATTTGCGCTAGGAAAAAAAAATACCAACCAAACAAAAAGGTGACCACCTACTGGGATTTAAGATCCCCCACATATGTTTTACTCTCCATTGCTCCTGCCATATCTAATATGGAGCTTCTCCTGTGCTCTCACTGCTTTTTACAGACCTCCCCTATCAGAGGTCATGTGGCAGCTGGCACAGGCTGACCACACAAGTAGGAACAAGGGAGTTCATGAAGGGAAAACTTTTTTTCTTTTGGCTTCTATGCTATCAAATCAGAACTAGGTGGCAAACCACGCTTTTCCATGCAGTGACAGAGTCTCTGCAGGCCTTGTTCTCCCAGCACATGCAGTGCTGAACAGCACGAGGGTCCTGCTGGCTCTTCAAGTGTATCCCAGCAAGGACAACATGAATTGAGCAGTCCTTCTCCTCTGAGGGTAGTACAAAGGTCTATAAGCAGTGGTTGAGTTTTCCGGAGACAAGTCATGATGGCAGCTAGCACCTTGATCTGCTGGCACAGAGAGCTCTTAGGTGGAAACTTCTGAGGCTGCTCTACCAGATGGCATTAGAAACATCCATCTATGCTGTACTAGGGGGGATGTGGAGACCCAACCCAGCACAGCCATGGCCAATATTCCCATCCCTGTTTATTCATCTACTGCCACCTTTACTTACTGATGTGCTATTTATCTCAGTGGCTCCAGAAACTCAGCTAAGAACCTCAATTACAAAAACCCAAGGATTTTTCCCCTACAAAGTTTCCTTATTGGTTCCTTTTGACAGAGAACACTGATGTGTACCAGGATATGAATCAATGACTAATACAAGATTAATCTCTAGGATATTGTATTTTAGCCTCACATAGATACTACATACCTTTTGCTCCTGAAGTCAGAGCAGTGCTCTTCAGCATTGGATCATGAAACTAGAGCCTTTTAACACATTTCTCTAACTTTGCACACAGGTTTTTCAAGTCAGTGAGGAAATCCCCATCCTGAAGAGCAGCAGCTCAGTGTACTGTAATAGTTACACCTTTTTTTAGTGTCATTACCAGAATTGTTTTTTTTTCAAAGGCAGAAATCCCTGAAGAGTTGTTGAAGGGGCACAGTCACATACTGCAAGTGTCACAGCTCAGGTGAGTGCTTGCAATAAAGATGTTTGCTTCTGAATCTCATCCTCACGCCAGGCTGATTCTTTCCAATTTTGTCCTTGCAAAAAAAAAAAAAAAAAGAGACTAAATAGTCTACTCCTCTACGTTCTGCTTGGTCCAAAAGGAGAAATGTGTGTGCTGGGCTTGCATAGATCCAGTCTACCTTAACACATAAAGGTTAAAAGCCAAAAGAGAACAGGGACTCCCAATAGAGCCATTCCCTGGACTTGTATGATGAGAATCACCACTAAGTTTGGGTCCAGCTTGTCCAAAGGTGCCCACAGTTTCTGCCTGGCTTCCAGATTTCATCTAAATTAAATAATGCGTGTGTGTAAATCCTCCCTATGACTCCAAAAACCTTGACGCAGAGCTTTAGAAAAATGGAGATAAAAACTTAATACCTTAGGTTATTAAAATCTCAGCACCTTCTTCACTGCAGAGGCTTTTTAAAATGTCTGCTAATCCTTTTCCTCCATAAAATTCCATATCCTGTCTCACAATATACTTTGCTGTGTTACTGCTAATCTTTAAATTTCTGCATGTTCTTCAGTAGGTGGACATTAACACATACACTGTGAGAGTATTAAACTTAGAGTATGCTGGATGTGCTGGCTTCAGCAGGAAAGTTAGGGTAAGAAATGTGCCTCCCATCCATGCCTATCAGCACTCTGGGGCTGGGGTAGGAGCTGGAGCAGGTGAGTAAGAAGCAGCAGAACGTTGTACGGGACAAGAGAACTTTTTACAGGGCTTTCCTCCCAAACCCAGAGTGTTAGGGATGCAGAGACCAGCATCTCTCAGAAAGCAGCTCATTCTACAAATGCTGGGGTGTTCTTTGCATACTGAAATTGCTCCTTCATCTCCGCTCTGCAAGAATGAAACAAGCGAAGCGAGAACTATAAAGGATGGTGCTAGAAAGCCACAAATTGTGTTTACAACACTTAGAGATTCAGCAGTGTCAGCTTGAGGAATTTTGTTTGTGTCTCTGTGAACAAAGATGAAGAGAAACATGCAATTCTTTTCCTCAAAAAAACACACTCTCTTTCCCCTTCAAGGAATTTTTTTAAAGAGCAAGAAAAGTGATAAAATTATAATGAAAGGGAGAGAAAGACGACAAAAAGAAAGGATTAAACTGTATTTGCTTATGGAAATATTTTTTTCAATAAATTTTGTGGATGGCTACATGCAAAACAGAAGTCTATGCTAAGTAAGGTACATGTCCCTATACAAATGGAACATTGTTCTCCTGTTTCTCATAGAGAACCTGTCTCTGAGGCATTTTCTTGTACTTTTATTGTAAAATAAAAGTAAAATGTTTGTAATAGTAAAAACGCAGAGTTAATCATATTCTGAACTCAAAGAGGTGCTTCTAGTGATGAGAATTTTCAAAAAATAACTTCTAACCATAATTCACATATTAAAAAAGCAGCTTACTATAAAGAATACAAAAGGAAGTAGAAAAAACCCATAGAATTTGGGTGGGATAAGAAATGAAACCACAGAAAGATCATAAAATACCACTGCATGCAAACATATTGTGGCATGGCCAGACATATATAGGACATAGCAGAAGTTCACTGCGACGTTTAGATTAGATCCTATCTTTAAATCATCTGCATCTTTCCCCTTCTTTGCTTGGGCCCATCTTATCTCCTGCCAAAACTGGAAGCGAAGTAGGTGCTTGGATAGCCAGGACAGTGTCCTTCAGTGTTTAGGTGCTGCTCTTTTCTGCTTCAAATGCAGCTGCAGTCTCCCCTGCTGTTGTTTCGTTTTATCAGTAGTTCAGGAGCTCACATCCTCTAACTCACTCAGTAACACAAGAGCTTGTCCCTCCTTTTGGGCTGCTGCTGTATTATCAGAACCAGGAGAAGGTCTTCAGAATGCTTGCCCAGCACTTTCATTTGTTGTGCTGTAATGTGGTGCTGTAGTCTCTGAATATGCAGATTTAAAAGTAAGTTTTTTAAAGCAGTGCTCAGGAGGTATATGTGTTAATCCCATTATCTGATAAACGGATTTGTGAACACACCTCCCCCCATACTGCATGAATAACGTATCCCTCAGTGTCACTAGGAAATGTAATTTAAATGCTTGTGAGAAGTTTATAGACCATATGTTCAAAACCATGGAATTAAACAAGTTTCTGGAAACTTGCAGCATTGTCAAGATCTTATCCTCTGTTTTCTCCTAACGACTCCCCCATCCTTCAAAGTCACCAATTAGACTTGCTACTGACTTTCTGCACATTTGTTGAATGTGCTACCACATGCAACTTGTTTTCCCCAAAGCACACTGGAAGTCAAAAACTCCAACACGAGGTCTAACCACTTCTGGGACTTAGGAAACTTAGATTCTCCTCCAAAGCCAGACACTGGCTTCTGCTCCCAATGAAGTCTCATTGTTCTAACACAACTAATTGGATAATATAGGGGGTTTCAGGTTCACATTTACTCTAGTATGCCTGCATGTTATCGGTACTTTTCCATCACATAACAGTGAAGGATGGCAAAGAAAAACCTTTGAGGACCAGACAGCAGAAGACATTGATACTAATATCAAATATTTTGCATACAGGCCCTCAGTCCAAACTCAGTATAGCCTGCCAGCATCTCAGACCTCTGTTTTTTGTTTGTACTGAATGGATCTGGAGACTAGACTTACATTCTCCCTATCAAGACATACTTTCAGGGAAGGAACACTTATCAGTGAATATTTATTAGTGGTACAGATTACTTCCTTAACAATATATGATGCCATATACTGCAGTGTGAATTTTAGTGCTTAATGGGAAACTGAAGTGCAAGGCAAGCACTTTTGTCAGGCTAGACTCAAGGGATTGAAAGGGGTGTCTAAAAATAAGAATAAACTAATTGCTAAAGGAACAAATGCAAGAAAGACATGTGGATAACATGCATCACCCAGTGGCTCAGGCCAAATACTAGCTCTTATATAAAGGATGACTTCACTTACATAGCAAAACCTATTAAAAATAAAACAGTTCACATGAACAGTGGATGCAAATCTAAAATTTGCATGGGATCTATGGGGGAAAAGAAATCTTAGAAGGACTCTCTTTTTGTCAAAAACTGAAAAAAAATTAATACAAAATTTTGAAATTCAAGCTTTATATCTGCAGAAGCATAACTCGATCAGGTTTTGATTGTAAATATTTCCATTAACAGTTGCTCTGGTCATTCACATAGTCCCTAACAAGCACTTTTAACTCCAGAATTGTATCATGGTTTGTAAGTCAGAGCTTTGCAGCAGAAGGTAACTCCTTAGGAGCTTCTAAGTGCCCTCAGTACACAGGGTAGGTTACAAGGGATCAGGCTTGTAAGAATTTTCCCTCAATATTCAGATGTATGAACAAAAGGACCCTACATCAGCAATTCACAGACTTGATGATGACATACACAAGTTACTGGGAACAGGGTGGAGTACAAACTTGTCTGCCCCACCTCACTGCACAGGTAGTCATGGTGTGCAGGAGAGATTTGAGCAGCATCCACTCCCAGAGCTCTGGCTCTGGTAAACAGAGGTCACATGCCAGAGATAGCCCATCTGTTTCCAAGGACTTATCATTGACATTACTGTCCTGCATCCTCTCCTACTTTTCCAGAGACACCAGCATACTCTGCCCATAGGGTCAAGAAGGGGTAGAGGGATTATACGATACGGTGCTCCAAATGCCCGACATGCAGCCACTGCAGTAAGTGGGGAAAGGGAAGGTGAAACAAGCAAGTCACATGCTCAGCACTTGAGACGTAAGAGGCCTACAGTGTGTCCTTGTAGTGACAGGGTAATTCACACCCAGTGGAGAGAGGAGACAATCCCTTCCCTTCCACCTGTCACCTTCTTAGGTGGCCTCTTTTACTCCCTGCAGATAAATACTTGGGTTTTGAAGTCTTCCATTGTCCTAGGGTGGAGCACATTTGTTTTTTTAACCCACTTGACCAAGACAGGAAAGAGCTGTTTCAAGTCCCAGCAGTCCCAGCTCTATGAGTTCAGCACTGAAGAAGCACTTGCTTTCCAAATCAATTAGGGGAGCCAGCTCAGCTGGGGGATTTCAAGTCCAGACTTGCTACCAACAAAGAAGTCCAGTTTTTCACTTAGCAGACTATTGCAAAAGAAGGAAAGGTTGGTCCTTTGGTTACCAGGTGGAATCTGGGGGAACTGGCATCTGTCCCCATCTTTAACAGAGACTTCATTTTAAGATTTGTGTCAACACTGCTGAAAAATGGGATTTATGTGAAAAGTTCTACACCGATAGGGAAACGGGTTGGATAGTGGCATTTCGTATTCCCTGGACTGCTGTGATTTGAAGTCACCAGGAGCCAAACCGCAAGATGCAGTGCACTACACACCTCGATCCGCTAAAGGGAGCTCCAGGCTCGGAGCTTGGCAGTGCCTCACGTTTAAACAAGCGTCACTAAAACTGTTTTCTTTCCCCTTGCAGTGACTAGGTACATAGAATTAACGGTGCATTTGCAGGGACATTTGTAAAATGTAAATATATGCTCCTTAACTTCCTATTTACAAACCAGCAGCTAGAAACTCTTTGGGGAACTTGGCACATCTCGAGGAAGCTTGAAGTGTGCAGTGTTTCACTGGGTATTTCCTGGGAACATCTTCAACATACATTTTGTTTGGAGCTGAACACAGTCATAGGTGTTAGAAAATTATTATAGCCTAAGCTCGTCAACATTGGCTCAATAAACCTCAATCCCATTCATCAAATTTTGAAGGCTAAGATTTATAGAACATTCCTATACAGCACATACAGCGATGCTTATAACAGAAACGGGAATTTGAAATAAAGTATCTCTCTATTGATTTAATCTGAACAGATTTGAAGGGGTGATGTATAACACCATGATATTTTAGAGTTACAAATCTGAGTTGCACATTACGCTTTCACACCAAAGCACAAAGCAGTTTTGGATGCCCGTAACAGCATCAATGCAATCAGTGCCCGTTAATGCAAATAAATTGCAACAGGTAAGCAGAACAGTTCAAGCAGAAACATCCACTGAACTCTCGTGACCAGGAAAACAACACACAAAAAGACTTGATTGATTTGCAAAAGCAGCATGGTTTAAAAACAAAGCAGCTAAACCCCCTAGAGAGCAGCATCCGCTATGCTACGTGTGGCAAGCAGAGCCTCATAATTTAAATATCCCTAAAGTAAAAAAGTCAAAACACGTTTAACAGCTAGAAAGGACCTCTATATGTGGAGTGATGGTTGGGAAGGGCTGCTTCCCAGGCTGGAGACCAGGCAGGAGAGTATTTCTCATTTTGTTTAAGTGTTTCTAGCAGGTGACGAGCTATAGAAGGAGCTACTCTCCTAGTATGAGCCATGATGCCCTTCCCAATTTTGCCAGCCCTCCTGAGGGAGGTCTGATTAGCCAGTTTTGTTCAGTCACTGCTGGAGTCAACTGTTTATTCATAAGCGACCCCCCTTGTTTTCTACATTCTCTTCCTAAAAAAAAAAAAAAATTAATAAAAATCTCTGGGCTTCTTGGAGGATGGGGTTGGAAGGGGAGAGCTGTTCTGGTTAGAAACAGGTAACCTCAAAGTACCTTTTGCATGTGCTTTATCTTAAAGAGACCCATGAGTCAGTGATATTTTTGTTATTATTATTCTTTTAACGCAAACAGTACAGATGGTGCAGAAAGGAGTAGGGACAAGCAGGCAGTCTCAGCAAGAGCTGAGAAATGTCTAAGGGGAAGGAAATTCCCACCACCAGTGCGTCTGTCACGCCAAGTCTGTGCCTGTATAGACACAAAGCTGTGGGTATGTCAGACAATTCATAATTCACTTGTTTTTAATTACTGCAGACATTTACAGGAAAACAGGGGCTTTTATTTTTTCTTAAGGGCTATTTACGCCAGTACTGGCTCCTCACCTAAGGAGCCTTGCTGCAGCTACAGTGGAGATAAGGGACAGTTTCTGGCCCAGCTTCGAAAAAAACCCAGACAACTCCATCCAAGTTGACAGCCTGAATGTTTCTCACCCACACTTTGGGGAGATTAAAATCCTCCAATCAAATCCAACACAACCCTCTCCTTAAAAATAGACCCTGCACTTAATAAGAAAGGGTTATCTCCTGCTAACCCTGTCTGACTGCTCTCCACAGGGCACAGGTAGATGCAACATCAGGAGGGAGGCGGGAAAAGAAAAAAACTTCCTCAGTTCACACTAGTGCAGCAGAGCTCATTATGTGTCCTGCTGCCTATTGCTGAGAGAGGTTAGAAATGCTTCTTTATTTCCTCTGCCCTAATGCACTCACTGCCTTCCCCATTCTGTTTATTTTGTGCCACCAAAGCAGTAACAATCAGCTGTGTGAAGCATTATTCCCCAACCTCCTTTCTGAGGTGATCATGGTCCTGAAAACAGGAGCAACTTCCAAAAAAAAAAAAAAAAGAGAAAAAAATTACTGCCACATCAATTTCTATTCAAATCGCTTGGCAGATTTCTCTAGTTCCTTTGCTGGAGACCAAGGTTCACTTCCAGCTCCCCAGCCTTCAATACCTCAGGACAGTGAGTGCTGGCACAAGCTGAAACCTTTGAGAATATTAAGTCTTGCTGGAGTTACCGTGAGGTTAATTGATTCCACTCAGGCCCCTCTCATGAAATCCTTGGACAGGAAAGAATAAGGAGAGGAAAAGCCAAAGGAGATTTTCATGTTATCTTATAGCCTCAAGATTGCTTCAGTTTTTAGCAGTATTTGTCTCAGTCTCACTCTCCTTGAAAAGTATGCTTCTAGATATTTATTAATCCTTAAATAAAAAAAAAACAAATACTGAACTGCACCTTTAATTTGCCAAGAGAACACAGTCTGTGCCACATTTGAAACACTATATAGCAAGGTGTGGTGCAATGTCACGTCAGTTATCTAGATGCTCAAGATGCTATCTTACCTAGAGCTCCTAAAGTTTTGTGAAGAAATTTACCTTGTATAGCTTGGCACCCAAAAACTATTGAGTGCAAGGAAGCTGGTTCAAGTGGTTGTAGTCACATGGAGACTGATATGTTGCCTGGAGCCATCCAGGCAACCACAAGCCTAATGGACTTGCCAAATCATTTTTTCCTCTTTTCCACTGTTGCAAACACAATTTCTTTTGATTAGGAACTCACAAATGCAGTTTTGTTACTGAAACTCCCAAGTTCCTCACTGCTTTCCAACAGCTGGTACCTCTATATTTCTGCATTCCTGATGGGAGCCATGGACTGACCCCCAGGATTTCCCCACACTCCCTCTCATTGTGACCTGCACTACACCTAGGGCAGTGGTGGACCTTCATCTAATGTTAGTATTTCACATGCTGCAAAAGCAAGCACTAAATCAGCTGACATGATGAAGAAAGCAAAGCGTTAACATCCCCCTGGGTAAACTAGTCTCCAAAAGGCTGCCTTATCAAAGACACTGGTCTTTTGACTCTGGTCAAACTATCAAAGTTTGGCTATGCTTTAGATTGTGTACAGTATTGAACACAAGTGCTTGAGATATGTACACACTATTGGGCTGAAACGGGGCCACTGACCTGCTCAGGGCCAGCAAGAGGTACTAGTGCTCTGAGAGCCCCCCCATATACAAAGCTACAAAACACACAAGGCATCATTAAAAACAGCAGATCTGACCAAAAGGATTTTTCTGCTGCCAAAACGTCCACACCCCAATGTCTGTGCCTGTCTTCTGTGATCAGTGCTGCCCTCGATTTGATCAGGATCGCTCTGTCCCGTATGTCCCCAGCCAAACCAGCCAGCAGCATCAGCAGGATCCATGTGGGATAACTGGGCAAGCGCTGCTGGCACAGTCCAGCTTTGCACAGCACTCAAATCCCTAAATAGCAGCATGCATAAAAATAGTTCAGTTTGGACACCTGAAATAAAAACCAAAAAGGCATAAGAAAATGTTTAAATCAAGAAGTAATTTCTAAAATGCAGAGTAATCCCTAATTATTTGACCCTGTTTGCGAGGTTGTATTGATAGATGTTACTTCACCTTATCGCTTTCAGCTCTCTGAAATACTACACAAATGTCATATGAGTAGCTGAAATTTTGAGCACCACTCTTTCCATTCATTCAACTTAAAAATCTTAATTTTTCTTGTATGTTACAGACTGATGAAGAGTGCTATATAATCTTCGGATTCATCTGTCTAACAATCATCTAATTAATTAATCATTGATAATTAAAATGACCTCCTTTTGACTGATACCTGATCTCAGAAAGCTTCAAAAGAAACTTGACACATGTTGTGTCATGTTCCAGCATAACCTACTACATGTTATCATGTTATGCCACATCTGGCTTCCGGAGAACAAAATGAACTGAGGAGCAAATTAAAGGAGGAACCAGTTGTACATGTATCAGATCTAACCAGTTCAAGTGTCTGGCAACATACAGGAGGAGCAGGTGAACTTCCAGCGTACTTACAGGACCATCATTAAGCCCAGAAATGGCATTATCTTGGGATATGCGTAAGCAAAGGCATCTGATAACACAATATTATCTCTGCAAGCCCTGCTATACTTAGGTGCTAGAAGAAAAAAAAAAACAAACCTGGCTAAAATCTCAGGTAAACTGATAAGAATGAAAAATATCCCTCACATTTTGCCTGCACAAGCACTGAAAGCCCTCAGACAGTGAATCTGAGATATGCAGACACTAGGGAAAATGAACAAACAGGCCATCCTATACCTCTCATGTTTTTCTTAAGCAGCTCCCTATCTATCTTATATGGGAATTGCAGACAGACCCCACATCTCCTCTGCTGCCCTTCCTGGTTGCTGTGGGATGAAGGAAGAAGTTTCAGGGTCCCAGATACCTCAGATGAAATGTCACCATGAGAAGATAGCTCTCCAACTACACTAAATACTCCTGTTCTGGTAAAGCTGCTACCCCTCTAGGGCAATCCAAACCTCAAGCAGTGAAATCAATGTACCTCAAAGGTACCCTCAGCCCTCATTTGCCTTTTCTAGGCATTTCCTTCTCAGCAGTATCCACCTGGAAAACCAATGTGCAGCCCTGACTTCACCCTTTACATTTAATAAAAGGCAGTGATAGCATCTACTTCTCTCTTCATGGGTATTTTGTCAATTTGGGGAAGAAAAGCATTTTGTTGGAACAGCAGTGTCAATTGCAGCACTGGAGTCCTATCCTTCTTACAGAAGCACCGCTGAGGAACATTTCCATTTTGCTGAGGAGAGTTCACTGGTGAAAGCTGAAATAAACATTTACTTTATTTTATGCTAAGGTGAAGTAGAAGCTTTTTTTTTTAAAAAAAAACAAACCCCAAACATGAAACACTAGTGAACCAAGGGGTTTAGGGACAGAAAAGCTATGCAACTATAATAAGTTGTGGATCTCCTCCCAATGGGATATTGGTTTTCGGTATATAATTAATAACACGAAAACTGTATCCTGACTTTTGGGTCTGCATGAGCATCCTGGAACAAAAAGGGCCATAAATTAGCATCAATTATGTATTAAAGTTCCAATTAACCTGGCTGACACTGATATACTTTAACAAGGTACACTTAGATAAAAGCAGCAACTCTCTAATTACTTGGAACAGGACCTCCTGACCCATTCTGCTCTTTTATCCCAATGCCAACCTAATGAGGAAGGACGTGGGAGGTAGGAAACTGTGCATAAGGCAAAACTATAGCACCACAAGATGCCTCTTGGGAAATGATTTTACCTTCTTAAAACTGCCAATAATTAATATTTTATTGCTCTCAGTGCTTTTTAACTGTTTTAGGAAGAAGAGCTTGTTGTGGCTGAAATTGCTAATGTTCATTTTAATGTGGAAATCTGCCATCTAATGAAGGTCCTTGTCACCTGTTCCTGCTCTGTAACACTACATACACAGTATTTGTGATAATGGCAGCCAGGTCTCCCATACACAGATTTAAAGGGTGATCCTTGAAGTATCTTAGCCCAGTCAAAAGAAAATCACAATTTATTTTATACCTTAACCACAAGGGTTGGTTTAAGCACATTTTTCACCACCGTTATCTTGTGCAAAGACCAAGAGCAAAAGGTAGACCTGTATACAGCCTGTGCTGCAAGTAGGGAGATGTACACTTTAGGTGAGGAGTGAGAACCCAGTCAGGGAGATATGTACAGAGCATCTAATAAGGCACAAATTTTCTTCCTTTTTATGTTGGTTGAAATCAGTTAACTCTGGGTACCCAGTATGCCTGGTTATAAGGGGAATAAATCCATATAAATCTCCTGTCCCTTGAAATAACTGGATAATTACAGAGAGTGTACAGCTGGGCAGTCTGGTCTTGTTCAGTTCTGTTCAGTGCTCAGTGCTTCTACACTTGATTGACCAACCAGACTTTGAACATATGCAATTATACAAATGGCAAAGAGGGCTGTTTTTGCTGTTTTTTTCTGGTGGTTTTTTTTTTTTTAAATCACTTGAAAGTGTTGTACTTTACTGCTGAACAACAGCTCTCCAGAGCAAGGCAATTCCTGTAATAAGACCTGTAGAAGTACTAACTTGTCCCTGCAGAACAGTCCTTTCTCAGTGCCAATCCTTTCTCTGTGTCATGTTATCAGCTCTGTAAATAGTTTAAAATTAATGATGATGCTCTGCCTTTCTTTATGGTTTTCCAGTTTTCCAGTGCAATACAGTTGGAGTCTTGGCTTTCACAGTTGATCTCCCACTAGCCACAAGCCTGACTCCTGTCCTCTGGGAGAAAAGGTGTTGGTGGAATCCATCAAAAGCACTTCCTAATTATAGTCACAGTCTTCAAAACTCAGAGGGAAGCAAACTCGGCACTGGGATTTCAGCTGCATGGCTCCTGCAGTGAGAGCTTTCCTGGGTCCTTGTAGTCAAAGGTTATCTTTCACATAAGCCATGTCAAAGTTTAATTTTAAACATGTTGGGTCGTGCTCTTCCCTAGATGGAAATCCACTGCAGAGGGAGGGAAAGGGAAGCTTAACAGCTTCTGGGCCCCACCATGACTCCTTTCCCCAAGCAAGGGCTGTTGGATATAATATGCTCAATTAGCAAAAGCAGTCAGCAGACAATTGCTCAAATTACAGCCTCTTCAACAAGATTTTCAGTATTTCTTTGCTTTAGTTGGGAATTTTTTCTTTATCATCTTCCCTATACCTTTGAGCAGCTCAGCCAAAGCCAGCTGAGAATGAAGACAGGAATGTAAAGGAAACACTTGTGTCTCTTTCGTCACTAAAAGGGTCAGAGTCAGGTCACTAGCAAGATTTGAACAGTTCAGTGTTGTCCTGAGCTAACGCTGCCACATGCGTTATTCTCCACCCCTGCATACCCTGCATTTTCTGGAGGAATATGTCTGGATCATTCAAATTGCTTGTGAAGATTGAAAGTGAACTTATACAATCAGTTTTGGCCTTTTGTGACATCTCCAGCTACCTCAGTAAGCCCTTGTGGAAAAAGACACATCCATAGTTCATACGTGATGCATACTCCTTGATCCGTTTCCATTTAAACCAAGGTTTAGTTTAAACATCTGTGGGAATTGAATCAGACTGGCAGACTATTATATATACACCATAGGGGACTTGCTCCTAAGTCTCTCATGGCAAACATGCTACTTATACAGTGTCCCATTCAGATAAGTGACCTACTTATTGGTCGCACTTATTGTAAGCTATTTTGACGAGAGCAATGTGATCCTTGCTGTTCTGCTTTGAGTAAACTTTAGCCTTTGGGTATAAGAGGAGGAAAAGTTGACATCCATGTAATAGAGGACAGCCACGTGCATTCAAACTGGGATTTTCAAAACCGTTCATCCCTGGCCTGAAATCAAACATTGCTAGGACAACAGCGAGCTTTTTAAAAAAAAAAAAAAATCCTGTCTAAGGTATACTAATACATAAAGTACTTTGTTGTGAAGCACTTGCAGGATTTGCGAAGCAACACAGCTGCCAGAAAATAAGAAGCAAAGCTAAGAGCACACATCCTCACCTCCACCCACCCAAGTACTCATTTTACCATTACCAGAGCTGTACACTCAGACTGCACACTGTTTCAAGTGCATCTTTTTTGTTCTACACACCCTCTGTTGCCACAGAATTTTGTCAGCCTCATTAAGATTGAAATTATTCTCTTCAACTGCTCAGTATCTCCAGAAGGATACTACATACAGAAGGGTTGTGAAGAGTTATAATGAGAGTCTGCAGGCAGCAGAGTTAATATGGTAACTTGTATTACACAGAAGCCCAGTGATTGTACATACGCAGTATCAATGGTGTGCATACAATGAATTGTAAAAAGTAACTGCAGAAAGGAGAAAGCAAGCCTTGGTGCTCACAGGAACATGTTCACTTGAAAAAAATATCTAGGTTGCTTTACTCTCTATCATACCAGTTAGAAATGGGCCAAAGACCTGGGGTAACATGAAAATTATTTGGGACTGTTCAGCTACAACATACAGGAACATTAAGGAGCATTGTCATCTCTATTTCTTACCGCTTGAAAGGAAAAAGTCCAATTTCTACTGAAACTTTACTAATGTGAAAGGATGATAAATGACAAGACTTCAATTTTTTTGCCAGTTTATGCTATTGATGAAATAAATCCAACATCATCTCTGTAATACTTTGCTTAGCAGTGAACAGATGTGAAATCCACCACAGCGTATCCAAAGAAATCATCCTTTAAAGATGGCACAGAGGGAGGAAAAAAGTGAGTGTCCTCCTTGAGATCTTATCTCTTTTCCTTCCAGCTTTACCCTTCCATCATTTTGTTCAAAGCAAAGTATCATCAAACCCCAGGAAGAGCTATCCTTATCAGCTAGGGCTGTCGTGGTGCATGTGCCTCTGTACAGTATAGATACATGCACACCCTGGTTCCCAGTTCAGATGACTCCATCCAATGGCGAGTAGTATGTGAAAGCCCTTCAAAGCTCTTCAGTGAGTCAAGTGTGACAGTTTACTCAATCTTTTGTAACTCCTCTGAACCTGCCTTGTTCAAAGGAAAGCTTTTTTTTTTTCCTTCTTAATTCCCCCCACTCCCTCTTTTAGAGCAATGAGAGAAAAATTTAAGTGCCCTGCTTTGACACTCAGCTTGCTGCTTGCGTGCCGTCAGGCCAGCTGCCTCCCCACATCTCCACTGCATTGTCGATATGTTCCTCTTGTGCCAAGACAAAATTTATAAATAGATTTGCCCAGTCAGTAAGCCCTTTCTCTTTAGAAAGACAGGGATTCAGGCAAAAAAGAGGATTATTGATAACATGCAGTATCTTTATTATGGCAGAGACTGCTACTGCTACTATAGTTAAGGACCTGTCAGCATTTCCATTGTAAAATTTTTTTTTTTCATGTAAGGATTTAACTTGGCAGTAAAAAAATTAAATATACTTGAGGCTGGACATTTCTGGCAGGAATTCAGCAAGAGAGACACAGGACTCTCTCCTCTGCCCCTTCCTAATTAACAATTAATTCAATGAGTTTTAGAGCTTCTCATATGAATGTACCACTCCTGCTTTCTGAACAGTGGGGAGTAACCCCTGATCTTCTGAGAGCAGCACAGGACAAACATGCAGGGCCAAATCCTGCTCTCGTTAGTCATGGTGCTTGAATAACATTTGGCCATTACAGGAATACATGGTTTTGGCTAATATCCCACGTTTTCCTCTACCAAAAAACCAGCTGAGGGAGATGCTAAAAAAATCCTTTCAAAATCATCTCATTTAGGTAGTTAATTTTCCTTGCAATGCATGCTGGTAGGACAGAGCAATCTGCCAGTTGATGAATACACCTTGGGAGTCACCGACCCCACCTTTTTCCCTTGTAGTCTGTGCCTCTCTGTTCAGCCTCTGGCACATCACTTAATTTCTACTCTGCCTCAATTTCAGCATTCAGGATGGAAAATAGTAAAACACAAATGGTTCTGCATGCAGAATTCATTCTCAGCTCAAGTGCTTTCTGGCAGGAAACAATCCAGCTCCCTTTGACTTCAGCTGTAATTAGCCTGAGTGCAGAGCCATGGCTTGTTATTGCAGATTTGCTGGCATCCAGAGTCTTCTGTTACTCCAAGGAGTCCTAGTAGTCTTGAGGACAGGGCTGCTAAAATACTGCAGTAGAGTATGCAGGAGCTTCATCAGAATAAGACCATCTTTGCTTCCAGCCATGCTCACTGACATATGGAAATAAGTAGCACTGTGTTCTCCTTTCCCCTTTTCATGTATTAAAAATGGGAGAAAGTATTCACGGGCTTCTTTGTTTTCCCACCTTTTTTTTTTTTTTTTGCAGGAAGGAAAAAAAGAAAGGTACATGGAAATACGGCCACTGAATTTCTCTAAGATTTGTGAAAAAAGTGTTAAATTGAGAGCTGCATGGGGGAGTGGTAGATTTATTTCCCTCCACCATGCCTCTCAGTATGATGTTGCATGTCTTTTTCAGACAACAGAACCTCTTGCTTTCAAAGCCTGAATAGCTTTACGCTGCCAGATTGACGTTAGACCCTTAATATCAGGAGAATGTGGGCCTTTTTTGGGGGTGCCTTAAGCCCTATGTAAGTTACATAAAATCCTTTACACACATGGTACCACGTGTTCCATAGCTTGTATCTCTCAATGCTTGTATCTCTCAACACTTGTATTCGTGGTCAACCTAATTGTGTATTTTGTGCACTGAATTGTACAAAAGAATAATACTTCTGTTTTGCTTCTTGACAAGATCTTCAAATCCTACTGCTCCTCTGACACACAATCAAAGTTTAGATCTGCCTACTTTTGTTTTTATGGCATGAGGATTTAGCTAAGACATCGACACCATGGAAACTAAAGACAGAACATGATCCTAGATGTATCCCCCAACTTTCAATCACACTTGCTTCTCTTAGATCTCATGAAAACTGCTCCTTAGTTTCCTCCATCTCTGCAACTGTTTTGGCCAGCAGGATCACTTTGCACACATCCCTTAGCTTTCTTCACCAGCCATTACCACTCCAAGAGACAGTTGTGCATGAGCACAGAGGAAAATTCAAGAAACCAGACCCTTAAGAAATTATGAAGTAGCATATAATTAGGGAAATTCCTCCAAAAATTGTGTTAAGTGGAAAGCAACTTTTAACCCCTCCTAGCTTAGCACCAAGTGCAGCTTTAAGAAAAACAGATCAGCTTTTTCCTGGCAACAAGAATGCGCTGCCCATTTCTTAAGCTACCAATCAGCTTCACCATAAATGTTCAGTACTTGCTTATTACTGTCTTTGGGCATTGAATTTTATGGGGTATTAGCTCACAATCATAACACTCATTTACACTTTTATTTTTAACAGCGCTACACTATTATTTTTTTAAACCACCAAACTATCCCTTGGCTGTGTTTCACACCAATCCTTCTTGAGTAAAAAAAAAAAGAGATGAGAGGGACAAGTCTGAAAAGCAGCTTGATGAAAACAAATTTCCCATTTCTGTGTGGATTCAGACAGCTGGACTTCTGGAGACAGAAAAGCTATGTCTGTCTGTTAAAACTAACTTCATGGGCTGATCTGGGTTTTCCTACAACTGAGAGGCCAGAGTTAAGGAATTTAATAGAGTTCTAAGGTAGCATTGGTGCAAGTGCAGACACATGCAGTGCTTGACATGAAAAAGAGGACTGCCTTTCCTTTTTCTCCCTACCAGAAACAGCAAATACAGCACTAGCAAGGCCAAAAAATTCCCCTGCAGACATAAAAATCAGTATTTATGCCCACCATGGGCTGACTAGCGCTTACCAAACAACTTGTTTTGAGTGCCAACATGTGTTATTTTGCCTGCACAAGACAGCTGAGTTGATAGCTGAATGAAGCAGGCAAGGCATTCGGGAGGAGCTGGAACAAATGTCTTAAATTTTTTGAACCTGTCTGTTTTGCCAGTGACCCATACAGTGAGTGGCTGTGTCAGCTAATCACTTAGCTGGCCACAGCTGACAGACAAATACCTTGTGGTGACATCTAATGGAGCTGTTACAAAGCACTAACCTTTCAGGGGCTTGCATACTTTGAGCTGGAGGTTGTGCCCACGCACGTTGCATTTGAGAGTGTGGTGGTTGTGCATAGAGGTACAACAGAGCCATAACAAGCACTCAACAATATACATGCAAACTCAGAAGCATTCAGATGAATTCTTTAAAGAGAAGGCATTTGTGTTTACTTGAGCATTTTTATTTTAATCTAGTGTTGATAATTAACTGATTAATAATATCATAGCCATCAAAAATGATAGCATGTTTTCAAGAACCATGCAACAATAGCTAGCTGCTTTTATGGCTTTAATTGTAAAAGCAAATAATTACATCCTTTTTGAGGCTTGAAGAGAATTGCTTTCAACTGTAAACAGAAACTATGAAATGAAAATTCTCCAACACAATACCCATTTCTAAATGGCCTCTTTTCCTAAAAAAAAGCTCATAACAGCTGTGCTTCAGGTGCATATTTAGGGACTAATTCCAGATATGGACAGTACCCAGACAATCAGATGAGGCTCTACTCATCATCAGGGTATCTTTAGCCATAGATGGATTTTGCTCATGTCATTATAATTTTCTTTTTTTTTTCTTTAAATTCCTACAGCACTCCACATGCAATGCTGGGAGAATTGTACTAGGAGAAATGCAGATAACCTCTGGACTGAGACAGTTTCTCTATCATTACTCTACAAACCACTGCAACGGCTGGTTCATTTTATTTCTTTCAGTTTCCCTCCCAGCAACTGACAAGCTCACATTTTTTTTTTGTACATAGTGAAATAGAGACCTATTCAAAATTTTGGATGCATAGAGGAAGGCAAAGTGCAAATGCAGCTCTGTCATTTGCCACACAAACTTCCTATATTCTGATGGAATTTGTTGCCTGTGACTGATCTATCTATAAGCATAATACAGACACACCACCAAGAACCCACCTAACAAACAAACCTGTTTACCTATATCTTCTACCTGACATGCTCATTTAGCAGGGTTTTTGTGTCAGCTCTCTTCTACCCCAACATCTCTGGCGTCTGACCAAATCCCCTCAAACTGGCAGCAGCACTACTGGATTCAGCTGAAAGAGCTGGATGAAGCTTTGCAAACAAGTGATACCTCATTCAGTAAACAAAGTTTGGTCTCAAAATTGAAGTGCTCTTGAAGGTCATTTTTAGAGACTTGCACAGGAACAGGCTTGCCAACCTATATGTGAGGTACGAAGTGTATGTGAAGTATAGAACTAAACCAAATGTTCCTTTCACATCAGCAATCTTAAGTACTCAGCACTGAGCATTGTTGCTTTGAATGTTTCCAGCTTCTGAAGCAATTCCAGGCAGACACGCTGACAAAAGAATAATTTTATCAGCATATGGCTGATCGCAGATCCAATTCCACCAGTATGAAATGGCCCCGTAGCGCACACTAGCATTTCTGCATACAAGTGGAACAGATGCTGTAGAGATCAATGTAATAACCGTTTAATTAATTTTAGTGTCAAAGTCAAATGCTTCCTTATTTCCAGTTGACACATCCCTAATTTCATGGTTGGTTTTATAAATTCTGAAAACAGGAGAAGAAATTCGATTCCAGTTAAATACTGCAGAAAGGCCTGATAAAACACAAGAGAAGCACTTCTCCATTTTTGTAATCTTCATAATCTTTAAGTCATAATATTGTCCATTGGCCACTCTGTTATAAGGATTTTACAGGTACAGTTTAATTTTTACAAAGCAGACCCCTTAATCTCTTACTGAGAGCAGTCCTCTTACATAAATGCACAGTAGCATCCTGGAGCTCCACCTCCAGAACAAGACCCCATTGCAGATTACATACTTTGCCAGGAGTCAAGAGACTTGGCTCTAGTCCTCACTCTGCAAGTGATGCTTTCTGTCAAGAAAAAAAAGCACTCATTGGGCTTTCTGAATATTGAATTACCACAAAAAACCTCATCATATTAAAGTGAGATCTTGCATCCCACAGCATTGGATAAGTGATCTGCATTGTACAGCTCCTACCCTAAATGCTAACGGTGTTCAGCGGTTGAGCTGTGGAGGTGGTGAAGGGAAGGAAGTGTATGCCCTTGGACAAGTCATTTTGTATTTCAGGTCTCCAATAGCACCAAGCATTATCTACACAATATGCTAGTGGAAAGTTGCATATTCTGCACCTCCCTTTAGTGCCCTGCTCTAAAGGGAGCTTCCCTCCAGCTCCAGGGAACAAATGGGGAAAACCAGCACGGGAAGCTCAAATACATTCAACAAGCAAAATATTGGACCCTGGCTTCTGGTCAAGGCAGGTGAAGCTACTTATTAGTAAAGTACTTCTAGGAGAGACTGACATAGTTTCAGTCTGAGTAGCATTTGGATTGTCAAAATAGCAAGAGGCTGAAGGTGGTAAGCGATTGCTTGCTGTACAAAGTGTCGTTACACTAAAGCGTGTTCAGCAAATGTTTATTCCAGAAGCAGGAATTACTAGTGCTTCTAGTGGTCACTTAGGTCTGAAACCCAAGATTTCAGCAATTTCATCTGAATGCATTTGAAGAGCACTGGGTGACATTCACCAACACAGGCAGCTTCTCAGGTTTCAGCAGAAACTAATCTACCATCTCCTGCATCTATCACTTCCAATGACCCAAACTAAAAAGCATCATGCACACCCTGCCTGCTCTGATGTTCAGTGGGGTATCACCTCAATTAGAACTTTTACAGAAGTAAAAGGACTAAAAAAAAGCTTTTATTAGAATTATAACAATTAGAACTTTTCTTCCCATTAGTATTTCATTAGCCAGAGGAGATGGTAACCAGGTCTCTGTACACATCAAAAAGCACACAGATCACAGAAGGCACCACTACAGAACCCCCTCTACTCCTCCAGTAGCCACCTCCTATCCTGAAACAAAGACAGGTTGAGGGGAGAAGTGATGAGGACAGGAAGGAGGGAACCTTTAGCAATGCTTAAGCAAACACATTTGGAATGAGGCTTAGGTTACTCCACATGTCAAGGGGATATTTTTTTTCTCCTCCCCCCACTCATGTTGGCAAACTGTTGAGGACCACAGGCATGAGTTCTCTCAACAGAGGACCTGCTGAGACCAGAGGAAAAAGGACAGGGGCTTCAATGTGCAAAGCAGAGCATCTAAAAAGGCACATCCTCCAGGAGCTTTTGTTCGAGGGCTATGCTTGACTAGCAAATCCTGTTGCACTAAGATTGCAGACTGCAGATATGCTAACAAAAACAAAACTAGAGCACTGCCTGTACATTCAAATGATTTCAGGGATTAGATGTTAACAGTAGGATGACAAACATCACAGTCCTTGAGCTTGTGTTCAAATCTGAAACAACTCCTTGCGTTAAGATATCACACAGAAAAATCCCACAAATCAAACACAGCAATACCAAGTTCTTGTATAGCATGTTTTACCTGCAGCCTCTTGGAACGATTACAAAGAGAAATGAAGAAAAAAGGCTCATTACCACTATTTCACAGATAAGGAAACTGTGGCATAGAAAGGAAGTGATTTGTCCTGCAGCCCAGTGGAAGAACAGGGCAGTCAAGTCAAGCCTCTTAAGTCCCAGTCCGATGCCCTCTCCCCTGAACTATTGTAGCTGACTCTGACCCTGCAGGAACTTCACATTTGTCATTATGCTTTACACCTTGATCATGAGGCTGGGTGTCTTCAAAGCACTGCCCTCAGCTCCTTGGCCAGAAGAGGAAAAAGCTCCCATGTACCTAATCAAATATAATTGCCATTCCTGGAGAAAAGAGATTCCTTCTCAACTCCTCTGGATGATAATTCACCCTGTGTTCAGGTGTAAATGTAATGCTATATGTAAGCCAAGATAAAAGTAACTCCTCTGACCACTTTTAACTCTACATCCCTTATGCAGTAAATTTCATACATAGCTATTGAAATAGTACCAAGAATTGGCTGTAATTTTGTTGCCTATTAATACAATTTTATATAGCAGTTTTAGAGTATTTTTACTAAAATATAGACTCCAGGGAAAGCATGGTTAACAATAAAAGCCCTTCACCTTTAAACACACAGATAGCAGAGGATTAGTTTAACTATTGAACTGCAACTGTAGGACCAGTTTCCAAGAAGGCACTGGCCCAGCACAGGTCCTACATCCTCAAGGCTCTGGCACAACACTTGTGTGCTACAGTTATACCACAGGGGAACAGAGAAATAGCCAGAATGGGAATATGGGTCAAAATCAGCACTTAAAAGTTAACCTGGAGAAGAGTAAATCACCAGTAGGGATTCCAGAGAGTGAGCACAGAGCGCTTGAAAAGAGAGGTACTGTTTAACAAGTCATCTGCAGAGTGTCGCTTCCATGATAAGACGTGTGGATTTAGGATGTGCACATGAATACAATCTCATGAGGCAGATGAGAGCATCCTGGTGGGTAGGCAGGAGGTTTCTTCCCTGTGTTGCTACCAAAATATCACTACTGTGACCAAGTCAGTTAAATTATCAGACTTGAACTGTCAACAAACAGGGCCAGGGAGAAACGGATGTTTTCCCTTGGATGCCTTGTGTAAATTTGGAGCCTGGTATGTGCTAAAGGTGGCTATAGGTGTCTTGTAATCCAGGCCAAAAGCAGAAAATTGCAGGATTAAAAGTGGGTGGTCAGATCATTCATTTGACGTGTAGGGAAAAAAACCCCACGATATCCGCTCTTAGACGAGAAGCAGTTTTGTAGGGAACAAAGAAATTTCTCTCACAGACAAAATTGGTCTGCCAGGAACTGAGCCCATCTAGCTCCCCACCTCCCCACCACCCTCCCCATATCTTCCCCTCTAAAAGGATTTTTTCTAGGATTCAGGGAATGCGTGTTTATAAAATAGTTCCATTCAATTAGGGCACAGAGTACAGCAGCTTTATATCAGAGGCAACCCAGAGCGAGAGCTCTGTGGAAGTGCAGGTACACGGTAATGATGACAACCCTGCACTGGTTGTAGTGTCATCACCTCTTATTCTTAATCAAAAGGCTTCCAATCCCTTCTCGACATGTGCACTTGGAAATGAAGGGACTGCTGGAGAATCATTTGAATGTGGCAGCCCTAGATAATGATGAAACGAATAAAAGGCTCACTTTTTTGTTTAGGTTTGAGGAAGAATTCAGGATTCCTCTCGTGAAAAGGCAGCAGTTTAATAGCAGTGAGGCAGAAGGGCTTCTCGTTATCGGCAGAGGCTGCTGTCAGTGCAGTGCTAATGGCCACGGCACGGGCTTCCCCAGAATGCTACCCATGCTGCGGTGCCCCGAGGAAGCTGTCTGCTCGCAGGATGAAGAAAGGCCGCTTCAAGAGACTTGGCACAGTGCTGGGGAACAGTGCTGGGCTCGACTGCATGGGCTTTCCTTTGTGGAAAAGGCAGAGGGCAGTTTCTGGGCTGCATAGAGTGATGCAAGCCATGCAAACCCACAGCTGGCCTCCTAAGCCGGGTGCATTGGCACCTCTGCCCTCAACTTCTTTACCCCTGCTGGGGCAGCAGCTGTGTAAGCGAATGTGGTGCGGCACACAGAGGAAAGGCTGTGTAAATCAACTATGGGGCAGGAATCTCTTCCATGAAATAAGGGCCTTGGACAGGCCCATAATATCACAGAGCCTGGAAACAGACCATTGATAAGCTTGGTCTTTCCATACGCTGTCCTGCAAGGCTGATTTTGATCTTGGATTTGTGTGAAAAAGATAGAAAGCAGCTGAGCACTCTGCCTCTCCCTGTGGCTCATGCACACCTCTCAACACAGTCTTACTAATATTTCTTGCCATATGTTTTTGCAGTATCTTTTGTATACTCTAGGATTCAGCCATTATAACTCATAGGACCTTTTGCCTGAGGGAGGTCAAGAGTTGTGCTGTGCTAAATCACCCATTGGATACCTGCCGGTTCTGTTCAGGGAACAGCAATGCCATGCGAGGCAAAAGTGGTAGTAAAGGCTTTTTGTTTGGTTGGTTCATTTAAAAGGTTATTTCAGAAAAGGATGTTGAGTAACTGACTTTTTCATTGACTTACAAACCCATGGAAATAATTTTTGTTTCTATTTCATTATTGTCATCTTTGTCCAAAAGTAAAAAACTTTTACCAAAAAACATTTTGACATCTGCAGAATGTCAACTACCTTTAGCATTTTGCCCAGCTCTTCCCAGGCATTCGTATTTATCTGTACCAGAGCAAAACATGCAAAACAAAATTCAAAACAACTTCTGCTTAACACTAGTTAAAGTTACTCTGTTCACTGCAGTAACATTTGCCCCAAATGCAGAGCTAGCAAGGTCAATAGTTTCACTTTTTGTGCTTTAGCTACATTAATGTAACAGTTTGCCATTCCTCTCTATTGCTATATACGTTCAAAGCTTCATAAGCTATCATGAAGAGCCTGATCTCTGACACACAAGACATGGTAACAACAGCTTTTTCCATTCAGAAAGCCAGCAAGAAAGAGAAGTCAGACCTTTCAATGTATGTTAAGTAACAAATATAAGATCTCCATGATGTCCTGCATGATGAAACACGTTACAGCAGGTTAGAAAAGGAAGTATGTGGAATCAATACATTTCTTCTCACAGTTACATAGCTGCATACATCACCACTTTTAAGTTCACTGTCTTCAATCCAGCCCACTGTGTCCACAAGTAATATCATAGGGATAAGGCTATAGAAAAGCCAAGGACATTATAAACGAACAATGTGGTTATTCAGTGCATACATCTAGGGTTAGGGCAGAGTGACCACTGATATAAAAAGCCTAGAATACTGTGATGAGATTTCTCTGCATAGCAAAACCCATTAGTATGAACGCCTATTTAGAAAAAATAATGCCAATAAAATGAACCAAACAGTATGCAATAAATATAGTCAAGCAGAAACACAGAACATATGTAAATGGTTTCATGATTTCCATTCCCCCCCCTCGATTCACAAAACTGTTCCAATTAAGACATTTGTATTGGGTTTCCATGGCAAGGCTTTGGTAGTGGAGGGTGGGCTACAGGGGTGGCCCCTGCAGGAAGAGGCCAGGAGCTGCCCCCACATCAGACAGAGCAAGATCCAGCCACCTCCTAAATATACCCAGAACTCACCAAAGCTGAGGCTATCAGTGGTGCTGGGGCACTGCTGTGAAAACATATTTAATAGGGGGTCATAAACACTGAGCAACACCTATGACAGACAGAATTGAAGAAAAGGCACAAGAGAAACAGCCCTGCAGACACCAGGGTCAGTGAAGGAGAGGGGAAGATGCTCCAGGAACTGGAACAGAGATTCCCCTGCCATCCATGGAGAAGACAATGAAGCAGGGTTACAAGGAAGGAGGTTTTCTGGCAGAAACTATGGCCCATGGGAGGGCCCATGCTGGAATAGTTTATTCCTGAAGGACTGGCTGCACCCTATGGAAAGGGCCTGTGCTGGAGCAGTTCTTGAAGAACTGCTTCCCATGAAAAGGGCCAAGTTTCTGAAGGACTATCCTATGGGAGGCACCCCATGCTGGAAAAGGTGAAAAATACAAGAAGGAGTAGCAGAGACAAGAATTTATGAGCTGACCATGACCCCTCATCCTTGCACGCTGCTCACAGGGGAAGGAGGTAGAAGGGTCAGGAATGAAGGAGTAAGGTTGACCCTGGGAAAAAGGAATGGGGTGGCACAGGTGCTTTTGTTTCTTACTATCCTAGTCTGATTTTTAATTGGCAATAAATTAAATCAACTTTCCCCCCAAATGATTTTTTTTCTGCTTCACTGGTGTTGATACTTGGTAAGCCATCTCCTTATCTTTATTGTCACCCATGAGCTTCTACATCTCATTTTCTCCCCTTTCCCTGTTAAGGAAGGAGAGCAAGAGAGCAGCTTGGTGGTCAAGACAACCAAGGTTATCCCAGCAGAACAGCATTATCTCCTACCGGATGAGGAACAGGACAAAGCTCGACAGCTCTCTAGACATCACATTCATTCCAGAAACATGCCTTAGACCGAGAAAAGTAAAACCATTGCCAAAAGAAAAAGGAAGAACAGATTAAATTCTTACTGCAAACCAAGTGAATTAAATCATCCCATACAATAACACTTACCTAAGTTCCTTTTCTGCTACAATCACTCCTACATGCTCACATCTGACAAAAATACCTTCTACTTCCTGCACTTGGGGCACAACAACCCTATGCAGTGCTACAGACTAGGAGAAGCCTGGCTAGAAAGCTGCCTGGAGGAGAAAGACCTGGGGGTGTTGATTGACAGCAACTGAACATGAGTCAGCAGTGGCCCAGGTGGCTAAGAAAGCCAATGGCATCTTGGCTTGTATCAGAAACGGTGTGACCAGCAGGTCCAGGGAGGTTCTTCTCCCTCTGTACTCGGCACTGGTGAGACCACTCCTTGAATCCTGTGTTCATTTCTGGGCCCCTCACCACAAGAAGGATGTTGAGGCTCTGGAGCGAGTCCAGAGAAGAGCAACAAAGCTGGTGAAGGGGCTGGAGAACAGGCCTCATGAGGAGCAGCTGAGAGAGCTGGGGTTGTTTAGCCTGGAGAAGAGGAGGCTGAGGGGAGACCTCATTGCTCTCTACAACTACCTGAAAGGAGGTTGTGGAGAGGAGGGTGCTGGCCTCTTGTCCCAGGTGACAGGGACAAGAGGGAATGTCCTCAAGCTCCGCCAGGGGAGGTTTAGGCTGGACATTCTATGATTCTATTCTGTGATCCTACTTCTTTTCCTGCTTTTATAGGCTCTCCACCATCCTGATATGCAGAAAGCTATTTCACCTGTGGGTTAACAAGCCCAACACCCTCTTTTTCTATTGGTCTGCTTCTTCCTCAGTCATTTTCAATGGAGCAGTTAAAAAGCTCAGGCAGCTCAAGGTCTTATCTATGTGATTTGCAGATGGTGTGGTGAAATATACAGCAAGGAGTCAGTAGATGTATGTACGCATGAACTTCTATCAGTATGAACCTCTGAGAAAGCATTTTTATCTTGGAGTTTAATAAGTATTTTGGGTTGAGTTGAGACTGTTTCCTAATTATTTTAAGATATATCAGTCATAAAAGTGTCCATGTAGACTCAGAATCATAGAATAACCAGGTTGGAAGAGACCCACCGGATCATCAAGTCCAACCATTCCTATCAAACACTACACAATACCTCTCAGCACCTCGTCCACCTGTTCCTTAAACACCTCCAGGGAAGGTTACTCAACCAGCTCCCTGGGCAGCCTCTGCTAGTGACTTCTATGTGAGTTCTATGAAACGAATCTATGATCTCATAATAAAGCTCTTATAAACCAGTTGAGCATCAATCCTGATTACGGACATAGGAAAGATTCAGCAAAGACAAAACATGAAAAAATAGGCTAATTTTTTACCGGGCTTTAGTTATTAGATGGTCAGCTAAAGAAAAGTGAGTTGAGGAAGGCTATTTTAACCTTACCGAGGTAAAGGAAACATCTTTTTCTATTCCAAACATACTAATGCCAATAAGGTCAAATAACACAAAAGAAGACCTAGCATGTACTTCCCTAAAGTGTGATGAAATCCTTTTCTCACAAAGTTACTGGGTAGATGTATACTCTTACCAGGGTAAATGAGCACCTTAGTTAACCGTAAATTAATTGTAGACAGTTAAGCACCCTGCTTAGCTGTAATCCCCTATTTGTATTACTATATTGCTCCAACTAAATGTGCCATTTTGGATCCTAATGAGTAAATTGCAGTGTATTTTACTTAGACTGAATAAACATTTTGTAATTAGTACTATACCACCTCATTGCAACACTGTGGTGTCCTACAGATGCCAGTAGCTATTGCTGGCTGGTACTGGCGGGGGCATGTCTTTGCCAAAAAAGAGCAGCTTTACAGCACAGTCCTTATATTCACTTTTGAGAAAGCCTGTTGTCATCACTAGTCTCTTACGCAAAGGATGCTCCGTGGTGGCTCTTGGTTTCTATTGGGACCCTGGGGAATGGAGCAATAGAAAAAATAAGTCTTTCTGAGGAAGCCTAAAACTGTCCAACAAATGGTGTTCCTGAGGTATTAGAACTAAAAGCTTGGGTGAAACTCAGTGAATTATGCGAGCTTAAGAATATCAATGTGTCAAAATATCAGCTTTACGTAATGCTATGTTCTGCTTCAGAAAATTCCAGTGTGTCTTCCCCAGGGAAAAAAATATTTCAAGGCAAAATACTTATTGATTTAGCAACCACAAGCAAAGGTAATCTGTGGGAACATAGAGCAGCAGTGCTTGCTTCTGCAGTCCCCATGTGGGTAGCCACGGAGACAAGGGGTGCCAGCTCCTCAGGTGCTTCCCACAAGGTGTTAATCCTAAAGCTCAGTGACAGCATTTAAATATCACTGTTCATCACTGCAGCGAAGTGGCAGATAGTCAGGTTATAACATAGATGTATTTTAAGTGTACAGTCCTACTTTGCTCTGCCCAGAGAAGAGATTAGGGGTAGACCTGTAGCCAGACATTGCTCAAGCATCATGGTATCCTTTCTCTAGGAACTGGTCTTGTTTTACCTCTATTTCTTCATGAGTATGTTAACAATGCTCTGGAGAGAATCTCGTGTTTTGCCACATGAATAAGCACAGCTGACACAAAAAGATGAGTTTCAGACTACTTTAGAGCAGTGATAAAAACCATATTGCGCTTCTGTTTGGTTTGGTTTAGTTGATGTCTGCTGTGTTCACAGATGCAGGAAAAATACAGAGAGGAATGGGAATGAAATAAAAAAATCTATTCAAAGTATTATGTAACTGGGATCAGCTTGCTTATCAGAGGCCTAAATTTGGTCCAGAAAATCAAACCACAACGTATCAAGATAAATTAAACGGGCCCTCTTCAGTGGTTGAGCATCCATAACGATGTCATAACAAAATCATTGATGGTAGACTGAAAATAAGGTAGTTTTTCTCCTTCATTTTCTATCTGTTCAAGTGGGAAGAAGGAATGCTGCAGTGCTGGGAAATAGCACTTGTGAGACTGTGATGCAGTGGCTGCGCAAACTTTATTTTTTTCTTCCAGCCTTCTGCCTTATCTGTTCAGGATGTAAACTCCTTTATGGGGCAACTGTACAGAGGCCACGGTCTCAGCAAGGGGACCTCACTGCTGGAATACCTCGGAAAAAATTCTCTGACTGTCTGAATTGCTTTTTCTGCCATTTTGGTTGGGGAGTGCTAGTGGCATGCATTAGAAGATTTTTCAGGCTATTATGGTTTTATTTTGGACACAGACCTAGATTTTATCACACGGCAGCTAATGCATAGTAGGATGTGGTATCCTGCATTTTGCATCTCTGTATCATTAACTGGAGAAAAGAGGGAAAAAGGGAAAGAAAAAAAATCAACTTTTGTGCAACTATAAACGTCTTAGTGGGATTTATTTAGTGTGAAAGAATGATTAGTAATTTCTAGTGATTAGCAATTTTCTCCCTGAGGTGTCTTTTTCGTATTCCTGTAGAGCTCACATACACAACAGACCTGCCAAATGGGAAGAAAAGGTGAGACAGAATACACCACACACCAGTGAATACTCTAGACATGTAAATCAGATATATTTTACTATTTTTAAATAACAAGTCTGATCAACAGAAGAAATATAATCCTTTTTTTCTGAATGACTCTGTGTTTGTGCAAAATTCATCCTAAATACCTCCAGATCTCACACTGGTGACATAAACAATCTAGGAAGCACAAATGTATCTATCTATATAGATATATAGTTATTTATATCTATATATCCAGATTTAGATGTTGATGCAAGGAACAGGGGAAAGAACTTCTATGTGTGTATATATATGTATATAAACATGTATATGTCTTTATACATCTATAGAGATCTAGATGTACAGATATACAGATGTGCTTTCCCCTCTTCCCTGTATCATTTAGAACTGAGTAGAGATGAAAGAAACTTCTTGGTTATGCCAATCTTTTCCTCCCTGTGACATACTGAGGAAATTGTCTACTAGGACTGGTTTTCTCTGCCAATGGTGTAAGAAAAAAGTGATTATTTTTAATGTGGGTTAGAAAGAAGGATTTTTTTCCTTCAACCCTTTTCCAATTGATTTTGCTGCAGGAGGGATTTGCTTTATTTTATGAGTGAGGAACATGGGGCCAGATTCACGCGAGGGGTATCTTTTACTGAAGATGGTGGAGTTGCATCAGGGATGGATTTGACCCATGATCTATTATTTTTTCCCTTCACTGCAGCTTGCCTGCAAAACCTCAGTCATTACACCTGGTTAGACTAGAGACTTGACAACCTGTGTGGCCTCAGCATTTCGTTTTATGAATCATCCCACCTCATATAAAGAAACCTGAGACAAGCTGAACATGGCTGCTTAGTTTGATGAAAATCACACACTTTACCCACCTCAAGGATGTGTGTCTGGAAAAATATTCTCATCTTAAAATATCCCATTCAATGTTGCCTTGGAACATGAACAAGAATCTCCACTGCATTTACTGTGGCAAAAGGTGCTGGAATGAAACCATTGGAGACTGAAGTCCTACACATACAGATGTGGTGTCACCACCTCATTAATGTCCTATCCTGGTAGCTGGCCCCAAGCAACAAGAGTGTGTAACGTCAGCAGCAGAGATGGAATTTCACAGTTGTTTCACACTCCTGGAAAATCTGAATGGGCAACTGGGAGGGAAGACAAGGAAACGTGGAATCTTTCATAGTTCCTCCAGAGCCTCCCTTCAAATTCATTGAAGTCCTCAAGCCTTGCACTACCTGATGCCCTAAGCTGAAACACCCTGAGAAACAGCTTATAATATAAAAAACCCTTATGAAACAGTTTCGAACTGGCAGCTTCAGAAACACACAAGGTGTGTTGCGTTTTCTTTTGGTTTTGCTTTGCTGCCTTGCTTTTGAGTCAGAGGAAACAATTGGTTCATCAAATGTCCCCAGTACTCAGGATTGTGACTAATTTGATGAGGCCACCTTGAAGAATAGAATGCAGAAGGCTTGTAAGCCTTTTTCACTTTTCTTGTGGGCTAATCATTTAAGTGGGTAAAAAAATGGTCTCCTTTACTACAGCAATAACTGCTGCATTTTTAATGATCAGGCAGAGGATACACCTATAATATTTCCCTCCATCCCTTCCTCTTGAATCTGATAAACTGTTGTGGCTTTGCTTTCCCACTGTATAATGGACCACATTGCTGGAGCTGGGGTCAGTAGATGTCCTCCATGGACCACATTCGTAGACCTGGTTGGAAAAGGCTTATACTCCCTCAGAACATCAGATCAAAACTGTTGAAGACAGCCAATGGATACTGAAAACAGCAAATAAACAAAGAGGGTGAGTTTAACCTTTTAAATCAAGGATGTGCTTAAAAGCAAGTGAAGTGAAGATTTTTCTGACTTTTCTTTGCAGCTCAGAAATAGAATACATTGCTTACAAACAATATTTTATAATTAAACAAAGACCATTCAAGTTGATACTTTTGTTAACTTTGAAGCCTGATTTCACACTTAAAAGACAACAGGAATGAGAAGTTTCCAAACCAGCAGTTATGTTTGTATGTGCGCGCACACACACACACGCACAAACACATGGTATTTCATGACCAGCTCATTTCCTTGGCTTCCTGCTTGCCCTTGCTTTCATTTGCCCAGACAGCCTGAGGGATGGATGTTAATGTGATTACATTTTTTTATTCTTTCCCAGCTGCCAGAGCTTCGCCGTCTACCTGCATGATGCAATTTGCCTTTCTGGCAATGGTGTTTGCCCACACCATTGTGTTTCTCCTGCCACTTGGCATACTTGTGTATAAATGGGTCCAAACGGGGCTTAGGAGCACTTTTGTGTTCTGCTGTCACAGAGGGAAGGGAATTTTGTATGCAGGCAAGAGCACTCTCAGCTTTAGGCAGGCTGACTGGCAAGACCCCTCTTTACACAGTACCTGCATCTTTGGGGGACCTGGCAGCCCAGCTTGGGCTTGGCACGGTGCTGTTAGAGCACACAGATATGGGAGCACATGCAGCCAAAAGGCCAAGCAAGAGCATCCAATGGGTTTGCTGACAACAGGGATGGATCCAGGCTGGGAATGTTAAGATGTCTGGGCTGTCATTACACACCATTATGGAGATAGGCCAGCCCTCCTCAGACTTCAGACTAGGTGTTCTTGGCTGAAGAAATTACAATTTCCTGGTAGAACAAGAACTACTTTTCTTTTTTAAATTGTCAAAAATAAGCCCAGGCTTTACTAGTAGTGTCTCTGTAAAAAAGAAAAAGAGGTTTCCACAGAATAGGTAAATTTTTCTTTGTTTAATATTAGAATTAATACCTATTTACAGGGAAGGATGTCTCTCTTGATGACAGCAGCATTTTCCAGGTGCTACTTCTATTTCTTCCTCTGTTGTTCCCAGGAGTGGGATCCTTGATCCATTCAGGCTTTTTTGTTCACTGCTTTTTGCACTTGTAACTCATGTGGGAAACTCTGACCTCACACACTGCTTTTACGTCTCATAGTATCAGTGAACTCAACAGGATTCCTCTGTGTGTACACTTTAAAGAGCAAAGGAATTAGTATAACCTCTCTGAGAAGAGGAAAATGTAAAGTGTCTGATTTGGTAATGATTTGACTATCAGAGAAAGGATATCTAAGTAAAGAGCTCTGAGGCCCCAAGAAGGAAAGCACTTACATTAAAGGAGGAGTAAACTGAGGCACAAAGTAATCAGTGATGTGACTAAGTCTGTGCCAGATGACGCCCATGGTGAAGATCAGTAGAAATGGTTCCACTGGTCCAAGAAGACTAGTATAAAAAAAAGAAAAATTAAATAGTTTGAAAGAAGACTGCACCAAAAGCAGTAAATACAGTATGCCAGTGTTTGTTTTGGAAATAGAGTGTGTACTCAGGTGAGAATGCATCCCAGCTTGCAGCCTATTTTAGCTTGCTCATGTACAGAGCTCCTTGGGCTTTTCATGATAAATGCTTTCACCCTTTTGGAGAAGGATGACAGACCAGCCATTTGATACATGACAAAAATGAAGAAAACAGAGGCCAAAGACAAACTTAGCAGAAAAACCTGCCATAAAAATCAATTGGTAGGTTTTTTTTGTTTGGAATGTAATTAACTTTTAGAGTTCAAGTTTCTTGAACTAGGAAAATTACATATCTATAATTTTGACTACAGTTCTAACATTCCCTCATACATTCTTCAAATTGCTCTGACTTCTTGCTTTGACCAAATCCATGTCAATGTAAGACCTGGGCCTAAATGTTGAGTCTGAGAGTGGTCCCACAGCTATCACACTGGAGGCCAAATATACAGGGCCTGTAAGTCAGGGGGATCACATTCCTTTGCACCCTTCTCTTCCTTATCACCTCAAACGCTCTTCCTCTTCTTCATGATTGGTCTCTCTATTAAGAAGAAGCTGATAATATTCTGCAAGCCAGCTACTGAGCTTTGAGACAGGCACTTTCACATATTCTCCCCTGCTGCCTCTTGAACAGAGAAAGGCCACCTCTGGAATCATACCTTTGTTCTCCTTCAGGTTCTTTTTCAACGTGCCTCCAAGATCTCAATGGCTTCTGCTCCTGCCACTTTCTGTGTCCTGTTTTATCTCCTGTCAAATCCCCAAATGAAAAGCACACCAGGGCTTGGTTTTGCAGACTACAGCAGGACCAGAAATGAAGCCCCCATGTTCTGCCACTGCACAAATGCATTTTTCAACTAGATCCAGCATTCTGGGAAGAATTTTTCATAGGAAACATGCAGCTCCACCTCTCCACTTCTGATCTCAGCGACTCTTAAACAAGTCATGAATGAAACCAGTGAAATCATAGGCTTGCTTGTATAAGGGCCATTGTAACTGATGACATAGGCCTTGGCAGGACATGCTTTAATTATAGACAGAGTAGTGGATTGAGATGGCAAACCCACAGATGTCAGCAAGAGAAACCAGCCCAGGCGTGCTTGGTAGACATGCATAAGAGACAACAGGTATAAAGTGGAAGAAGCGTAGAAGACTAGATGCAAGGAAAAACCATATCGCCATTAGGACAATCAAGGTTTAGAAGCGGTTTCCCAGAGATGCCGTGCCATGTCTCTCTGTTCTCTCAGGTTTATGCTGAACAGCCTACCCTAGTCTCAGATGACCCGGCTTTGAGCAGGAACTTGTACTGGAAATCTCTCCAAATCCTTTCCCTCCTCAATTACTTTACGATCCCATCATCCACCAGAAGCCAAGGGACAGTATCTGCCTGCACTGGGTCATAACAGCAGAGAGCCATCCTGCCCAAATGAATAAAGAAGGATGACCTCCCTGCTCCCACTGACAGGATCCCCGCTACCTCTTCTGCCCCTGAGAACTGTGCCCTTCCTGCCTTGTCAAGCGGAGTTGTATGGGCAGCAGCTACATTAAGATGTGAGGAAAGGGTGAGGGATATTAGAGGGATTTTCACAAAAACCAAATGCAATAGTATCTATAGAGTTGAGACATACAACTCTGCTTCCAGGATCTGCTCACCATCTGGTGATGGCCTTACAGTAGGAAGAGGGGATTAGGGAGAGGGGATCACAAACCCTCCACTTTCCCACCCACTCTGTAAGAAGACATCTGAATGCCTTTTTTTTTTGTTTGTTTTTTTTTTTCCGAAACCAATTTACCTGAGTTCTTACCTTTGTTGTTCACATTTCAACCCCCACCTCAGCCCTCCCCCTGCCAAGAGTTTCTAGGAGCCCAAAGAACTGTTTTCCACATAATTCTTGGCTCAATACTGTTTATATTAATTTCTTTCTCCAATGCTTTGGTTCAAATTCAGCTTGATTCCAAGGAATCCTGACAGCAAGTTAGTTAGAAAGCGTAAGCGTAAGTACTGTAAGTGGTCTTCAGGATATTCATTCTCCTTTAGTTTTCATAAGCATATACTCCCTTCTGGAGCAGTTTACCCTTGACTGAGGATACCATGCCTTGAATTTCCAACCATATCTCCTGCACTCTCTAGGTAACCTTTCTCATATCTACCACCACATCCTCAAAGACATCATCCCACCCTCTGAGGATGGCAGATTTTTCCATGAAGCTTATGTCTTCTCCAGCATTCAGCTGCTCTCTGCCAAATCTCTCACCCCAAGTACTTTGCAATTTTTTACTTTTCCTGCACAGGAGCTTCAGCTGATCACACAGCAAAGGAACCTACTGACTTTGTCTTCTTTTCTGTGCTGGAGAGGGGCAGCTGAGGGTGCAGGAGATGACGTGGAGCCGTGGAGAATAAGTATTTCATGTTGTGGTGCTTTAACTTTTCGCTATTCAGGCACTGAGCTGGAGAATCTGTTCCCTCCTTTTGTATCTACCTATGTGACTGGATCTGTGCCCATGCACATGACTTATATATTCCAGCTCAGTGCTGGCCACCGTATTATGCATCTTTAGTTCTGCAGCAATTTGGAACTAATCCCATTTCTCAGTACAGGGCGCCTTCCAATTTGAAATAATATTTCCCTAGGACAAAATGGATAAACCACACAAACTTCTTCCCCAGCTTGGGAAAAATGGATGCCATTTATCCACTAGGTGACACTGTTTACCTACAGATCTTGTTAAACCTGTGTGAAACCCCAGTAATCTTTCAAAAGTAGCATACAATATGTTTTGCTCTTAAAGAAAAAGGATACTAGTTGCAGAGGAGAATGAAAACAGGCTGTCAGTTAGGTACAATTAAGGGCAAACCTACAGCTATGAGACTTTATGCTCTAGTTTCAAACTATTTACTAAAATGAATTTGAAAAGCTGTTTTTATAAGCCCTATTTCAATGCCTTAGGAAATTGTTTTATTTGAAGAAAGAAAGAAAATGCACGCAGGCAGTCACCATTAGCACAAATCTCAGCCTGGCTCAGATTTTCTCTTGGAGAACAGCATGAATAGAATTGCATGGTAACAGAACCAGGGAGGAAGGAGGAAAAAGAAGAATTTTTGCAATCTCATCTGAGGAGACCTTAGTGGAAAAACTGCTTTTCAGTCTTGCAAAGATTTCAGAATTTCACATTTTCTCATCAGTCTAAAATAGCACCAGAAATGGCAATCTTAATTTCTAAAAATTGGTAGTCTGAAAGAAACAAAAACTTGTTAGGTGCTGATTAGATCTTAATAAAACAATTTGGCATTATTACATGCTTAAATATATTTTTTCCTTAACATAATTTTCTGATAGAATAATGTGTTTCTATTTGAAAAATAATACGTCATTGTAAAATGCTGACCAAGTCAAAATGCTTTAAACTGAAAATGGGATATGCCAAAAGGAAGAGCTTCCCAAAAGATGTATAATTTTTTAATTAAAATTTTTGAATTAGGAAAATGCTTAAGCGGAACTTTTCTATACAAATCTGCTTCTGCACACAGCTTAGCAAGGGCTCAATGTAGAAATGATGCAGTCAGTGGTGGTATTAGGGCAGTCTGTGCTAGATTTAGCTGTAATCTATAACTCACTTGCAAGGAAACCAGAAAAATCTGTTTGGATTGGGCATGAATTTGGATAAAAAACTTTGGAGAAGTCCATTTTCTTTCTCCTTGTTTGTGCTACTGACAGGCCAAATGAAACATCTCTCATCTGAAGCCCTTAAAATGATCTTTCAGAAATACTATCTTTGCAAACAGGCTGGGCATCTCCAGAGAGCAGGGAGGATTGCATGGGAATGTTCCAATCCAATCCTCTTCCACTGTGAGTCAGCCTTCTTTTTTTTTTTTTTATAGGAACCACAGCCCATAAGAAGCTTATGGTTCAGTTTGTGTTTAAACGTGGCCATGGTTTTCAGAGATTGCCTTTGATGCCAAGGAGAAACTGTCTAGCCATATTAAAATATGGGATTTGGCTATGGTTCCAAGCACTCTCATGAAATATAGTTTTGAGGAACATTTCTGTATGATACTGTTCACACATGTATGGGAAGATCTTTTCTCTGTCATTGCCCTATCGTGCATTTCTGTCCTTAGTTCGGAAATAAATGATGAGCTAAATTAAAGTTGAGAGGTTTGTTTTCTGAAGCCCTCTTCCTCACCTGCCGTTATCAGATACTCCACCCCACAAACCATGAGATGCCCAGCCTTAGCTAATGTTAATGAAGGACAGCATCAGTTCTCTGAGATGCAAATTCACGTTTCCACACTTCTTCCAACATGCTCTTGTCCCTGCTACAGCCAGAAGACTGTTCGCATATCCCAAGCAAAGCGAGGCCTCCCTCATGTTTCTTCGTTTCTAATTTCTCTCATTGTAGCTTAGGGGTTTTCTAGATGTTTGCAGGTATCTGGAGAGACATTAAGTTGAGTCCCACCCATCATACCTGGGAATGTTTAGTTCACCAGTCATAGTGATGGAGCAAGAGGCAAACCTTGCTTCAAAGCTCTCGTGATCACAGTACAGAAGATATGAGGGCAACAGAAATACAGAGATGCTGTTGGGATTTCTATCCCTGAGCAGGGAGCCTGCGGCAGAGCCACAGTGTGTGTTGACCTCCTGCCGACCAGGCACAGCCATGCTACAGCTGCTATTTGTGCAATCTGCCACGTGGCCTGTATTTCAGACACTGCCTTTTTTGAAATCCACACAGCATAATTGATAATTGTGCGAAAAGCCTTGGGGGTTGGACAAGATAATAGCAGTTTTACAAGAGCCTAGAAGACACTGAAAACTTTTATGGTGTTTTTGATGTAAAATTATTATTTTTACCTGCTGTTCAATGCACACAGTAGCTGCTGGCACTGTTTCAATGGTTAGGTGGATGACATGTTATTTTTACATTTTAGCAGTAGTTTCTGGGCCTGGCTCTCACACACATTAGAAGGAGAGAAAGAGGAACAGGGGCTGCATTAAGAAACAGCAAAGCCCCTAATTTGTCTTGCACTGTGGACAGAGCCAAATTTTGTTTGGTTTGCAGTTCCAAATTGGGCTACAGCTCTACTCCCTGCAAGCTTCTGATTGTGTCACTCTTCCAAAATTGTTTCTACAGCACAGGGAAATGCCCAGGGGAATGCATTGAGATTAAGGGCCTTGGTTTGAGATGATGTGGAACAAACCAGCACAGCAGGAGCTTCACCCGCAAGTGTTCCTCCATCTCAAATCAGAACACACCACGTATTTCACACCCTTAGTTGGGGCTTTCCATACTCATGAGTGCTACAGACATAAAATATTTTGAACAATGTGAAAACTGTGGTGCAAAGCGTGGAAAAAAAAAAGGAGAGAGAAAAAGGAATTACTTTTGCAGAGAGCTGAGTCTAATACACATTGGTGACACCATCCAGATTTGAGGCTGCACCTCCAAAGGCAAAGGGCAAGAGCTAATTTGTTAAATTTTTGAATATTTGCATATCTCTTACTCTCACTGCATTGATATCAGATTTGCAACAATCTATTAAAGCTTTCATTTGAATAGCCATTATATGCCTGAGAATGGATACTGGGCTCCTTGGGGGCGCTTAGGAATAAACAAATCATTTGTGGCACATGTGTTGTTCAAGCTTCAAGCAAGGTAAATGGAAAATACAGATTATGGTGCCTCGAGTCCTCTCCATTTTTCCCTCTTGTCAAACATTCCCAGATTCTTCAAAAGGAGAATCTTGCCATATTATTAGTAATAAAATGGCTTATAGGTGAAATTTTGAAAAGATTTAACAATGTTCTTGGCAGGAATTGTGTTTCTCATTACATAAATCTCCAGGCTATCAGGCAAGCCACCACCACAGTGAGCCATTATGTCCTGCTGTGGCGGTGTCTCCACTTTAACAAGGTAAAGATTCAAGGCTTTTTTACTTTCTTGTTTTCCATTCTTATTCCTTCTAAAGAAAAAAACCACCACCTCGAGCCCATAACAAACCAAACAATATATTCATCGCAGAAAAGTCCCCACAGATTCATCTGCACTGGGGCAGATTCAGTCCTCATTTACACCCACAACCCATGAAGGGCCAGGACTGGACAGAGGCCATTTATGGATGGATGGGGGGAAGGTGGGCTCCCACTCCACCTGACTCCTCCTCACTTTGACAATACTGGGAAGGAGACGGAGGCAGATGCAGGCTCCAAAGAAACCAGCACACTGTTCAAAGTCAATCCAGGAGCAATCTGCCTGCTCTTCATTGTGCATCCTGTGCCTGCCCTTCAGAGCAACATAAAAGCTGAAAATGCCACTTAGCTTATGCCAGAACACTTCATGGCCTTTCCCAGACTGCCACTTGAGAAGGATGTGTTCCACAGGCTTTATCCCTGCTACTGATGTCTGCTGCATTTTGACCTGATGCCTAACTTCTCATGGACTGCTGAACCCAAGATGCACATCGTCAAGGGGAAGGTGGGGATCCTTGGTCATCTGCTAACATGGCTTGGAAAGCAAACACAAAGCGTAAAATAAAACCAGATAAAGTGGAAGCCCAGCAAGTCAGATGCTGGATCCAATGCACCTAAATCATAGAATCATAGAATAACCAGGTTGGAAGAGACCCACTGTATCATCGAGTCCAACCATTCCTATCAAACACTAAACCATGCCCCTTAGCACCTCGTCCACCCATGCCTTAAACACCTCCAGGGAAGGTGACTCAACCACCTCCCTGGGCAGCCTGTTCCATTGCCCAATGACCCTTTCTGTGAAGAATTTTTTCCTAACGTCCAGCCTAAACCTCCCCTGGCGGAGCTTGAGGCCATTCCCTCTTGTCCTGTCCCCTGTCACTTGGGAGAAGAGGCCAGCACCCTCCTCTCCACAACCTCCTTTCAGGTAGTTGTAGGGAGCAATGAGGTCTCCCCTCAGCCTTCTCTTCTCCAGGCTAAACAACCCCAGCTCTCTCAGCCGCTCCTCATATGACCTGCTCTCCAGCCCCCTCACCAGCTTTGTTGCTCTTCTCTTCTCTTTAATTTTTAAAATCATCTGTTGAAAAATATTCTGTCAATTGCCAGGCAAATTTCTCAGGTTGATATGGCAACTGGAAACACTCAAAACCAAAAAGCTGAGAAAATATTCTTAAGGGAGAAAAATAATCTCACTCCTGATCAGCAGGGATTTCCATGCTCCATTCCTCAGCTTGCTGTCTTTTAAATTCACTGTCTACAGGAACAGCAATGTCATGAGATGACGTTGATTTTCTTTCCATCATCAGAGGCTGTTTCTTAGAGGCTGCAGTAACACTTTTCGTGTTTTGTGTGATGGATCTACAGTCAGCGTAGCTCTTAGCCTCTCTTCAGCAGTAGCCTGCTAGCATGGCCCAATGCCTCCACCAAAGTAATAATGTTACTCTTTCATTTAACACTGCAATGTGTGGAGGGTAGAGTAGGAAAAGAGGTGGAGCTACTGCTTTTCTGTATTATGACTGTTTCATTTTTATCACTTTTATTCTCAACAGAAAGCTAGTAACAGCCCAAGAGTCCTGATCCCTCCCAAACACATCCTGTAGCATGGCTCAGTTGGAACAGGTCAGCAGCTCACAAGAAGGGAATGGCTCAAACTAGGAAGGAGATCTGCCAACTGGCAGGTTGGCTAGGAATAAAGGAATTACTGACCCATAGGTGTCCAAAGAGCAGCTCCAGGAAGAACGTAAACAGTATTTGCTTAGTTTATGCACTGCCTTTCCTATTCCCAGCCAATTTAGTATGAAACAAGGGAGGGAAATGGTAATTAAGCACCCAAGGCTGACACTTTGGAAGAAGAACTAAACAGGACATTCACATTTGTATGCCAGCTTCTTAAATCAAAAAGATTTAGTGGGGAGAATATGGAGGAGGGGAAAGAAGGACTAAGTTGAAGACAGCATTTCCACAGCACTTGAATGCTGAATTTGCAACTCTAACAGCTGGAATGAAAATAAGTGATTTCAAGAGAAAAACAGATGAGATGGTTAGGAAGTTATCCACCTGCACCTGTTAAGACAGACCAGGACTATACTAGTCTAGTATCTGACTAATAATTTTTTTTTCATTCTAACCTCTTGATTTCAACCTCAATTGCTTAATGAATAATCTTTAATTTACCACTAAATGTGACTTGTTCTGGGTATGCTAAGAATAGTGATGAGCACAGCTGCCAGAGATACTGGACAAAGGATGATAGTGCTTGCCATAACATGCCACAGTCTGTGAAAGGGACCTCCACTGCATTGTTCTAAAGCTTGGGGCAGGCAGAAAGAGGCACCTGCCTTGCAAGATGGAGATGGCTGTGTCCTGTACAGTTCTGGACAAAGTTGGAAGGCTCTCATGTATACTTTGATCTCTATGGAGTTTGACTGGGACACACAAACTTACACAGCCTGGGATTCAAGGACAGGAGGAGACCAGAGTCCTTGAGGCAGTTTTAAGCTTTGAGTGTCTCTGCCAAATCTTGAAAAGCCCCATGCAGCTTCCCGTCACAGCCTCCCTGCTGATTAATTAGTGTCCTAGGACAGGGGGCTGCCCACTGTGACCATGTAAGTGAGGACTGTAGTGGTGCCAAACACCTGGCAGGAGCTTGCTTTCTGGGAGGGCACCTACTCCAGCAGATGAATCCACCAGCCCCCTCTGCTCTCTCCCTCCAAAAATGCTGAAAGCATTTGATAATCATGACAAAGCCACTTGGACCCAACTGACCGTATCTTCTCAAGCCACAGTCCTGCATACCAAATAGAGTCAATTAATATTTAACCTTTTAAAGGGACAAGAGAACATTAAAAAACCCATCTGAGAAAACCAGAGGGAGCAATCAGCTCTTATTTTATATTTATTTTACCTTTTCTTTAAACAAAGGGTTGCTATTCTTTTCTCTACCCACAACGAAGTTAATAGATTTATTCATCAAGTTTTCCAAATTTAGACATCAAAATGATGTTTTTCTCCCACTGCTAATTTTATTCTTAGCAGCACTTACATAAAGGCAAGTATTGCAATCTGACAAAAATACAAAGCTCCTCTGACCTGGAATGTACCAGCAGCTAAAGTACAGGGGAAAGTACAGGCAACTTCTCAACGAGGCTCTCCAAAACAGTAAATCTTAAAATAGAACATAGGGTTTTTAAATGCTGTTTTCTCTCAAGATCTACATCTGACCTATTTGCCTTCGTAGCCTGGACCTGGACTACTGGGCTGTGCCTTTGCATTAACACAGTAGCTGCGGATGATGCTGTGTTTTGCAGGAAGGCCAGGGTTCCTGGCCTCAGTTCAGCAAGCAGCATCTTGTGCCCTTGCAGGGTACATGCTTGTTCACAGAGACCACGTCCGTGCTCTCAGTCTGTTAGGCGTCAGCCTCCTAACCTGTTTCTCTGCAAGCATAGTCATGTTTAGACTTAGGCTGGGCTCCCAAGCGCATACCTTAAGTTTCTATTCTTGCATCTGGCCCAATCTGGATGATTTGGGGCCAGGCAAAGCAAAAGAAGGTTCAGCCCTGCACAATCCTCCAGGTGCTCTGCACTTAGAGGCAGTGGCCAGCAATGAAACGGACAGCAAGCACACAGCTGAGGAGCCATGCCTCAAACAGCACTTCTTGCAGAGCAGGCAACCAGCAAGCAACACTCACTGTGGGGTATCTGCTTTTTCCCATCTTTTCATTTCCCAGACTGATGCTGTTTAGTGTTGGTGAAAAGGATGCTGCCTGCCATAGCCACCTTTGGGCTGCCCGCTAAAGAGCAAAAAATACACCTGTACATATACCGCAGAGGAAGAGCCATAGGGTCAGCTTCAGGATTCAGTGTAGAAAGACACTGAACAAGAGCCAAGATCAAACCTAGTTTTAAAGCCTGCTGAGCACCCAAGACACACTCACACGCAATTACCCCTAGAAGATGGCAACTCAGGGTGGTGTCATCAATGAAGGTGAACCCTCTCCACTTTGTTCATTTCTATGACAGCACCCCATCCTGTGGCATCCTGTGTCTTTGCCTGGCAAAACAAAAACCCAGCCCCCAGTAAAAGCTGCAGGTTTCCACCAGCTTTTGCAAGGCCTGAGTCCCACATATTCCCATTGGCCCTGGTCGTGCCTCATTAGTTTGGCTTAATCAAGTAACGAGCATCGCTCAAGGCTGGGGAACTGCTGTTGTCAATGGGGTCTATTCTCCACTGGATAGACACATGTCACACCCATTAGCGTCAATGGGAGTTACAAATGCACAGCAGAGAAAGGCCTCAATGTGTCTAACGCATATTAGGAAGGAACAGAGGGGCCAGTTCAGCCCTGGGGTAAGAGCCTGCAGCTCAGTCATGCCTTGCAGCAGAGATGAAATTCAACTCTGCTTCAATCCAGCCCCACAGGACAATCACCAAAAACAAACAAAAAGAAAAAACATTATCACCTGGTAGGTGGATGAGTCCTGTGCAAAAACCCCAAGTGCAGGCTGAGAGCTCTGGTGTGTGTGACAGAGAGGTGCCCACACCTGCTGGGTGGCATCGGGGCTGCAGACTTTTTGCAGGGCGGCATCAGGAAATTTTCACTTCTGTGGCAGGTAAGTAGCCCTCAGTCTTTAGGGTGGTCAAAGTGATGTTTCTCAACAGACCAAAAAGAAAAAGAAGGTGCACTGGATAGAGGCCCTGGGGGTATTCAGGGGGGTGCCCAAAATGCAGGCTGTGTGCCAACACCAAGAGCGAGGTGCCACTGCGCCCTTTGCACTGTGTTCAGGCCCCACCCTTAGCTAACAAGAGAGGGGCTCTTCATTGAAATCAGCTTGCTCCTGCCAAGGATCTGGCCTTGTAGGAGTTACACCTGAGCCAAAATAGTCACTGGATTTTTGAGTTTCCCACTTTCAGGGAGGCTTTTTACTGTCCTTATTCTTCTTTCTTTTTCCATTCAAACTGTTACTCATTCTCCCCGAGATTTAAAATCAAATTTAAAGAGTTATTTTGAAAAGGCATTTCTTTAAATATTATCCCAAATTGGGAGTTCTCATATACACTCACACTGTGAGAAGAGTGAGCCTGGAAGGTGTCATAGCACTTATTTCAATGGTTCGCATATCAGAAATGTCAGGTAGTTACACCAAATGGTTTTTAAACATTTGCTTTTCAATTTCTGCTTAAATGAATGCAACTCCATAAATATTACCGTCAGACACTTGGGTCACATCTATCCCTCATGACACTATTTCACGTGTTGACGTGTAAACTAACATGGGGCATGGTCTCCCCTGCATCTGCCTTTCCCATAGAAATTTCCCATAGAACTTCTATGATGTTGGGCTTGACTTATCTTTTGTGAAACAAAAGCTTAGTCCAAAATATGGAGCTTTATATCAGACAACAGGTACTGCACAGGTACTTGTAGAGTTAATAGCCATAATATCTATACCAACAAACTCTTAGCTTTCTCCATATGTTAATTCCCTCTAATCCTGTTATCAGTACAGGTAGTTGGACAAACAGTATGATAATAAATCAGTATTTATAATACATGTCCTTCAGTCCTAGATTAACCATGAGATTTCCCAGTCACCTAGGGATTTGATTTACCTACTGTGTGCAAATCGCCAGTAAAAAGAAAGTATCCAGGAAAAGATATTTGCTCCCGCACTGTATTGTTTACCATTCGCTTTCCCCTTGATCTGTATATGTGTCTGATCTATGCAATTTATTTATTCTAGCCCTTGATGATAGTCTAATACAGGGTCTAAGTATCTGGGATGTTATCAATGTGCAGAAGGACTTTTCTATGAGCATCAGATATGCTCCTTCATGTCTCCCAAATGCTGCCCTTTTCACCAAAATCAAGATTTTAAAAAGCCAAAAGAAGAAAAAAAGAAGAACTTTTCTCCCTCTGTAACTGCTACAGGTGCTTACCTAGTCCTGGATAAATACAGCCCCCTTTCCCGCAACCCACCACCATTTTTTTTTAATTCCTCTCAATGTGTCGTAGCTTTATATGAGGCTAATGGAGCAAGGCAATGCTCAAACGTCAAATTAAACTGCACAGCTCTGTAATCACTCAGACTGACATGGCATAAAAGGATAATTAGTAGTTCATTACATGGAACATTGTTTGTTCAGCTAAATTGATTTCTCTCAGCTGCCCATGTTTTCTGTTTACTTAGTGAGTGCTCCACTGCACATTCTTATTTGTGAACTAGGAAATCCCTTCCCCTGAACTTTTTTTTTTTCCCCCTAATCAGCACTGAGTTTTTAAATATAGTTTGCTGGAGGTAGATGAACCTCCAAAATTACAGACAGGTGCAGGGCAACAATAGCCTGTGAGGAGTGATACGCAGTGCAAAACAGGCTGTGGTTGAGGAGACCTGCCCAAATATCCCAAAAAGGACCATGTACACCCATCTGCTTTGTACATAGAAATTCCTAGCCTGGTTGTTTGCTTTTCAACTTACAGTGAACTTGCCTTTCTCTCATAGTAGAAAGAAAAAAAAAAAAAAAAGTGGTGCTATAATCTCTCAGTGCTGAGAGTAGAAGTTCTGCAACAAAATCTTTAAAATCTCCCTCTTGCTCAGTGGGACCCAGAGAAAAAAAAGAGGAAATTGTTTTAAACATGCTTTTCTTTCTGTTTGCAATTAAGGATGAGGCACAACTACCCAGCTCCAAACGTTTCTAAACTGGCTGCCTCATGAAACCCCTTGACTCAACTTAATTTCAAATCCTGACAGTAGTTACAAGTATATGTGCTGGAGTTATCAACTCCCACACTTCTAGTGTCAGTCGCATTACATTTCTATTTTGATTTAAGCCCTAACTTCTGGAATAATTTTGATTATATTTTAAAAAGTGTTCTTGTTTAGGTAGAAAACGTGATCCCTAATGAGTCAGAACATGGGAGAAAATCAGACAAATTACTTATTTTTTTAAGCCTATTTGAAAACTTCTGCTTCAGTGCTGCCTACAGTATCCCAGCTGCCACCAAAGACACCCACTGCATCCCTTTCCTGTGGGCCTTGCATACTATATTCTTCATGCCGGCATGTTTGAGTTGGAAGCCACGATTGTTTTAACCTGATTTCTGAAAGAAGTTTACGCTGTTTCTCACACTTACCCGGTGAGAAAAGTGGTGCTCACTTTCTCTAAATGTCAGTGACATTTAAAGGCAGGCTCCTACCTTTGATGGCAATACCAGACTAAAATATTCCCATGCCCTGCTGCTTGTTCCAGCCTCCACTCCCCGCTTGGATGTGTTGCCACAACACTGTGAAGTGGATCGAAGAGCTGATGCAGCTGAAAAAAAAATTTCCTTTCATGCCAGTTTATTTTCCGGGAAGATCAGATGCCTCAGCCAGCTCACAACATGGCTCCACAGACAGCTGTTTCACTGTTTAGGAAGGGGACAAGGGGAAGCAGTCAGGATGAGCTGGGGGGTGAGAAGTGTTTTTGCTCAGAGCGCTTGGAGCTAGCAGGTAGTTCAGCCCCTTGCAACACTTCCACTCTGGCTTTACTCATTGTCCCCATGGAGCCTAAGGCAATGCCATGATCCACAGCACATCCTAGCCAGCCATGCCAAAAATCAAAACAATGTGAATGCCATGTAGATCTCTCCAGATTTTTTTTTCCCGTTTCCCATCTCCTCCCAGTCACATGGCAGGGACCCTTTTCACCATGTCCACGCTAGCAAATAATTTTCTTTTTCTACAGATTGATAGCTTCCCTCAGCATCCTTCGATTCATCCCCATCACCTAAAAGCAGAACACCATTAAACTTAAATTCTTCCTATTGTGACCAAATAATTTCCAGCTATGTGCTACAAAGATATCAGGGTCTACCCTTTGGGAATCCATAAGCAGCTCTGAAGGCCATTTCAGTGTCAGCACACCCAGTCCTTCAGCAGCAACACAAGGCATGCTTGCACATCTAACAGCTCAGGGTGATAGGAAACCCTCATCTCCTTTGGAGACGTATATTCCCCTGAGCAGCTATTTCTTCGCTCACTTGGTTCAGGCAGGTTTACAGTCAGTCCCAACAAACCAGTCTGCACAGGGCCACACCACTGGCATGCACTTGCTTGGGCCTGCATGGCTGCATGGGAGGCACCGTGCTTGCTCCGGCTCCAGTGAGTCTCAAGAGACACAGGATGGAGCCATGTTTTCTCCTGGCTAGGGCTGGGCAAGCATTTAATATTTTAGCTGCTGAACCAAAACCTGGTTATAAAAGGGCAGAACAAAACCAGTGTATTCCTCCTATCTTGAAAAGGTGGGGGAAAAAAAAGGAGAAATAAAAGAGAGAGACACTTGTGCTTTATGTAGAGGGATATGATCGATTTGGCTCCTTCTGCCCTGAAATGAAATGAATTACTGTTTGAGAGTAGATGTAAGAAAAACAAAAGATGAAGGATAAGGCTTGAAATATCTTGTCAACGGCCTCTTTCTTCAATTACCAGCTCAACGACAGTGCCTTCACATCAGTGATTTCACTCCAATTCCTTTCTCTGCTGAAACTATTTGAAAAAATTACTTGGAAAAAATGATTTCCATCAGTGATTACCTCCAGTGTGATGGAAACCTCATTTTTCAAATGAGGAAACTGTTTACTAAAAGAAAATAGGTCCAGAGTGCACCCTGACTGCAAATACACGTATCGGTGACACAACTCCCTGTGAGTAAGAATGACATTGCTTGGGGACCACTTCCACCAGCACCTTCTCAGCAGCAATCTAATTCCTATAACGGAAATGGAGGCTTTTTCTGCAGTTAGGCATCATCCTGTCAAGAAAATGTATAATATTTGTGCTATTGCCTTCCTGGTAGCACTGAGAGGCATTTTACTATAAGGCTGATTTCTCTGATGTTATTCTGGGTCCTGCTCTGCCCCTGCTCCAGGCTGCCTAGAGCAGAGTAGCTGCTTACCCACAATATTATAGCTTGAACTAATTCACCTCACTCTCCATCATGTCTTGCCACTTTCTGCAACACAAAAAAAACCTCCTCATCTGGATCTAGCCGGTGCAGAGCATGGGTGAATCGCTGCCATGACCAAGCTGCAGGCTTCCCGAAATGGTAGTGACACTCCCTAGCTATGAGTACAGCTCTGTGGCAGATCCTTCTGATGGAAACCCTGGCAAATCACTGTCTCCTCTACCTGTACTGATGTTTTATTAATTCTCTGGTTCACTCATGACACTGTGGGGCTCTTCTCTGCTACTGTCTGTTTGTCAGAAATGTGGATTTGGGAAATGGTCCTCTTTCTGCTGCAGACCAACTTGAGTTCACACAGCTAAAATCCCCAGCAAAGCGCACTGTGTTTAAATGGGTTTCAGTCATTCCCTTTTTCTTTTTTTTTTTCTGGAAAACTGCTGCATGTAGCCCTTATTACACAACATGTCCCTGGACAATTTGTTCACTGCAAACTAATTGGCTGCAAATAATTTGTTTGATCCAAGACACATCTTTAAAGGAGTTTCCACAGACTGTTCCTGGCATTTAATACAAAGTACCAGTTGTAATGAAATTCTAACCAATCATTAGCTCATCTACTATCTCAGCTATCCGGACTGATTTCTTATTCCAAGAATCCAAACTTCCAAGTGTTTGGACAATTGCACCTTCCCCGTAACTGTCTCCATTTGAGGGCAACTAGCTCATTTGAGTTTGGACACCTCATTGCATAGACTTCTGAACATGTCTGGTCTAGTAAACAGCTCTGCTGAAGCTAGCATCCACCATCCCCACGCATTTCCCAGATCCTACCGTCATTTCAGCAACCAAACTTCTCCTATGGTCGTTTAACCACCCAAAACTGAACAAGCATGTCCCCAAGCTAATGAAGCTAATGAACCCTGGTTTCCTACACATTTACCTCTCATCATTACCTTTGATGTCTGAGGCTGAAGTTCCAGTAGAAGTGTTTGTCATAATTGGGCATTTATATGTTTTTTTCCCTTTCCTACACTGATTTTCTGCAGTTTGAGCCCCTACCTCCAGACTAATTGGAAATCTCTTGAAACCTGTAGGAACTTACTGATCTTTGAGACCTTTATGTTCTTGTCACATTCAGATGAAACCAGCAAATGAGCTCAAAAGTCATTAGCAGGGGATACAAAGATGGAGACAGACAGCACACCTTTACAAGCCTTTGATCCCACACGAAAACAGGCAAGCAGAGACCACGGTGTTGAGCGCTGGGACTCCCACTGTGACACCTCACCTAGGCAGGGACCGTCCACAAGACTGGGAGAGGGATGCTCATAGACACCAGTGACAGTCCTCTCTGACCCACCTAAAACAATCCTTTTTATAGCATCTTTCACAGAGCTAGTGTGTAAATGAACTACTGCCACTAGGTATTGCACTATTGTAAACTGCCTTCATTTGACAAAATTAACTTTTATTTTTTGCCATTGACTAAAAAAACCTGAAAGTAGAATAGAATCCCCTTTCTCTTCTTGCATACTTGACAGAGATGCACATGCTAGTTTCTTGGCAGTCATCTTCCACAGTGGCTGCTTCATCTAAATTCTTGTACTGGAGATTGAATGATATTGAGTAAGAAAAGGTTTGTTACTCTTGCCTTTCTTTTAAGCTACTGGATAATTTTCACACTCCAAAGATTAACACTAAACCTTCCACAAAATTTCCAGACCAATAAAGAGACACATACATCAAAAAAACTCATTCAAAACAGATTAGTATGTACCAGGTAGACTGGAGTGAACTTCCAAGGATAATTCAGCACTATCACATAAACGTTGACTGAATCCATAAGATTTTGTTTGCAGACAGGTGACGAAAAAGCAAAAGTTCAATCACTGGTGAGAAGCTGCTTTGACATCAGCAGAGCCAAGGATGAGAAGATTTACAAAGTGGAATAAACCCACCCTAAGCTCTTCTGACAATAAACAGTTGATTTTGAACTGGTACCTCTAAAGAACTTTGGCTTTAGCTGAAAAGTTCTATAAACCAGATGTAAAGCTCACTAGTGAGTAGTTATTAAACACTGCCAACCACAAAGACACCTCTCCACATAGTATTCAGCTCCCTCCTGTCTCTGGAGCACTCTGCACACAACAGCAATGCTACAATGAATGATTTTTCTCATGGTGAAGCATACATAATTTCATAATAAATGCATATCTGAATCTTTGAGAGTAGAGTTGCCATCCACTCTATATAGTGGAAGTTGAAGAGGAACTAATTAACCTCCCACTTCTACATTCTTTCTTACTTACAGTTATTAAAAAGAAAAAAAAAATACAGCTAGATATCCAGCAATCTCTTTGGATAGAGTCCATCCCATTTGCTCCTTCTAAAGGACTGCTCATCCTGAGACCTGCAAGCAAGTTCCTCTTCCCTACTTCTTGTCCAATGTACTGCTTACTGATGTGAGAGAATATCACTTTTATAATCACATTATAACTAATGAAGTGTTCAAGCAAATACTAGCACTTCTGCATCTGCTGTGAAGGCTGTATGAGAAGCAAAACTAAGTCTAAAACAAACCTAAAACCACCATGACCCTTCTAGGACCAGGCAGTGGAAGCTCAAGTCAGACATTGAGGCTTGTTGGTTCTCCCAGTTTTAGACACCAATTATACAAAAACTCTCACACGAGTAATGTCATGAATACAAATGGTGTCTCTGAAGCCAAGGGAGCTTTTCATGTCAATAGATTTTAAAAGAAAACACGAGGATTTACAGGATTAGGGCCTGAAGTTCTTGGCTTTATGTCTTTCAACAGAGTTGTACAGTGCCAGTTACACTCAAGAAATGCTATCATTTTAACAGGCCCAATGCTGTCAAATGCCAAGAAATTTGCTGGAGATGAGATTTTGGGTCTTCTTACTTGGACAACCTGATGAAACAGGATTAAGCTCCAAATGAGCCAGATTGCAAATTGAGGCTTTAAAGGTCAATGATCCTTATTTTCTGGCTGTTGAAAGCAGGTGTTTGCTTCTCTGACTTTAGCTTCTGACCATAGTAATTTTTAGCCATTATGGATATTTTCGTCTAGATCCAATATATAAAAAAATGTTTACTCCTGTATTCAGTTTATAATAGAAGATTTCATCCCTGATTTTAGAAAGAGCTTTCTAGGAAAGCAGCAATGGCTAATTGCTTCTGATGGTACTGTGTTTAGTTATATACTAGTTAAGAGTTACGCCTCTGGAAACTCGCATAATAAGATATAAAAAATGCCCCAACAGACATAAAAATCAACGAATAAATACACACTCTCTGTACCCCCCAAGAGGCCTAGTTTGGAAATAACCCAAGGAATAACTCTTTGAGCTCCCAATCTGATTTCACGGTGTCATTGCTAGATCTTTTCCTCATCAATTGCCAACATGCTACTAGTCAAAGGATTTTGCATCCAGTGTAGGTACATGATACAGTAAACTGCAGTGGGATCATCCCCAAAGCTTTCTTTTTTTCTTGTTACATGAAAAATTAACTGCAAACATTTGATCAATGATGAATCTGCTGATTCAGGTTTGGATTAATAAAATTAAAAACTAGTAAAATTTAATTAGAAAGAAAAACCCCATATAAGTCAACATGCACTTGCAGAATTGCTTATTTTGGTTATAGATAGAGAATTAAAATTCTCTTTCTTCCTTACACTGCAACAGAAATGTTTTTTGGGGGCCTCCAATTTCTGGCAAGCAGATTGAGGCAGAGGAGAGAGGGGCATATGAGAGTGTAGAAGGCACACAGGATGCAGACTCCAGGAGTTAGGAAATGGGAGTTACAGAGCAAGATGGCCTATTTTTTATACTCTTTAATGTGAGGCCTGTTTTTTTAAAACCTCTCAGCGGGAATAGCGAAGTTTTCCAAGTGATTACCTAGCAACAAAACCCAGAAAAACATTTGCAAGGCAGTTTTGCATCACTGCCATCCCTGGAAGAACTAACTTGTTGAAGGCTGAATTTGCTATGGAGAGGGATTGAATGCTCTGTTCTTATTCAGAGTGCTGAGACATACAGTCCTCTCACTGAGAACAGAAATTCATTAATGCACATACACACACATTAAGTGTTGCTTTGGGGGTGTTCTCAGACAGTTTTTGGATCACAGGGGTGTGGTTCCAACTGAAAACCATGTGAAAACAAAACAATTTCTTCTTTTATAGTATATAATTCTGTGTCATAGATTGTGTTTACATACACTTTATGCATGATGGATAACAGGATCGATATTTAATCCAAAAATCTATTCTTAAGAATATTTAATTTCAAACTTAAATAGTTTTTATTTTAAAAAAACCTTCTTTAACGGAGCAGGTCACCTTTGCTAGATCTGTTTGAAGTCACAGTGAACAGCCTGGCTTAACACACCACACATTTTCACTAAACTAAATTGTCTTCATTAGTACATTTACAAAACAAAGAGATTTGCTTAAAAATCATCTTTTTCTTGTAAGTTTCCTCATCTTCTCTTCCCACTAAATGCAAGCTTTCATGTCCACTTTAGCTTTCATGTCATCTCTGGCTGTAAGAACTAATGGGAGTAAGACCCTACAGAACCTGCTACAAAGGGTCTGCCCACATAGTGCAAACCCTCGCTTTCTTAAACATCCTCCAATTTGCTCACAGCACCATCAACAGCCATTCCTTCTCAGTGTGCATAGACACCAGTTCAGAGCCCAGAAACAATATGACCATGTCAGTGCAGCAGTATGTTGTATGAACAAGCCCAGGTTCTTGTTAAGGTTAATCAGTCCAGTTGCATCGCTGCACTGACTTGTGCGTCAGGTTTTTATTAGCACCACTTCTAAAGTTTCTGTATCATACCGCACTGAGCAGTGTAATCAAATAGTGAATTTATTTTTCCCTATTTAATGGGCAGAAAGACTACAGATGTTATTGAGCAGGAAAAAAATCACTAAGTAATTTCTCTATTAGCTGGACATTATTAAATTTACACATTCACCTTCACTTACTGCTATTAAGGTTGGGATACTGCTAATGAGTGAGCGCCATGGCTAACACAAACACAAAAATACAGTATGGCATTTAACCTCAAAATCTTCCCAATCCAAGTTACAGATGCACTTTTGAGAGGCATTAGTTATTGTCCATAATCACGTAAGACCAGGGACTGAAGAAAGAAGAGAATTTACTGAAGGGTATAGATTTAATCCCACATTGGTTATACATAAACACTACACAACTTTACATATGCTCATCTTGCAGGATTGTTTGCATCTCTTATTGCTGTGGGAATTTTGCAGAGCTTCTAAATATTTCCTGGGATATTTTTGACTATTACTACTTTGTTGCTTTTCCTATCTTTCACCAGATAGTGAAAACATTTGGAAGTCCACAGGGCTTGTAGTGAACAAAAACTCACTCATGAGTGTTCCCATTTTATTGGGAAACGTTTGCAAAAATAGAAGCTTTTCTTTTTTTGTCTTTGCAGCTAAATAAACAGTTAAACACTGTGCTCTTAAATCTTCCTAAAGTGTTCCTAGATCTTGGGGAGCATTAATGCAATCACAGGTTTGTGACACAACCAGTAGAGGTTAAGTACTCCTACACGTTCCGTGGGAGGACTTGCTGCTCCTTTGCTCCCAGCTTTATGCATTGAAGCCAGTGCGGGTATCAGGCACACAAAGCTGATGTGAGTGAAGAATCAGGCCCTTTATCCCTATGTCATTCAGAAGATCCTGCTTTGTCGACCGTGGTTACTTGCACAGCCAATGCCTGAGCTTGCAAGCATAAGAGGGAGGACTGACCCTTAGAGTCCTCATTTCTCTCATTTGATCTCAGCAAACCTTTCATCCTGCCACTGCTTCCCCTTGTGTTGTGTCTCATCTTTTTAACATCTCTGTGTAACCTTGACTTAGTCACCATTCACAAGGCTAGCGAGGGCAAATGCAATCTATGGAGGGGTTGCTTTCCCCTCCCAAATCATCTTCAGTATTACCCCACTCTGTTCCTTGTACTCTGATACATTCATTTTTCTTCCAAACCGTCACCAGGTGGACAGTGGTTGTCAGGCTGAGATGGAAAGATGGGTCTCTCTCAAAAATCAACATTTCTGTGGAAGGTACACTGCTGTCATTCATGGACAGCAAATTTGTGGCTGAATGAGTTACACTATCAAAAGTCTCTTACCGCTACCTTGTTGTAGGGAAGACAACAAACATCATACATACACCTGCAATTTCTGTGCTTTCTACCATAGACTAATTTAAGATCACAGGTCAGCATTATAAGTACTGAATATGTGGCCTTTAGACATAGCTGTATCTGCAGTGGGATGCTACACTCAGAAAGGCATATTTTGGAGCGGCCAAATTTGTGTAGCAATTACAGTAAGGGCCTGGAAGTCTTAGATTCTTGGCTACTACTCCTTTTTTTTTGTATCAGTGATATAAAGCTGGTAGATAATTTATGGAAACATAGTAAAACAAAATCCTTAAGCTAAAATATGTATCTGATGACTCATGAAGCCTGAAATATCTGTGATCTAAAGAGCTGAATATAAGCCTTTTAAGAAAAGCTTATTAGGAACACACAAACTATAGGTCACACCTATGATCATTACTAGCCTGAGACAGAGAAGTGATAAATAGATATGTAGAAAAAGTCAGGAACTGCCTACAACCGTATCTGTTCTGTGTGTGGAGCACAGGAGGAAGATGCCACCTTTTTAACAGGATGCTAGCGTTGGACTGGAATTAAGGATGGGACAAGGTACGTACCAAAAATAGGCATTTTTGCAACAAGAGTTGTATGCAACACACTGAAACATACTACAGGACCTAGTTGAGAAGTGGCATGTACTAGTGTACGGCATTCAACTCTGAGGTCCTCAACATAAGGACGTGGACCTGTTGGAGCAAGTCCAGAGGAGGGCCACAAAGATGATCAGAGGGCTGGAGCACTTCTCCTATGAAGACAGGCTAAGACAGTTAGGATTATTCAGCCTGGAGAAGAGAAGGCTCCAGGGAGACCTTATAGTGGCCTTCCTTAGTACCTAAAGAGGGTCTACAAGAAACCTGTAGAGGGATTTTTTTAAAAGGGCATGTAGTGATGGGACAAAGGGCTTTACACTATGAGGGTGGTGAAGCACTGGCACAGCTTGCCCAGAGAAGTTGTAGAAGTGTTCAAGGCCAGGCTGGATGAGCCTTCGAGAAACCCGATCTAGTGGAAGGTGTCCCTGCCCATGGCAGAGGGGTTGGAATTAGATGACTTTTAAGGTCCCTTCCAACCTGAACAATGCTATGATTCTATGTTAAACTTATCTAATATTAGAAAAAATAGAAGACAGAGACAAGAAACTCACTCAGATATTCTTCTGTCAGTGCCATGACACAGAACTTATGGACACAGCCTTCCCAGGCTCTTCCCTTAGATAAAGTCTCTGGGATCCACTAGGCTTGGCTGAAAAAAAGGCATTACATTGATCTTCCTCCTTCCACTCTTTTTGTTGGAACATGTTTACAAAACTTGCTAATAATTAGCATCTCTGGAATGTTAGTCTTGCCAGGAAATTTAGTTCAATTTGGCTAATAGCTTCAGTTGTTACTGGGGAGGAACGAGTGATATCCAGATCTGACTAAATAATATTTCCTTAGGAAATCAGACTTTAAATTACACATGACATTCTACAGAGGCTAGCTCAAGAGCAATCCCAGAAAAATAATGGGATAGTTTGTTCACTATTTTAATAACAGGTAATTAGCGCCAAGGACGTAATTCATACCAGTGTATTTTTGACACAAGTTAGGAATAAGCAAACCTGTCTGGGAGACATTTTGAGGGAGGGAGGGAGAGGTAGAAGGACTATGGGGCAGGCTCATGAAGACAGTTTGTTAAAATAGGGTTCTTGACCCTACTGTAAGTGAAATTTTGAGTTAAAACTTCTATTAAAAGGAATCATATAGCATACACTTTATATAACTTGATATTGTCTTTGTGATGGGTACAATTATTAAGGGAGAAATTAACAGGAAGCCTTTTAAGAGATATGGAAAAAAAAGTGAGAAATTTTTCCCCTATGGTCTGGCTGCATTTAAAGTTTTTTACCTACAGCCTGGGTGATGATATACAATTCTTACTGATAAAGTTTCAGCAGACATCACCAAGATTGGTTACTATTACAGAGTGAGCTGAATCTCCTGGTCAAATGAATGTGATTCAGTTTGGCTGCATTTAATACAGCCAAATGCAAGGTGATACATCTGGGAACCTGGAGGGCAGATTACAACTATAAGATGGAAGATTCTGTCTTGGAAAAAAGTGACCCTGAGTGAAACTGAAAAAGTCAGTGGAGATAACAGCTTCAACATGAGCTCTCAATGCAAAGCTGCAGGTAAAAGGGTCTTCTTAGTGTATGAAAAGGAAGGTATCAAGTTAGAGGTGGGGAAGCAATCCTGCCTCAGTAGGAAGCTATACAGAAACCATGATAGCAACATTATGTCTAGTTTGGAAGTCCACTTGTGTATCTAGAAACAGTAGAAAGATTTCAGAAAGGAACCACACAAATAATACAGGAGCTGGAGAACTAGACTTATGGAGGAAGACCTAAGGAGCTCAGTGCAGTGCATTCAGGTCTTTGAGGACGAGAATAGGAAGTTACTTGGTCATTATGAATGTTGTTTGAAAAGACTCTCTAAGAAAACAGGCAATTTCTGCTCCAAGAATCAATTTTGGCAAAATCTGTTGCCACAAAAGCACAGCAGAGCCTTCTGGGTTTCCAGGGAAGACAGTGCTACCAGCATCTCCTGGGAATGCATTATGCCTGATAAAAATAGACACTGGCAGGCGATATCAGTTTCACTCGGGCTCCATTTAACAGCAGAATTATTGTATTTCACCACAGAGAAAGACTGTCAAAAGAGACTACCACACTGCCATACTCAAACTTTTATCTTCTAGCCTTGTATTGACTGCTAAGAAGAGCAGGCCTGCAAAATACTGGGTGTTTTCAGCTGTAATATTTTTAGTATTATTATTATTTTTATATTAATTTTTATATTTCATTTTATATTCATTTTAGTGTCATCATTCAATTTATCCCAACTTATCCACTCTGTCCTTAGCAATATGTGTATCCATAACTATATGTAAATACAGTAACATATATCAGCTAAAGGAGATTTTTATCTGAGAAATTATTTTAACGGTACAAATCTCTTTGTAACAGTCCTAGACCTGCACATATAGGGGGGAGGCGGGAATATTTCATTGATGTTGCAACATGGAAATAGGCTTTGGAGACCTTGCTGCTGTTAGTTTCCTCCCCCTCTCAACTATCACAATGAACAGAAATCATAAGCTATAAATTCAGCAATTACCCTGTTTTATAACAAGTTAACTGAGTTAACTCTATTTTCTAACTCTGTATGCAAGGGTCTACTTTCACTTCTAGAGAAATCAGAGGGGTTCAGGGGAAGTTTAGGGTAGCTTGCATGACTACCTATAAAAAAGCCACTGGAACATGTATTGCACATAGCAGAAACTCAAAATAGTTGCTGCTAACTGATGCTCCCGATTTTGCTGAGTGATTTGCAGCTAATCCCCAAATACTTGCACTGGTGTGGATAACCCCACCCACTAATTACCTGGAAAAAAAATATCCCAGGTCAGGTGTTCCTCCTGCAGCAATTCCTGGCAGCAAACATAAACCAGACATTGTTTCCTGGCAAGCTGTATATGACGCATCATGTTGCTATATGAGGGAAGAGATATTTTTCCATGTTTACTGCCTACTGTTAAACTTGCATAACAAAATGCAGTCTCTTGAATTTTCTCGGCAGAGAGAAGCTGTTCAGACCTTTCAGTCCCTAGGCTGTCCAAACTTTTTAGGAAAGCTGGTGACTGCTCCCTTGTAAAAACAGGTCAGAGGCCTTTAAAATAAACCTCTCACCTAAAACTGTTTACCTTCAAGTTCCAGGAGTTAAAGGGATCCCTTCCTGCCCACCCATTAAGTATTATTTTCACAGCCTGCATGAAATGCAGCACTCATGGCTCAAATGACCTAATGGCAAGTCTTCCCAGGCTCCCCTGCACAGAGGTTTTGCTAGTCTGGACTCAGGGTCCAAGTCCACTCATACCCTCACGACTGCCTGGTAGAATTCAGCAGATCACTCTCTACACTTACATTTCAGAGACAGTGGCATTTTGGATACCTGGAAATTATGTCAATTGAATGCACTGAGCTGTGTTCAGCCTGGTGCCTGCCTGTGCCTCAGAAAATTGCTGCAATTTTACAGGCTGGCTCATTCAGCAAGGGTTACCCAGCTTTTCATGGAAACACTGCAAGGATTTCACAGAAGATGTTCATAAATTGTTGTTGAACTCACTTCTTCAGATCAAGAAATGTGAATGCTTCACATGCCTGGGTTTGGAAACTGAAATGCTTTCCTGTGTTTTAACTCTTAATGGCATAGGCAGAATGAAGGCAGCTGAAATGCCAAAGTTTTAGTGGACATAGCCTTGAGTTTTCTTTAGTTGAAATCAAGAACTAAAGCAGAATAATGTTTGACTGCTCAGAGGAGAATTGGTGATTGCATATTTCAAGCATATCTTTGAACAGTCCAGTTCTGTTAGAACGCCTACAGTTACATCTATCTGCTTTCCCTGAAAGAGAAATTCAAGGGAACATGAGGACCAAGAAGAGATTACATATGACAAAAAAGAATATTATGAAGTGAATGTCTTCAATATTTTTGACTTTTTTTTTTTTTCTTCTGTCTGTTGCCAGGGAACCTCGAACATAGCCCGCACAGGAACCTTCCTTGGATTTATTTCTTCTAATAATCCTAATTGCAGCTCAGTTGGTGTGTGCAAAAATCCTTCTCCTCATTTAGCAAAATGAAAGGTTCCATCAGAGCAAGCACATCTGCATGTGCTAAAAATGGAAATGCAAGAGCAATGCAAAATCTATTAAACAAATATTTATTTTGGGGGAGGGGCAGGAATCTAGAAGTGCCAGGGCTGAACCACATCAAAATGAGGTAGATGAAAGCCTGCATCAAAAGTTTTTCTTGCCAAAGAGATGTGCCCAATATCGCATTGTTGTACTGTAGATCTGGCGTTATAAAAAGTGTTCTTTAACTACGTGATCCAAAAGGTGATGTACATAGTGGAGGCTAGCACTAATATGGGAATGTCAGAATACCCATACACATAGCCAAAAGCTGAGGAGAAGAAAAAAAAAAAGACAGAAAACAGCCACATTTCACTCAATTTCCTATCTATCAGTCATCCTGGGAGCCATCAATCACTTTCAGCTGCCCTCTCCCTGGAAGGCCAAACCAATTTCTTCAGCAATCCATGTGCTATGTGTAGGGCTTTCCAAGCAGTGATTTCAGAAGTTCTTAGGACCATGCATGGCCTTCCAAGCATTAACTAAATTTTGCAAGAGAAAAGCGTAGGTACAAGTGAGCTGGCTTGAGCTGCACCCTGACACCAAGAGTCCCTCCCCAAGCATGTTTCGTGTGTGCATGTTGCCAGATATAGGGAAAATCCTCTTGCTGGCACACCATGACCAGTTTTGATAGTGGCGATATTATCATCAGAATAAATAAGTAAGATTTCTGCAGTTCAAAACTGATCTGCCCTGGAAAAGTAATTTATCTTCAAAATAACACATAAAGTCCTGTTTCTGCAGAGAGAGAAACCCCTCAAAAATGGAGAAGAAGAGACTGAAAAGTTCAGAATTCCAGCACCTTGATTCCTGATCAGTTTAAATATTTAGGAAACAAAGAAATAAACACTCTTACCCCCTTAATTACACTTACAGCAATGCTCAGTATTTCTCCGACTACTTCCCTTCACCTGGAAACTGCCTGAACCTGCTGAACTCTTTAAGGACCAGCTTGTTATGCTCAAGAGTCTGTTTTGTCTTTCATAGTCTTTGCCTGTCTGGCCATAGCAATCACCGTGTACTGTATCAGCAATAATCAGACTTATTGCTGATGTAAATCAGATTCTGTAAAGCTCAAGATACTATTTATCCTTGCATGTTATAAAAGCTGAACTGCTACATGCACACACTTAGCATATGAGAGCACATCATGTAGGCTGAACTGTCACATATTTTTGATACCTTCATTTACTCTGCAGTTCATTCAAAAAGTGTGGTTGCCTTAGAAACCACAAAAGTGCAGCATAATTCTGAGATAAATCCCACTGATGGAATCACTCAGCAGTGGCTCAGATGTACACAGTATTTTCATAAATCCAAAACGATATATTGCACTGGGGCTGAGGGGGAGGCAGGAGGGCAGAGAATTTCCTCGTTTAAAAATGGGGGTAGAGAGAGGTGGCTGATTACCCTTTTGAAGATGACAGATCATTGTATCACATTACATGCTCAGGTAGCCTTAGCCTGGGAAATGCCCATGTTCCGCAGGTTAAGCCTGTGGGAAAAGAGGAGGCTTTAGATGATGGGGAGAGCTCAGAGTCAGAGCAGACAGTGGTATTCTGGGTCAGAATTTCCCTGCAGCTCTGGAAGGATGAAGAAAAGCAATATGCATGTCTCTATTTCCAGATGTTCCTTACAGAATGGGCTCTCTCTCTGCCTGCTTCTGCTGAAGGCATTTCCCCATCCATGTGAAGTGCTTTATTTAGGAAGTATAAATCTGCTCCCCTCCTCTGCCCCCGCTTCCCTCAATGCCAAAATGCTGAAACTTGTCTGCACCAAGGTGATGATTTCCTATCTGAAGAACATAAAGCAAGCTCCCAAATGGAATGTGACCTCCTCCAGCTAGTAAAAAGTTTATAACCAAGGACAAAAAACCCCAATAAAAATAAAATAAAGCAAAAACTAAAATCAGGGACCTCAGCTGGTCTAAATCAGCACTGTGTAACTCCAGTGGAGATTGCCTCAGGCAGAGGTGGAAACTTGGAGGCATTTCCAGTACATGATGGCAAGTTTATTGGAAGTCATTAAAACACAAGTTCTATTCTGAAAATAAATAAATAAATAAATATTCCAGAGTTCTCCCAGGACCATTCTCCACTAAGATCTCTTCAGTGAATCACTGAGGCTCAGATATGAACTGCTAGAACTTAGTTCTGGTTTATTTGGGTACATTAACAAAATAATTTGCACTCACTGTGGCTAATTTGTGGTTTAGCATGTATGAACATGAGGTTTCATTACCTACGCCTTATTGTATTGCTCCTTCCCATTTGTCCTATATGCTTGCTTTTGGCTGCCAGGGCATACTGGAAGAAATTTAAAAACATATCCCTTGGAGGAGTGTGAAGGACCCCAACCTTTCATAATTTTATGGCATGGGAATGTCATGTTTTTGGTCTGGTACTTTGAATGCAGCCACATTACCTGAACAGCCAGCAGAGGTACTGCTGCGTGCTGGTTTATACCCATGGCATCTCCAGTAGTTTCAGCAGGAAGCAAGACTGTTGCTAACTTAATGACACACACAGCTGACAAAAAAAAAAAAATAAAAATTGATTTTGTTCAGAACAATGACTGCCTTGGTTCCTGAATTGCAGCAGATCGCTGAATCTGGTGTTGAAAGGGAACAGGAGAGTATGGCTTGAAGCAGGAGCTGAGGAAGATTTGGAAGAGGGCACTGTAGCCACGAGATACTAAAACCTGATATATTTCTCTAATATTTTACTCAGCTAGGTTCCTGCTTAACCAGCCAGAGGAGAAATCTAATATCATCTACAGCAGTAAAGTTCATCCATGGCTTGAAGTCTGCACCTAACACATAGTTTTGTTGAGTGCAGCTGTCCCAGAGGCCAGTTTATGCTGTAAACCAGAGCAGAGATCCCAATGACCCCTTCTGAATTAAAGGCCAAAAGAACCTCTGTAGATGCTCAGCTGCATTTGACTGTTAATGACAGTAACTGGCTTCAATATTATGAACATTAAGCCTTGAATAAGTACAGGAAAGTCAAAGCAGCATGTATAAGAGAAGGAACCACTTGCAAAAAAAGGTTGAGAAAATTCAAATAGTGCTTTATTTAAAATAAACAAAAGAGCTGATCCTTCTCTTTGATCTCATCCACCCTTTCCTCCCTCAGAAAATAGAGAAAGACCATACAGAGACCCAACCATGCCAACTAGGGGGGGGGAAAAAAAAAAAGCCAGTCACCAAGGTTAATGATTTACTATGAGCTATTCACTTCACAAGACACTGATGCTAAGTTTTGTGTGTAGATTCTCTACATTTGTAGACAGCTCATCCATGAAAGATCGCAAAGCACTTCCCAAAGCCTCTTGCACTCATTTCACATCCTCTGACTTGCTACCAATGATGAGGAAAGAGCCATGCAGCTTCACATTCAGTCTGAAGAAAATTACCTTCCGGAACTATAACCAGAAACAGAGAGGCTGAAGTAACAGTCATTAGGAAAAGCCTAGAGAGCAAGAAATACTCCCCAGAAGGGAGATAGCTTGGAAGGGTAAAAGTTGTCATGGATCTACTTATATATGAGGTCCTTCTGCCGATCAGATAGCATCTAGAAGTGCAGTTTACCCCTCAGAGGGATCTGATTTCAGCCACAAGATTACTGGATTTCCTTTTTCCTTGGTGCAGACTATATCTGGAGATCAAAGCCCTGCCAGGAGCTGGTAAATAGTATATTCTCACTTTGATGGATCTGTAACTCCTGTGAATGCGAACACAGCAAGAGGAGAAAACATCCTTTATGTGTCACTTCCCATGTTGTTTCAGCCACTTATATTGCTGGCCAGAAGAAACAGATTTAAAGGGCAGATTTAGTCAAATTCTGCTCTTTGTGCTTTTCCTCTGCTATTATGGTGCTTATTAAGGTTGATGAGGGACCTATTCCTTTGCTCTCCCCCTGCTTCTGCTCTACTCAGTCACCCTCTAGGCCAGGTAATATATAACTCCATTCATTGTGATGCTAACGAGTTCTATTTAGCTGTATTTAACGGGATATCATGACTCCACGAGATGACCTTTCACTCCTGGGAAGTAGTTTTAAATTTGATCCACAGCAAAGGAAAATCCCTCCAATTCATTGGCTGTGAAAGGTCACAAGTGAAATGTGTTCTGATGGTATCTGCTCATGGTTTAGTTCTCAGTATACCTGAGCACCAAGCTGGTCTGAATCAGCTTTTGTCCTGACAGTCTGAGTACCAAGCACCTTAAGACAGCACTGTGGAAAAGGCATCCAAGCACCTGGCAGTGCCAGTCTGTGTGGACTGTGCTTGGGGAGGAGATGTCCCACTGAACCCAAAGCATGCGCTACCCAGGATGAAATGCAACCGTCCTACCCAGCCCAATTTGATATTTTGACATTCCAGTTACAGTAACGGTTTTCTGATTATATCAAGAATTCAATTATAATTCAGCATTGGGTAGAAACGCACAAAGCTCTCATGTATACATAAGACAGCGATGCGATAGAATATGCTTGTAAATACAGCTTCCAGGACAGAAATGGATAGAAAATAAAAAAAAAAAAAAAAAAGCACTAAAACTGTATTAACACTGTGATATTAAAACTTCACTGGCACCTCTTCTCTTTGCTAGTGAGTTAGTACAAACCATTCAGCTTGGGATTTCAAAAGAAAACACTGCCAAAATATTAATCCTGCCCTTTCTCTCTCCTTTGTGGCCAGTACCCATGTGAAGCATATGAGCTTGTTTATCTTTTCTCACCAAAAACATGTGGCACTTTGATATGGTGTAACCTGTACAGGGTGGGAAGAAGTGTCATCTCACTCATTTCTCACTATTTAATGTTGGTGTTATAGCAAAAACTACAGCAGTCAGTCAAAACAAGCAAGTCACCCCACAAAAGCAGCAAGAAGGGAATCTTTCTAGAAGCTTTCAATTAAATAGAGAGGGGAGAAGTACTGTCAGCCCACTTTTACAGCAAGAATAAGGGAGACCCAGGTGGCAGAAATTACTTTTTCTATCACACCAGCTTGTGCAAAGTTCAGATCCCAAATTGGGCACCCTTCTCCCAAGCCTGAATCACCCTTCCAGCTCATAACAGGTGTATCAGATGTAACAGCAAACAGAACTTAAAAACAATAAAACACAACAAAACCAACCTTACAAGGGGAAAGCTTAGTCATGATGTTGTGTCAGAAAAGCAACCCATTGTGGTTGCTCTGGTCAGATTTGTACAACTGTGAGCCTACTGCTAAGTTATTAAATGAGATCTCTGCACTTAAAATACTGAGGTGTGACCTGATAGCAATCTGAAAAGACTTCCCCTTCCTGAAAACCTTAGTACACTTTCAAAACCCTGCTCAGACTAGGATATTTGAAATCGCCTTAGCTAATACGAGAGGAAATAGAACAGCCATCTACACCTGCTTATATATGCCCTGCCTATATAGCTGAAGAAAAACATACTCAAAAACTGAATACTGTCAGTAACTGTCCCCCGTCCCCCCACTAACTTCTGACCGTAAAAGCACAGGAAAAAAACGCACAAGGGAATGCCAAGCAAGCAGCCTCAGGACTCAGAATAAGATGTCTTGCTGCCTTCAGGGTGTTGTAGTTAAGATGAGCCTGCTGTCTCAGGATAGTGAGCAGCCAATCGCTGTTGCTAACAGCATGTGGATATCTCCTTGCTAAGGGAGCAAATGACAGCTACAGGGAGCGAACATAGAGGAGCAGGGTAAACATCTTTTGAAGTACAGTAGCCTATGGGCAGAAAGGATTGTGTGCCTAAAAAAACCTACAAACCATTATTCATCTCCCCTAGTGCCAAATTCATTCATGGATAGCATGCTCAAGTCTTCCCCCAAGATACACTCAGTTCCCAGTAAGCTCTCTGGAGTTGTCCAAGGAATGAGCACATCTGGGAGTTATCCCATAAGAGAGTCCTAAAACAAAATCCACCAAAGACTCCTGTATTCAGCCACATATAAAAACTACACTCAGAGCAAAGTGCAGAGAGTGAATTGCTGCTGCTCTTGATTGATGGCCAGAGTGACTTGCACCCAGCATAGGGAGAAGCAAAAATCAGGATGCTATGTATCTTCTTAGACTCACTCTAAGTTAGACCAAATTCAGGATGATTCTAACCTACATCTTTGGTACAGCACTGGAGCAAGAAAGTGCAGAGCAAAACAACTCCAGCTGAGGGCTCTCAAGAACCTTAAGTTCAGCCAAGTTTTGTGGTTTTATGCAGAAAACAGACAAAAAAACCCACAAAACCCCCACCATCAAACAAAAACCAAACAAAACAACAGCACAACAAGACCTAGTCCAACTGTGACCCTACCTTTGTACTGCAGTCAGAATAAACCAACCTAAGTAGACCAGGGAGACCCAGCCCTTGAAGTTTTTGACCTAAAATTCAGAAGAAATTCACGGGGAATTGAGTTGATAAAACACACCTGCAATAACTTCTTTTGGAAACATGCCTCAGCTGAGGTACCTGGCTTCACTCCCAACACTTACAAACAATCCCCGATGTCAGAGACTGCTGTTTAACAGACAGCACCCTTTCCAGGGGGTTCTAAGAAAACCTAAACTGACAGATTTCTTTTTTTGAAACACTGTAATAACTTATAAAGCTGTCAAAGTGGTTTTTATTATTATTATTTAAAACACGGTACTATGTAAGTCCTTGTATGACAAATTTTACCCAGCAGCTAATTTTTAAAGTCAAATGATAAACTTCAGAAAGCTGAGAATGCATAGAAGCTCCAACACAGCTTTAATTAGAGGTTTGTAACCACGTACAGGTAAATTACTAAAATGTGTTTGTTAGAAGCTCTTAATTGTTAAAACATCACAACATCTCTGCTGTGTTGGTGATAAAATGCTTTTATGCTGCTGAACAGATATGTCTTCCTAATACAGACTTCAAAACCAAAATCATCCTAATGAGTCATATGGCTTTTGTGCCTCCACTGCCTTTTACTTATAAACAGTAAAGTTATTTAAGGTTGGTCAAACTGTAGTTCATCATTCCAAGGGGAACGTCAAAACACAAAAAGCAGTTGTAACTCTCTTCATAAAACTACTTCTCGATCGTTTTATACATAAATTGCCAGTGCCATGAAGGGTCTGTGGATCCAACTAAAATGCAAGCCACCTTTGCCTCATGGCCTTACTTTGAGTTCCCCCCTGTAAATAAATAAATTTGTGTACTCTGCAATTAAAAGCTGCTGCTGAGGTTCCTGTTTCAAATGTTCCTGTCAGTGCTGCTTTTTTTGCACAGAATTTCCATTACCTTAGTGCTCCATCTCAGCTGTTTCTAGGGACCTGCTTAAATCTTTCTGATTGATCTCACCTTTCCCCTGGAATAGCTTTTCATTTAATTCTTTCATAGTAAATCCCAAATCTTGCAAGGTGCTGAGCACCATAGCATTGAGGAACTTTAAGAGGAACTGAAGGGGCTCAGCACCCTGCTGGGTTGAGCTCAGGCTGAGTGATGTTGTGGGTGGATACTTCCTGAAGCAGAGGCAATTTCACTGAGGCTTGGGGTTTCTGCCAAGTAAACGCCAGCTAAGAAAGTTATGGCTGCCTGGGGGTTTCCTTCAGTGTACATGTTCTAGTTAAAAAGAAATTGTACTGTAAGTTTTGCATTCATAAACTGATGTTCCCCTTTGCCTTCCTCTTTTGCCCTTTCTGACTTCTGCCCTCGCTCCTCAGCTGCCAAGAAAGTGCCCCTTTGTGTATGGAAATGCCCAACAGTTCACAGAAGTTAACTAGAAAAGACACATTCAGCCGCTTTCTGTCAAAATGCCTTGACACTCTCCTTTCTGTCCAAAAGACCCTTTTGCTTTGGAAAGGCCTCCGTTGAACACCTCCCCCCTTTCACCTCCCTCTTGAACTTACCCTGCAATAACAATGCAAAATAAATAAGTAATGGAGGCACCTCTCTCTCCTGCCCTGAGTCCTTGCCAGAGGTTTTTTTTATGTTACAATCTTCCTTATCAATTTTATGCAAGATAGTCACAAAGTCCGGACAAGTGCAAACTGCTGCCACTTGGCATTATACTCATGGAACTTCTGTTCTTTCATGACTTTTCACTTTTCCCTTGACACTGTTTTTTCTGTGGCTGGGTTCTTTTGCCTGTGGGAAGGGATCATACTGTGCACAAGACCCTCTAGTTCTGTGTGTATTAGAGGGAGGAGACCATGGGTATGAGGACAGAGTAACACTTGCTGCTTTCCAGCTATCCCTAGCCAAGCCACTGCAAGCACTAGGGCCACAGCCAGTGCAGTTCAGAACAGAAACGCAAGGTTGCTCTTTCACTTGCAAACAAATAAGTAGTACACAGATTATCACAAAATCAAACCAGACAGCACTGAAAGTACAGACTACATAATTCTGATAAAGATTTCAAAGTCCTTTGGATAACCATCTCTACTCACAAAGGTGCTGAGCATCTGGTGTGACTCCCATCAAGCTGTGATATAAGTTGTTTGTGGTACAAAGCTTTCTGAGACAGGCCAAAGAACAGGTCCTGTGATGAGAAAAACAAACCAATGTTATCTCAAATCCAGTGTTAATGAGCAAATTTATTTCTGGATTACCTTTCATCAGAAATTGAGAGGCTCTGCCCCATGTATATAATCTGGCTAGAAATTACTGAAGGTTTTACACAAGGATGGGCCCTCTGGAATTTGTAGCTATGTATTTTTAATACTGTCAATAAACTACTTCCTTGAGACACAGAAGGGCAATAATGGGAGCTGTTAACAAAGTGTGAAAAGAAACGGGCAAGCAAAGGTTAATCACATGGCTGTCCACTAATGACCTCTCCAGCCCCGAGTTTAAACCCTCTGCTACTTGTAAAGACCAATCACGTGAATAATTTCCTGTCTGAGGTAGTCTTTATGGTTAAGAATAAAAGCTGAGCTTATTGTGAAAAGAAAGTGCCCAGCAGGGAAGAAGGTTATTATTTTTAAGCTGATCTAAACACCTGGGTTTCCCAGTAGACCCTATTAAACTTCCTCCATTATGTCTAAATATTTCAATCATTCCTACCACAGTAGTAAATTAGTGTATTAGTGCTTAAAGCAGATAAGGCCTAGCAATGGGGACATCCTAAGCTGATACTGCTCACCCACCCTGAAGAGAGACCCATGCAGCCTGTTTCCTGCCCATAAACAAGGCAACAAGGCCTAATGCCATCCCAGAATATCATCTCTTTTTAGTGTGCTGAGGTGTGAGAGGAACATTTACCCCTGCTGCTAACAGGACCATAGCACAGAATGAGCCTAGGGCATGGGAAGATGCCTGGAAGCAGAATGCTCTTGGAGCAAGTTTGGCTCTGAAGCTGCATGGTACAGGAAAGCAGATGGAAAAGCTTGCTCCCATCTCTTACAGATATCTCCAGTGAAAGTCAGGAAAAAAGCAGAGAATACAGAGACAGGAGATATTCCTGGTTAAAGGTTTAGCTTTTGTAGCACTGTGTCAGTGTAAAAAATAATGCTGTCCTGGCCAGCATCTCTCTGCTGTCACTTCCTCTTCCTTCTCCTCTTGCCCCCATGTTATTCATGAAATCGTTTTCCCTCCTAGAGTTATGATCCTGGAAAATGCCTCAGGAACACACTGTGCCCAACCTCCCTTCCTGCCACCACAGCTCACCAGCACATCACTACCTAAAGCAGTGCAGACCAGAGTGCTTTCTCTATCCACCCAGCCCACCCAAGGCTCTTTAGTGAGGGTAACTGAGCCCAACCTTTGCCAAAGCAGCCCTTCTGAGGCTTCACACAACATGCATGATGTCCCGATTGTGATTTGTTTATGAGTTCATATATAAAGAGTGCCAAATGCTCAGCCAAGTCTAGTTTATCTCAGGGTAAACTGCACTTACACCATTTATTTCAGTCCTGATTTTACACACATCAAACAAAATACCTGCAGATCTTTTCCTGTCTCAACTTCCCCATAAGGATCTCATCTGGCACATTTAAACCAAGACAGCCTGCAAGAATTGTAAAATAAGTGTGAAATTTTAACTCAGGTCAACATAAAGTGCCCACCTAACAGTCTCTGGAGGGAATGGTATTATACCTTATTAACCTGTTTAAAACACTGCCTAGAAACTGTTTGATATTCCACGGGTGGTGGCATTGCCTTTTCTACTTCATAAATGGAGTCCTTGAGCTTTCCAAGTGTGCACGAGAAAGAAACTCTTCTGTTCTGTAAACAATCGTGTGTCCAGTTTCCATGCACGGATACCCAATTTGTGCATGCAACTGTAGTTATTGTGCATTCAAATGGGACACACCACTAGTCACGGGCCTGGGCTTCTTGCCAGTTTAAAAGTCAGCCCTTCTGTATGTAGAAAGAGAAAGCAGTATCCAATAGAAACAGATCTCTGCATGCACTCACAGCTCTTATTCAATGCTCTCAGAACAATGTCTAACTGTTAATCTTCTCAAGACTGCCGTGAGGCAGGGAATATTTTATCTACATTTTACAGTCAGAGGAAACTGAGGTTAAGTGACTTGCCCAAGGTCAAAAGACGGATTTAATGACAGGCTCAGGATCCAGTCATGAGAATATGCTGCCCTGACACAGGGCTGCTACACCTCAGGGTGGACGAGGAGTAAATGTGTCCTTCGCATAACATCCAAGCAATGCCGTTTGCTAAAGGTTTAATCCAAGGAAGCTCAAACAAAAATCTGCAGTGGTGCCAAGATTAGGGAAATATCTCCTCTGTGGTTGGGCTCTTTTTTGTGTTGTAAATGCAGAGGCTGAAATTTCCAGAGATGTGGATGCCCAATTTCCGCTAACATTAATAAGCTGATGTGTCCAAATCCTGTAGGCAGCTTTGAAAGCCTGTTTGTGCTTTCCCTCTTCCTACTATTCAAGCATAGAGTAAGGTCAGGGCTTTCCCATACCCTCTCCCTTCTCTGCCGGTGGAAAAATTCTGGCCATACCTTCACTTACTCTGCAGTGAATGGATAATGTCACTGGGGATTGATTGATCTAATACCCACAAAAGGCCAGAGGAGAGATTCCCTTGGTTGCCACAGATACTGGATCAGGACCTTATCTTTTTATGGCATCCATATCTCTCCCAGTATTTTAATATCTGAACATCTCATGGTTTATAATCTATTCCACTTCCTAAGTCACCCACGAGATACAGAGGTAGCATTAATCACTTAATCCCATTTTACAGATGATGAACCGAGGCACATCAGACTCCATACTCATTTTAGTCTCAGCTACTCTGAAATACTCCTGGCATAGGCAAGAGGACGAGATAAGCACCTGCAGCCAGAGATTTAGACACTGTCTTCGTAGGGGATACTACAGTGAGAAAGAACAGCCCTTTGGAAGGTGCCTTTTTACAGTAACTGTAAAGGGAGCTCAGATGACAAAGTAGGTAAAATCCCTCCCTTTGAGACAGCTACTGCTAGGTGAGACAAATCCCCTCCTAAATGACTTGCCCAATGCCATGGAGAAAGGCTGTGGCAAAGGAAGAAATTGAGTCCCAGACTTGATAACTAGGCTATATTCCTTGGACAGGGCTTTAGTTTCAGGTAAAGGATTTTTTTTGTTAAGGCAGAAAAAACAGTAATAAGTTTAAAACTACCAGCTTTGCCTGGATTAGTCACTGAGAATCTCAGTAGCCGGGCTCTTGAGCTCTGGCCTCTTTGACTTTCGTATGTTTAGATGTTCAGGCCCTAATGAGTTGATCTCGTTGATCTTTAGGTACCTATTCATATGCAAATCTTGGCATTCTACTTTTGCTAAACAGTCTTTGTATTAACACATGAAATAAATTTTTAAAAAAGAAAGTCAGTCTGTGGTAAATCCTCATACTTAGGTTTGTTTGCATTTGGATAAATGATCATGGTCCCTCTTTCTATGATCTCGTTGCTGTACCCCTGTTAGGAAAAGGAGTTGGGGGAAGAAATCCAGTTCTTAATCTCTTTCACATCACAGTAAATGTTTTGTCAAAGTAAAAACTGTTCAAGAACCAAGAGGTAAAAATTAAAAAATGTGCTAATGTCATAGCTTTGTATTTTAAAAATTAATGCAGAATTGTCCTTGTGATGAGGTGGTTAGTCTGCTTAAAAGACCAAATCTGTTTTCTAAGACTCCAAAATCATGGCCTGCTGCAAAAGACGCCTTTTCACAGGAAGATTTTGCAGTTTCACGGTATGTGTGTGTGAAGAGATGTGTACATCACTGTGCCATGCCAGAACACACTTGGGAGATTTTGAGCGTGAATCCTGACCCCAGCAGTCAATGAAAAGCACTCAATAACTTCAAAGGATCCAGGATTTCACCCATCGTTTTTCAGACTCTGAAGCTTGCAGTCATTAGTGATTTGCTCTGAGTAAAAGTAGTGGTTGCAGTGGAGTAGTCATATGGGAATTTCATTCAACTTTGTAACAAACTTTGGTCTCTGTTGAAACTCTGTGTATGGTACAATTATATATATAATGGCTATGGTACAGTAACATATATAACCAGTTTAGCCACAGAGAGTAATCTGAGCCATCAGAAACACAGGAAAACTGTTGCAGGGCCTTAAAACATACTCTGGACACTACACATATGTACGTACCTATTTATGAATGTGTGTATGCAAGCTAAAGATTTAAAAAAATCTTGGCCTTAATTTGAGCAGCTCTCTTGGAATTGTAGCTGAGTTTCATTTGCTAGAGAAAAGCTGTTTAGAAGCAAATGCAGGTTGCAACAAAATGTTAGGAACAAACTGTCTAGGATCTTCTTTCACTGCAATCCCACACGCTTACAAATCTCCCGTTAAGAATAAAGTGGTAGTGCAAACACCTAATTAAAAAAACGGCTTGTATTCGGAGTTACTAATTAAAAATCCTCATGTTCCCCCGACTTTTCCCCCCCTCTGTGGAAATCTGCAAGTTATTTAATTGAAGTCCCATTTTGTCGGTGCAGATGCACGAAGTGTCTGAATCATCAAACAGATTTAGGGTGTTTTGATTGTTGTGTGTGCCTCATTGCTATTCCCAGAATGTCGAGCTGAGCTTATGCTGATCGGCAGGACTTAGAAGCATGAAACAGTAAAAGAGTCCTTTCTTCTCATCTCAGCCCCATCCCCCTTGCCCCCCTGGATTTACATTGAAACTTTGCCAATCTCAGATCGCACTCTGTCTGCTGCCTCTGCATTAAAATGGAGCCGGCTTGCCTGTTTCTTTGGCCCTGCACTCCATCTTCACATTCCCCTTTGCTGCCATAAGACGCCTCTCATGTTGCTTCAGTGGAACTTTAAGAAGATGATTTCCTTTTCCCTCCTTTTTATTTTTTTTTTAAATAAAAATCCTTCTCTGTTTTTACATTTGTGTGCTATGTGAAAAGAAACGAGACAGAGAAAGAGAGAGAAGACTGTTTTCGTCTAGAGGTGAAAACAGCCTGGTGAGCAGCAGGTGCAAAGCCCCAAAGCAGCTGCTTACTGCTCTCAAGTTGAAGCGCCTTGGTCCCCCACCCTCCATGCCAAGAGCACTTCATATAATCCTCTCATGCAATTCACACTGTAATTGCAGATATCCAGACTGCTAGGGCTCATTTTATTATTATTTTTACTGATAACAAGATCTGCAAACAGGAGACCAGTCATAGTAATTAGTTGTGTGTCACTAGGCAGCTTCTGCAGAAGCAAGTTGGATTCTTTTCCTTTCTTTTTCATTCTTTTCTTGGGCTGGGGTGGGGGGTGACTGCTTTGTCCCCTCCTACTTCTCTTCCTTTTACCCCCTTGAAGGCCACTCAAAGTAGCACATGGGGAACTTTCCTGCTGGCTCTGTGGGTCCTTTTGTTATCTTGCCTGCCTCATTCTCTCCTTGAGATGAAGCCTGTTGGATGGGTGCTAGCAATGAAGATTATTGTCCTGAGGACCAGCTTGTTTTCTCAAGGCTCTGCTTGTTACATTGCTAATTGTGGGTCTATGGGATCCTTTTCTGATATTTGACTAAGTGGCATGGATTACTGTGTAATCATTTCCCACTGGGGAGGGAGATCTTTATTATTATTATTATTATTATTATTATTATTATTATTATTATTATTATTATTATTCACCTCTGGACAAGTTTTCAGTGGCTTTTATTTAGGTAATTGCTCTCCCTGTAATCTAGGAATTCTTATTTTTTTATCACATTATGGATTTCAACAAACACTAGTTAAAATGTTAATTACTGGTAAATACACTCTTCTTTTTCCCTTCTGTTCAGAGCAAATGGAGATCCTATGACCATGTTGTTTGTCACCTGTACTCCTTATGTGTTATCTTTGTCTAACAGGACACTGTTGTTTTCAGAATGAAGAGAGTGAACATGGACATTAGCTTCAAACTTTTGTTTTAGATCAAGGCTTAATGAGTTTATGCTTTTTTCTCAGTTTGATTTTTCAAGACAGTATATAAAGGAATAAAAGTTAGTTTGATTACATTATTATTTTTAATAAACTGAACAGATTTTGCATTGCTGGAAGACCCTACACAAAAGCCTGTAAAATGAGATCCTTTATTTAGTTGCAGACAGCCTGATCCATTTGCCATGAAGTCAGAGTAAATTTCCCACTGAGTCATAGAAACTCCCATCAGTGTGGAAGACCAGACGAGTTTCTTCCAGAGTATCCTGGTAACACACCTCTCGTCCAAGTGGTTGAGTATGCCTCTACGCAGAGGGAAGTGGAGTGGAGACTCCAGTACTAATTCAACTTTTAGAAACATATTCAATTTGCCTTGAAAATTGATTATTTTCCTGGTTTATGACAACTATGTGATTTTTGCAAAAATGTAGTTTACTGAAATTTTTCTTTCACGCTGCAGCCCCAGGTTTTGATAAATACAATTATTGCTACATTTGGCATTGCAAAAAAAAAAGGTTTAAAAGATTCAACAGCTCTGATAACTTTACTGTACAAGTGCTGTTAGAAAAATGTTGTTTAGCTTTAACAGCTTTAAAGGACCTCAAGCCATATTGACATAGAACTAGAAAGGTCAAATACCCTATTTTCGGGACTAGATAAATGTGTTACAACTGAGATGTAACCAAGAACAGTTTAAGGCTGATTTAATCTGGGCCATGCTATCTAGGATGTCAAAGGCTCATTCTAGCAGTGAGAAGAACCTCACTGCATTGGTGTGTTGGTACACTCTGAGGACAGCTGCTTCTCATGGGCATATGTCAGAACATTGATTTTCACACCTTTTTTACGGCTTTTTCAATCATTCCAAAACTGGTATGGCTTAAACTTTCAGCTGAAATTTGCAGGTCAACTGCAGTGTTAGATTTCTGTCAGAACCCAATTGCACCACGGACAATAATCCATCCAAAACAAACTGTGCTGGTGCAAACCCTCCTGATTATTACATTGTCCAATAAACAGATAGTTGCCTGAATGGATATAAGAGGTCTGTGCACTGGAGCCTCTGGTGTGTTGCCTAGGAAATCACATGGCTTAAGTCCCATTTGTTTTTAAAAGTGTCTTGCTAGTCTCTTCTCAAGTTTCAGCCCAAAAAGCTGCTGGACTTGGAGCAAAGTAAACACACTCAAATACCAATTCTCAGCAGTAAGTCCAAAAGTGGTTTTCCCTGGGGGGGCCAACAGGGATGTCCACAAGCTTTCAAAATAAACATAATTCAAGGTGACACTGGCACACCAGGATTTGCATTAAGGATATGTCAGAAGAAGTAAATTGCAGGCGGGCAGAGTGGGAGAGAGCACATCAAATGATATGGTTAAACACCCCACGTTGGTTCCTATAAAACTTTCAAGCAGTCCAATTTGTTCAGTGTGTTATTAGCTGTACAACTACCATGAATTTCATCTATAACATCAAAAGTGTTTGCATTCTTTGCCATTGGAAATATAAACATCTTAGAGACACTTTTGAAGATGAGATCTATTAGGCTAAATAGAGACAACATCTGAATATTTCCTTGAGAAATTCCATCTCAACTAAAATTAAAACAGGTCAAGTAAACAGCTCTGAAAGCTGTAATACTCAATTTCTTGCCCATCCAATTATGCCTAGCTAGACCAGCCCGTACAATTTTCCATTATGGCTGTTATGAACTGTGGGTGGTCCTCCTGACTGTACCATACGAGCTGGAGCACTGGAGCACAATAAGGCATGTTAGGGGCTGTCAGCGCGTTTTAGGATCTCCTAATTCTTGTTCATGGTAATCACACTGCTGTGTACAATATAGCATTTGAGATGACCCTTAGAGCAAAAATTCTGCTTTCAGACTTCACCGGACTTTAGAAATTTCTGTTTGAGGGATTAATAATGTTATTTAATTTTTTTATTAGATACAATAAAACCTTTGGGTTCCAATGTAAGTGCTTTCTCATTGGACACAGACTGTGGCCTTAGTGGTGCTTTCAGGCTCCTCTTGTTCGTCTATGTTTATTTATTTACAGGGTTTGTATTTTTGCATCCCAGCCTGATCACCTATGCTGCATTCTGGTTACTTTGAAATAATTCATTCACTTACTATTTCAGTGCTTCTTGGGTAGAACATCATAAAACCTTCTTAAGTACCAAAGGACCTCCAGCAGTTATAGAGGAATCCCTTTTTTATTTAAATCAAAGCAGTAAAACCCAAGCAGCTTTTCTTTCTCTTTCCCCTCCCAATGCACACGTACTTCCCAGTAGTTACAGAACTATATAACCAGCATATAGAAAAAAGCTCACATTTTCATCTCAGCACTTACCAGATTTTTTAACAGTGCAGATGAGCTGAGAGAACAATCCTTCCACAGCGAATCAGGTAGTTACACGGCACCAGCTTGAGAAATCAGTAGAGCAAAGCAGCAGCACAAGCAGGATTTCCAGAAGGTGAGAAATCCCTCATCACCTGCAGGGGTGCAGAAAATATTTCAGAAAGGCCAGGAATGAAGGAGGGGTAAATGTTTAGTTTGGCACAGTCCCAGCTTGCTGCCCAGGGTCTGCAAAAGGCAGTGCGCTCCAGCTGAGAGCAGGGTGGGATGCACTAACTACTAGGAGATGTCTGCAGTGGTGGGGAGGGTGTAGAGGTTCTTGAGCTTAGGAGCATGCCCTGTCTCAATTTGGGACACCACTGCATAGAAGTACGGGGCTTCATGTGGAGAGGTTGGATTCAGCCAAGGTGGCACAAATCCTGGAAAGCACGGATGGCATCCATAATCACATTAATTACAGTCATTGCAATATAATTTTGGAATAAGAAAGGCTGTGTATTCCAATGTGTACACATCTGTGTTGGCATCAGCCCTTTCCCTGCAGGTTAGCAGCAATATGGGTTGTGTACCTATGTGGACTATCTGAGGAAGGAGTTACTCCCTTCTCCCCTCCTATCCTGGGGGTCAGGGACAGTTAACCAAATCAGTTTCCTTTTGCACTGGTTGTGCTTTAAGTGTCTCCTCCATAGCTGGTCCTTTCTCCCCTTATAATTCTGTCATTATGTATCACATAGCCAACTCAGGTCCATGTTAAGTATGATCCTTGGGGTCTAGGAAGAAAATTAACTCTATCCCATCCAAGACATCATGATGACTTCAAACAAAAATGCCTTTGGGCTGTGCCTTTCACTTGGAAGGATACCATCCACAAAATCTCTCCTACCAGACAACCCAAAAAAGTGTGCAAGAATCATAGAATCATAGAATAGTTTGGGTTGGAAGGGACCTTAAAGCCCATCTAGTTCCAACCCCCCTGGCATGGGCAGGGACATGTCCCACTAGATAAGGCTGCCCAAGGCCCAATCCAACCTGCCCTTGAACGCCTCGAGGGATGGGGCACCCACAACTTTCTTGGGCAACTTGTTCCAGTGTCTCACCACACTCATGGTGAAGAATTTCTCCCTTATGTCTAGTCTAAATCTGCCCCTCTCCAGTTTATACCCATTGCCCCTAGTCCTACCACTACAAGCCTTTGTAAACAGCCCCTCTCCAGCTTTCTTGTAGCCCCTTCAGGTACTGGAAGGTCACTATCAATATCATTGATGAAGATATTAAACAGCACCGGTCCCAGTACAGACACCTGAGCGACACTACTTGTCATGGATCTCCGTCTGGACTTTGAGCCATTGACCACTACTCCCTGAATATGACCATCCAACCAGTTTCTTATCCAATGAACCATCCACCCATCAAATACATCTCTCTCCAATTCAGAGAGAAGGATGTTGTGAGGGACCGTGTCAAAGGCTTTACAGAAGTCCAGATAGATCACATCCATCTGTTTACCCATGTCCACTGCTGTGGTTACCCCATCATAGAAAGCCACTAAGTTGGTCATACAGGATTTGCCCCTGGTGAAGCTGTGCTCGCTGCCATTAATCACCTCCATGTCCTCTATGTGCTTTAGCAGAGCTTCTAGGAGGATCTGTTCCATGATCTTCCCGGGCACAGAGGTGAGGCTGACAGGTTGGTGGTTACCAGGGTCATCTTTTCTACCCTTTTAAAAAATGGGCACAATGTTACCCTTCTTCCATTCACAAGGGACTTCTGGTTGCCTTGACTTTTCACATGTCATGGAGAGTGGCTTGGCAACTACATCTGCCAATTCCCTCAGGACTCTGGGATGCATCTCATCAAGTCCCATAGACTTATATATATTTCTCAGGTGGCCATGAACCTGATCCTCCTCTACAGTGGGAGGGGGTTTACCCCCCTGGTCATCATCTTGTTGTCCCCTGACCCAGGAGGGGTGAGGAGAGTGGTTGTCAGTGAAGACTGGGTCAAAACAGCAGTTAAGTACCTCAGCCTTCTCCTCGTCTGTTGATACAAGGTCACCATTTTAAAACATAGTGAGGTCACCGTTTTCAACCATGATGAAGTCACCACCCTCCACATGCTGCCCACAAGACGGCAGGCAGGAGAACTCTGATATTCCCACATCTGCCTGCACCTCTGCTGTCTCCTGCCATACCCACAACACTAAGGAAACTGGTACTTGCACAAATCCTGCTCTGTGCCTAGAGCTCTTAGATGCTGTAATAATGCTACAAGATATAACATAAACTTTAAAAAAAAACATTATGTGGGCAGGCGAACACCACCCAGTGATTTGCATGTACAAATGTACAGGTACTACATTTAAAATCTGCTTGTGAAACTAAGGCTTTAACTGTTGCTGAGGTTTGAAAGCAGTAAAACCCCACCAGTAAAGCAGTCCGTTAAAGAACACTTACATAGAAGAATGACACACCTAACTGCTGTGGGCCCAATGTAGCACAGTCATTCCCAAACTGTTCCGAAAGATTTCAAGTTTCAGCTTTCAAATCCTGTGCAAATCTGCTGCACTGTTTATATGTCCGCTTGAACCAGAGCCGCATCAGAAAACCCCAGGTAAAGCTGAGGCCCTATCCTGGCAGACAACATAAAAAGCCATAGGAAGAGGTAATCATCTTCATTTCAACAGATTCAGATAGATATATTGAGACAAAAAACAAGACAGGGAACAAAAATTTGGTGAAGGGACTTTACAGAGGTTATAAAAGAGGTCAATACCAAGGGCTTTAGACTGCCAGTCCAGTGACACATCAACTGCACAGCCCTGCCTCACACTGACCCACACTTACAGCGTTTGGTTTCCTCCTTTGTCTATACACACACTTATGACACCTACTAATTTTCTGTTCTCACCAGCAATGAGGACAAAGGGCAGATGACTGGATTTTGTTCCTCTGTGGCTCCCAGCCTTTCACAGCCCTCTTGGAAGCTTGAGTAACACATGTTGCACCTGGAATGCTGAGGGCTATATTTTAACCTGTTAGCACCCAGCAGCACCTGTAGGAACACTGACTGGAAGCAACCTCTGGCCAGATGTTCAAAATATAGTACCAGCTTGCTGAGATCTCTAGCCATTTATGCTGGTGTCTGAATGAGAACAGAACAATTTTGATAGCCTGAAGAACAGAGCCTGCTGGGTATTTTTAAATTTATTTCAAGATCTAATACTTGTGAGCCCACTATTTTAAGAAGCAGTAATAGCTAAGCTTTGGGGTATCTGGTTATGAAGCTCAGCTATCTATTGGGGGAAACGTAACTGTTTTTCTTTACAAATTGAAGTGCCCAAAGTCTGTGCCATAAGGAAAATGCTTTTTAAACAATCATAAATAGTAACAATATTTACAGCCAAATAATAGACCTGTTATTAAGCTACCAATGAGATCCTGTCCTTTTTACACCCATGTCCCCCATGTATGAAACAGAAGGGTGGCCCCTGAAGTTAGTAATGCCCAGACTCACTTCCCCTCAGCCCAAAGCTTATCTGTTTGACTTATAAGGTTTTTATCCATTTTTATAAGCCAAGTACGACTTGTTCATCAGAGTTCAACATGGCTGTATTTTTCCCTCTCTATTTAATTTTAAGTGTGGGCCAGTCCCAATATTTGAAACTTCTCCTGCTCCATTTCTTTTCATTCTCTTTTTCTTCCTTCCTTCCTTCCCCCTCACCCCCTCCCTCTGTCTCCTACTCTGTCCCCTTCAGAAGCCCCCAGGATGACACTGCTCATTGATGCTTCTCCTTCATTAGCATTTCAGCAACTTGGCTCAGTAGTTTCAGAGACAATCCGTCATGAGAAAACTGAAGAATGTGCCCCATTTGCATGATTCTGTGCCAGAATGCAACTTTTTCTCAGCTGTTCATTGTCTAATTTTCCCTTGAGCCTTCAACTTTCCCATGAAGTTCCAGAAATCATATTACAGAATTCCAGACCAGCTGAAATGCACCAAAGATTAGTTTTATGGACATTTTTAACCAACCCTGTAGCTCTACAAAGAGAATCACATACGTGAGAAACACGGTTTTACTTTCTGTTGTTAAAAAAGGCAATGCGTCTTAGATGAATAAAGTCCTTTGAAACTACAAGAAAGAATTTATGCGCCATGAAGAGAATGATCCAATAACTGTTGTGAATTCTTAGGCATATTTTTTAACTTCCTCTTGCCCTTCCTTAATTATTTTATTCCACTTACAATTAAATGTTTGTAATCCATTTTGAGAATCTTTCCGAAATGAATGGGTATGCAAACAACTTGATTGAAATGCTCAGTGCATATGACTAAAAGTTACTGGCTCTCACACATCAGCAGAACAAATCAAGCTTTTTGGTTAGTTGGTTTTAGAAATCAAAAAGTGGTTTACAAAAAAAGACAGGCAGATAAAACCTGCTTCTAATTACTTTCTTGAGGGCATCTGAGTTTGTCAAAATAAAGAGTTTATTATACTAAAAGTAAGTAAGAAACTGAAAATTGGTGTAAAGCAATCAAACTACTTTGTCAATTAAAATGTATCCCATTAGGAAAATTAGGCACCTGTTCCACAAAAGTTGGACAATAGAGCATGGGAGGAGAACACTGTATTTTAACAATCTGGTTGCTAATTAAAATCTTCACTTTTTCCTATGTACACCAATAACTATCATTTTTCCCATGTCATTTTTAACCTACCAAACCAGAAGTTGTTTTTAATTATTCTGCCTCTGAAAACCACCAGATTCCTTCTGTGATTTTACAGGCATAGCATAGAAAATACAAATATATAGACACACATTTTATATAGAACTCCCAAAAAAAGTCTTTATGAATACTTATAGATACTTTTAAATATAGATTTGTGTCCTTTCTTTCCCTCTTCCAGTAGCTGCCTGTGTAAAAAGCATTCTTGCTGCCTCAGGTAAAGATATCAAACAAATGCAAAGACACACTTGCATTATGCGAGCATATGATTATATGTACACATATAGATATATGTTGCTAAAATCCCATGGAATTAGAAGTTGCCAATAACAGAACTTCATAAATGGATAAATTAGGATCCTTCCAATGCAAAAGATAGGGGTTTTTTTGGTGAGAAGCTCACACGGTGATTAGAGTGAGGTTGTGGAAGATTTCATTAATTATAGGTGACTGGTTTTCCTCTCAGAGGACAGCTCAGGTCCCCCAGCTCCCCTCCAGCAGCTCATCTTAAATTGTTGTCTAACCTTTCCCTTAATTCAGCTCATCTTGAGCTGATGGGAACTGCTTTCATTCCACCTCTTGTGGAGGTAATGAAACAATCTTCTTATTCACTTGGTTCCTCTGAGCCGGTGACACACAACAAAAAACCCAGGGCCCTGATTAATGGCCGCTAATTAGCAATGTTAATGACCAGGTGTCCAAGAGCATGGCCAGCTCCTCTCAGCATGGAGTGATCCCTCAATGAGGGCCCTGCAAATCCAGCCCCAGTGACCCTTCCCCTCAGCTGCCAGTAATGAAGCTGAGCTCTCTCATTACACCCAGGAGAGGCTCAGGGGGAGGCCCGGGCCTTGAGAGCCAAGCCTTTTCCTTCAGGTCTAGCGGGCCTTCCATTAATTAAGGTCAACATTTTTGTTCTGCACCCCCCAGCCAAACCCAAACCATCCCTCAAAGGTAAAAGATTTGGACGGAGGGAGGCTTAGCTCTTCTGGCATTCTCTGCTTTCTCAGCGTTTAAGATGCTTTTTCCCAGTGTGTTTGGGCTGCTCACGGCCCCTTCCTGCCCCTCAGGTTCCGAGTCACAGAATCACAGAATCACAGAATAACCAGGTTGGAAGAGACCCACCAGATCATCGAGTCCAACCGTTCCCATCAAACACTAAACCATATCCCTCAGCACCTCATCCACCCGTGCCTTAAACACCTCCAGGGAAGGTGACTCAACCACCTCCCTGGGCAGCCTGTTCCAGTGCCCAATGACCCTTTCTGTAAAGAATTTCCTCCTAACGTCTAGCCTAAACCTCCCCTGGCGGAGCTTGAGGCCATTCCCTCTTGTCCTGTCCCCTGTCACTTGGGAGAAGAGGCCAGCACCCTCCTCTCTACAACGTCCTTTCAGGTAGTTGTAGAGAGCAATGAGGTCTCCCCTCAGCCTCCTCTTCTCCAGGCTAAACAACCCCAGCTCTCTCAGTCACTCCTCGTAAGGCCTGTTCTCCAGCCCTTTCACCAGCTTTGTTGCTCTTCTCTGGACTCTCTCCAGAGCCTCAACATCCTTCTTGTGGTGAGGGGCCCAGAACTGAACACAGGATTCGAGGAGCGGTCTCACCAGTGCCGAGTACAGAGGGAGAATAACCTCCCTGGACCTGCTGGTCACGCCATTTCTGATACAAGCCAAGATGCCATTGGCCTTCTTGGCCACCTGGGCACACTGCTGGCTCATATTCAGTAGGTTGTCAACCAACACCCCCAGGTCCCTCTCCTCCAGGCAGCTTTCTAGACAGACTTCTCCTAGTCTGTAGCACTGCATGGGGTTGTTGTGCCCCAAGTGCAGGACCCGGCATTTGGCCTTGTTAAACCTCATGCCATTGGACTCAGCCCAGCGGTCCAGCCTGTTCAGAGTCCTCCTGAGCTAACTGTGCAGATGGGGAAAAGCCACTCTGGCCGCAGCGGTCACTCTGTCCAACCCTACCTGTCACAGTAACCACCTCCTGTAGTAACCTGAAAAGGACCTCGATGCCAGGTCACTGAGGTGATGTGATGCTTGCACTAACAAAGCAAAAAAAGAGTCACCTAAATCAATTAAAAAGCCAAATGCACATCTGCACAGGTCACACTGGCCACACAGGAATATATTTATATATTATTCCTCATAAATACTTCACTAATATTTATTACTCTCAATTTTTGATGTTTAAAAAGTGACCTGCAGCATAAACAGCAAGGACAAAATGCCTCCCTAACCAGTTTATTTGTCTGCAGTTGTACCTTCTTCCATGTGGCAGCCTGAAGTTGGAGGTGATCCCTGGGTTTGGGAAGGAAGAAAGGGGACCTCGCCCATCCAGCTGTGGCCCCAGTGCAGGCAACGCTGCCCGGGCTGCCAGCTGCCGCCTGAGCCTCCGATCAGCATGACACAGCCCCTGCCTGTCACTGCGGGCTGGGAGTGACAACCATGGTTTCTAAGCTTTCAAAAATCTCGGATTTTGGAGGGAGGGGGCTTTTAAGGACAGGGGGATGTTATATCAGTGTGCCTGCAGCACACGAGTACAGAAAACAGCCAAATCTTTAAAGAAACGTGGAACTGTTTAATTTTTTTTCTTTGTTAATTTAGCAAATGTAGTGATACATGACAGAGAAAAAACTCTGCAATGCACCTGCCTGCAGCTTGTGTGGCAAGGCCACGTGCTCTTTAATAGCTGAAGTTTCTGGAAAATATAAGTTAGCTTTCTTAGCTTTAACTGTGACAATACAAGTGTTTTAATTGGAAGAATATTACTACAAGTCCATAATTTTTTTTAACTGTTCATTGTGAAGTGCAGGCACAAAATTAACATACATCTTGAAAGGGAGTATTTTAAGGAACTGATGGGGAGATAGGAAGCCTTTTACTCTAGGTCATGCCTTGAGCTGGAAGTGACAGAAAGTTAATACTGCAAGAATGCCATTTGGTGGCTGTTCTAAGATAAGGGGGAGCCTAGCTAAAGCCTTAATGTGTTAGCACCTCCACAAATGCACTACCTGTAGTTAGGGAAGTAGCTGGACACTATACTGCACCAATTGTTTTCTTATAAATCCTTAAAGGAGTGATTTTTATCTAACTGTGTAATACCGTCTCCTCCCAAATGACAATGTTTCTGTGCTCCTTGACCCTCTGGGCATTACAGCAATGGCTAACTTAATAGCGGGATGATAATGCATTTGGATTTTCCTAGTGAAATTTAATGAGTTTCAAGTAAGAAAAGGTGCTGCCTTTCGAGATGACTGGGAGCCCAGGGGGTGACACTCCAGTGACAAACCTGCACTCCAGCTACTGGAATTCTCTGCATAAATAAATTACTACACTTTTCACTTTTGCCTCTTTAGACTATTTTACTGACACCCAACTTGCCTAGAAAAAGAAATCTTGCAAGATGTACTGCTTCATTCCCAGTCGATTAGTTGCTCTCCATGGGATCATTGGACTTTCTAAGGGTACGCAGCCTTGAAATTGTGCTGCTTTCACCTTGCACACAGCAGGTTATTCAGTAAGGACCTGCTCTGGCTCTGGCTTGCTTCACCTGAAACTGTAATCCTGCAGTAGGTCAACTGTCTTTTAAAAGGTGTTTTTGAACCTGACATGGATTTTGGATGAAGGTTTATATCTATTCCTTATCTAGAGGTGTGCATTGACTGTCATTACAGATAAGAAATGTTCAGTTCCCAGCTATCCCAGCAACCTCCTCAGAGATTTTGGGCAAGTTACTTAGAGCCAATGAGGGCTGCCAATAGAAAGATGTTATAGTGATGGTAAGAGCATCAAAAATAGAAATGAATATTAAAAGTTTATTGAAAAATGGGTCAGATATTAAAATCAAACCAAACCAAGCCAAAAAAACTAAACCAAAACCAGACTGAAAATAAACCTGCCCCTCTGTACCTCAGATGTCTATATATAATATCAGGCATAAAAATATTGCCTTTATTTTCCCCCATTCGAGGCAGAGTGAAGCAAGGACTGACCTTCATGAGCATTTTTATGGCATCAAAATCCTATGGGAAACCAGTGGCAATTGAGGGCTTTAGCTACCTGACATAAAGAACTCAGTTTTCAAAATATCATTCACTCCTTGTAACATCATTTCTAGCTCTGTGCTGTTCTTAAGCCGTGAAGAGCAAAGCAACTCCCGCAGACTGTAAGAGCTTTTGTAACTCCATCCTACGCATCTAATTGATCAGCTATGCCAAAAAGAACAAAAGTCTTTCTATAGCTTTAGTTATTCTATTACAGGTTATGCAGATAAGATTACAGCTAGAGCCAGACATGTTTTTTTTCCAGATAAACCTTTTTAACTGAGAAACACACATTGTAATCACAAACTTTTCATGAATGAGTACTGAGCTGATTTTTTTTTAACTCAGAATCTGAAAATGTTTTCGTTCTAAATTTACTTGCAATTAATTAGAAACATCTAGGAAACTTGGAACTGCTTTTCATTGAAGTATGAAATATTTTATCAATGTTTTTGTTCACCAAAACTTTGCACAAAATTTCATATCGAGCTTTCATCTATAACAGCTTCACTAACCATCCTTCTGCCTGCTGTAAAACTCTCCTTTCAGGCAGTGGCTGTAATGCCTTTTAAATGTATCTTCAAAATTTTTTTCTCTCCTTCTCTACAGCATTGCAGAAATCATTGCTTGAATCAAGCAGCTGGTGCTATGGCTGCTCATTACTTGTCAGTAGTTAATTTATGAAGAAAATACAGATCAAAAGCAAATTTTTGCCTGATTCCAAACTTTCCCATGCATTTGGACACAGCTTTTATTCAATGTCCCACAGGAAAAGAAGAAATGAGAAACACAGGAGGGCAGCGAACACCATGTGGACCAAATCTCAGTCATTGATGCCAAGGAAATTCTGACATTGACTTCTGCAACAACAAGAGCTAGAAGTTTTGGAAGATAAGAGACCTTCATGGAGTTTGAAATCAGTTGGCAATAAAGATGCTCTTTCTCCTTAATCCTGTGAGGTCCATGTTACATGCAGTATGCTATTTAGTAAACTCTTCAGCAACAACAATCAGTCTCTAAAACTAATGAAATCCTCTTGGCACTGGCAATATTTTTCTTTTATACCATCTAAGTTTATGTCTATTATAAATTCCCAAAAAAGATAATGCTGAGGAGTGCACAACAAATATAGAATTTGGGTTGAATGTTTCGATTGCCAGGTTAAGTTCTTAGCTTATCCTACAATTTATTTTGCAACTATAGTTCATCATGATTTTATGGGTGGTTCTCCAGTTGCTTTTTCTAATCCCTTTCCATTACAATCCTCTATCTCAATTTTCCCTTTGAAAAAGGGACATATCACTACTTTTTCAACAAGATAAGGTGAAACTTCATTTGTCAATGTTTGCAAAGCAATTTTCAATGATTGGTTTGTAGCTGTGCTAAGTACAATGTGTTATTAATAAAGTAATTAGATAACAATAAATAAGGAAGGAATTATGTGGATCCTGATAAAAAGCAACTAGTAACAAGGCAAGAATTTTGCCCATTATTGAAGCACATTGCTCCATAGGCAAATTAAAACAACAGCTCTGTCCTCAGAGTTTTGGGCAATCCAGGCTACATAATTGATTTGAGAAGAGCTACTCCAGGCTACTGTGTAATTACAGAAGTATTCACTCTTCTGGCTCCCACTCTCCTTGTCATGTTCTACCTCATTGCCCTTTATGCTAAAGCCTTTGTTGCTGAGGGGACAGAGGCAGTAAGGACAAATAAAGCAATTAGCAGGTAGGGGGAATGCTACCACTCTTGTAAGGATAGCACACAGCCTTTATGGGGACATTTACTAAGTAGGAGTCTAAAGCCTGCAGGTCAGAAGGAAAATACAGGTAATCCAGAAAAACAAACAAACAAACAAACAAAATTCCCATTCTCATATGCATGTGGCATTCAAGAAGGCTTGGCAGGAGGAAAACATTTTCAAATAGCCTGTGTCAAAAACATGATGATCTTACTTTAAATAATTACATTTTTATAGAGATTATCTTCCAAATTTCTAATTTATTTGTTTTTAAAACTAGAGTCTCATTGCCAGAGCACTCTTCTCTCTTGTTTCAAGTGTGCATTGTCAGAAAGCAGACACTAATTTTTGATAGACTAACACCTCATTTTAAGTTGCTGCAAAGCCAGCCAGGAGAGGGAGCCAAGACCTTGAACAAACCTTTCCTCCTAGCTCTCTGACACCCTGAGAAGGAAGCTGAGCCATTTTGGATGGGGCTCCACTGTGCTGACATAGCTTGTGTGAATGCATTGCACGAGAAAGGGACAAAAGTGACCGGGAGACAAAATAACACATGGTGTCCCCAGGCACCAAATATTGGACTGGTGGTGTAAGGGAGAGAAGAAAGCAGAAAGATAAATAGCGACTAATGAAAATGAGTAATACTGTAATTTCTCACTTTTGATGCTTGCATTGCTCATCTGCAGACTAGTTTAGAGGTTGTTATATTCTGTAGATTCTGGTTCTGTTCATAACTATCTATCAGATGAATTTAAGACAGGTATGAAAAAAATCATAGATTTTCTGCAGAGTTTAGCAAACTGAGATTGTGGTAGGTCTAAACTTGGATCAGAACTGCAATGCCAGGCACTGAAATGCACAGAAGTGTTGTTGCTCCTCCAAAGACATCTCAGTGCCTGTGTGGAGTTTGAGTTCCGATCTCCAGAAAAAACATTCAAATGACTCTTTAACTCCATGACACACCAATCTATGGTGCCACACTGGGCATGCCTGGATGTCTTACCTGGCTTGAGCCTGGGTGCGGATATGAATTGAGAAATGCAGAGGGATTTGTATAAGTAAATGTTCTCTACCTCCAAATATTCAGTCAAAAAATATTGCAGGAATGCTAAGGCTTACCTCATTTCTCTTTATGAACAATGTAAAAGTAAACCTCCTGATGTAAAAGTCAACTTTATTTTCCTCCTAAAAGTGAGCATTGTGCTTTGTAGAGATGAATGTCCCTATGGACCATGACTGTGAATGTTAAATAGCTGAATCATTGTCACTCTTCATTAGAAAATTGCAGTTTACCAGAGCTTGGTTGTAGAGTAAAAGGAAATGACTGAGTTTAGAGGGAAAGCAAAAAAAAAAAACCAAAAAAACCCCCCCAAAAAAACCCCCAACAAAACAAATGAAAGAAAATTGAGAACAGGAGTGGAAAAACAATCACATTTTAAATTTTTAAATGGAGAAACGAGAAATTCAGAGGACAATTTCATCCAGGGCCAATTGTCATGTTTTTCTAGCTGAAAATGTAGAAAAGAGGAGGAGCTTCTGATTCCAATTCTAGATTTTTCCTTTCCTTTCTTTTCTTTTCTTTTCTTTTCTTTTCTTTTCTTTTCTTTTCTTTTCTTTGCTTTGCTTTGCTTTGCTTTGCTTTGCTTTGCTTTGCTTTGCTTTCAAGGTATATAAAAATCATCTTTCTTCATTTACCTCTAGCGGGAAGAAAACAAATAAAAGATATTGAAACCAGTCTATAATGGAGAAAGTAATTTTTAAAGTCTTTTTAGCTAACTAAACTGAAAATTGTATGTCAAAATAAGCTTAAACAAAAATGGCTTTATTTTGATTCTTTTATCTTGAAACTTCATTCTGATTTGATGAAAAGAATTAAACTTGCAGTGCATACCTTTGTTTTTTCTAAAAATGTATAAGAATTTTTTTCTGCCAACATTTTAACCTATTTTAATTATTACAATACATTACAATCACTTATTTGTAGGGTCAGATAACAAATTAGTTCCTTACTACCAACTTCATTTTTTTCTGCGTTGTTTTGAATTCTATTTCTCCATTGTGCAGGTAGGAACTTCTCAGAAGTGCATCCAAAACAAACTAACTGTGAATAGTGACAAATTGGATTGAAAACAAAAAGAAGTTTTTCCCTGTTCTTAACTTAAAGATCAAAGTATTTGGATCAGAGACAAACACTCTACTCTTTATTATCTGAACTATTTTCTCTTTATAGACACGTAGCAGTGTTTCTTCAGGGTCTTTAGCCAAGCTATGAGATGGGGAGTCTCTACACACTCCTCTAGCAGGGAGTGAGGTGTCTTCTTGGAGGTGTTTCAGAACAGCAGACCCAAGACCAGAAATCAATGCAGAAACTCCTCACAACTGTCTTTCTGGGCAGCTCAGGGGAAGCAAATTAATATATGTGCCTTAAACTAGATGCCAGAAGTGTTTTTCACTCTTCTGGTCTCCGCAGAGTGAGATCTTACTCAAGCAACACTGATATCAATTTCCAGAAGAAAAAAATGAGGCACAGGGTGAAGAAATCCTGCATGGAAATGGCTGGCTGGAGCTCTGAACCGAATCTCCAAAACTGCATTCTGGTGCTTTCATTGAACCACACTGCATAGGGGAACCTAAGTCTTGACACTTTGGCTTTGTACATAAACAACAAAGTTAATTTTCTAGACTTTACAACCTAGCCATATGCTTCTCAATCATTATGTTTCCAACAGGTGGGAATAAAAGGCAAAGCTTGGTGTATGAACAACCCAACTATACCTTGTCAGTGGCTTCATAGCAGCATCAGAAGCATTAGCATGAATCCTAATGGCTATCCTATAAATTTTGATTAAAGTTGGGGAATTTCAGGTCTGTTATTAAATGTTCAATTACACTCTGCCAGCAAAAACAGAAGCAAATTGATAAATTATGGTAGGAGACAATAGGTTTTGAGCAAAGGAGACCACTAAAATATGTTTGTGAAGGGAATCTGGAATGATTTGAATAATGAACAAATTTGTAAAAATCAAAGTCTGTTTGCAGGTGAATAACAAACAGAGGAAAGGGCAGAATTTGTTGAATGAATAATGCATTATGAATCATTAACAAGCACTGATATCTATAAAGATAAAGATTCTAATGTAAATAACAAGCCTTTAATATTCATGCAGCCTTAATAGTCTGGAGAGTCTAAAATGATAAGTAAAAATTAAAACAGCTCCTCAGTGTTGTTCAGTGGGAAATGGATTTATCGCAATGTCACAAACCAAAGCAGTATCACTTCATGCTAGGTTTGATACACCTCTACTCTACTGGGTCCCTGTCTGCCCTGATGCTGAGGTCTGAACAGAATGAACATCTCTAATTCACAGTGATACCATAAAAGTAAATATCTGTGCTTGCTGAACTCTGTAGACATTATAGGGCACTCAAACTGGAGATTTCACTTTATCCTCTGCTTTGAGATCACAGAATCACAGAATAACCAGGTTGGAAGAGACCCACCGGATCACCGAGTCCAACCGACAGAATCACAGAATAACCAGGTTGGAAGAGACCCACCGGAATAAGATAAGGATCTTTGTCCAACTTAGTGCAATGAAAAGCCCCTTACCTTCCTCAACATGCATGTAGTATGTGTGGGAAAAGGATAGAGAAGCTACAGAAAGCCCCGTGCAGTCACAGCCGGGCCGTTAATTGTTTTGCCCTCTGCGCAGAGTTATACCTTGTTGCTCCTCTGCAATAAGAAACAACCATCCAGCACAGCAGTCTCAAGGCAAGGGCAAGAATTTTTTATATTCACCTGTGTTGTTTTCACATCACCAATAATACCCATGTGTTATCGCAGGCATGACATTGTCTCAGCTCCCATGGATCACAGCAGTACTGAAAATCAGGGAGTTATCATGTAACTGAGAAAGTACTGTGTTTCTCAAACCCCTTTTTATTAAATCAAGCTTGTAGCAAGGGAATAAATGCTAGTTCACAGGAGCAAATTGAACCACACACCCAGCTGCTGATCACGGCTGCAGAAGGCCCAGCCATTAAGCAAAAGCAGATTTCCCCAACAAATCTCTCTCTTTCATAGCTAGTCCTGTGATTCATAAAGAGCTTTCACAGGTGCCTTTGGGAGACAAGGTTGCCATGTCCATTTTCCTTCTGTGTGGCCATGGATTCTATAAAACCTACTTGGAGGTCTCATGTGGTACAATTCCCTGGCTCTTAATTCAGATGCAAAACTGGCATGTACTAAGTGTGACACTATATCAAATTGTATAAAACCTGCAAAATATGTTGCTTAAAAGAAAATAATTAACTTGACCTGCAGGATATTAATATAGTGGCAACTACCCCTGCAGGACATAAAACTGGCACCAACTGTAAGAGCTTCCATTAGTGCTGTAGGTTTCTAGTTCCAGTAATGGTCATTTCATCTGAACATGTGGAAATAAATCCAAACCATAATAGGACTTTAAAAGCATTCAGTGCATATTTGTCCATAAACACATCATATAAAGAAAAGCTCTTTTAAAGAAAAAGTGTCAAATGAATCAATATGTATTCTATTATGGAATGATAATATCCCATACCACATGTGTTGCTGAAACAAATATCTTTAGCTGGTATAATAGTATTTTCTATTTTGTGGTACAGCTTATATTTTCTCTGTTGATTAAGGAACTGCCCCTGAGGAAGTCAATAACAAGAATTCCCCAGGTTTAAAAGGAGAAGGGAAATGTGTAAATGATTTGGCTGCAAATAAAGAAACAAATGTATTTTTTTGCCCCCTTTTTCCTAATGTGAGTGAACACTGAATGCAAAGCCAGTTGAATACAGTGGAAAGATTTGCTCTTTGCTTCAGCAGCTTTGGATCTGGCCTTAAGCATGTAAGTGAGATAAGTTTTGGCACTACTGGAAACCCCACCCCATACCTCCCACTGTGAATATGTCATCTTTTTATGTGCTTATGCATGCCAAAGCTTTATCTCTTTTGAAATGTTGCCCAGAATCAAGCTATGTTTACTTAAGTAATAGGGAGATTCACTTATATGCTATGATTTCTTCAATGGAGAGACTGTCTTTCTGCAGTTGTACTTTGGACTTCGCTACTAGTTTAGCTTCTATTTTTCTAGCTTGATGGTTTTATCCAGGTTTGACAACAGGGTTGGATTTTTTTTGGATTTTTTTTGAAGTTACACACCTGGAATTAGCTTTTTCTGCCAAGAATTACAGTGCACCTGGAGGTACTAAATAGTTTTCATCTGTTTTTTAGTGGTTTTGTGCAATGGAATTACATCTCTTTAAATCTTTCTTAACTTTTGTAAAACCACATTTAAGCACTAGAAATAGCATTTTATGAGAGTGTAGATACTGATATAATAAGATATTTGTACCCTACTCATGTCTGCCTCTGCCAATCCTAGAAGTAGCTAGCCAAGAGCTACCTCTCAGGGTTTCTTTCCTCTTCGGTGGCTCTGCTTACCTCCATAACATATGGAAATGTGAGCATTCACTTACAGTAGATTGTTTGCTATGTTTACACCAGTTCTAACACTAATCCCCATTAATGTTTGATACTGCTCCCAAAGAGTTTAACTAGATGTCAGGACCCAGATCCATTGCATACACGTTAGGCATCGTATAAACTTCAAATAGAATGATACTGAAACACTGTGGGGTGTCCCTTTTTTAACATCACGTTAACTGACTGGATGAACGACACTAAGGGTATGCAAAGCCCTGTTGCTTTCATGATTTCTGTCATCACATTTAAGAGTCTTATTTTCAATGAAGACATAAAACAGTTTCACATCACCTTAGGAGGCTTCTTGCTTCTGCTCTCAGTTTCTTCCATTTATCAAACATGCCTGTAGGTGCAAAGTGAATGAACAGCAAGATGGATGCAAAAAGATAACTTTCTTCCTCTCCAGTAAAGAATACCAGACACAGTCTACACTGACTGCTTTTTGCTGCAGAACAATAACTACCAGGATTATGGTGAAGTTTGCTCCAGGTCCTATAGCCCAACCAGTGACAGCCCAGGTGCCCAACACATTAGAAAACATTTAACTTCTCTGCAGAGACGTGGCCCCTTCCTCAAGGGTAAATGGAAACTGCCTGAGGACCACAAAAATGCGAAGTGCCAGGCAAATCCCCAGCTCAAGCTGCTCCCAAGATCAGCTTTACCCAATATGTAGCTACTGGGATTTTATGTTATAGTAGAGAGGAGTCTTGAGACCTTCATTCTTGGAATGACAGATCATGGAGAAGGAAACTGGTCAGGCCTTTTCCATGCCAGCCATTCCCTTTCCTTCCCACCTCCCTTCCCAATTACTTTGATTATGTTATACACGAGGCTGTTTCTCAGGCTGATTATTTTAAAAATTACTGTCTTAGGGGCTCAGCTCTGAGGCTGCAAAGCTTTCATCTCCACCAAACCACCTCTGCCTGAGGCACTTAAGATGCAGCCATTTTTCATGTAGACTGTTTCTCACTATATCTTTATGCAGTGCCCAGTTCAACAGGATCGTGATTTTAGCTGGAGACTTTGTGAAATCCTTGTATTGTCATAAAAGCAACAGTAGTAACATTCAGCTGCAAAAATCACCAGCATAAATGAGCAACACCATGTGAGAGTGCTTGGGGATAGCAGCCAGTGGAGAGCAGGAGGTGGTTATTGAGACACGTTTGCAATTGAACAGAGTTGATCTGCTCCTTTAGGCTACAAACAACTAATTCTCATTTCACCTAGCCACCGAAGAAGTAAACAAAAATTGTAGACACAGCCATATGTATTAAAATACAGTGTCATTCAGTAACAAAAATATTTGGACTTAACAAGTTAATATATTTCATGGCTGGGGATAATTTTATGTTAAATGACTAAGCTGTGTCTCAACCTTTGCTAGACTCATTATATCCTTTAAGCGGTTCAAGTTTCCAGATAACCAGCAGCAGAACCAGGTAAGCAGGCAAAATTAGTATGGCTGGGAAAATTTGTATCTGTCACACAGGTCCGGTTCCCACACACTCTGGTTACATCATTACTTAGTCTGTTAACTAGGAAACCAATTAGGCCAGAGAGCTACCATCAGGTGACCATAACACGAAAATGCACGAGAAACCCTACCCGAAAGATGGGATTTCAGCAGAGGCCCTCAGATAGATGACTCCTCTTCTGCTGCACTGCAATTTTCGTATTTCGTTTCACCTTTGCTTTCATGCTGAGCTCTGAAGTCCCACAGATTGATGGTTGAAGCAGCCTTGTTTCTCCCCGCAACAGGTGCACTGAGAAAATTATTTCCTGCATCAAAAATTACATGAAATTATGTAATAATTTCTCTCATTCACTGTAGAAAATTTCCTTCTCCTTCACACCTTTTAATTTACAGGGCAAGAACAAGGCAGTAGCTACAGAACTGAATGCTACACTGTGGGAAACAATATGTTCATCTTAAGGGAAAAGCATGTGAAAGACTAGTGTACAGCTAAAGTCTCAGGGCACAAATAGCTTCAATAATTATTATTTGTTTTCTGCACATATCGAAGGCACATCTCCATGCACGGAAGAAGCACAAAGGTAGTTGGGCTCACCCTCTGCAGAAAAGCTTGCATGGGCGGAGGAAGCCAGCGTGGGGCACCATGAGGACAGGTGAAAGCCAGTTTCATGTAAAGAACGTGTGAGAAGGGAGTATGCATGTATACACAAATAAATACACCTAATCTCTGTGCTACATCATTGATCTAGCTGCAGTATTGCTACAGAATAAAATATAGCTTACATGGCTATAATTCATTTTTATAGATACAAATTATAGTCACATACACTTTATATATAAATGTATATGTATTGCATACTACAAATGATGCATATATTTTCTAGCTTGCACATCTTTCCTGATTTGCTAAGTCCTTGCTCACATCCACAGAAAACCTTCAAAAACATCTCTGATACCTTAGCTTCAGGCCAAGAGCATTAATAAGCCACATATTCTTTCTCTATTCTTGTTCAGATTTATTTTCTGTTAGTGCAGTGAGAGAGGGGGAAAAATCTCACCTCAAAAGTCTCAAGAAGAAACCTCATGAACAAGGTGAGGGTAGGCTAGGGGCACAGGGGGTCACCTGTTTAAGGATCATACACAGATACCAACATCACTACCATTTGATCAGTAGTACAATGCCATTGGCTTAAAGATTCACACACACACACACCCGCAGTGCCCAGTGTGGCCCCTTTCATCCTGGTGGCCCTCATATTCATTGCTTCTGAAAAATGATCGTCAGAGGAAGTAAACTAATCAAAAATACTTTCCTTCTCGATGATTTTGTAGAGCAGATGATTTGATCGCTGTGTAGAGAGGAGCAAACTAGTCTCTGTCGGATGTCTGCCAACTCAGGGAACCAGACTCTTGCATGTTTTCCAGCACAAGCACCTCATTATTAATTCATGCTCCAGGTCCTCTGTACATGCTGTTACTAATATTAGGTTTCAACAGAGTAATGAGCAATAGCAATAGACTGACTATCTTAACATATTTTAAATAATGTTTGAAATACTAAATTTTAGTTTGGATTTTTAATTAGGGCCTGAGCAGGGTATTGACAATCTTCCTACTGTTCTGCAGCTCACGAACAAATAAGATAGGGATTGTTCTGACCTGAACACTGAAAGCCAGTCTGATTTAGGGGAGGGATCTGAAATATAATATCAAACTTTAAAGCATGAGGGAAGTTTGTTTCTGGGTTCTACAACCAGACTTTGACCTGTCCCTATATTAAAAGGGAACTTGTGATATGGCAGTGTAGGAAAATATAAATAGTTGTGAGACCACCTCTTGTGGATGCATGTAACATACAATCAGTGAGCTGCCCAGGGACAGTTTGATTCTCAGGGATGCCACTGCTATTAAATAAAGGGTGCATGGAGCATCTAAGTACAGAGAAAAGGGGTTGTTGTGTTATAAATCTATACCATAAGGATATATACAGTGAAAAAAATAAGAAAAGGTGGGCAAGCTGTGGGTCTGAAAACCTTACAGGGCTTCAAAATCCTTCCCACTGCTGTTCTTCAGACAGGAGCATAGGTCAGCATCTCTTCCGTGGTTAGATATACATATATTAAAGGACTCATTTAAAATTTGAGCTGCGCAAAGGGCTAGAGCCATTTTTCTGTGAGTGTGCTGCGCACATTTCTGAATGCATTCACTATGAGAGGGAGTTTGCAATGAAGATTTCCCTGTTCTGGAACTCACTCCTCCCACTTGGTCTGTTGGAGCCTGAATACATTGACCTATGGGGCACATTGCAAAGCCCAACTATTTTCCCAGGATTTTTCTGAATGAATGACTTGAGTAGGTAGAGAGAAGAACATTTCATTTGTACAGTACGTGGAGGCTTTTAATTAATAATGTTCCCATTTGAACGCCTATTGTATTTTTAAACGTGCTTTGTACATACGCCTAGAGCATCAGATAACTGCAGGGTTTTTTTCCAATTAAAAACCAAAAATTCCCACAACAATGTGGCCTTGCTGCAATGTGGCACCAATCATCTTTTCATGGTGACTTTGTACAGTGTCTAGCACAGTGGACCCTGATCTGGACCATGACTATATATGCCAGGACCTTGTTAGCACTGTCTAAATGATGACAGGTCTCAAGGAGAAGAAGCTTCATGAGTTGGAGAGTTTGACACTGCTGATCATCACTATAGAGTTGAGCACGTTCTCTGTACAGTCAGTAACATTAAAGAAGTGCCTAAGCACCTCATGGAGGTCTTACTTTCTTCCTTTCTGGATTTGGAGCCCTTCTTGAGAGACTGGGATATGCTGGACATTTTGTATTTTATGGGAAAAAAAAACCTCAGCCTAGTGAATCTCCTCATGACAGTAGTGTTCTGTTTGTTGAAAATAAAGGTCTTGGTAGGAAGTGCAGTTGGTGCTGGTTTCTACAGTTTAAGTAAACATTTTTACAATATTATTTTTTAAAAAAACCCCAAAATCACAAGAGCTTTCTTGCTAAAAAGATACTAAGTTGTGATAGCAAAAATTTCCAATTTTATGTCTGCTTTTGGTCCCTCCCTAAACACCCTGGAATACCCTGAAAACAAATATTTCTGTTTTTAATTTCAAAATTTCCTACAGAGAGATTTATTTAACTGTTTGCTGCAGCTGGAGGTCTGTGGGTCAAATCTGACTCAGGAAAGTGCTTCTGTATAATTGAGGTATTTTTCCCTTTGGGAGTTGTAGGCAGCTTTGCTACACTACCTGCTTCTGAAACCCATGAGTACATTCTTTTGTGCCTGGTCACCACACCTGCCCAGGATATGTCCATGCAGAAGAAGTTACCTTTCCTTGTGGGTTTGTTAGCATAGAAGCAGCCACAGTGCAGACAGCACCATCCTATCAGCATAACCATACAGGAGACATTTTTTAATTTCAGTTTGCTGATTATTTCATTTTTTTTAATTTACATCGCTATCAGTGGCAAATATTTTGAAAAGATGCATTATAGCACTGTCAGCTCAACTCTTGCACAACTCATTGTATCTAAGCTCTTTTCTTGATGAAGGGAGTTATGCAAAGACAAGTATCCAATAGGCTTTTCCCACACACTGCATTTGTCCTTGTTGATTTATTTCTCTTTTTCATTTTGCTGCTGTTCCTTTGAATTACAGGAGAAAACCACCACCCTTCCTGAAAGCCTCAAAAAAACCCTCCTGCCACCTGCACTCTTTTATTTCTTTTCACTGAGTAGGCTGCCAAAATTGATTTTTGATTAGTTACTACAACATGCAGTCCCTTTCTCGATTGCCATGTAGCCTTCCCTCCCGTGATCAGGCAAGAGAGGGGCAAAGGAACAGGTGCACTCAAACCTGTCTCCAGAATCTAAATGCAGAGCTTCTTTGAAAAACACCATGGACAACCACACTGTTTTTCTTCCTCTCTGAAAACCCTGTAAGAATCTTACACTTAAATCAGGTATTGTACAAGCTTCCTTATGTAGCTCTGTCAGTCTACTACAACCCTGACCTGCAGTACTCTTGTATCTCTATCTCCCTCAGGAGAGACAGCGTGGTTTGTACTGAACTGTGAAAAGAGCTCAAATTTGTACAAATTCTGCCCTTACATGAGGATGCACAAAGGTCAGCTACAAGGAGAGAGCTGGATTTCACTTTAGGCCAAGCTAAAATGCCACTTTCCAGAAGAAAAGGGCTGAAGAGATGCATTATTCCTTTTAGTAACTAATCTATCGCAGGTACAATGACCAGCGTCTTGTTTTCTATTTTTTATTTACATAGTGCATGTTCTTCAGAACTAAAGGGCCTTAATTTTCCATTTCTTTTGCAGTCCATAGACTTACAAGAATATTTTTACTGGAAAAAACCCCATACTTTGTAGCATGAATGATGGCAAGTGGAAACACATATATGAAAGGAATAAACATATTTAGGCTTAAAAGCCCTTTCTGTATAAAAGTGAAAACGTGTTTAAAAAAATAATTCACAACATACTGTTCTCAAGTAGTTGAGATTTAAATTCAAAGGAATGATGTAAAATCACTTATTTAAAATATCCAGCACTTCATATAGTTGCACAGCTATGCTTGCTGCTTCTGACAATGAGATGCCACCAAGCAAAAGAATAGTTTATGGCAATTTTATTTCCCTTAAGGATCCCTCTTTCAAACCATTTATCTGAATGTGTGCTGTGGTGGAGAGTGTTATGACTGAATTACTGAATCTATTTTGTAATTAAAAATTTGTACACAAAGTATGACTGATGTGGTGGGCAACTCCTGGTCTTCTCAGATTATGTTGAGTGTGAAGAGCTCTGGAAGACAGCGGTAGAAAAACTGTAGGAAAGAACAGAAGCAATTACTAACTCCAGAGCCTACAGCATGCAGATGACACCATGCAGAATCCCTTCTGCAAAATAAGCCACACGGCTAGTTATAATCTAATACAGACAGACACCTAACTTCCAACACTAGAAAAACAGAAGTGATAATGGTGGGAAACATTTACAATGGCTTACCATGGGTGTTTATCACAATCAGATGCAGATCATTATTTTGCAGCTAAGCAGGACTACAATTTTAGTGTTCTCAGTTCTATAATATCCATGGATATTCAGATAGCAACCATGGCTTGATATTTCCATTTCCAACTTATCTGGCTGTGAGGTGGCTAGACCTGTATCATATTGCTATGAACTGCACAAATGCTGCTTCCAGATTCAGCTGCTGCAAAACATTTTACATGAGTCTTAACAAAGAGATTCCAGCTGGTCCAGGCTGAAGCAACATGTTTGCTTCCTTCTCCCTTTCATCTCTAAGCTCATTCATGCTGAGAGCGGATATAATTGCTCTCTATAAATACATTCAGGTTAGGCACTAAAGCGAGAGAAAGATACTTAAGCAAATGGACAATGATGACACAAGGACAAGTGATTACTAATGAGCAATGAATAAATTCAACCCATAATTAAAGTTTCTGATTATCAGAAGACTTAAGTTCTGAAGGAACTTTCCACTAAAATTAGGAAGAAAAGAATAGAATACTCATGTGAAGTTTGATAAATATATAGACTGAGATACAATTGCTTACAACAGCAGAGGATTGGATTTGCTAATCTAGGAGATCCCTTCCGCTTCCATGCAAATAGTGAACAAACATTTTAAATCACTGCCTGGAGCTTATATTAGTCTTCTGTTTTATTTTTATTCCAGGCCCTTTGGAATCTGACTTTTGTACTTTCAACTGAAAGTTGCTCTTGCAATTTCTCCTTCAGCTTCTCGGTGATCAGTTTTTAGAATCAACACCTCATCATTCTCCATTCTGATTTGCTAGGTATCTACTACTTGAGCATAATCAAGCTGATGGCTTATCATCATCTGTGACTGTTTATGAAGGATTTTTTTTCACCTGCCTTCTGCCACACTCATAGTCCCACAAAGTTCTGATTCTTTTCTTCTGTCTCTACACCTGACCTGAAAATGTACCCTTCACAGGGTACATTATCCCTGTGATATCACAATCATCATTCTATTCCAAACTACCTCCATCTGTACATTTGTCTTCAGACTGCAATGGACAACTAGCTATCACCTAACATGGTAAATACCAGATATGGTAAATAAAAGCACTGAAGTCTGTTTTGGGAATTGCTTGTGGTATCAACAACCAGGTTTTCTGAACTAGGTTCAACTACCCTGCCACAATCTTCTTCTTATTTGTCACCCATGCTTATAAGCTGGATGCAATTTCTGACCTGAGCTTTTATTAAATCCTCATGTTTCAGCTCTGTTTACACTTTACCAGTTCTCTCCCATTCCACAAAGATCCTGTACTCATTATATTTTGTGCTAAATGCTGAAATGTCCCTTTTTTGCTGAATGCAGTTTTAACATATTGCCATCTATCCATCCATCCATCATGCTCCTGCAAGAAACATCTTAGACAACTGCCAAATCAACCTTCTTAGGTGTCCTTCAAATGCATTTTCCTTTTTTATCAGGTTATACAAGATTTTGCCTCTACTTTCAAAGCTGTCCTTAAACTGTTTTTATTCACCTGCTGTAATTTGTTCCTCCCCTGGACATGAGCTCCTTCTTGCAATCCACCCATGCCGTGAGCACCCACTCCCTCCTACTTGCTTATTTTTTGATTCTGTTTGTGTTCTGTTCTAATGATCAGCTCCTAGGAGTAGCTCTCTCTTAATGTCAAGTAATCTCATTTTCCTCCTTCAAAATGCTGAAGCAAACTTGGATGAAGAACTGGGATATTTTTAGTGAGAAGACCATGGAGGTGAGTTCAGATCATCCATGGAGCAAACGGAACATGTCCTGCTCTTGTTGTAGCAAATGTAAAATAGAAAGGGAACCAGTGGAGACATGGTCTGTTCCCAAATCTCTTGTCACTACTTTGCTGGTGAGGGCAAACCTCTTCACTCTTTTGGGAGGCCATTTCCATTTGTGATTTTACTACCTTCCAGATTTCAACTAAATTATCCTAGAGAAAAGATAGTCTCTAACACCATGTTTTGAAGGTCCCAACACAAACATTTTAAGTGCTACTGCAACTTCCTGCACCATCATCTTTAATAGAAGTCAGTGAACATACTTAGACCCTGGAAAGTGACCAGTCAAAACCTCCCTCTTGCTGTGCTTTCATTAGGGAAAGGCAGATATATCACAGAGCTGGGGGTCAGCAGCTTCCACAGACAGTGGGAACGGACAAACAGCTGTCACAGAGCCTTAGAAGGGACAGAAAGAAGGATACTCCGAGGCCTGGACAGGATTAACTGCAACTCAGATTCCCTAAGTCAGCTTTAACTAGGCACGGAAGCAGATGACCTGCCTGCGAGGGTTTTGTAGGTGCTAATAAGAGCTGTATATGGCTTTTATTATTTCAGTTCTAAAGTAGCTGCTTTGTGTTTCCTCTCTTCAAATGGTTTTGCTTCTTGCTTGTGCTCTACACAACCTGGCTTTTTGAGTTTAAAGCCTCTCAGTCTCCTTTGGAGAGCTCAGTATTAAAGAAGGTCTAGAAGGCAGCTCCACCTCAAAGCTCTAGCCAAACCAGAGTCATGTCACACCTCCACCATACAAAATCCTTAATCTAACATTTTTCTTACTTTTCATATGGCATAGTAAGAAGGAAGAAGTGGAAAGTGTATTCAGTATAACAGGGTATTGGTCTTGGTAAGGCTGCACTCTATATACCAAAAGCACTTTAGTCCCATATTAACTACATTCAAAGAGAATAAGTTCAACAAGAAAATGCAGGCTGTGCCAACCAATTCACCAGGACAGGTTTGCCAGTCTGCCAAAAGGGTTTAGAGACTCCTTCTGAGCTCTTTTCCTTCCCCACGATAGCCCTTAGGTAAAAGTTTGCAGGAAATTCAAATACTTGTGAGCTGGCAGCCTTGCTGCTTCACAAGCCCTAACAAACATAAACACTTCTGTTTCAGCACATCTGCCATTGCAATACCTACAGCTTTTCCAGAACCAAAGGATTAACTTTATTGTGCATTTGCTCAGCAGATCTGGTAACACAATATTGTACTTCTAAGCAGACAGATTACTCATAAGTTTCTGGATGCTACATCTTTAGAAACTCACTCTACTTAAAGATAAGTGTTGAATCTTGTAATCCCAGAGACATTCAACTGATGTAAAAAACAGTTATACTAAAGGCCAGATGGATGTTATTTTTCCTCAGGTTATTCAGATATTCCAGAAGTAATAGTTTTATTATTATTTTTTGCACTTTAATATTAAACAGATGCAGCTTGTTTGCCATGGACCATTTTTTCTTTAAATTTATAAAATAAAATAATAGAGGATGTAAGGAGTTAGGAGTTTGTTTTGTATTACTTAATCATAAAATGGACTGACAATATATCAATATAGATAATTATGTCTTTTTATATGGTACCTGTATTAAAGAGAATTTAAAGAACCTGTACAGAGAACTTCATTCAACACCTATAGAAGCCAGGATTAATGCCATGGACACCAAATCGTTTTATTTTTGGTAAGAGTAGACTCAAATCTAGAAAAAGCATATTTACTTGTGTGTGTCTGTGTGTGCAGCTGAGCACATCAGGCACACTTTATTAAATACTAAGACACTTATAGAAGCATTTTCCTGGAAAGTCAAGTGCCATATTATTTTCTGGATTATTTTTCAGGATGGCCATTACCCTTGTACCAGTCCAGAAGCTAATAATTAGAAGTGCTGAGTTCTCACAATTTCCACCTGACCCCACAGCAGCTGAGAGCTCTGCAGTGGTGTACTCTGGCCCTGCTGCCTAGTACTAGCAAGGCCTGAGGAGACTAAAAATAAACAAGCATTTATATCAAAGGAAACAAAGCGTGATTGACAACCCTCAGAACAATTTGTCTGCTAATCAGTTAGGAAGCTTCTCCCATAACCCTCATCTCCACATTCAGTTGACCTCTTCTGTGGAGTGTTTCGCCCTCTGACCTAAGGAGAACCTGAGCTTCCAAGTGACTTTATTTAACCAAAAATTGTGCCATATATGACTCATTTCTTCAGAATTCATAGACATGAGACAGACTTAACTGCAAAATCTTGGAGAAAAATAGTTTCCTAGAAGTAAATGTACAATGAGGATGTCCTCTTGGCTGAACGCCTTCTTTTCCTCACAACCAAGAGAACCTGGACAAACTGATGAGCTACTTAAGTGTTTTGTGAATAAATATCTGTGAAATGTGAAATATTTAATTAAAAGGAGTATTGTTATTGCTGCTGACTACTAATTTTATTCTGCCTCCAATTACTTTATTTTATTAGAATGCGAGGATTTCTTCTCAATCAGATCATAAAACATCTTGCATTATGAAACCTTTGGTTCAGATGGTGATAATTTTTTCAAACACTCATTTTGTTTGGCCTGATAATTACTATGCTGAGTTCCCATTCACGAGCAATACTATTATTATTGTAAAAATTCAAACATTAAAACTTCAGACAGTATTGAATGAATGACAAAGTAAAATTTCCAAAGTATAAAACCACATTTTAACCTTACTTCTTAAAAGAATCTACAGCCAACATGGAACAGATCCATTCCATCTCAGTATGGAAATAATCCTTGCTGAGGAAGTAGCACTTAGTCTTCTTATGAAGGAAATTGGTTTTATTTGACTGAGATTTGAGAGCTGAAAAAAATCCAACCACTAAGCCAGTTAGGTACACACTCTGAATGCACTTTAGAGTCCACATTACCAACATTTTGAGCATCCTCCCTTCCCAGGGGCTTTAATGGGATTGAGGCTTCTGAGTACTTCCTGGAAGTTTTCACTGCTTCACAGGACCGCGCCTACAGGAACAGTGGACTATATGTGTGTGTGACTTGCTTGCTCTGTCATGATATCACTGCCTAGTTCTAACAGTGGTTGGCCTGAACTTGCAAGTCTTGGAATAAAAAGAGATTCAGAATTCAAGTGTTGCCATGTGATTTTTAGAACAGTACCGTAACACAGTCCCTCTCTACTTCTACTGAACCGAGCATGTCTGTCTCCTTGTCCCTGAGAATTTGAAACTCTTTTGTTACCTCTGTCTTCTACCCTTACAAAATGTTTCCCTGTGCTGAATATCTCATTTATCATTGAAACAAAAGATCCGCAGTTCTGGATGCAGACATTTCATTGACTCAGTAAGGATTAATAGTCAGACATCCTCCTAAAAGAACTGAAGATACAGTCAAGCTGAGCGGTTCAGACCTGAGCTTTTCTAGACTAGCCTCAATATTAACACCTCCATAATAAGTATGTAGACAGTTCATAATGTGCATACATGCGATCATATGTAATTTAGTTTGACAGGAGTTTACTTCAGGCTGTACGATGAAACTCCAGTAACATATATACAAAACAGAAATTGGTCAGCTCTGAGCTTCATGACTGCCTGACAGCATGGCTTTGGGCGGGAGACCAAGACAGACTTGGTGGATAATCACCAGTGTCACCCTGGAAAGTGTCACTGTGTTACTGTATGCAAAACAATTACCTCCTGTCCTGCCAAGAGGCAGCTGAAGATACCAGCCTCATTCACTGCGATGAAGAACATGGCAAAGACCAGCCAGTTCCATACAATATATAAGGCTTGGGTTGGGTTACAGTTCCAGCTCATTGAAAGGCATCAAATGTGAACTTAAATAGGAGTCTGTCCTGGTTTCAGATGGGCTAGAGTTAATTTTCTTCCTAGTAGCTGGTATAGTGCTGTGTTTTGGATTTAGTACAATAATAATGTTGATGTTTCAGTTGTTGCTACATAGCGTTTACACTAAATCAAGGACTTTTCATCTTCTTGTACTGCCCTGACAGTGAGTAGGTTGGTGGTAGCACAAGAAGCAGGGAAGGGTTACAGCCAGGACAGCTGACTGTAACGGACCAAAGGGATATTCCATATCATAGGACCTTGTGCAGAATATAAAACTTGGAGAACTGGCCAGGGGGCAGTGACCACTGCTTGGGAACTGGCTGGGCATTGGTCAATGGGTGATGAACAACTGCATTCCACATAACTAGTTTTGTATATTATCACTATTATTATTACCATTATTATCCCTTCCTTTTCTGTTCTGTTAAATTGTTTTTCTCTCAATCCGCAAGTTTTACTATATTTTCCTGATTCTTTCCCACATCTCACTGTGGAGGGGCATAAGCCAATGACTATGTGGTATTTAGCTGCCTACCTATGTTATGCATTCATCGTGAGCACAGACACCCTTCTCTGCCTTTCAGTTGTTGGTGAAGATAAACACACAGACAGAGGTGGTGTTGGGGACATATTCATCTTGTAAGCATTGATGCCTAAAGTCAAGAAGCATGAGAGAATGTGCTGTCTGCTGGACCGTTGCTCACCATGCAGTCACGGGAGAGGATTTATACTTGCTGCATCAGAAGAACTGAACAGTTGACATAGGATAAGTGCCCTCTCAAGATCAGGGTCTAAATGGGTATTTAATGTTAACTGAGATCAAGCCAGGCCATCTTCTAGACACCATGATAAAACCTCTCCATCAACTGTCCAGTGAGACAAGATCTTGTACACCTCCATAGCAAATACTCCAATAGGTCTCTAAGTTATGTAGATGATGCTAAAGAAGACCCTTAGAGACTTTGGTAAGGTAGGCACTATAACTACTGCAGAGAGAGTACTCAACTGCTTTAAAAGCTGCAGAGCCCTTAATTTGGCTTTAGTGTTCCATCATTTTGCACCTTTCTTACGGATATCTATCTATCTATCTATCTATCTATCTATCTATCTATCTATCTATCTATCTATCAGTTTTTCTACTGGTTCTCTGGACTTGTTGTCCTCTCCCTTTGGCAAAATTATTAATCAGATCTAAAGACCCAGTTCTGCATTAACATTTCAGCTCTGCATATAATGGTCATACTAATAAACATCTTCTATTCCAGTAGCATTTAACCACAATCAAGATGGAAACCTAATGGACCCAGTTGTGAGGACTGTGGCTTATCATTACTTTTATAAGTACCTGATAGAGATCTGAATCTATTTTGCACAGCTGGGGTTTTTACTTTGGAAAAAAAAAAAATTTTGACAGCAAAAACAGATGTGAGAATTCACATTTCTGGCCATGTTGTTGGGAAAAGTACTCTAAGAGATAGAGCTCTTCAGGAAAAAGTAAAATCATAATAAACTCCTGTTGAAAATAACTGTTCAACTATTTCATATTTTGGAAGATTATTAAGCCTAATTTTTTTCCCCCACTGTCTTGAACTCCAAACAGATTCAGGTACAAAGGTACTCAGGTTTTCTGTGACGCAACAAAATAAGCAAAATCTGTAGTGAAAGCCAACACCAAAGACAGTCTACACAGAGTGCTCACAGAAGCAAAGTAAAAGTCAAAACCACTGCTGAGAAATACAAATACTGCAACAGCCAAAGCTTTATGCTGGCTTGAAGGCTCTGCCTGCTGAAAAACATCTGCTTTAGGTACTTCTATAGCCTCTCTACTAAAATATCTCAAAACATCACACTTTCTAAATAATCACCATTTATTTCACTTTCACATAAGAGAAGCTCAAACAAAGCTTGAATACTGTGTTCAGTTCTGGGCCCCTCACCACAAGAAGGATGTTGAGGCTCTGGAGTGAGTCCAGAGAAGAGCAACAAAGCTGGTGAAGGGGCTGGAGAACAGGCCTTATGAGGAACGGCTGAGAGAGCTGGGGGTGTTTAGCCTGGAGAAGAGGAGGCTGAGGGGAGACCTCATTGCTCTCTACAACTACCTGAAAGGAGGTTGTGGAGAGGAGGGAGCTGGCCTCTTCTCCCAAGTGACAGGGGACAGGACAAGAGGGAATGGCCTCAAGCTCCTCCAGGGGAGGTTTAGGCTGGACATTAGGAAAACATTTTTCACAGAAAGGGTCATTGGGCACTGGAACAGGCCCAATGGAGGAGCTGTTGAGGAGGTGGTTGAGTCACCAACCACAGGAGGTGGTTGAGTCACCTTCCCTGGAGGTGTTCAAGGCACGGGTGGATGAGGTGCTAAGGGGCATGGTTTAGTGTTTGATAGGAATGGTTGGACTCGATGATCCGGTGGGTCTCTTTCAACCTGGTTATTCTATGATTCTATGAAACACAAAGATTTAAGACTTTATCACCAAGGTATTTAGCTGCATGTATCCCCATTGCTTTCAATGTAAATTTAGGAGCCTAAATACCTTCAGATTTTCTAGGTCTGTGTGACTCTGGAGGCTACAAGGAAATTACATAGCAGAACAGGGAAGAATTTCAGCAGGAAGTTTTATCTAGATTTAGTTTTAACTCTGGTCTGCCAGCTACTGGTTAATATCCAATCAACCGTAGCATCTTTCTTGTGGTTTTATGTCCTTATTTCCTTATCCTGCTCTACCTCTCTACCCAGGTACAAATACACAATGGTTTAATAGCAACGATGCTCTTCATAGCTCTTTGCAAACTCTGGGTACCTGTCACATCAATGCTGAGTCTGTTCATCACTTTTTATATTAACCAAATGGCTTATTGGGCACAATAGTTGGTAAGAATACAGGGCACAGTGAGTTGTACTACAGAAAGTAGCTGCCATCCTGTAACATTTTAAAGGTTTAAAATAGATACATGAATTCACATTAATTTCTGTCATGATATCACTTGGGAAGAATGTCTGTAGTGTATTTTCCACCATCTCCAGTTTAGGAGGAGACCATGGACTTCCAGGCACCTGTAGACAGGTTGAAAACTATTAATTTATATGCTTAAAATTAAGTAGTGTTTAAAGGTTCCGTGAATCAGCAATCATGAGCATACATTTATTATTTGATGAAATTCATAATAATTATTTTAATAACTTCTTTGATGAGTGTATATTTATTACTTGGCACTATTTCAGTTCAGTACTCTTTACTTAGGTAATGTGTGATTTGAGATTATTTTCATTTTACCACACTGGTAATGTGCATGAATCGTGTTTTATCTTGTTGTAAGTAAATAGCTAGGGTATTGCACAGAACTGTTTGATCAGTATAGCATGATTTAATAGAATGGTTATACTTTATTTGTCTCATAATTCTGCTTAACACCTGTATGAATTATTATAGTAAGGTGCATGTTAATAATAGCTGCCACATTACATTTTTATATATGAAAGCTAAAATACTTGCTGTCTTTTATTCAGAAGAATTAAAGTGTCACTGTATTTTTCCATTAAAGCAAAATATTTATGAAAATATTTCTTTGATCATATGCATTTTGTTCCTCTATTCACCCCTATCTTACTGCATGAGTCATGTTAACTGATGGTGCATGAATTGAAAATCATGAGTCTTCTGGTCTTTAAATTCTCATGTAATAGAAAGGCCATATGGACTCTGGCAGTGTCCCTTTCAAAACTGGGGGTCACTAGGGAGGAGAGGTGGTCCAGGTTAGAAGAGTGTTACACAAATCCATCCAAGTGATTCACTGTAACGTTTTCTTACTTTCATCATTTCCTTATCTTTGTTCTTCCATGGATTCCCCAGACAAAATTTACACCTGTGTCAATATAAGTGCGCCTTCCTTATGGCCTGGTAAAATTTTATTTTGCAACAGGCCAGTTAGAATTTGGCTTACATGGCTTTGCATGGAAATAGGTACCAAGAAACCATGATTTCTTCCTTGCCCTCTATGCTGTGTCATAAGCTAAAACCAATAATGCGTCTTCTCTTGATGCTAGCATTTATCACCTCTTTAGTGGCCTTTTGCCACAGCGGATTGCACAGATTGGCACTTCTTGGCAGACCACATAGGTGTTATACACTATTACACAACCATTTCACAACCGTGCTGCTCCAGTGTAAACCTTTCTGTATCATTTCAGTCACCATCTCATTTTCGTTTTATTTGGCTTGAATGTGCTAATCTTGAGTTTGAAAGCTTTCAAGAATTAGATGTTGTAGCAACCTTGAGTATAAAGGTGCAAAAAGGAGAGAAGAGTCATTACCAAAAAAAGAAGAGATGTTGACGCATTTCTACCATGAACATGATGCGAACACACACACATACTTTTCATTTGAACTGCCTGCTATGCCTGCTGCCTACAAAAATCTCACCATATTCCTGCACAGAAACTAGTAGATGGCCCACAGATTGTTTCTAGTCAAGAGACGCGAGGCAGAGTAGCAAAAAATTTCAATTATAAGTCCTGAAGCACTCTGTTTGGGCAAAACATGCCATCCACCATGGTACTGTCCACCACAGTGATTTGGATTGGGCCTCTGGAAATCCAGCATTTCACTCCTGATACTTATTCAGTAGAGTGTTTGGTGCCCTTCCCACCTGACTATGATACAGACCTTCTTAAAACAGAGGCCACGTTTTAAAAGATCTCACTTCTTAGTTGAGTCCATGAACATTTCAGAGCAAAATCCTTCCCATAGAAATTAAAGGAACTTTAGCTATTGAGTTACATGGGATAGAATTTTATCTTAGATAATTTAGTGCAGAGACATTCTTCCAAAACTTGAGGCATTTGATGTGGCCACTGGCAAATCTTGCCTACTACTGACAGCAAAAGGACCGAAATTTTTCCTAGTCACAGTAGAAACCACATATTTCACACCAATTGTGTTAGAAAATATTACTGCATAATTGATAAAAACATTAGATAAATGATAATAACATCTGATGCTTGCATAATACAAAGCTTTTTATCCGCCCAAAGAGGCTTCAAAAAAGATATAGACTACAATCAAAGGACTTGGCCAGAGGGATCCACCCAAAGATATACATTCATCTAAAAACGTAAAAAAAAAAATACACCCTTATAAAACCAATTTATTTTAATTGCCATACCTACTTACAAATTCTGAAATATTTCATAACAGATCAGGGAAGGCCATTAACCAATTCAATCTCTTGTGCACTTACGTTTCTGAAAAAAAAAAGCCTAAAACCCCAAACCCTCAAAATTGAAAAAAAAATAAAATAGGTATAAAAGAATACTAACCTTCCCATGGAAGAGGATTTTAGGAAAGCAATATACACTATCCCTTTCATCTATATCAGTAATATTACTATTTTCTAAGTTTTTAAGATTTGAATAGAGCCTTTTATTAATTTTAACAGAACCTTTAGAGTAATTTTACTTTTTTTCTTCTGTTTAATCAAGGCGGTATTTATAATGAAGTGAACTAAATAAGAACTGTATTATTTTCTCAGGTGTGTGTACAGTACCCACAGTGATATCAAATAATTTGTGAAAAACTTCAGTAGCTTCATCCAGATGTTCAGCATCCAGACAACAGTTGATTTTGTGGGTTCTGGTGGGTAAAATCCTGACTCTATTGACCTCAACAGCAAAGAATTCTACTCAATACTACTAAATGAGTCGGCTGAATATTGAAAACTGGTTTACCGATAAGTATTTAAAACTTTAAAAATAAATGGATAAATGACACCTCTGTTAATATGAACCAGACAATGTTGATTGCAAACATTAAATAAGTTCATGGTTGATGGGTACTATTAAAGCCATTGACTGTTCACATACCCCAGCCAAATTAGTTTAATTTGTTATAACTCCTTAAATATTTTTTAATATTTCTTTCAAAACATATTTTAAGATATTGAAATAAACATTCAAAAAAGCAGAAAAGAAATGTGGAGATTTTCTGTCTCATTGGTAACTATGTGATCATTGACTGATACACCCTATTTCTCCTGTAGCCTCTGCCAATTCCGAATTGTTAGCTGCATTATTATTTTCTATGTAAATGATGCTGTTTTTCAACAAACTGAATGAAAACTCCTTTATCTGTATTGACATAGTAAGCAATTGCTAAGAGAATAGTTTTCTTGTTTTGCCTCCTACTGCCCCTGGAAGGGGGAGATGACACCTGTGATCTTTCTCATTTACTGATTATAAAAACTGATAAGAAAAGACAGAAACCATTTAATGGGGTGAAACCACAATCTCTTCTTGAGCTACTGGGTAATTTAACTTGCATTACTTATTCAGATAAATATATCTATATAGCTTTTTTTCCACCTTTAGGATGTGAATTCAAAATAAACACTAACTAGACTAAACAGTCAGAATTGTAAGGTGATTTGAAAAGATTTTCTAAGTAGAATTTACAGGTTATCCTTGCTGTGCATCAGACATTTACTGAGAAGAAAAACAGGTGTGGGGAATAGACATACATGCAGATTAGAGATAGTCATTAAGTTAGCAAAAGATATCACTTAGGAAAAGAGTATCAAATGAAGAACTCAGTACGAACAACAATGGTAAAAACCAAACAAAGGCACAAGATGCAAGATAGAGAGTTTTGTCCAGGAAGATGATTTTTGATAATGAGGTTGATCAGGGAAAGAGAGAACAAAAGGGATCCAAGATGACACTAGAAGAGAGGAACTCTGCTAATGACAGCAGAAGATACAGTTGAGGACTGTGAAGGGAAGAAAGATGTGAAGGTTGCAGTGATGGAGATAAGTAAAAGTAAGGACAGGTCTCTGAGGACAGCTGCGACCAGATATGTCTGCATTTTTAGGAGAAAGAGCCAGAAAAGAAGGCTAATTAAAATGGTGGTAAGATGAGAACAGGGGCAAGAAAACAGAGACTTGAAAGAAGAGTAAATACTTCAAGTATATTTGAGTTAGCTACCAAATGAAAGAAGTCAAGAAGCCACAACGATGGTCACAAAGAAGAAAAGATATCAAGAGAAAATCAGAAAAGATGGACATCAGCGGATATTGTTTTCTTTGAAGAGGATGGCAAAATCCTCCTTGGAGATCAAAGGAAGTGAAAAGATTTATTGACTGAGTGTCACCCTTAGCTAACATACACACTTGTCTAACTAGAAAATAAGTGAGATTCTTGGTCTTACATACTATGTGAGATAAGCAAAGCCAGAATTTCGGCTCAGAGAAGAGTCTGTAGACAACAAGAATATCTAAAAATATATTTCTTAAAGCTCCTATAAAACAGCAAAAGAAAACTTCCTTAGGACACCAAATAAGGCCATTTTGCACTTACTTTGGGAAATCATTACATGAAGTGTTATTTGAGAACTTCTACATTGGAGCAAAATTGAGAAGGAAAAAAGATTAACTGTTTACATGGGTGAGTTTGAGCCCTTCTGTGCTAATGTTACGGGTATCGGAGATTAAATGATGGGCTTCACGTTTGTAACAGTTCTGGAATTTTGTGAAGCTGCAATCCTGTGTCTTGCTGCTAATTAGTTTTCACACAATTTATTGCAACATCATAAATGCATGACTTCAGCAAAAAGACAATCTATTCCTGAAAAAAAAATGTCTTCTTTACATTTAAAAGGTCTCTAGTGTATTTAGATAGTTCCTTAACTGATAAATCATTATTATGGTAACCTATAGTGCAACAATATGAACGTGCTTTCTCCATGAAAACTTTTCTAACCTAAAGATCATAGGGAAGGTGTTCTTATATCAGGTCATACAAGTGTGCTTTCTGCAAGAAGAATGCCTGTTGCAGTATTGCTACGTTTACACCAGACCTCCAGTAAGGCTGATGGTAGATTATGCTAAGTGTCATAGACAAAAAATACAAAGATTGAGCTTCCTCCCCAGAGGGCTCAGTCACACTGGGTAAAATAACAAAGAAGTGATACAGAAAAAAGAGATGAAATGAAATTTTCAAGGTCCTGGAGTGAATCAGAGTCTCAGGAAAGACAGTGGGAATGTGGCAGCTTTGGTGCCGTTTTCTAATAGGGTGTCAGCGTCTAGACTGATGAAATTAAAGAGAGAGGACTGTGTTTGACACACCAGTATTATTTCCTCACAGTGCTTTCCTTTAGCCAAATCTTTCAGCTGTTTCCCTCTCTCTCTTGCTCAGGTCTCTCCTTTCTCCTTCCTTCTCTCTTTTTCATTGCAGCTTTACTTCCTCTCTTGTAACCTCCACCACTAGGCTCTTGGGGCAGGAAAGGAGGACACAGAGAGAAAGAGATATTTTCTTCTTGGTAAAAGCTTATCCCTAGGTAAGGCAATGTCTCGAGGTCTAAGAAAAGTACCAGACTCCTGTTCACAAAAACATGTAACTGCATATGCAAACACGGGCAATTACACATCTAATTTGCCATTTCCACAGGCAATTTATTCCCTCATAACCAGAGAGATTATTTGTATGAGGTAGGAACTCTGTTATGGGAATGCAATTTAAAAAATCAGAACTGCAGTGATTTGTTTGTTTAGCCTCCTTAAAAAAAATTTGTGTCAGCTTTCATATACATTCATGACACTTCTCTTACACTGCCAACCATCAGTAAAGTTAGTGATTGTCATTAGCAAAAGAATCAACTGACTGACAGCAAAAAACAGTAAAATACTCACTTGTCAGTAAAAATGGCAAGATAATTTAGAACTTTTCATTGCTTTGGCAGAAGTTCCTGGACTATTTGAGTGCTTTTAATATCAAAGGGCTTTATCTATCATAGTTGAAATGATGGGTTCTATAAAAATTGACACATATGACCATAAACAGAAGTAGTAAGAATCCCAAATTGCTTTGAAAAATGTAATCCAAAATTCACAAGTTAAATTTAAATTAAAAATCTGGATACATGTAGAAAAACAAAATTTAATTGCATGATGTGGTAGCATAAGTTGTTTGAAAAATATAATTGTTTAAATCAAGTCAATATTTTGAGAAAGTGCATCTTTCCTCTCCCCATTGAGGTTCATTTTAAAAATCAAACAATTTAGGAATCTCTGGCTGAAATCCTTCATGAATTTAACTCTCTAACATTAAAGCATGGTTTGCACAGACTTAAACGCAGGGGTAATTGCTTCTAGGCCTCAGTAGCTGTATTCCCTGTCCACCACACGAATTAACAAGGCAAAGTTCATATTCAACACCACTGCTTGCTCCGTTACCACAGTCCTAATAAGTGAGCTGCTTTACAGGGGACCTGTAAAACAGCTGCCCTCTGGGTGTCTTGTTTTGGCGGCCTTTCCCATCTGTTTTACCTGTTTCACTGTCTGAATAATTTATTTCACCATCTCTCTAAGTAGAGCACCTGGCCTAGGGCTAACTCTTTCACCTAAATTATTCAGAACTGAAAACTCTTTGGTTTATACTCAGATAATGTAATGACTTAACAGGACAAAACCCTTAACTCTGGAGCAACTGTGAACAGTACTAGCCTCTGTGCTCTGTTAGCAGTTTGAAAGCTTGGCTGTGTAAACTGTGTTACAAAAGCACCACAGAAGTCCTTCATTCTCAAATATGCCTTTTTCAGCAGGTAAAACTTTCCAAAGCAGGGCTGTTTTAACTTGCTGCCTCTCTGCCACATCTCAATCCCGTGGGAAGCCACAGGACACCTTCGTGTGTGTGCACTGCAGCTAGCTTGTCCCTAGTCTTCATGCAAGAAAAGCTCCTGTTAAAGCCACTAAAAATTGGCTGCAGGTCTGGACTTTATGCATGTCTTTTCTCTTCATAAGTTCAGAAACACCAAAAGCCACCTGTGTGCAGAACTATCATCCATGCTCCACTATCTTTACCTTACGAACTCAACAGTTAAAATAATTCCTCCCTGCCCTTGCTCATAATAGCATGGAGAGCTGCTGTGCCCAGCAGAAAGGGGCTGTAAAAGGTCTTGGCTTTGGATGCCACAAAGCAAGCAACCTCCTCTCAGACTGAAAACCCAGTGGTGATTTGGGGTGCAACTTTGACTACCTTGTGTCTAGATTGACTGTGACTGAGCCAAAGCTTCACCTTTTTTTAAGCACTTACTCGATTTGTTTTCCCACAATAGCACCACTGTTTTTAACCTTTTAATGAAGCTGAAAAAGCACATGATTAGTAGTTCCCCGTGTTTTTTTTAAAATCTTCTGGAGCTGTTTAGAAGACAGTCAATACAAGGAGATATCTCCTGTCTCACAAGACAATGGCTCCAGCAAGTGACTTTATCACTGAAAGATGTATTACTTTAAAAAATCATGGTATCAAGGACATAAAGTGAGATTCCAGATCAAGGGAAATCTTGAGGCCTGTGCCACTTAAGGTTCTTTGAATAAGAATGATAAATTGGCCTTGGTGAGAAAAATAAAATAAAAGAATCTTTATAATTGAAGGAATAGCTTTTAAGGAGGTTGTTTCTAAATGGCTTTGCAGTAAAAAATGAAGTTAATTAGTGGAATCTCTATCTGGGCTATTCTGGATTTATGTCCGTGTCACAGGCCAGCATGGGAAAAAAAGAAAGAATAATTAAAGTGAAATCAGTTTTGAAAACATCAGTGTCTTGTCACTTCTGCTTCATTCAATAAAGCCCAAATATTTGTACATTCATTTACACGAACTGGCATAGATGATGTTGACAGAACAAAAAGAAAATACAGTTGTCTTTATCAGGTGATACCCAGCAAAGCTACTATTAATTTCACTTGAGTTTTTGTCTGTGTGAGTACCAAACACTTGTGGCACATTTTACAGTAACTGGTATTGTCTGTTTAGTGTAGGGATGTCCACACTGTCCACCACTGTAGCTCTTATAGGCACTATATGAACTGTTTCATTTTCCTCTGAGAAGTTTATCAAGTATCAGGTATTTGCTTCTTGCTCCAGCTTCGGGAAATCAGGGTCATGGATTTCAAATGAAGTGCTTTGTACTCTCCAAGGGCAGTGAGAAAACACAATAATACAGACTAGATCTAACCAAAGTGTTTTGCCTTTCTGCCTCCTTTTTATTTTACAATGGGGGAAAAAAAATGCAAGGTGCGACTTGAATCCCTTCAGGAGTTCCCTTCCTGTGTACTCTGTCTCTCGCCAGAAACACGAGACTGACAGAATGATAAAATGTGATGCCAGGTCCTCTTGCCCATTCAAAGACCCTCCCTCAGGTATCAGGTGCCTTGCCCGAGCTTTGAGGTCAACCAGACACCTCCCCTGAGGCTAAACTGGGATGAAGGATACATCTACCCGAAAATCTGCTCAGGTAGAGCAGCTGTTATCTGAGCTAGGATCAAAGTACCCCTCTGCACTCCAGAAAAACATCTTCCAAGCTAGTCTTCTTTCTCCATGATTCAAATGAATGTTGAATGAGTCTCTGGGGACAACAGTTGTTGTGCTGAGGAGCTAGCTGTCAGAAATACTTTATCATGAAAGTTCAGTTCCTTTCAGGGCCTTTTATTATTAATAGTCATCGCTGCAGGGGAACATTAAACACAGACACTATTTACTGTACAAATTGACATATTATAAACCATAAAAGCTATCCCAGTGCTTTGCGACTTTATCTTGCCTTCCAGCATGCAAATGCTAGGGACTCCTTTAACCTTTGTGTTGCTAGAATACAGAAAGTGAATTTTGGCTTGACTGGACTGCTCAGAGCAGCTAATTTTTTGAGGTTGTTGTCTTGGGGAGTGGGTAGAGAACTGTGATATCTGAAGTAAACAAAAGGTGAGACACAATGCTCCATAGTGGCACTGGGTTCATCTGTACAAAAACCAGAAAGGCATTTATCCCTCTGTGAACAAATCACAGGATGCATCCTACAGTAGTTCACATTTTTGCCCAGTAGCTCCCACAGCTTTCTGCTGCCTGCTGAGAGTATTGCATCTCATGCATAAGATGAGTGTATTTTCTAATGGTGGGTAACAGCCTGATTTCTTCAGCAACAGCATCTGAGAGAAGTGAAGAAGTAGCTGTTATGCAGGATAAGAAAACATGGCAAGATGAGTCCCAGCTGTGGGAAGAACCGAGCCCTGCCCCAGCCCACCATGGCTGCAGTACAGTAGACAGGTGAGACTTCACAAGACCAGTATTCAGTGCAGTCTTAGACTTCAGCAGCATGGCAGAAAACTCTCAGAAACCAACTATCCAAGGACCCATAGAAACAAAACTCGACAAGATCACAACAGCCCAGAGGACGGGCAACTGGTTAACAAAAAATACCAGCTTAAAAATACCATCTACTGCACCTGGCAGCAGAGAGGTCTTGGCTTCCTACTTTCTGCCTTCTGCACTCTGGCATCAGTCTAAAAATACTTCCCGGACTTCTCAACAAGGTCTTAAAGTCATGCTGAGGAAAGATAGTGCTCTTTCACAGTCTAGCACACAGTCCACAACAGGTAGCCAGACACACTGCAATAAGCAGAGTGTTGGATATGTCACAATGTCACCAGTTGGCAAGTTGCAAAATCATTACTCTGCAAATGGTACCTGAGCAAACTGCAGTGTAGCAAGTCATGAAGCATCAATTCATTGAGTCATGGTGTCACCACACAGCAAGCTGTAAGACACGCAGAAGTGACACAGCAGGCCCAGATGTGGTGAGTCAGCAAATCACAAAGTACCTCCTCAGTGAGGCATTAAGTCAGCAAGTCACAAGGGTGACTCAATAAGTGTAAAGCACCTAAAAGCAGTCCTAGACACCAGTTTGAAATGTGATGTAACTGTGCCAAAGAGGCAGCATCATATGTCAAAGACTGAGTGGCCTCTATGGCATCAAAGGGTTCACAGACTACTTAGCAAGAAAGAGAATGTATCTCTGAAGTCAACCTCATTGTTGTCACAAACTGAGTGTCAGAGGAGACCCAGGGAATCAGAGGGATGTGATGATTGCTCCTGCACTCCCTTAAGTACTGTTCTCAGAACAGGTTTGAAGCACAAGCCTAGGGAGGGTGGATGGGCAAACCATTGAGCAGCTGCGCTGTGCAGGGAAGGTGTTGTTCTCCAAATCTGTTGATCTGGTCTCTCTCATGAATATTGTATTCAGTGTAAAAAGTCAGACAGCAAGGAGGTGGAATTGCTGCTTTTTAAAGTACAGAACATGTACTCAGAGTGTTCAGAAGTGGTTCTCCCAACCCACAATGTGCTAAAGATTGGTGCTTGGTAAGTTTAAAGGATGAGGAAAAAAATTACACCACTCAAGTAGAGAACATAGCTGTGACATTTTTCAGTTCAAGAGTTTCTGACATCCAAAAAATGTTAAATGCTTTTCTGACTAAAGTCCTTAATAGCAACTGAAACTGTTGAATACTTGAGCCTTTTCTTAAGATAGGGAGCATACTGAGACTCTTCTTGTTACAATAAAAAAAAAAAAACAACTGTAATTTTGTAACCAGACTTGGACAAGCCTCTGAGAAGGACCACACAGCAGGTTAGATTATTTAGATTTGTTGTGAGAATAATCAACATGTGTTCCTTTCCCATTCTCTGTCCAATCTTTCTTGTAAAAGTGGACTCATGTTGTGCCAGTTCAGATTGATATTATGACATGAAAGGGCTCCGTTTGTATCATTTTCCGTGCTTGTTGCATTCACTGATGTGGGAATAGAATTATATTCTACCTGAGCCACTCTTTGGTTTATGGCCAGGATTAATAGCACACAAACACTCACAGTCTTAGGTAGATACAGCAGCTGCCCCTTGGCATCAAGTAGCATGAGTATCAAAGTATCTAAACTTTCCTTCAGACTGTGAAATGACCTTCAGGTTACTCCAGAAGATCTTGGCATGTTCTTTATACTGACACCTTTTTTGCTCTTTCCTTAACAAGATGTGGCCCATGAGCACTTGTTCTGCTGAAAATTCTTCTGAGAATATGTTATGTTTCTTCCTGTCAAGCTTGTATTCAACTCAATATATTTCTGTGACCATCACTGTCATTGGATATAGATTTGTTTTGAAGTTTCACTACACTTTTAATGAGCCTGCATGGTGTTTCCTTCTAGTTACAGCTGGTGATTGAGCACACCATCTTATTAACATGAGATAATGCTCCATCCTGCAGCCGTAACATTCAATATTCCCAGAGTAGGTGATACTATCTGTAAAATCAATTATTACTGAATTTTATTATTTTCAGATACTACTTTTTAAATATAATTATTCACAAGTGTTAGGAAAGTGTAATTTATTCATTAAAATTAAGACTATTGCTTGATGTATCTTAGGTCTAACTTGAACTCAGATAATGCCTATTTACATTTATACAAGCCTTGGAAAGCATTTCAAAACAATACCACAGGTAAACAGTTGATACACTAGTTAGATAACATCAAAGCGTGGGTTGGGAACACAAATCATGATCCTTGTGAAAACTGATTCCCAAAGAACTGGGCAAGAGAGTTCAAATGCATTTCTTCCTTTTGCTGAAATACGATGTTTGTTCTTATTCTTCAGGTAGAACCTAGCGAGCCTGTATTTGCACTTGTTGATCTTTCCCAACATAAATCTCCCCATTGTAGTCATATCAACAATGTTTTCTTTACTTTAGTAATAAAATTTCTTGCAACATATGCTCCTTTGGACTCTGTGTGCAGTATTTATCAAGTTATTGAGGTTAGAGTTACAGAACATTTCAGTGTAAAATGACAAAGCACAATGAAATCTTCTGCAGGTGTAAGATCTCTCTGATCTTATTTTGTCTTCAACTAAAAATAGCCTACAGGTGTAAGATCTCTCTGATCTTCTTTTGCCATCTACTAAAAAGAACCTGAAGATTACGGGAATATGTCCTAATAAGTGTGATGATACATCCTTAACTAGAAGACATACACTGCTCTATATAACCTCTTTGATGTAACCAACTAACATACCTAATCTACCATTTTGCTGGAATAACACCAGAGTACGTAAACCTTCCTATTCTGTAATGGTTATTGTAATTCTTTAGAATCCATCAGCAAAGCCTGGGACACCAATCTTCATATATGTAATTTCTGAGTTAATGACACATTAGGCAAGTTTCTAGGGGAAGGATTCAAGGTGAGATTGCCATTTTTTAAGGGGAAAAGAATGATCTGAAAACCTTGCTCCAAAGTTATACATTGGTCTGTGTTTCACCTAATGGTTTCATAGAATGATAACTACTTTGGGAACACGTGTGTGGGGAAATCACTTCTTGCACAGGCCCACTTCAGTCTGAACTGATCATCATGGGTGTACCTTTCCAGGTGTTATTTTGGAGGATGATGCAAAACCCTCATTGTTTTTTGGATTAATTTTGTCCAAAAATTCTATGGTAAATGTATAAGAGTACAGACATGATCTTACCCAAAAAATGAGAGCTTAATATATGTATGCATATATACAACTGAAATACACCAACCAAGAAACACAAAGGTAATCTTTACTGATATAAAGCACAACCTTGTCTAACCCATGTAACACTAGTTAAAATCAAGATTTTACTATACTCATCACGTTTGGGATGACATTAGCTGGGATGCATTTGAACAGATGAAGCTTTATTGAGTATCTGACAGATTTACCCTTACCACACTAAGTATGAGAAGTTGATTGAGGTTTGCGTTATAACCACACAGGAGGGGAAATCGCAAACTTTGACAAATTTGTATTTGAATAATATACTGGAGAATCAACATTCACCACTAGACACAAGCAGGAAATGTTTCTGGTAAAAGCATTGGCCAGTTGGGAGTTTAGAATGTCTCACACAAATAATGAAAATTCTTCCACTTGAATGGAGAGGTACCTTTACAAATCAAAATATAAAAGTAACACAAGGTAATTACTCATGTTTTGACGGTGCCAACAATGCAGTTGGTGTTGCAAAAAAAGACATAGATTCTACATGAAGATCTTACCACCTAAGAATATAACCAGATCGGGAAGGAGATGAAGCCACCATGTACTGCTTCAGAAGTAAGTAACAAATACCAGACAGACAACACTGAAAAGCTGGTTGTGTAGCCAGCAATACAGTAATAGATATTTATCTCAAATAATCCTTTTAGTTAGTTACTCTTTTTTTATCTTGACAGAAAGCGTATGTCCATGTGCATTTCCTAAAATATGCAGAACAGACTAATGGCCCAAAATATATTTTTAAAATAATCATCCACTCCTGCTTTTTTAAAATTGTATATGAAACTTGGAATGCGAAAAAAACAAATAAGACAATTTAGAAAAGATTAAAAGCAATTGTTCCGTTACCTTGGCAACACAAACTAGGTGCAGCCAATCAGCAAAGTTGATGAATTGTTTTGACATACATGCGCATATTTCTAACATAAATAGCAACAGAGACTTAATAACAATAGGTTTTAAAACTAGGAACTGATGTCACTTTAAATGTGTCAATCAAAGAGAACCTATGAAAGTGTTTCTTCTATCAAACTGACGTTAAGTATAAGCTGGAATGGCTTTATAAGAGATAGCAAACTTCTGACAGGTCATACAGGAGGTGCGAAATCTGTAATTACATTCTAGCTTTTTTGCATTATGTCCTTTAGTATGTCTAAAAAACTTTGAGAAGAAAATAAAACTTGAAGGCTGTGACATATCTTTCGTTCCTGTAAACAGGCAAAAAAAAATGCAGCGTTTCTAAGAACAGAGATGCAATATCACACTGAAAGAATCTGACTAGCCTTCAAAATAGATGCACTTAAACTTCTTATGTCTTACTTTATGATCAACTGGTGACAGTGAACTTCTCCAGTGCGAGTGTTCAAGGATACTAAAATTCACAATAGAAGGAAGATATAGAGGAAGATTGCTAACGGGATACAGAGCTTTTCACCTCTTGGTCATTGGTTTGTATCTGGCTTATGATGGCAGTAACAGAAAAGCATTACTTTTGACAGGTGTCAGAAGTCTGTATGAATGGAGTGTGTCAGCCATCCTACTCTAGACCCTGGTGGATGATTGCCCAAAAGCGACCCTAAAAAAGGGAATTCTTCTCAAGAGCCTCAAAAGAAACCCGACATCTCCTCCCTGTTTCAGAAACTGTTACCACAGACAAATCAAAAGTGTCACCTAGTCTTTCAAAGACCACAATACCACAAACTGTCCTTTGAATAAACATTGTGGTTACAGAACTTCAGTACTAATTAAGCAACATTTTCAAATTCTGTTAACAACTAAAATAAGTTGAACAGAGTTGTACATTTCTTTGTGGGATCGTTTTTTGGGGTTTTTTTTTGTATTTTCGTTTTTTCAGGAATGCTAGAGTTGTGCCAGACTTAGATCTCCCAAAATTTAACACTCACTTTCAAAATCCCAACTTTAACAACAACAAAAAGTTATGTCACCACTGACAAATGAAATACACATTCATAAAACTCAGAGACAAGCACCTTATTTTGTCATTGGATGGGATTAAGTTACCCATTCTGGCACATCACTTTTTTTTCTGTTTCCAGGTTTATGTGACTCTCATCATAGGAAATTTTCAGTGAGGAATTTCTGACTGGAACGCATTGAAAATAAAAAGGAAATAACTGACTATAAACAGCACTGAGGAGAAAAAACAGTGAACGTGCAGAGTACAGTATGCTGCTTTGTCAGAATGTAAGTTCTGTACTTTTGTCTAGCAGCTATTATTATTCCTTAAGAACTACTGATTTTACTTGGAATTTTAATCTACATTTTGATTGATTTCCTTTTCAGATTGTAAGAAGAGTGATAGAAAGGACTAGGAATAAGGATGAAGAAGAACAGAACAAGCTAAAAGTTTCCAGCCATGCTATCAGGTTTGGTGAAAACATCCTAATGATTAACTGTCTTCTGTGGGACTAAGTGCTGTGGAACCTGCTTGTTATTGAAGGCAAAAGAAACTGAAATTTTTCTTGTGCATCAAATTAATGAGCTTTAAGATGCCAGCCTTCCAGCAGAATCTCCCTTCTGAAAACACTGCTGATGCGGGGACACTGACAACCACAGTCAAGACTTGACAGCAAACAGAGACTACGCAAAAGTAGTCTTTTAAACAAATTTCTCCATAAAGGACCACTTCCCATTGGTATTACTTGACTCTCTGCAACATATTTTATGAAGCACGAGGTAAGGGAATGCCAACCTATGATGCAAAGTGAATGTTTTTCATCAAAACATCTTTTCAAAGGGTTTACTTTTTAGAATTTGAATGGCAGATAGCTTGGACCTGAGATTTATACACTGTGTAATATGTATTTCCCCACAGTCAACACACTCCCTATGCAGCTAGCTACGTTATTTAGAGAATCCTGGTCTCTTGTGATCAGATTTGATTCCTCTCCCTGGTTGTGCTGCTTGGAAGTCATTAAGTAGCTACACTCATCTCCTTCCTTCTGACTAAATACTTTCATAGCCCCTTTGCACACTGTTTCATTCATGTATTTGTTCTAAATATGGATCAAAGCACAGAGTAAAAAGGTATCCATAGAGAACTGATCCCGGGACTAATGGAGGTAAACTACATAATTTTATAATTAGAAATTAAAAAAGTAAATTCTCTTGGCTAGAAGAAGGGCAGCCTGATTGCCTTTATCTAAGAAGTGAATAATCTCACATTTTAACTACTGTCTTTTGTCCCATAACATTCAAGAAAGCTATCGAAACTTGATTTAAGAAGTTGCCGTGGCAGAAAATCCACTGTGTCTCCAGGTGTCACAGGTCAACTATCCTTCTTATACAACTTGCTTCTATTCTGAATTTCCTTGGTTTCCATTTTAAAGCTATGTATCTTTGTATCTTTTCCTCTAAGATTAAAAAGTTAACTAATTAAGAAAAATGTCTTCTCTGTGTAGATGGTTATGGTCACCTGTTAAGTCAGGCAGAGAGTGATGTATAGCAGGCCCAGTGAGCAGGAGGTGAAGCACGTATCAGTGTATGTGAGAAAGCAGGAAATCCATAACTGGACAAGAAGATTAATATTTTTCACAACCCATAAAAAGATGGATCATTGTACTTATCTCTGATATGGGTATTTTCTTGCTTTATCAAACATTTCAAAAATCTAAAGAAATACTGATCTATATTTCTATAAACCTGACTAGAATCTACATATTCTACAGATTCCTCCCCACCTGCAATAAAATCTCCATCTCACACTAACATCCCCTCTTTCCTGATTTTTATCTTTTATGCATTATTTTCGTATTAAGAAGAAATGACCAACCTAACAGAGATCTCTATGACTCAACTATTAAGTCTTTTTCCTCTAGAAATTGCTCATGCAATTGCTTTAAAAGCAAAGCCTCCAGAAACGATGACTCAATGCAGGAGGTAAGGCCAAACAACGCTGTTGAGCAGCCACTCAAAAAGATGGATCTAGGGGGTCTAACAACTACTCCAAGTGCCAGCAGAGTCAAATTAGCTGATTAATGGTGTACATAAGTTACAATAAGCATAAGGGTGCCAAGTCCAGCCTCATTGTCTCTGTCCCTACCCTCACCTGCACTAAAGGATGTCGAACTGCTAAGCTGAATATTCTGCAGGTATTACTTTATGCTACTGAGCAAAAAATCCCTCCTCTTAAGCTCTTCCATTCCTTACTATCAATAGCTTAAGCTTTGCTAGCTGTGCTGCTTACTAGTTATTTCCATTACAAAATCCCTCAAGAGGTTCCAGCAAGGAATGAAGGCTCTTTGGGCTGATTAAACTACTTGGGAACTCCCAAAGATGAAAGAGGTGGTTCTACTCCTATTAGGTTCAAGGCAAATTTTGAACTTGAACATCAAGGAGGTCAGGCCTTTGTGGCTATTTAAATATAACTGTATGGAAAATTAAATCTTGCTGAAAAAGTGGGTGTTAAGGTGCTCAGAAAAGAGAGAAAGCTTTAATACTGTACTTAAAAAGGGATTTAGTGCACACTGGCAGCTATTCTGTTAGTCGTGTATTTTTATAATCAAAACAGAGCCAGAACAAAATGCCACTTTTACTTTTTTTTATGAAGGAGTTGTTAAAGGAAACAGAATAAAGAAATCTGAAGAAAAAATAACCTGGACAACAACAAACTAACGACTATATGAGCAGCTATGAAGTTTGCACAGGGTTATAACTTGTACACATTCACAACACAAAGAAAAGGACTAAGTAGGTACGTGTGCCCATGCTGGGGTTCTTCCCCGTTCTTTGCAAGCCAAAAAAAATTCATCACGTAACTTTAACTTCAGAATCTTTCATTGAATTATTCCAGAAGTACAAAGACAACACAAAGCCTCAATCATTTATCAGTAGCAATATTGCTCAGTGCTTAGAAACAGCATTTTCTTTTTATCTGAGACTTAAGTACTTCACAAACACTGAGGAAGCCTTGCAACCCCTATAGTAAGAGCATTTATTAGACCCATTAATCAACAGACTAGGACAGACAGACAAGTCACATCTAAAGGAGACAAGTAAGGAAACTAAGATACAGGAGATTTTCTAGAGATTTCCACTTTCACCTCAAGCAGATCAGTCAATATCTTTAGCCCAAAAAGTCAGAGTGCTTCTAATTAATTACAATAACAAATTTAAGGGTGTGTGCCTAAATTCCTGCCTGTTAATGAGAAGAAGAAATGAGCAGGTTGAGAATACACAACAGTGACTATAGATCTAGAAACACCCAGACTCATTATCTACAGTGAGATTCTTGGTAGTTAGACCCACCTTTTAAACCATCAAATCTTATAATTTATGATATTACTCTAAAATAGTTAATTTCCTGAGCAGAAACATACATATCTTAATATCACCTCTTTCTGAGGTAATTTATTTGTCATTTTCCATGAATCAAAATGTAACAGTGTATAATAGTTGTAAAAAAAAAACAACAACAAAAAATAACCCAAACAAACCAACCTAAAAGAAGACTAGATCTCTTAAAGCATTATCTACCCCTAATTCTACACTCACCTAAGCTAAGGAACAAAACATTTTACATTCAGTGGTGAGCAAGTGCATGTTATATTTTTGACTGCATATTCTTTATACTTCTCAAACTAATTTGTGACATCCTGCAAAGCTCTATCTTTCCATCAAATTGAGCACTATATAACATGAGACACAGCCCAACAGAAATCTAGGTCAATTTTTAACTGTATTTCCTTGAAATAGAATGGACTTGCATTTTACATGCAAAGGGCAATGGAGAAAAAATAATTTGTGTGCAATAGTCTTTGTAAGTCTGCTAGGCCTGTTAGCTTAAAAAGTTTCCAATATGGAAATAATGGGACTAAAACATGTAAAATGGAATGGAAATGATGAGTTAAAATGAGCCTGAGAAGTGTGACAGGTCAGGGAAGCCAGTGAAGGTTGCTGAAAAAAGCCTTTTCGGGTTAGGGGGCAGGAGAAAGAGGGTACTGTGGAAAATTAGAAAGGTTTCACTTAACTGGGTAAAAAAGGGAATTACATAAATAAATAAGCTCCTTGCAGCAAGCAATCCCCTTAGCCCAGGGTATCAGACCCACTATTTGGTTTCTCCTTCATTTTATAGGCCCTCCTGATGGAGTAATTCACTCCAGCTGAGCCCTGCTATGTCTGGGCTCTCTCAAAATCCCTGAATGAGGGCAAACACCTGTGGTAGCTCACGGGCAAAATATTAACCTGCTCCTTCCCAGGCTCTGGGGGTTTATACTTCAAAAGGTTCAGTCATATTCTTGTTTGTAACAGTAAAATTCAAAAAGCTGAAGAAGAGGAATTGGCTTTTGTTCTCCTGCTTTAAGACTAGCCCATGGGGAAAAAAATCCTAGAACAGATAGAACTACAGAGTTGGTGTTTTGGTTACTGAAGAACTTTGGCAATGTTGTATTATAAAGTACTATCCTCTCTAACTATAAGTTACCTATCGAGACTGAAAAAACTCCAGCACAAAGAAATAGGAAAGATCTTCAGCAAATGAACAAAGTTAATCAAACAAGTTTTGAAAGGATACTTGATCCAATTAACACTGGGTCCAAAGGCAATGAAAGACACCACAAAGGTTAATAAAATCCTCCCTTGTTACCAGGAGTTTAGCAAGCACGGAAACATTTCTTTTGTTGCAAATTCCCAACATTTTCCACTTATGGTACAGATTGATTCTTTCTAGACAGTAAAACCCCCTCCTCTCTGTGCAAGCACACAACCTTCACCCCTAATTCCTCATCTTACACCTATTTAATTTCACCAAAATAAAATACAAGGCAAACAATTGTCAGGAACTGCTGTCTCTGCCTTATGGGAGGTACTGCATTTGCAAGCTGACAGTGAGAGTGATGAGTTGAGCCAAGCCGAGCCTTGCTTCTGCAGTTCTGAAACCCTAAAGTCTGAGAGACTCCTCAGACCCACACTACTAGCAGCAGATAGCGATTTTCGATAATCGACTCAAGACTGCTTCACAGGATCTGACTTTCAGAAAGTGCAGAGGATCCAACACACTGAAAATCAGGTCATTTAAAGATAATTTAGATCTCCTGAATCACAAGTTCTTCCTGAAAGCTGAAATCCCAATCCCTTGTTTATGTTTTCTGTCACATTGTTTCTGTGGCATCCTTCAACACCTTCACCGGCAACAAAGCCCTGGCTCTAAAAACCACCCAGACTCTGAGATACATGTGTTGAACCTTTGGGGATGAATCAAATGAAAGAAAGAACAATTGTTTCTCCCAGAACTGCGGGGTGTTTGAAATCCATGCCCCTCTGTATTCAGGGCATATTTATTCAGTCTTTTCAAAATGAAAATCAGATTCTTTTGATTTGTGGGAGGGGCTGCTGCAGCCAGGAACTGAAGCCTTCCTTTTATTGTTGCATAAAATCTAAAGAAATAATAACAATTAATAGCACTAAAGTACTGAAAGGAAATTGTTTCATCTAAATCCATAGGTGAGGCTGGGTGGATAAGTCTCTTTAGCTGCAGGGTCACTTTTAGGTCAGCTTTAGAGCTGGCATCAGGGCAGGTTTGCAGTGTTGCACCTGGTCTGCAAGCACTTTGGTGGAGGGTCATGAGCAGCAAATTGAGTTCTTGGCTTGTGCCCCAGCAGCACCTTGTTACAAGCCATTTTTTCCAAACTGCACCTTTCACTACTTCTGTTGTATTATCACCTGCAAACCTTGCAACCGATATCACAAAGCAGGTTAGGAATGGAGCTAGTCTTGGAGCCCCGGTGCTGCGCTTCCATCCCATAGCCCTCCACTCCACTGCGTCTCTCAAGGCCTTGCAGCAGGAACTGTAGGTGGGGTAGCTTTGGGTGTGCAAGTTTTCACACTGTGACTAAGATGCTACAAACTGGAAGAATGGGATAGTCTTGCTTCTAATTTCCTTAAATACCTGGTGCCTTGGGATTTGTATACCTGCTTCAAATGGAGAACTTAACATCAGAATTTTTAATCCTGGATGCCCTGTTTTATCAATAAAAACCTAGACTCTTAAGAGGAGGCCCACATTCAGAGATGAAAAATTCTAGCAGTTCACACCTAAATAGAGTCTCTGACTTACTTGTATGTATTTGTATTTAGGTGCTAACCTCAGACCTAGCTGAGAGCAGTGGCCCAGTTGCGTAAAATTTTCCTATTTTGCTGGTAGCTTTCGACTGGAAGTGACATCAGTGTGTGCTTAATTTCCTGATATGAAGCTCCTTATATAACCTCTTCAGTTTAATGTTTCCTCTTTTCCTTCAAATATCTCTTCACTGACTTCTAGACACCATCAAAGGTGATCCCCTGCCAGCCAAACGCAACTTTGAACTCTCAAAAGTGTACAAAAGTTGATAGGAGGACTTTTAGGTGCTCTGCATTAGTGCTTTCCAAATTGCTGTGCATCATTGTTAGCTTTATTTTTTTAATTACTTTTAAAAACATGCTCTCTTTCAAGAGTTTTTCTCTTTCAATCATTGATACAATGGGAGGCATACGAATCCTATCAGGAAAGATCTGGAGGACACACTACCCTGAAGAAACTCCTTTCTCAGTAACTGCTGACCAAGGCTAAAGGGCATCAGACTCAACATTGCATTTTCTTCTTGTCCCGTTACGCTTTCTACTACAAAGGAAACAAATATGCAATGACTTTTGAGATTCTCCAGCTCAAATTGCTTTGCTAGTTCCAGGAGACATATTTTTTAGCTAAATCTGATATGGAGGCACACTGAATATCAGCAACCTTTCTGTGAGTTTCTCATGACTCTCATTACCATCACATCCACTAGAGTGCTTAAAGCTCAATCATAACATACACGTTTTGACCAGCATATACTGTGCTGTTTTTTTATGACACAGCCTAGGATTTGTTGACATGGACATAAGATATTCTACTGTAAATATTAAGCAAATGAAAATCAAGCTCAAAGCACTTTCCAGGATATTCAGATTCTACTCTATCTACAATAAAAAGCTTTATTTTACCTGTTTTAACTCTATTTTAGGTACCCCAGGAAAAGCAAATGGTAACTAACTGTTTGATTTCTCATCTAGAAATATTCCTGTAAGCACACAAGTTCACATAATACCCCCTTTGGGTTGTATTTTGCCTTCTGTCTGCTTAGTTGTCTGTGAAAGGATTAAGAATGGATAGATTTTAGTTCCCTGTTTTGTTTCAAAGTACCAAATTATATTGATGTTCGCTTGTCCATTCCTGCTCTGAACAATCTTCACTCTAAGCATACAGGAGAAGGAATAAGAGAGATGTTATTGTCTCCATTTTACAGCAGGGTCACAGAACTTTCAAGTGACTTTCCCAAATTTACATATACTACATGTAAAACCGGAAAACTGACACCATATGTTCTAAGATTCAGCCCAGTGCCTTAATTGCATGAAGATCTTAAGTACTTTGAAAATATATGGCCTTTCTTCTAGTATCAATTGTCATGCATGCTTAGTAGATTATTTTGCCAGCTTTTAAACTGAAAGACTTGGTTTTCGTTATTTTTTCCCATTTTGTAGAGACGATAATATATCTCAAAAAAAATGATGGAAACCTGCAAAAAGAGCTATGCTTTGGAGGACTCAGGGAATGCCTGAATCTATATTTAAGCTTGGTGGTTAAAGTCAGTCCTTCAAACTTTTAAAGTCATTCCAGATTTTCAGAACTGCACAGCGTGCATCTGAGAGAATTATTTGACCCTAAAGATCAGGATGTTGTAAGTATTGTTCAAGAAAAATTCAGTTGAAAAAGATTCTAAAAAAGTATCAGGGGCACTTTTCAAGTCTTTCTTTAAAAATAAAAATCATAAAACTACCTTTGTTGACTCCTGCTGTAAATGTGCTTTTATTCAGTCGTTTGGAAACAATATTACTTTGCAGAGTAGATGGCCACTGCCAAGGGCAGTTTTCTCCTCTGTGGTCACTTATTATGTACTGTGACTTTGAGAACTAACAATGCGCATGCTACAAGATCATAGAGAAAACATGTCCCTGACCGCACATAGAGGGAGAATAATTCGAAGTTGGTAACTTTGATGCTTTAGAAAATTTTACTGAGGTAATGGTTTAATTAAGGCTTGAAATAAATGTTTAACTTGTCTAACCATATGAAGCTACTTCATAGACATTTATCAGCTCACATATATTTAGCAACTGCCATTTACTGTAACATCTATGTCTATCATTGTCTCCTTGAATCTCTTTTCATACACTTCAAGTGCATTATGGAGGGGCAATTTCCTTATTAATGAGCAAACTTTGATCAAATTACTTAAGAAATAGGCCCACTGATTATTGGAGTCAGAGATGGACTGGGCTAGGACCCCTGCTCAAGAGCACAACTGAGAAGGACAAGTGAAATTTGCTAGGCTGGACAGAGAAAGATGGTACTCAATCCCCCTTCCATCAGGAAAGATCCAGTTCACTCTTTTTGCCTACCTGTGATGGATGCATACAGCTTCAAACCAGTGCTGTTCTCAGAAATACACATGTGGATAGTGATGAGCCCTCCGAAAAAACGTACTAACTGGGCTTATTCTTAAAATGCACAAAAAAATATGATACTAATTAAAGTTTCTAAAAATTTCAGGATGGCTGCAATTTCTAGCAGTCCTAAAAAATAGAGTACAACATGATGTCCAACTCAACACTTGTGACTTACAATTGCTTTGTTGTTTCCACTTGTGGAAGAAATCCTATAGGACATCATTAGCATTATTCCATATAAGCATGGATGTTTTTAAAGGTTGATTTGTTTATAGAAATAATTCCACTGAGGATGAATGATGACACTATTTTGACCCTTCTGACCTTGGTGAGTAGAAATGCACTTTTCAAGCACCCAAAACCCCTCTTCACAATATGTCTAATCCTACATCTCCCCTGCCCTTGCAGGCTATTTGCTGTTAGTGGCCACAATAGACAAGCAATACTGCCATTACAGGCTTCTCTAACAAAAGACTTCCATGATCATTTTCTAGTGACTTGAAGATTGACAAGATCCCCTCCTGTTACCCAGATGCATTTTCCCCTCCTTCCCAGTGATTTCTTTTCTTGTTTCCAAGGAGGAAAGTGCCTCCCTGAGTAGCGACCTCTCTCTCTGCAGAGAGACCTGCTAGAAACAACAAACATTGCATGTTAAACCTCTTCCTAGAGGGCATTATGAACAAATGGAGTGCTAGTTCTTCTTTGATAAGGTCTACACCCGTGGCACAACTTAAGAATCAATTCAATTATAAAGACACAAAAATGCCTTTTGAAGAATGTTCCCGAGTGACTCTGAGGTAGAGAGCAGCATATATATGAGTCTGACTTTGCCAAAGTTATTTAAAGGGAAGAAGTTGCACGGAATTGCTCCAGCAGCCTGATTAACTGGCACTCATCTGTTGGTGAAAGCCTGAGCATGAAAATTAAAGCTATCCCACTGGTTTTATCACATCAGCTGTCCTTCCATGCAGTCAGAATTTCTCTTTTCTGAAGCTTTTGCTTACTTGCTACATAAAACCTGAGCTATCTGAATGAGGTGGGTTTATTTCAGAGATGTAGAACATTTGTACCTCTCACTGGTATGTGAGAGCACATTGGATATCACGTATGCTGAATACTCAGAACCAAGATGCCCTGTCTCTGCCCCAGCCAGTAGTTACTTTGAGAAATTTCATCTGTGCCATCTTTATGTCTCATTTGTAACACGAACAGGTAATAATACCAGCCTACGCTAGAATATTTTCTAAGAGTTACAAGTATTTTGAGAACCCTCATAAATAATGGTGCAGATTAAAATAGTAATGCAAATGTTAAGTCTTATTGGTTGTCTATGATTCATTTGTAGAAAAAAAGACAGAGGACCAGTGGTGACCTTTTCATATGTGCACTTGACAAGGTAATGTGCTTTTTAAGTGTTTAATATACTTTAATGTACTATACATTTCACAGAAAAAAAATCTCTAAATGACACTTTAGTATTTGTTTTTCATTTACTAAGAATAAACATCTCTCTGTATTGTCATTAGTAGAAGAGGAAGGATAAGAGAGCCACAAATAACATTAATTCTAATTCTTGGATTTCAGACCCATCTCCTGCTACAGAGTTGAAGATATCAGATGGTGGGGATTGTGTGATTCATTTTCTGTTATAGCTGAAAAGGGAATTAGAAAATGATTTCACAGAAGATAGGATGACTAAAAATGATTTTGCTTAGATTTGAATTAGGCTTAATATGAGATTTTGAAAGACACACAGGAGGTCTGCACTCATATTTGGGGCTCTTTGTGTGTGAAGTTGTTTCCTTAAATTCTGCAAATGTGTGAGGACTGTCGTCACAGGACTTTCATTACATTGGTTCAATAATTTTGTTGCATATAAGACAATAAAGAATTAGGCTGCACCAAGAATCTGTAACACAAAGTTAGATCTAAGGACGAGGATCTAGCTTCTGCTGAAACTGATATTTCTGCAGAGTTCTTCAACTAAAACATTAAGAATTTCTGATTTTAGAGAAAGGGGTTTATAAATATGTTTCCATCTCTAAAGTTTTGGTCCAAAACAATTTTATGTGCAAAGTCACTGATACTCATAAAAGTGTCATATGAAGACACTTCATAGCTTTTTTCTAGTTATTTCATAAGGCTACTCTCGTATCTGAAGATATAACAGGACTCCTTGAGTATCTCATAACTGTATCCTTTTGGTTTAAATTTATCTGTGAAGTTATAACTGCATGTTGTGATACCTATTCTGTATGTAAATATTTCACATGTACTTTAAGATGCTTTTTGCTGGTCAGAAGGGTGAGTGTGTATGTCACAGGGCAGGTATGTTATTTTCTTTGTTTTGTACTTCCTGTCAAAGCAGAGTGCTCTGAGGTTCCAGTCTTTTTACAAACGGTCTGTGACACCATTCCTAGAAACAGATAGGTATGATAAAATGTTCGGGAACTGTTGAGGTCAACTGTATTGTTATTATTTGCTTTTATGCTCGCCAAAGTATGTTATTCATTGGAAAATTCTATTTCCAAATTAAGCTGATAGTCCTTCGGTTAAAAAAATTGTAGGGAGCAGACTTCTACCTCTAATGTTATGTGGGAAGAAAAGAGTCACAGCATACTAATACCAATCTGAAAATAATCAAAGCCATGCTGGATTCATTTGTTCGTACTCCTTTTGCAAAGGATTTTTTTTGCAAGAGTTAGCATAAGAGCAAGAGAACAAAATTTGTCCATGATTTTTTTCTCTACTCTGCTTATCTCCTCCACTTAAGTGTGATTAGCATTATCCTGAACATCATGTAAGTATCTATGACTGCTCATCTTTATGTTTTTTCATATGACCCTTTCAGCCAAAATAACAACAATGTACTCAGCAAACTTATCAACCAGCTATAGGCCATACTATGCTCTTATAGGGAGTTTATATAATGCAGCATACAAGCTAAAGAACATCCAATAATATGTGATATTTATGGATATATATCAGCTATGAGCTTTCGTTCATCAGCAATGATTCCTATATCTCCCTGCTAGGATCTTCCTTAGAAGATCCTTTTCTAACACATTAATTACAAAATATTGCCAAGGACAGCCTCAGTTTCTGCTCCTTTTTCAGTGCTCTATTCAGAAGAACCATCCTCAGGTATCACAAGGGAGAAATTGTACTCTCCAGCAAAACCATGTATTGCTGCTACCCTCTTGACCAGTTCCTTGCTGCCATTTTTTACTCAACCACACATCAAGTTTCCTTTTTTTTGTTCAGTGTTGAATACGAGAGCCATGCCGGCTGCTGCCTGTTGGCAGCGTTGCTTCCAGATGGGAGAGCAGAGCACTAAGTGCTGGGAAAGCCTCTCACTGGCCCCAGCTTCTCTTAGGCTGAGGAGTGTCTTTAGTAGTCTAACTACATGCAGCTACATTGTACCAGTGTGGAATACAAGTAAAGGAAAGTGCCACTGAAATCTTGAAAGGAGGTAGAAAATAATAAATACTGTATCTGAAATTCGGCCTGAACACAGGTTATCAGGTCTAAGGGCATGTTTACTTTTCTTTGAAACGTTCCTAAACCTCCCTTCTGTCTGAAAGGAAATCTTCAAAATCATGATGAAAAAATCTGGTTCAGATCATGCGTATTGGTTTTAAAACCAGGCATAACATTGCAGCTGGTTCTTTTATTCAGAAAAGGTGCAACTGTCATATCAACTTAGAACTTCAGTCATGTTATTTTAAATCTCCATTAATAAAACTGGTAACAAAACATGTCTCTGTTGTCCACATCTTGCATCTGGAGCAAAGTTATGCTAAAGTCTGATCTCTCAACTCAGTATGGAGATTATATCTGGTATGTTCTGCACTTTGTAACACGGTACATATGGACTTTTTTACTGTAGAGATAACACGGCTCTATAGCCCACCTGTTAAAAACATTATACACTAAAAACGACAGTTAAAAGAAGCTGGTGTAAATATACCAGAATTACATATGAAAACGTTGCAATGTAAGGCTAAAAACAAACACCTACATTTATGGGAATTATCTGGCACCTTACTTTTAAACAAAGAGCTGTACCTTATAGTGTCATTTTAAAGGCTTAGTACTGGGGTTTCAAGACAGGAAACAGTGCAAGACCAGTGTAGCAGGGAGCTGTAGTCTTGCCGACTTTATGGAAGGTCTTACTAGTTGGTCTCCTACCACTTGATAATATTCTACAGATGCTGTGGAAAACATTATCAAAAGGCAATTCTTACATATATACTCTCTCAAATCATAGCCAAACATGACTTCACATAGGTAATAAATCCAGCAATGTATGTTACATATGGCAGAATTATTTATAAGTCAAAAGTACAATACAGAGATTGATCAGGATGAGACCCTCATCTCACCTTGTCCCTCTGCACCAAGTAAAATGAGTGAAAAGTCTCGTGCTGGTGGCACAGTAGATGCAGTGATTCCTTGTAATCATAGTGCCTGGCAGAAGTAACACACCTGACTGTGTCAGGTTAGGCCAACAGTAGCAGTGAACCTTACCATTTTTAGCCTTTACCACTTTATCCTAGGAGATGATAAAGCAAGAGTTCAGCCCACTCTCTCAGTGCTTGAAAAACAGGGACCCAAACTGGTCTCCCAGTGTGATGCTGGAAACAGCATCTTTCTGTAGAAGAATGTGCTTCTTCCTTAATTTCATCCCTTCTGTCAAAGCAGAGTAAAAGTTCTTGAGAATGAAATATTAGTTAAATCATGTTGTATAATGAGCATTTGTGTGATAGGATGTGAGGCTTTAAAGCAGATACTCTTTGTGATTATGCTGCTTTCAATAATTTCTGTCATTTCTGTAGCTGGCGGCACTCCTGGGGGGCTCTGAGCACGAGGGCTTGCCAGGAGCTGTGGTTGATCTGCTACCAGGCACAATGATGTGGCACCCAAGCAAGACTGATAAATCTGAATCTCTTCAGTCTCCTGATATTGAGCCCCAAAGGGTCTGCCTTCAGATGCTTATTGTAGTGCTGTAATTGTTGCTATATTTAAAAATACCTAAACTAAATTCATTGTGCAAATCAGAGATGAATACTCTATTTGACCAATAAAATCTCACTTTGCTCTATTTAGAAACCACACCAAAAAAAAAAAGAGAAAATTTTAGAAGTGCACAGCACTGCCTTCAATAACACCGGTTCATGTCCTTAGCTTCCTTCCATCTGAAGAAGAAATCTCATTGGTTAAAGCCTGCAACAGTAGCTCTAAATCTATTCATTTATGATATGATATACACACAAAAAATCTCAACTGAAGTACTTTAAAATACTAAAATCAGCTGACAAGTGTAACGAAGACTAAAGTGAAAAGGATATTTTATAATTTGCTAACAAACTAATTCAGTTTTGCCAGGTACAACTCCTCAGTAAATTCTATACAAGGAATTTTTTTGCTCTTAGACTTTGTTTTAGTAATTTTAAAACTTTAAGTCATTGACTCAGTGCCAGCTTCTGGGGGTAATGAAATCACCTGTCTTATTTCCAAGCTGACACAACATGTTTTAGGTAGATGAAGGTTTGGCTTCATTACATTAGCAGCACCTCTAGCTGCTCTTTAATGCATCATCCCAGTGCTTAGTAATTTAGTAACAGGTTGGAAATGAGCAAAGGGGTAAAATGAGACCCTGTTGCCAGAGCAACTATTGCACACCTCTAATTTTTGAATCAACAGACAGCATCTTTGCCTCAGTCTTTAGTCGTAAGGAGGGTCGTTCCGTCTGTGTACAATCCCAGGAGCTAGAGGAGCATAATGAGGCTCCCATGATCCAAGAGGAGGTGGTCAGAGACTTGCTAGCCCGACTGGACAGTCACAAGTCTATGGGGCCGGACGGGATTCACCCTAGGGTATTGAAGGAGCTGGCGGATGTGCTGGCCAAACCCCTTTCCATCATCTTCCAACAGTCCTGGAAGACTGGGGAAGTCCCACTGGACTGGAGGCTGGCTGATGTTGTGCCCATCTACAAGAAGGGCCGCAGGGAGGACCCAGGAAACTACAGGCCTGTCAGTCTGACCTCAGTGCCAGGGAAAGTCATGGAACAGGTGATCTTGAGTGCTATCATGAAGCACATGCAAGAGAACCGGGTGATCAGGCCCAGTCAACATGGGTTCACAAAAGGCAGGTCTTGCCAGACTAACCTGATCGCCTTCTATGACAAAGTGACTCGGCTGCTGGATGAGGGAAAGGCTGTGGATGTGGTCTTCCTGGACTTCAGCAAAGCCTTTGACACAGTTTCTCACAGCGTTCTGACCTGGATGAAGGCATCGAGTGCACCCTGAGCAAGTTTGCGGACGACACTAAGTTGGGTGGAAGTGTCGATCTGCTGGAGGGCAGGGAGGCTCTGCAAAGGGATCTGAACAGGCTGGACCGCTGGGCAGAGTCCAATGGCATGAGGTTTAACAAGGCCAAATGCCGGGTCCTGCACTTGGGGCACAACAACCCCATGCAGTGCTACAGACTGGGAGAAGTCTGTCTAGAAAGCTGCCTGGAGGAGAGGGACCTGGGGGTGTTGGTTGACAGCCGACTGAATATGAGCCAGCAGTGTGCCCAGGTGGCCAAGAAGGCCAATGGCATCTTGGCTTGTATCAGAAACGGCGTGACCAGCAGGTCCAGGGAGGTTATTCTCCCTCTGTACTCGGCACTGGTGAGGCCGCTCCTTGAATCCTGTGTTCAGTTCTGGGCCCCTCACCACAAGAAGGATGTTGAGGCTCTGGAGAGAGTCCAGAGAAGAGCAACAAAGCTGGTGAAAGGGCTGGAGAACAGGCCTTATGAGGAGCGGCTGAGAGAGCTGGGGTTGTTTAGCCTGGAGAAGAGGAGGCTGAGGGGTGACCTCATTGCTCTCTACAACTACCTGAAAGGACGTTGTAGAGAGGAGGGTGCTGGCCTCTTCTCCCAAGTGACAGGGGACAGGACAAGAGGGAATGGCCTCAAGCTCCGCCAAGGGAGGTTTAGGCTAGACGTTAGGAAAAAATTCTTTACAGAAAGGGTCATTGGGCACTGGAACAGGCTGCCCAGGGAGGTGGTTGAGTCACCTTCCCTGGAGGTGTTTAAGGCACGGGTGGATGAGGTGCTAAGGGGCATGGTTTAGTGTTTGGTAGGAACGGTTGGACTCGGTGATCCGGTGGGTCTCTTCCAACCTGGTTATTCTGTGATTCTGTGATTCTGTGAAAAGTTGATTCTTGGCCACAGAACGTGAAGAAATCTTCCAAAATAGTCAATGAATGCAAACTTATTTTGTTCAAGAAGTGACACTTCTAAGAAAACACTTTTCTAAAGATAGCCCAGATCTGATATTATTGAGCTAAAATGAAAATAGCAAAAGTCTAACCACCTGCTCAAATCCTTGTGGAAATCCTTATTTAAAAAAAAACCCAACAACAACAACAAAACTCCCCGTTTTCTAATGATGTGGCCACTCAAACTATGCACCTGTGTGCAACAGAGAAACCAATAATAATACAAAAAGTAACCAACATGGCTTTATATTCCAAATTAGTAGAAAACAGAGAAAAAAAATCAGAAAAAAAAGTGAGACAAAAGTGATATTTCTCACTTCTCAGTATTACAGATACCAGGAGGAGCTGGAGCCAGGATGCTTCAAGACACTCATCTGACCGACTGCTTCCAGGATTATGGGAGACTTTGTGATTCACATTTCCTTTGAGCAGTTATGCTACTGGGAGATTATGTTCTATTGACCAGAGTGAAAATTGCCTTTGCCCTCAAATTACCAGTGAGGTCTAATGAAGTGAGCACAGATATGCAATGAACTGAGATTGTCATTAATTGTGGACTTGCTGTTTCATGAGTTCTGCTTGATCTTTCTGTTCCGTAACTGCCACATCAAGATGTAAAATCCTCCCATACTGGGAAAGACCTGAAAGCTTCAGGTGGAAATGGGAAGCCATTGCAGTGGATATGTTCAGTCATCAGAGCATGAACACTGTATCATCTGTGAAAGAGCCTCTTCCAAACATCATGTCTCTTAGCACGGTGATGGAGCCCACCTCAGTAATTGCATCATATTGGATTTCCTTCACAATACGCAGTTCAGCTTCACATACTAGTTACCTGGAAGTGAAACAGAGTGTTCCTGAAAATGAAGCTGGTGAGGGGGCTGGAGAGCAGGTCTTCCGAGGAGCGGCTGAGAGAGCTGGAGTTGTTTAGCCTGGAGAAGAGGAGGCTGAGGGGAGACCTCATTGCTTTCTATAACTACCTGAAAGGAGGTTGTAGAGAGGAGGGTGCTGGCCTCTTCTCCCAAGTGACAGGGGACAGGACAAGAGGGAATGGCCTCAAGCTCCGCCAGGGGAGGTTCAGGCTGGACATTAGGAAAACATTTTTCACAGAAAGGGTCATTGGGCACTGGAACAGGCTGCCCAGGGAGGTGGTTGGGTCACCTTCCCTGGAAGTGTTTAAGGCACGGGTGGACGAGGTGCTAAGGGGCATGGTTTAGTGTTTGATAGGAATGGTTGGACTCAATGATCCGGTGGGTCTCTTCCAACCTGGTTATTCTATGATTCTATGATTCTATGATTCTATGATTATTTTTAAGTGCAGACACAGTGTTTGGGGTTTTTTTTCCCTCATCTCCCCATCAGGTCTAAAGGTTTCCAGGACCTACTTCTGTCAAAGACAGCAGGGGTGTTGTCGTTACCTATCTAGCTATTTAAAGCTGTTTAGTATGGGTATAAAGTTTTGTCCTCCTGAGTCTGAAGCTCTTTGCTGCCTCTGTGACCACCTATGCATGAAGTCATCTTTCCTTCTATCAGCGATTTGGTCTAAGGTACTCTTCTCCCTTTGTAATCTGTAGCTGTACAGAACCTCAGAAAGGGTGGTTCATTGCAGCTATTTAGACGCGTATCCTAGGATGGGATGCAGTTCCCTTGGGTGGTATCTGTTTCTCTTCATCAATGAAAACAACATCGCTGACTAGTTTAGTCTCTGTAGCCAGCTTTCAGGTGCTAGGGGTCAGTGGGAGGAATCCCACTCAAAATGCAAAGCAAAGGGAGTCAACACCCTGCAGGGTCAATGGAAGCAGGTCCAGTCCCCAGTAGATCACCCAGAACATGGCAAGCAACAAGCAAATGCATGACCTCTGTTGGTGGAGAGTTATGTTCTTTTGTACAGCTTATTACAAAGGCTTCATCTGTTTCCGTTCCCTGAGGAAAATAACATGTCAGGAGGTATTTGACTAAGAGGGTCTGGGGAGAATGGACCAAGTAAACTCATAAACTCTGTTGTTTCAACCACAGCATGCTTACAAGAAAGCCTTTGCAAACTTTCATCTCTCTGTAAATACTTGTGATGCTGACAGTAGAAATGGTGACATGCAGGGACATTTAATGACAGCCTGAAACAGGATGCATCAAGCAGTGATGATTTGAATACTTAGTGGTCCCAGTGACTGAACTAGGACTCTCCCAAGATCTACTGAGCAGCATCAGAGCCACAGATGGTCAAAGCAGGCAAGATTTTAAAAATAAAATCTGACAGCTGATGTAATTTTGTAAAATATCTCAACAGAACACATGAGAATGCCACTCTATTCCCCTGCTCCCCTGCACTTTCCCAGTTTAAAGCTGGATTACTGTACTTGACCAAATGCAGCTTTCCTGGCATAAGTCTAGAGTGCGTAAAATAAAATCCAGCCCCTGAGATTTAAAATATTTGTGAAGAATTTTCAGTTATTGCTAGTATCAGTCTGAGTGCTGTAACAACCTGTACAAATCACAGAAAAGAAAACAAAGAACTACTCATATAGATGATCATCTCACCAAACTGAGTCTGTGAACGCATCTGAGAATCTGCTTGTATACCTTTAATACATGGGCTTAGTATCTTAAGAATATAACTCACTCACGTTCCTTAAATTTCAAGGTTTTACCATCCACATTGTCTTTTAAGAATGGCATGTATTAATCACTATGTAGGCAGGCAAACGCTTCTTTAAGCATTAAATTCTGTTCCAAAGAGGAATTAAAACATGTTACAGAGTATGTATCAATAGAGGAAGAAAGAAAAAAAAAAAAGATCAGTGCTGGTATTTTCAAATACTCCCACATATGTGTTTTTATTAACAGGGCAGTCACACTTGCTGCCTCACTAACCTCAAGAAGCAGAAGCAATTGAACTGCATGCAAACATATGGAGGCTAGACAAAAGGGACACAACCATGCAAAATACTCATTGAAGCTTGTGGCTTTGGCACAGATAAGCAAATCCTAGAACTCTTCAAGTATTCTCATCCATATTTAAGAGCAATGATAGTATTTAAAAATCTATGAAAGGCAGGAATAACCACTGGGCAGTGAGTTGGCAGTGTTCAAAACTACTCTTTATTGAAATTAGGATCATAGAGGAAGTATATGTAAAATGGTTTATAAAGCCAGCTGCATTCCTAGTTTGGGATAAGTAAATCATGCTGATTTCTAATATGTTTTGTCATGTATGTAATGTAGTTGCTAATTTGTATTTTCTCAATTCTACTTTTTAATGCTACAGCTAACATCATATCGATGACTGCATCACATACATACTCTGACCTGCATCTATGTGCTGAAAGATTTAGTATGGAACAGTATAAATATCCACTAAACTACACCCTGTCTATTTGTCTTATGGGAAAGCAAGAGGATACCTTACCATCTCCCAGAAGAGCAAATGTGCAGGTATTGGAAAGGCACCATTGACAAGACATCACACAGATGTGATTTGATGTTTTAGGGGGTATTCTTTTAGTACTCGATGGATTTATCCTCTACTCTCCACTTACACACAGTGCTGATAACTTCAGCAACAAACAGGTGAGGTGGCAGGCGTGAGCAGAACCTGCCTTCCTGCACTTTGACATAGACCCCAACACTGAGGATAACTCCTGAAGAAGAAAAAAAATTTACCTCTCTACAGGATTTACCTCAGTAACAGCTTCAGAATTAATGATACACTGCAGCCCTGGGTTAGTGCATTGGAGTGATTTTGGGAGCCAGTTACGATATCTCAGGTGAGTGAAAAAGAATCACAGTCAGGAGCTTTTTCTCACTAAGCTGCTTTGGTGCTATTGCTCAAACTTGGTGATACCTCTGTAAAAACTGTCACCTTTTCAACTGAAAAATCTGTTCATTGCCTCTAAATCAGTGCAGTCTTGGACAATTAATTAATTTATTTGCTTTTTAGACCTGTTAGACCATAAGAGAAGCAAGAGAGAAGGGGATCCAGTCTGTTCCCTCTTGCACAGAGAGAAGAGGACTGTTTATCTGACTGCATTCAGCCACACTTGGGTAGTCTCTCTGAAAGCAAGGGGTGGCACAGATGTCACTGTGAGTCTAATTTGACCAGCAAAACCTTAAATACTAGTGATAATGTGCAAGAAGGAAAGAAGCCAGCTGGAGCTAGAAGCAGTGGCAATTAGAAAGAAACATCTTTGGGCCAGCAAAGTGAACACATTTTATGTGAGAAATCGGTGAGAGATGAACATTGAAGCCCCTGATATTACCCTGACAGTCCATTTTTCAAGGGAGAATCATACTGAAATGGTAAAAAAAAAATAATTGCTTAAAGATATTCTTGCACTAGAATAATGTAAGGCTAAAATCAAAAGGGTTGATGCAACCCCTGAACAGCTACAGCCGGAAGACAGAGACTGGGATGAAGAACAGCAGAGCCAGTATGACAGAAGGAAGAAAAATGGTGAAAGGTTTCTGTTTTAGTCAGAATTGATTTTGGCAAAAATTCTCATCCAATTCTGTTAAATCGTAGGCGTGAATAAGTTATTCACTCAGGCCAGTAACATCTGTTCAGGAAAGTTTCCAACTCTAAAATGTGTTTTATCATCCCACAAAACAAAGCGTAATCTAGGCTATAAATACACATTTTTACTATGCTGTATAAAGTATCTCATGAAGAAGAAAAATCATTCATTTAGGACTTTTTTCTTTCTAGAGACGTTACTCATCTGATCCTGGATCCTTTACATATCCAGAAGTCCCACGTCTTTTTGGTGGGACACTTAGGATTGCAGGGAGTTTTGCCTGAATAAGCATGATGAGATTTCGAAATGTTCTTGCCCCTTTACAAACTCTGAGCTGCCCCAGCCTTCTTCCCATGGACGTATTTTTCACATCATGTATGGTAAGAGCAATCTAGTCTCTCTGACACATTATCACAGACAAAAATCACTACAAATGTCCCATTGACATGTGAAACCGGTGACAAAATGTGAATAAGTCAAAGCAAACAGAAAGCAAGGCATTTCCCACTATGGATTTTGTTTGAGGTGCTCCATGAGGTCAGTATATTTTAACGAGACACTTTCAAGAAGACACATACACACACACTTAGGAGAAAGACAACTATACCTCTAAAAAAACATTTTTAAGTGATAGATGACTGTCGGCTTTGCAAAAGCTGAGCATGCAGTGGCTTGATAGCACAGAATGAAAGCAATCTACAAGTGCAAGTCTGTTTCTTTTGGCAACAGGAGGACTTGCTAATGGATTCATCATTTTCTTTTAAGCATGAGCATCAAACAAAAAAACATTTAGGGCTCTATTCATCTGAGTTTCCGGCCCTACACTTGCCAGCCACGGAGGCTCTGTGGCTCAGTGCTCCAGAGCTCAATTCTGATTCATGCCTCCCAAGTTCAGAAATGAAGGCCCCACAAGACCTGGAAATCCGTCTGGCAGTTCCTGTCCTCCATGCTAGTGCCCTCAGTCTGCAACGGTGCAGAGGTCTGAGGTCCTGCTTCCCAAGCACTGACCCAGTTGTCAGTGTAGCCACTGACCCTGTTGACCCACCCTGTAATAAATTCTTACATGGCAGTTGACAGATGACAGCAGACCTTGAAGATGATCAGCCACAAAGAGCCACAAAAATATGCCCACCGTTTAAGAATAAAAGTGCTAGAAAATTAATTTCAATGAGCAACAGAGAACTGAAAAAACACTTAGCAGGAGACTTCCAGCAAACAGGAAACAGGGTAGCAGGGGAAAGAAAGGGGAGAAAGGCTCATTGAAAAGATATTTGGCCTCCATGGGAAAGACTTACTAGTACAGAGGCAGGTAAATATGTTTGCACATGTCCAGGAACAAGGTAAAACACTGACACGAATAAACAGATCATACACTTGGTGCACTTCAACCACTTCAAGGCAAGAAACACCTTCGTTTTCTGCCTTTTCAAAAACATCTGAAGATAAACAAGATGAAACTACGACAGGTCATCTTTACTATTTACTATTTGTAGGGCACTCACATGGTGTCCAATGTGCTTCAGATGAGTATTTTCCTTTTAATACGTTGGAATTGGTGAGATGGGAATTCTGCCAATGGAAGGTTGGAATAAAAGGAAAGGGCCTTACTGGAAATCACTTCACCGTTTACTAGCAAAATACTTAACTGTACAACAGCAATAGTTCATGGCAGGGGCTAAAATTACAGCATTACACTGAAATATGTCATTCGGGTTGGCTTGTTGCTGTCATTTTTTCTTTTAAAAAATTGTCTGTCTATAGAACAATTTATAAGAGATTTCAGACACCCAAAATATTACTGTACAGAATCATATTTTAGATGTCTTGTTTCACTGATAGTTTCAACAAGGAATGCACAGAATGATCAAACCACATATAGGTAGCAGCAATTATTGGTACATTTCAGATGAGCACAGCATGAAGGATAAGTCTAAAGAAAGATTAAGACCCAAATACTAAGGGAGAAAAAAAATTGAAAAGATGGAGCAAAAAGGCCTGAAAAGCAGGAAAGGACTAGCTGTCTGCAGGAAGCTTGTATTCTTATGTGAGGTGTGAGTGACCCAGTGTAGGCTGGAATGATACCTCTATGTGATCTACAGAATTTCTCTCTTAACTGTAGCAACGGAAGAAGAGTGAATTAAAGTCTTAAAGAGAAAAATCAATAAGGGGAAAAAAAGGAAATATGGCAGAAGAACCATTTGATGGCTGTATAAAATGTCACTTGAATGATCATGGGGAGCAACACAGAATTTCCATACTCAAAACAGAAAACCTTGTGAAAATAAACAAACAAAAGAGAGGATAATTTCCCCTTTGTTTTGAACTTTATTATTCAGTGAGTCTCTCTGTTGCATCACTAGAGCTGACTTGTTAGGTGACAGGGTTTTTTCCTGATGCTTCTGGCCCCAAAGTAAACTTCTACTTGTTCTTCCTTTAGGATTTTGAGTTTTACCCCAGTTTATCTCTTGGGATAGACGATATTTAGCCCCAGACTCTAGTGAAAATGTCCAAAGGATAATATCTGGTTTCTTGCAGCCCTGTCAAACAATAAAGGTCAGTGAAAAGGTTTACTCCAACCACTCTTTCCTGCATTCAGTTTTATCTTTAATAGGCAAGTCCTGCTCTCTGTGCATCTGACAGTCACCCTCTAATAAACCTTTGTAGGTTCCTTTGGTTTGAGCTGCACTGAACCCTGCTGTTCAGGCTCTTGCTATAAGTCTGTAGTCCCTAAATAGAGCACCTCTCTTCTGAGAGACAAGACTTTGTATACCTGCTGTATGCAGCCAGCTGGACTATTTTCCTTTTCCCTCCAGATTTATCTTAACCTTTTCCCCACCAGCTGCATGAAATGTGATATATCTCATTACAACATGGAGAATATTTTTCTTTAATCAGTAGGAATTTGCCATTTGTTTTCTGCTGGGCAGTCAAAGGCCTTTTCCAAACTCAAGGTATGTGAGGAAAACCTAGAAGGTCTGAGGTTCACCTCAGCAGTTACTACCACAGTAATCAAAATAAACAGACAAGCATGTCCAAGTGTTCCCAGCCCTCATCCCTGCTTGCAACTCCAGGAAAGGCAAGCTTTTCTATGACTGATCATTTTTAAAGTCCTCAACTGAAATAAGTGTTGCAGTACAGCACCTAGTCATAAAAATGACTTTCCTCTTCCTCCTGCCTGCCAAAACACTGTTGAAGACCAAGTCTAAGTCTGACTGGACAACTTACTTCAGAAAAGTTAATCACATACATGAGCATTTGAGAATAGCTGCAAAAACAAGAGTATGTTTTCTTAAAATTTAGAGAACAGATTTTGAAGTCTACTTTCCAGTGTTGAGAGTTACTTAATATGGTAAAGAGAAGGATTCATCGTCAGAAGATACCTCTGGACAAAGAGCTGACCTTTTAGTTGGGGACCATAAATAACAACTAGTTGGCTCAAGGAGGATGGTGGTGGGGAACAAAGCCAGTAGGGTTGCTTTCTTTCCTGAAGTAGTTTATCAAGCTGTTATTGAAGCTTTTAGAAAGTAATCACAAGGAGTGGAAACTGCTCCTGAGGAATGAATATAGAATTTAGATACCAGCTACTCAAGACCTGGAAATGCCTCCGTCTTTGATAAGGAAAAAAAAAAAGTAAGTGCCTGAGAAGTTTAACTGAAACATGTTGTTTTTAAACAGAGCAAAAGAATTCACAACATTGCTTTTTAGCAATAATCCACCACCTACCACTGTACCTGTTCATGAGGAACTTACTTATAAAATAAGCAGATTTATAATAAGGTCTATTGTGTGTCAAAGGAATAATTCCTGCCTATTCAATAACACCAGAATAACACCACTGATCCACAAGCCCTGGCTTATGCCTACAGGCAATTAGCTCATCACGCAGCCTCCATGCTGGGACTTACCTCACTTCTGTGCCCATTTCTGACACAGGTGAAGTAACATTTTACTTACTGCCCAAGGTCATACATCTGGTGAATGATTCAAAAACAGAATATGACTCTTGGTGCTGCTCAATAACCCCTCAATGTGTGATAACAGAAAATTGCCTGAACAAAAAAAGGAATACACAAGGGACAGAAAAGAGAAGGCTGATTTATAAGAAAGGCAGTCCGAAGTGCATCTCATGTGTCTTTTCAAAATCAACTGTTTAAATATGCAAATACTGCTGTTCAAATGTCATCACTTTACAGAGTTCAGGGGTCAAAAGCAGGCCAAATATGAATCACAGGTCTGTGAGTTTTTATCAGAGGCTTGTACTACAAGATGGGAGCTTGGTGTTTTTTAAATTCTTTGTTTTAGAGTCTCCAACACATCAGCACCATTAACTGAGTCAGTTGTCATTTTAAGTAATGAAAGAAAGAAACATTTATTTCTACATTATAAATGGCGGAATATTTAATAGCACATTCTTTTAAGGCTTCACTTGGAAATAGAGGCATGTTCCTGAAATACAACCAGGGCTTACACATGACATACATACACATGGCCATGGGTAAATCTCATTGATTTACCAAAATTGACACTAAGGTATTTGAAGACCACTTAAAAAAAAAAGGAATTATTGCCGGGATATGACTGATCCTTGGATTTCAACTGCATATGTAGTCATTTCATTTAATGAATTACTGAAGTAAATGTAAGCAGAGGGTTTGATTTTTTTTCATTAATCTAACAATTTTACTAGATTATTTCTTAGAGCTGGGTGTAGGGGAACAGACAACTGACAGATGCACCAGCTAGATGGAGGCAAAGTCTTTATCCATTTTGCTTTAGGCATTAGGAACATTAGTTTTCTGGGACAAATAAGTGTTAATAAGGAGCTGTCTCATGACTGTTTGTCATAATTACATGCCTAATGGCTGACTGACTGGGTGACAGCATCTTAACCCAGGAGTGCGTGTCACGCAACCAAGCTGAAGGCTTTGTGGGATTGCTGACAGGCCCTTTCTCCTTCCCTCAGATGGTCTGTTAAACACTTAAGGAATAAGCCCTTCAATTTCAAACCATGGCAAGTGGCAGTCATGGAGCACATTCAGTATAAAGAAATGATTTCTCCCATGTGAGAGCTAGCAAAGGCAAGAAGTGCAAGTTATCACTGGTAGAGAACAGGTTTATCATATATAAAATTCAAACAAATTAGGCAGGTTATAACATGATCATTTCATATATCATGACAACTTAAGAGCAAAACAGTCACCACAGCAACTGTTACATCAGAGTTGAGGCAGCTGATAGATACTGGGCACAGAAGAGCTGCTGCAGAGAGAAACACAGCTCCTGCTAGTGATCCAATGTCAGATATCAGGTTGAGCTGATATCAGGCCGTAAGTGAATAAAAATGTCAGGATTTTTAATCTAGCTATGTTTTCCCATGGTGAATATTTAAAATTTTATATTGGAAGATATATATATTGTATTTAACAGGTACAAAGCAGGTAAAATATTAACAACTTTAGACAGGAAATCAGGAGGCTGATTTTGAGATAGTTTCCCAGTGCAAATACTAGGAAGAATAAGCCTAAGCAGATTTACACATTTACTAGTTTTCCATTTAAAATTAGGAATTTTCCACTAAAAAGCAATTATTTTTTCTACAACATTATTTTATCTCTAGATTTCACAGTGGAAGGCAACAGCTGGATGCCCTCTTCAGTGCCACTCCTTCTGTGCTTGGGGCAGCTCAGCAAATCCCTGTAAGTCCAGCGAGAGTCCCCTGTCACCTTGGGAGGAGATCAGAAATTGAGAGAGACTAGTTGCACAAGAGGAAGTGAGAGCACCCCTGAAAGTCTCAGCTCTGCCCCAGAACGACAGAGCTGACACCTACTGCTGGCTGGCTACTGGGGAGCCACACCAGTTTGTACTGGATCCTGGTCTGGTTTGGCAAGCATGTCACTGGCAATAAGACCTCTCCATGTTCTGATAAATATGCATGTCCTACTTAAACCATGTCCTATCAAAATATTCCCTCCCAACTCCAAGAAAGGCTCTCTAAAACTTTGAAGAGATTGTGGGGTGGAGGAAAAATGGGAGGGTGTGGTAAAACACAAGGGGCTGGCCAGTAAGGCACGTCAGGACAGAGGAAAGCTGAAAAGTTGCAAGTATGGAAAGGGAGAGAAATGAAAGCCAGCTGAAACATGAGAAGGAAGTAGGATAGTTCTACTTGGGGAAAGAGTTTGCCCACTGTGGTAGTGGGAGTCAGGAAGGGAAGGTTTTTTCTTTTATGTGGTGCTTTGATTCTTGAGTGCTCCATCTAACATCTGAGAGCTGCAGCATGATGGCTTTACATTTGTGGTACACAAAAGCAGTGGAAGGTCCTGTCCCAGGGGGATAGCCAGAGTGAAATACCCTTACAGTCCTTAGCAGACCCCTCAGTCAGGCCAAACCAAATCTCACCTCTTAAGGGTTTGATTTACCTTGGAGCAGCAACCCTTTACAACCCCAGCGTGAGTTCCCTGTCTTTGCTCAGCATCCTCATGGCATCTTTAGAGGGAATTGCACTTCCTAGATCCCACCAGTTGGACAGAAGCAGGAACATGACTTAGTAAAAGAAGTGATGCATTCTGGCAAGATCTGCTAAGACTCAATGACAGTCTCCTCCTGTCCCCCAGTAGGAGAAAAATGCTAGCTGCGAAAGAAAGAACTAATAGAGATAAATGACCAGAGTCACATGCAGCCTGCTCAGTTGTCTTCTGAATGGTGAAACACAAACATTAAGCATTGCACCATGAATTGCTCAAACTACAACCAGAGCCTGACTCTGCCCTGCCTGAATGGAGAGCTTTGCCTGAGCAAAGCAAGGTAAAGGCAACTCTTTGAGTAGCCCAGCCACTCAACATTAGTGAATCCCTTGGTTTCTAAACACCAATCTGCACTGAATTTGAATGCTCCACTGATGACTGAATTGGTTAGGAATACAACTGAACAGTAGGCTGAATACCCAGTGAGGTATTGTGGGTAATTAGAGATTAATTACAATCCCATAGTTTGTATCATGGTTTAGGGTCAGCACAGGGTCAGTGCACATGGCAAACTTAGAGAGCTGTGGCTAGATGGATGACGCCAGCTCGGAGTGGCTCAGCAAAGTGAAGCGTATAGAAATGAGGAGCCAGCGAGGCTGGGGAGTGGACTTGCAGCCAGGGTGCTGGCGACAGCAGTGACACTGAGTTGTGGAGCCTTGAGGCACTGAGAAAATGTTAACAAGCGGCAGAGAGAATACAGCTGCACTAACTATCCAACTGCAACCCTGACTTTTCCAATTAACCTTTTCCAGGCTTTCTAAGATTTGGGAAATCTGAAGCACTGTCCTGTTGTCAAAGAAAGCTCTTAAAGAAAGAAAAGTGGTGAGGAAAACTACCAAGGAAAAGAAAGGAAAGAAAAGGAAAAGGAAAAAGGAAAAGAAGCCTCTGTTATTTAATAGAGTTATTAAATTTTTATTTAAGGCTAAATCCAGAAAAATGTTTTGTCAGGCTGCAACAAGCTTTTCAGGAGATGGCATTCATAGGAAGTGTGGAATATACGCTTGCAGTGCAAAGCCCATTTATCATTAAAACACTTCCCCTCCCATTGCCAAGAACAATTTGTCATATTTTTATCAACAATCAAGATACGCAAATAGCCTAAGACAGCTGAAAAGGCAAATTCATAACCCCAATATGCAAAATAGACAAGTGATAATGCAGCAAGTAGAAGATACAGAACAGAAGCGTTTGGTGGAGAGAGGAATAAATCAATATAAAACTCCCAAATGGTCATTTTTGGCAGTTAATTATTTGCAGGAAGTTTTTCTCTTTTAAATAAACCTTTCTTTTTTAAGATCATTAAACTAAAAAGCTAGCTTGTGACATTCAGAAAAGGGTGAAGAGGAGACTGGTTCTTGCAAGGGACAGCTGGTATGTAGAGGATATACCCGTTCTCTTGTGTGCCCCCAGCCGTATCCGCAGGTGGCTACTGTTGCTGTGCCTTACTGAATGAGGATCTGTGTAAATTCCCAAACATATGAACATCAATTCCTTTCTGTACAACAAGGGAGTATTTTCCCTTCTGCTTGGATTTCGTTTCCAGAGGCATCTGTGCATTTGCCCAATTCCTGCCCAGTGCTAGGAAGTATTTCCAATTAGACTTCATAATTTTGAGGATGGTAATAATATTTATGCTATTTCAACAATACATAAAAATGTTCTTCGTTTCCTTTTCCAAAACTTGCTCACTGCACATGGGGTGATTCAGAAGTGTAAAGCTCCTGATCACATTGACAAAATAACACTGTTTGTTTCATAGTTTTTATTCATACGTATCGAAGTTTATAATACAAAAGCAGGTCCCTAGAATTTACCTCTGTTGGCAACTGTAAACAACGGGAAAATGAAGTTAATCGACCTAAGGAATGCACGAGGCTGTAGCAGAGATGAGATCATTACCAGTCCTGACTCCTAGACCATTATCCTTTCCACCTAACTGCACTGATAATAATCCATAATAAGCACCAGTGTCTTTACCCTCAAAAATGCGCAGAATAATCTTAAGTTTGTTGTTACTTATTCAAATATTTAAATAAGAGAAATAAGCCTGTAACAGTCTCTGAGTCCTGAACTGGGAGAGGTGGGAATAGCCAGAGCTGCTCACTGCAGAAGCATGAATGCAGAAGATAGAACAGGGCCGTTTTGCTTGCCCAGAGGCTGGGAAAGCCTGAACACCCAAAGCAGAGGTTGGCCAGTTGCAAGGTAGCAGCACAGCTTTTGCAGAAGCAGAAATATTGAAACACAGCAGCTTGAAGACCAGAAGAAGTAGCACTCTCTAGCACTTTCCCCACTTGCTTCTGAGTCAGCTATCACCTGAGCATTCAGAGGTCTTCTCACCTTTCAAGTCTGAACAGTGTTTTCTCCACACTGTACTCTGCATGACTACGATACAGTTTACACAAAGGGATTTCATGCCATGAAGTAACTAGTATTTGAATTTCTCAGCTAAAAGTACCAGTCCATCCTGTCAATTTCATCAGATGAGCACCACAGCTATTCTGTTTTATTTATGAGGCTTTCTCTGATGCTTTCCTCAATAGCAGATGATTTTGCCTTCTGTCATCCCAGGGCTACCTAGCCCCACAGGGCCATTACAGTGTAAAATCAAAGAGCTATTCTTCTGTGTTTATCATTCTAAAAATGAAAAAAGTATGTGAAGTACAATTTGAAATCCTTCTTTCAAAAATGTCTGTTTTCCAGTAATGTCTAAATATATTCACAAATCTAAACATGCTGTCTATGGCTCCAGGAATTGGGGGATTTCCTGACACTAAGCACTAATGCTAAGTGCATTAGTACTTAACACAGTGGGTGTGCCTGACCTGCCTGTGCCAAGGGATTAAACCAAATGCCACATTTCTGCTTACGTATGGCTCTGAGCTAGGATGTGAGGGGTGATAGGCTGAAGGGATGGCTAGAGGGACTTGGGTCTCTCCAGTCCCTTCCAGTATATCAGAAATGCATATATGGTTAAAAAGACTGAAATGGTGATGTTCCCGCTCCAAGGATCAGTACAGGTTGTTCTTTTGTATTTTGTTACCACATCGTTGCAATCCAAACTCAAGCTAAACAATGTCAGTCACAGAGCCAAACCACCTTGGGCATACACAGACAAATAGCATTTTATATCAGAGAGTTTATCTTACAAGACTCTGATAGATTAAAAGTAGGGACTGATCATGTCTATAGGTTCAAACCTCCTAGACTTGGAAAGAACAGGTCCATCCTAGTAACTTGGCATAGCAACAACCTGCAAAATGAGGTCTTATTTGCCCCCCAAAAACCCAGAAGACTGCATTTCCCTGTGAAACTCTCAGCTCCACAGGATACCAAGAAAATCTGACTTGTAACTCTTACCAACTTTAATAGAAAGTAATTATTGTCTGTGAATAACATTTACTTCATATGAAATATGTTATCTTCTGTCTTCAATTTCCCTCTAACATGGCCAGTGACCTACTTACCTGTGCAGAAATCCAGCCCTGATTCATTCTTTGTCTCCTGGAGCTACCATGGGAAAGGTGTGTTTTTGGCTTGATCCCAACACACAGTTGGAGCTGAATGCCACAGTAGATTTAAACATATTCATAGCATACAAACATGAATTCTTTAATTCTTTTGACTAATCTATTTCCTTGATTTCAGGGATGGTGAGGCAATTTGTTCACACAAAAAGAGCAATAACTGCCTTTACCCACAGAGCGTGGTTCTCCAAGGGTACAAGAGAATGAAGGCTGCAGAACACTCATGGATATCTGCCATTTCTTCTAGTGCTTTTTGTGAGGTTTTTTCTGCAAACCTTTTCAGCTATAATAGAGGAAGTAAAAACATGGGTCGAAATCTTTGTTCCACTGAAATAAGTTGCAAAACCCCAGTGATGCCAGGATTCCTCTCTTGATTTCCAAGAAGAATTGAGAATTACCTCAAGCAAAGATTTATCCTGCAGTAGGGGCTGACAATAGATTACCAGAATTACTTTAAGCCACAGCAGGAGAATGGTGAATGGGAACCAGATATTTAATGCAGTTTATGTATGTGAAGCATATTTGTAGAGCAATGGATAACTGTGTGTAATTTTCCACTGATTTTCCATAGAGCTGTGCAGTTAGAAGCAGTTTACTAAGGGGTTGTGAAGGAATGCAGCCTTTTGCAAGTTGTCTATCTGCTGATACCACTCTAGGCTCCGCAGCCATATCTGTCACAGAAAAATTTAACATTCCAGAAGAACATGACGAAACTGGCCATGCATAATAATTTCAGCAAAATTATCATTGATCTATACCTTCATAGAAGCTTTCAAAGGACAGAGCAGGTTCATGTAGAACACAGAACCATAAGAGTATGTTCAGAGATGGAAATCTGCTGAGGGAAAACAAAGCCCAAACTCAGAGAAGACTTGGGTGTACATCAGATACGGTAGAGCAAAAGGAAAGGAAAGAAGGCACCTTCTACTCTAAGCTCGCAGATGCAAGCACAAGGAAAATATTTCCTCAGCAAAGGAATCATAAGAATGATTTCATTAAAATGCAAAGAGGATTAGCTGTGCCACACCTTGGGAGCTGGAAACAGCCAACAGAGCCAGCATGGCCCTACAGAGCACCCTGCCACTGCATCCTGACAATGCTGGGTGGGTCTTACACAGGGAGGCAACAGGACAAACAGATCTCCAGGGACATGTTGCCTAGCCTGTTCCTCTCCCATAAACCTCATAAGCAGACTCTTTTCTACCTTCTCAACTTTTGCAAAAATTATACTCCCGACACGGTATCCTCAGATTAGAACAAAAAAGTAATTGTTTTGAAATATGAATTTTTTTATATAATTTGAAATTTTCTAGAGAATGGAAATTCTGAATTTCTTTAGGTTCTACAGGACACTGGCAAAAGGCAGAGGTACAAAAGGCAGAGATGCAGAAAGAAAGAAGGTGCAAGCTGAGGACTGGATAATAGAAATTGAGAAAACTTACCAAAATACATGCCTTAGACCTTTTCATAAAGGAGACCTCATTATACTTAGAAAATTTGCTTCTGTCATGAAATACAAACTTTATAGAACATGCAATTGCAAAATTCTCTGAGCCCTATTTAGTGCCTTTTGCTACAGACTATCTTGTCTGGTTTGAATTCCTACTCCTAAGCAAAGTGAGACAGTATATTTTTTTCATGTATACATGATCACATTGATATATTATTAAAACAAGCTAATCACTACTGTGGAAAGAAGTAATATAAAATAATTAATAAATAATTTGAAAGTAAGGAGCATATCCATATTTTACCATCCCTCATTCAACTACAACTAATAAACTTTATTAATCACCACTGTTGACCAGCCAGTGGCTAACCACTGTGTTACTTGAGACTTCTCAGACCATATTTCAGAAATTTAAGAAAGACAACTCATGTTTCATGGAAGTAATTAGACAGGTCCAGTGGCTAATTATCTGGGAACATTGCAAGGATGATTGACTGTCATTTACTTACTACAAGATTGGGTATATTTTTTCCAGAAATATATCTTGGTGATGCATTTATACAAAAGATCAGCAGCACATTAACAGAGAGGTGAGAGCAGAGTGCTCAGCAAAGCAGTACTGAGCAAATGGAAGCCCTGTTGCCAGCATCTAAATCTGAGTCTACCAAACACTATCGGTAACATTTGCAATCCCATCATAGCAACCTTGTCACTCAAATGTCCTCTCATCTTTGCACCACCCCAACCTTGCTCATTGGCAATTGTGCCACTAATTTCAACAGGGATACTATTCTAATACAGTGATGTTAAAAGAGAAAAGATAATGATGGAGTCTTTTGGGAAAAAACAAAGAGGAGAACACTGATGGATTTTCCATCCTCTAGAGTTGGGTTAACGCCACAGTGTAGGCCCTTTAGCACTGTGGTAGAGTCACGTCTTCTGAGGTGTGACCTCAGCATGCAGAACAAGATTTGGGTTTAAACTAAAATTTGCCTCAACGTATTTTGGAATTGCAACCACTTGCTCCCTACATCATTTAATCTAAAAGCCACTCTCAGCAGAGAGTCAACAAAAATGTAAAGACCTGAAGGTGGTTTTGGCCAACAGTAAAACAGTCACATACTTTTCTTAATCAGGTGTGTGTTTATTACAAACTCCTGAAACTCAATTCAGTAATTTCAGATCCAAACCAATTCCCTTTGGAATTTTTTCTACTAATTTCAATGCAACTTGGTTAGAAGCACTGGAGAACAGCTTGATGTCTGATATTACTTTCTATATCATTTCTGCAGGTGGCATACCAGCAAAGAAAAAATTTCAGACCAAATCACTCTTCCATCTGCTTCTTTTTTTTGTAGACATATAAGCACAACTTACTTATTTTACTCTTTCTACTTGATTGACATGTTCTGAGTGGGAGAAATACATACAGTAGCAGTTCACAATTATTTAATGGCCAATTGAGAAATTAAAGAAAATTCATGATCTCTGAAAGAATTCCTGTCCCAATAAGATTAATAGTGCAAATGCTAATTACTTCCTTATTATTATTTTTGTACATCAGAAGCATCTAGTGTCATCATTTCGCAGGCAAATATCACTGACTGCTGCCATCCTTAATCCCAGTTCAGTCTTGCTCAAGGCAAATCTTACATCCTTATTATTAGGAATTTGATTTAATAAAGGCAAGGTCAGCACTTCCCAGACAACTCATTTTTCACTCATCATTTTATATTTGTGTATGAAATATCACATATGAAATATGTGATATTCATTCATATGAAATATTTTAATATATTTAGTATATTTTAATATATTTAATAAAAAATGAAAAATGTTTATGAAGAACAGATACTTGAATGGATCTCCATGTGTATGACACTACTATTTGTCACCGGTAACTTTATTTAATACTGTTATTGACACATTGTAATGTTAACAGACAAATTTATGCAAGCAAGAGAAAGACGTGTGGCTCATCTGCCACATCCAGTTCTCAACAATCCCTCAATGCATTCAGAGAGCCTCAATACATATCTCTCTATGGGCAAAATATTTCCACTATCAGAGATGGAAGAGTTTGCAGCTCACCAATGAGATGCAACCACCCAGTTGGGGACTGCTCTGACTTTTGCCCAGATATGACCCCAAACTTCTCGTAATCACATGTAAAAACCCTGCTTCTGCTCTCAGGATGTGGCAAAAGTGAGTAATTTCAGTTATATGACTTCATGATTTTTAGTTTACAATCCAGAGAAGGTAAGAGTATGGGGGAGAGGACGTCCTAGAGAAACTTACAGACAGAGCAGAAACAGAAACCCATCAGTAGCAGGGATCAGTTCTCACAGTGGTGAATTTGCCCCCCAAAGTGATTATAAGTCCATGGAGTTCAATGCTGCTATTGAAGTTTATACTCTGAAAACAGGGGTGATGAACATCTTCATGCAAGATTTTAATAAAAAACATAAATAAAATTATGTATTTTAGTTTTGCATGTACAGTTTATCTGTGTACCTGCATGGCCAGAGAAGTACGATTTTCATGTGTATTTTTATTCTATACTGATTAAATAAGGTATTATTAATGAACAAAAAATAGAAAAGGGTTTGTGTTTCTTTTAAGAAATTTGGACATGTAGTTTTCTAAATGGATTTTTCTTTTAAGAATATTGAGTAAATTATTTTAAGGTTGAAAAAATAGCCTATTCATTATTCAGGCTCTTACTTCAGTGGTCAAATAAATCACTTTTTTCTTCAAACTTTCATAATTGTCATGCCAGTGCAAGTACAAAATCTACTTACCTACTGGCAAATGCTCATGGCAGTTTTGTAAGGCTGAGTGATTCATTTGCGCTGTGGTATTCATATACCATAGATAGGCTTCATAAAACCTTCAATGATTATAGTTAATAAAACTGAGCTCCCGTGACAGCAAAATACACTGAAGGTGAAATTACAGACTATGTATCGAGTGAGTAATGAATATGAAGCTAATTAAAATTCTACTATTTCCCACAAAAAAATGCATACTGAAGTGTGATTCAGCCCTCCTAATCATAATTTAAAATATTATACACCGTATGTACAAATAAATCCTTAGGCGGCTTATTACCTACTTTATATAATGGGATAAATTTCAGTCTTTTGAAACTTATGGACATTTTATCCTATTTCTAAAGACCAGACATAATTTGGCAGGAAGGACAGAAAAAAGGACTCTAAATATCTATTTCTGAATATTTTCTAACCATTTCTCCTTCTTATATATGTCAATAAGACTGAATTAACTGGGTTTGGCAAAAAGGAAAAAAAATCCCATGACTGAGCAAGTAATTTTAAGCCAACAATTTATTGGGTAGATTTTGCATCATTTTCTCTTTGCAAGTCTCAAGGTCTGTTAAACCTGGACAAACAGGTCATATCATGTAACTGAAAAATTTCCCAGACAGGTATGAAGATACCTCCTTGCATGGAGCTTTCTACCAAAAACTTCCTTTATGAACTCAGGAGGATGATATGGTAAATTCTTCCATTACCTATCTGAACTTCATACATAGATATTGAAGAGGTAAATCATAACAGGATGGAAGTGCTGCAACGCCCTTGCAACCGATTTTTGAGGCTTGGCAGCTCATACTTTTCCATTTCAAAATTAATTTCTTTTTACATTTTTCAGCATTCAGTGAAATGTTTTCATAAGCATACCTGCCGCAATTAAAGGGGTGTCTGCATAACTTAAGAAGCTAAGATAAAACAGCTAAGATAATTTTATAGAAAATCAGCTGCGGCATTTGCACTGATCTAATTATCTAGAATTGCTTTGCCTTTTCTTGTTCAGGTAGAGCAAGCAACAGATATATGACAGCTTCCATCTTTGTGTAAATTGGACAGACTACCATCAAGCTGCCTGGGTTTTGCCTTGGAAACTGTGCTTATAAATGAAAGTATTCCAAAACATAGCAACAAGAACATTTTTTACACTCTTCATGGCAACATGCTAAGATGCTTAGTAGTGACTCAGAAAAGTGTGCAGAATGTGCACAATTCCTGGCTTAATGAATTACAAAATAATCATCTGTAAATTGTTTTGCTTAATCCTCTCATGCTGATCACGTGACTAACATTAAATGCAAGTGTAATAAGCTTCAGCTGCCCATTGAATTAGGCTCTAGACTTAATAGTTATTTCAAAGGTACAACTCATGTTCTCAGCCCAGCTATTAAGAGCATGTGTGTCAAAAAGGGAAAGAATAAACGTCTGGCCATAAATTCAGAAAAGCATGCTGTCAAAACCATCCTAAATCTAGAAAGGTGACAGAAGATAAAAACAGAGTTAAGAAAATTGTAGCATCTGACTGGTAACGGCTCGGTTGATGCTTCTTTAATCTTGTGACCTTGTGGAGGCTTCAACACCTGAATACCACTAAAGGGGCTGCAAGACAATGAATTCAGATAGTTTCCCCTGTGGCTGCACACTGAGTGGTCCTTGTTACCGTGACTTTGTCCCTGTTACCAAAGTCTGTTTTGTTACTAGCCTGTCAATATACCCTGGAGTGCTCTGGAGTGGCCGATTTCAGGTAAAAAAAGTTAGGTTGCACATCTTGGGGAAAAAGTACCGATATGAACAGATCTGTCATGTTTTAAGCTTACAGTGGCATTGACCTCCATTTCACAGTAGTCACTTCTCAGGGCGTGGCAAAACAGTCAATGTCACTGGAGAGCCCTGGGTGTCAGCACAGGTTCTCCCCACAATGCCAAGCTGCACCTTGGGTATAGAAAGGAACACTAAAGAGAAAGGAGATTGCTAGGAAATACCTGCCTCGTTCCAGCCCAGACCTCCTCCTCTCAAGTGACCAGCAGGTAATCCACACACCTCCCATCAAATGACCCAGTTCTTTGACACACCTTCTGCTGAAACAACTTAAGGGCAGAGTTTAACAAAATAGGATGTTAGAAAACTTGGATGCCCATTTGCATCTAAACACTCTGACTTATTAAACTGTTAGACATGGTACCTATCTAACACAGACTCAGTCTGACTCACAGTGTCTCCTCTCATAAAACATGTATCTCACGAGTTACACGACGAAGCAGAACAATGCACAGAGGAAGATCTCCAGAAGTCAAGAGGAATGATCGCACGTCAGCCCTCATGTCAGCAAAAGTTAATTCAGGTCCCATTTGACTCTGCGGTATTTACCCTGGGGCTGGACATTTCATGAAGGCAGAAAGGCTCCTTAGGCCCACATGCACCACCACAGCAGGAGTATGGGAGTCACGTCAGGCACAGTTATGCCTTTCTAATACTCTCCTAACTAATAATATACGTTCTACCTGGGATAGGTACTGGACTGCATTGGAAAATGGGAAACAATCTGAGAAGAATTGCCCAGATATTGCCCACAGTATCTGGAGTGCATTCATGCATGACAGATATTTTCACAAAATTGTTTCCCGCACATAACTGAGCTACTGAAAGAATATTTCTACAGTGATTACAATACTCTTCCCTTTATGGAGATGCACGAGCTGAACATGTGTCCACTCTGCTCCTAATGGGTGTGACCCAGCAATCATTTGCAACTCCTCTCAATGATATCTCTGCAAGGGTGGTGGTCAATTAACTACCACCTTCCCTCAGTGTCACCACAGTCTTGTCAGTTAGTCAGTTGTTTTTAGCTCTGATACTGGACAGAAAATGAGACACGTATCAATGCTGAATCATCTATGGATAATATTCTTTCATTCCTATAGATAACAGATGTCACTGAAATGAAACAGTGACATCAGATATCCTTTCAGTGGATTTTAGATCCCGTACTTTAGACGGTCTACATTACATTGTAACACAACTGAAACTCTTGAGGCAGTTGACTTTTTACTGAAGGCTGAATAGTTACTTCTAATAAATGAGGACTGATCCTTTGCTTTCAGATGTGTGGAACAGACATATTTTTGTTATGGTCACTGCTATACCAGGGGCTAGGATGAGGGAGTTCCTAGGTGGAAGATGTGGCTGTGATCATGTAAAAAATGCAGCTGTATCACTGCTGTGGAAGCCTCTACCTGTGACTGGGATCCAAACAGATACGGAAGACAACTTTCCTTTTACTTCCTAAGTAATGCATACAGGTGTGTTACACCAAATGCGTTTTCTGTACTAACATCCCATTATGACATTTTCTTTCACACACATTACACTACTGAGAATTTTCTTTTCTTCAGTTTATATCATCTAAAAAAGGGACAAAGAATAAACCCAAATGCTGTTCTTTTGCTGAGCTGGTTGTTTTTACATACTGCAATATTTTGCAGTATCTTCTAAAAAAAAAAAAAAAGCAGAGAAGTTCAATTTAATAAGTGAGATTGGCTTAATTTTGCCAAACCTGCAAGAATTACGTTCTTTGGTCACAGTCCTTATTTTCCCTCTGAATTTACTGTCTCATAATAGTATAAATTTGGCAAGAACTATTTGGTGAAAACCAAACACTTGAATTTCTGCTCACCTTGCCAGTTGCCCTGCCCTTTTCCAATAACAAAAGGTTTTAAGATAGAAACTGGACTATTTAACCTTCATTAATCATTCATACTGTTCAAACACATCATCCAGTAACTGAAGAGGGGTTAATGGTAGCTAAGCTCGAGGCTGTTGTCAAAAGTAGGTTTAACTTTCTATGAACTCACTGGACACAAAGAATGCAGCCTGCTCACTATTCTGAATGTCACCAGCTCGAAGCAAACTGATGACTACTAATGGTAATTAAATACCTCTGCAGCTATTTGTACCAATAACAAAGAGTTACTGTCAGAACTTGAATGAGGTCCATCTGCCCATTTTTAAAGAATGTTAACGTTCTGTAAGTGGTAAAGCAGATGGCAACCCAAAAAGGGGAGACAAAAATCAAAGTTCTGTATCATAGCCCCTCTCTGGACCTGCTCTGGATTCCCTAGTGTTTCCTGACAGACACAGAAGAAGAAGACTTCCACACAGATCTGTTGTTTCATGGAAGATTTTTCCCACTGTTTCCTTTTACCACAGGTTATAAATCCTCAGTCTCAGTGAGATGATAGGGAAGGGCCATTCTATTGCAGCTTTGTCCATCCTCACTTTGCCATGGGCATATAACATGGTGTTGGTTATATTTGAATAGAGGAAGAAGCTTCCCAGGATGAACACTCAGCTACATGTCTGTCTTTCTTGGTAGGCTGCAAACTGTACAAGGGACACTTGCATGGCAAAGGTTTCTCCAAATTAGTCCTGTACACTTTTATTAACATCCTTGACTGTCATGACATTTGTGAGTAGAGATGGAAAAGAGCTTTTTTTCTCTGTACTTTTAAAATTATACTATGCATTGTTCTAAAAACTATCAGCCTAGCATTTATGCCCAGTTCAGGATAATTATTTAGACTGAGCCCTTCTAGGTTTGTCCAGTCATTTCATTTGCAGATAAATTAAATCTTCCACAATTCAGTGACTCTTTATATTGTTTCAATAGGCAGTCTTAGAATGGTTTGGGGTGGAAGAAGCCTTAAATATCGTTTAGTTCCAACATCTTCCACTAGATCAGATTGCCCAAAGCTTTGATGAGGGTGGACTGTTTCCTACTGTAGAACAAAGACTTTATCCAAGTAAATCCTTGGTGACAGCAGTCGGGGCATGATAGGGTAAGTCAAAACTTCTGCATCTATTTACTGTTCTTATCAAAACACGTATTACCAGACAAATTCATGCAAATCAAAGGAAACCATTTGTTTGACATGCCATATCTAATAACTCAACAATTCTACAGTGCATTGAGAGGTGCCTCAATAACCATCCATCTCTATGGGTGAAATATTGCAACTCTCTGTGCAACCATTTCCACATCTAGGACCAGGAGTGTCGGCTATGGCTCATCATTTTCCCTTCCTTCTATATTTCTCAAACTCTTTTTTATTGTCTCTGCAGGGTCACCTCAACAAAATTTTGTATAGATCCATTATTTTCATGAAAACACATACTTCTTACCACCATTTTACGAATATAGTATCTGATTCCTCATTTATTTTTTTTAACTGTAGCAAATAATACTACTGGCTGCAACTACATTTTCTGCTTTCAGCCAAGCTTAGAAACAAAACAACTTCCCTCCTTTCATTTCAGCACCTTTACATTATGTCCTTCCAATACAGAGAAGTAGTAAAAAAAAAAAATGTAAAATCACTGGTTTGGTTGCAAGAGTTTTATTTTCAAAAGGAGCAGAATTCCAATCACTACTTTAGATGCTCTTCACATTTCTTAAACTCCTGCCTTATATTTTAATAATTATTCATACTTTTCCTTGCTATGTTTGGAGAATGGTTAAGAACTTTTTTCTCCTGAGTTAGAAAGAATATATTAGAATAATAAATGAAATTAAGCTCTGGAGCAGGGATAGACAGGAACAACTTACAGCTAAAATTCTCATAATTTGTAGCATCATCTTCAACACCCGAACCGTTGTTTCAAATGAAAAAAACCAAAATGCTTTTTGGATCTAAATTCAGGAAGGCTCTGAGCATGACTTGTGTAATAGCCCTGTTGCTCTGGAGAAGTGAATCTCTTTGAGGTCAGTAGAACTATCACTGTACCCATAGTCATCTAGATAAGTATATGTCTTGCAGAATCAGGAACTGATATGATGTCTTAAACATTATGTCTACATTCCCACCTACCACTGTTTTAAAATACATGTTTATGGGATGACTGAGGCTATTACCAATCTATACCTGTTGAACACTGCAATACCCTGCAAGTGGCCAGATATCCCTCTGTATCCATAGCTGCCCTTACAGATGTGTGCTGCCTTCCTTCAAAATATACCAGGACACATATCTGAACTGGAGATGTACTCAACCCTTTTCTAACAGCCCATTTTGACCACTAGGCTTACAGCAACTTCTTGAAACTGCTACTATAAGCATATACTCAATATGTTATCAATATCATACTGACTAGCATAGTTTAAATTTATTTCTGTAGACAGCAAAGTTTATTTTATAATCAGATCAGAATATCCATGATCCTATATTGCAAATCCTTTTGCCATGTCAAATTTGTTCAAAAGCAGCTTGTGGGAGCAACACTTGGATCTACATTAATACTGCCAAATTTTGTACTGTAGGTCCACTACACCTTTGCAGACTGGCAGAAATCATTGCGCTAACATTAAACTAGGGTGAGACTGTACATGCACAAAAGCTTCATTACTTCACCTAAATGGACTGGAAGTAAACTGATGCAATTTCCAAGTGTTGGCTGCTCTGATGAAGAGAAGGAATGTTCAAGGTAAATAGGCTACTGACTTCATAAACCGTTCATTTTACAACAGACTTTTTTCATCACTGTTTGCATTTGAGTTATCTTACTGACCACTGCGCTGTCTACTTTTAATATAGGTGCCGAAATATAAAACATGCTAAGGTTTTCAGCTCTTCTGGTGAAATAAATGCTCATCCATACAGTCACCTGGCTTCTCAGGGTGGAAAGCAGCTGGGGCCTGACTGATTTTTACTGACCTTCAAGTGTTGACTTCATGGATCTCATCCTCAACTATTTTCCAGAGGACGGCTCACTCCTCCCCAACCAGCTTGCTGTGGCAAAGGTGGTGTCTGAGGCTATAACAGGCCCATAACCTCTGAGCACTTCACAGGCCTCACTACACTGCATGTTGAGACTACTCAGGATTTCAGAGACGTAAGCTGGTGAGAGCTCAGACCCTACTACTTCAAAAAGACCCCCCAGGCAGTAGAACTAAAGGAGACTCACACTTTACATGCACTGAAGCACAGCTGACTTTCTGCCCAGGAAAGTGCAAAATAATTTTTTAAAAGTTAACTTTTTGAACATCACCAAAGGTTCATTTTTGAGATCACACTGAGCTCCCTGTGAAGATCTGGGCAGCTTCATATCCTAGCTTGCAGTATCAGGGTAAATCGTTACTAAGCAGATAATGATCCAAAAGGAGGAGCACATCCTTCTCCTGCACTGACGTCAGGAAAACATATTGAAATGTCAGACTGCAGGTGTTATATGTCTGATCCTGCAAATAATTGCTCCAGAATTAGCACTATATGCTTATTAAACTTACAGTTATTCTGCAGCGAAAGACATTTTGTGGATCTGTGAACATCACAAGCAGCTCACTGCCTTCCCTCTGTGGGCCACGGCTGATGCGTGAAAGAGAAACTGAGGACACTCTTGCCTGCATGAATGTTGAGTTGAAAGGGGGAGTCACAGCTCTACAAATTTCAGAGGATGTATTTCTCCTCAGGTCTGTAACCTTTCCCTGTGAGGGGCTGGGGAAGATAAAAACAAACCAATACTCCAGAAAACTAAAGCTGTAGACTTTTCTCTATCACCTCTTCTTTGGGTAACCAATCATATAAAATTTTCACATTGATTTCCTTGATTAACCAACTCAAATACTGTGTGGAAAGCTGTGAAGCTGTAACGTAACAAAGGCACGTGCCAGCCAAACACAAAGTGGCCAAATGAAGTTACAGAACTATTTCTTTACCTAATGATTTCTCCCTGTGATTAGATGGATTAATGTGTTGATAGGCATTTGTTTCACTAGGAACAAACTGGTGATTTGTCTGCAGGATCTGTACTCATAGTGCTCCTGTATGGCTTTTGAAGCTCATTTGCAAAGCCGTTGGGCTCAATGCAGGTAAATATTGTGTTTGATATTGTTTTTGCTGAGAGAGATTTGTAGATTACATTTTTAATCCCTCTTTGAAGGAAAGAAGCATTTGTTGTCTGTTTAAGAAAAGTGAACTTGTTAGACGACATGTTTTTTGATGACAGAGAAGGGCAAATGCACAATGTTTTTCCCTCTGGGATCCCAAGTGAATGATGAAACCTTTTCCTCTGGACTGGGAAAAATAAGCAAACACATTCCCTACAGTAGCAATGAGAAACTCATCATCACCACGTAGTTTACAAGAGCTCTGTTCATCTTCACACTGCTTTTAATCTCATTATGCTGCCATGTTAGTTGTACTTCAGTCTATAAATTCTTGACAGCATCAAGAGATAAGGAACCATTGCTTGAATTGCACCTGACATTTCAAATAATATACCCACGCTTAACTAGAGATTGACATAGCATACTAAACCCAAATATATAACTTGACCCTCTAATGAAACATCTAAAATTTATAAAACAAGTTGATGTTATTTCCTTTACTTTTTTTATACAGGTCTACTGACCTTCTCAGTGCTAAGGACAGCTTCCTCTCAGTTTGTCCAGCTCTTCAGAATTTAAGATATCATCGTTTGTCACCACTGATGTTGTTATTCTACTGATCACATATTTGAGATTGGAAAGTGACTTAAGGGATTTTGACTTGTGTGCAAGTCCTGTGTGCCTGGAATTATTTCCCCTTTTCCCAACTACTTTACCTGGTCTGACCAAAGGTGTCACCTCTCCCTAAACACACTGCTTCTGCAATACCTTTAGACTAACAATGCAACATAGATGCAAGTCTACAGGCAATTTCACTTTCAAAATACTCAGATACCTAAGCTTCTAATGGTGTCATAGCATGCACATCTCCCTATAGAAGAATATTTTTTCAAGAACAACTTTTAAGACATTTGCAAAATAGTTCTGCTCTATTTGAAAAATAAAAATGGGCTTCTGCCATGTTTATTTTATCAGCTTGCTTGTTGGAATTTTAACATTGCACTAAAAAAAAACTTCCAAAATCAGAGTTGCAAGGTTATACAATGCAAATAGCCTTCTGATACCAAGTGTCAAGCAATGAGCAGAAACAAAAATGGGAGAGAGTACAAATAAAGCATAGAACTACGTGGCTCAGGAGCAGGACAGGAAATCCAATTGGAAAAACAAACAGACGAGGAAAATCAACAAAGAATTAAACAAAGGATACATATGGCTGCCCTACCCAGCCTTTGATAGTTCACCTGGCGCCCACCTGCCTGATCTCTGAACTAGGTTCAGAAGTATCAGGCATCTGCTCTTCAAAAAGTTGTTGTAGGTGTGTGTTTGGGCTCCCTGACTGGTTGCATGCAGCCTAAGAAACATCTCATACAGAAGTACAAAGTCAGACAATGATAATGCAGATGGAAAAAAGCCAAATTAGGTGAGGGACGTATTCTTGCAATGAAAGAAAAGGCTGAACTAGAAGCATTTACCCTGGTCATAAAAATAACATGCTTCATTTCTGACAGATGAGATGACGTACTTGCAAGACCTATTAGCAAAGGAACATATAAAATGGTGAATCATTTCTTGTTGTACTCCCACCACAAACATGGACATGTTCTACCCACAGGTGCAAAGTTGCTAATTGATGCCACTACTGAGCTTGCCATGTTCGTTTCTGAACAACTCCCCTGACGACAAAATGACATTTTTCCTCAAAACATCCAAGCAACTACTAACAATCATGCGGAAGTCAATGCTGAAGAATGGGTAACACCACACAGATTTATCAGCTGTGTTTGTATTTCTCACTCTGTATGAAGAGCTGACCTTTTACCTGAAACAAAATAATAGAGATAACCTATGTCACAGACAATAGCAGGACAGGTTTTCCTGCCTGTTTGTCTTCTCTACCATTGTTAGAGTATGGACCTCAAGAGATGGAGATGGGTAGTACAGTGTCCATTGCCCATTTCATCCTTTTACCTCCTTCCTCTCTTTATGACACGACACTAAGTAAAAACAATGGCTATAAAGGCAACAGGTATTTCAGCAAGAGATGAACAAGCGACCACAAGACATCTTTCAAATCAAGTCTTCTGAGCTATCACATCATGAGAAAAGGCATTTCACAGGAAGGTTCAAATCCAGGACTCTGCATATAACTATGAAATTTATAGCACATCGAGTTACCTAATGAACTTGCAGAGACCCTGGCAGTGGAGTTACATCACCTGACTTTAAGCCCATAATTCAGTTAGAAAATTTCAGTTATCTCTTTATAATCATAGGTTTCTCCACAGTCAAGGCACTGAAGTCCTGCTCCATAGGGTCAGTCAGGAACTGCAGTCAGAGCTGGGAAAAATTACTAACTTAGCCTACTGAGAGAGGTGCCTAAAGCTGGGGTATAAATACCTTTCCTAGGTCAGGAACTTCTAGAAATGGATTGCTGGAGCTATTAATTCTAAGAAAACGATAGCCTTGAGTTCTTATTGTTACTTGCTATTTAGTATATAAGATGATTCACCTTTCACCCCTAGGATTTAGTGGAGGTTGCTTTGTTTTTAATATAGACAAGAATTTTGTCTTTCCTAAGTCTGCCCCAACTTTTGCTACAAATTAAGATGAAGAGCTCTCTGGCTGCAGAAAGTCACATTGGATGGAGATTGAAAAGACCTTGTACAGTTCCCAAAGAAAGAAATTTACATCTCCTTGCACCAGCCAGCACTGAAGAAAACCTTCTCAAAGAGAGACAAATTTCAAGTGATGCAGACTGCAGAACAGAGAGATCTCTGTTGTAATGCACAGGTTCAATGACATGCATTGCAGCAGAGATATCTCAGAGAAAATCCATAAGAAAAGAGAATTTCCTCTTCTCCCTATTTCTACTCGGGTCATTAGATTGCAGCAAGCTGGATGTGGAATGGAGGAAATGTCATTATCCCAATTTACAGACACACAGCCAAGTGAAAGGTGCAGGGTTACACAAAAACTGCCACAGTGCAGGAAGAGCTACACCTTGGAGACTGACAGTCATGCTCTAAGTACTGGATTGTTCTTCCTCTTCTGAATTCTCCTGGACGTCCACCTGCCTTTGCACAGCAACACTTAATGGCACACCCTAAAACGACCCGTACAAGGCAAGCCTCAAAGCCTTTGCTGTCTCTGCAGAGCAAAATATCCAGAAAGCAGCAAGAAGAAATTGTGTCAGGCTTGCCTCTAAGCTGGCTGAAATGAGATGGTAAAACACAACAGTATTTTTATACATACTTTAAGGAGCACAAGGGATTACCACTCCTTCCAAACAACACTTGCTCCTGGCAATTTCTCAAGCACAGCAAGCATGACCATTAATCAGCACTTTGTGCATAAGCTAACACGAAGAAAGCTTTGGTCATGTTACTGTCATGACCAGTGCTTTGGAGAGATCCTTGAATACAGCGATGTCTCTTGTTGGTTAATAAGGGCTTTGGGAAGTTGCTCATTTTGGCTGATACAAAACCAAGCACTGACAGAATGGAAAGCATCCTCCTTTAGCTGAAAAGCTCTATCTAAGCAAAAGGTTGCTTCATGTTTGACACTGTTTAGCTAAGCATGGCAGTGAGTGAAGTTTTCCTCCCCTTTACAGAGCTTGGTATTTAGATGTGCTCTCTTTTGTACTAAAAATAACAAAAGGAGTATTTTGAAGAAATCAGAATAGATGAACTGATACATTATTGATAGAAGCTTCAAGCAGCCTGCCACTCTGTTTTGTAATGTGGTTGAATGTCAATTTTTAATGAAGCAACCTATGAAAATCTGATGGGGTGAAAAACATGACCTTTCAATGATACTGTACACAAAAGTTCCCATCAAATAGCTGAACTGCCCTCTTTCACATCCCATCAGGGTTTTACCTCAACTTGACCCTGCAGTTTACAGGCAAAAGAGACAATACCCTGACTCACACAGGAAAGGTGGCATTAGAGAGATGCACAACTCTGAAAGAGGACTAAACAAACCGGCCTTTTCTCCTATTGTGAAGCATTTCCATCATGCATCTACTGACTAATACACCATCCTATTCGAAACACACCCCCAATTCATTGATAACACACTAAGACATTATTTCTCAAGAAAAATCCATAGAACTCATACTATTAAGTGCATCAAGAGCAAAATAGCATGAGAAGGAGATACACTGAATACCCAGAAAAGACTAGCAGGAGCAGGTTTTAAAAACATGATTGTGGAATTAAGAAAAGCCAGTTCTGGAGCATCTGTTCTCAATGACACAATAACAGAGAACTTTCTTCAACTGTCTTGTTTGGGGTTTTTTTATGTGGCTAAGTCTTTGTCTAAAATAACTATTCATTATCATTTTGACTGTGATTCCTTATTTCCTATGGCTGTGATAACATCCTCAAGCTGTTATCAGAGAAACTGCTCTTCCTTCCTCTCTTCCCATTTCTCAAACCTAGAAAGAAAGCACGTATAAATAAATCTCTTTCATTCGATCACCTTCTAATGTGATAATGAGCAAATATGTGCTTCTATTTACCAACATACTAACATTTCCATTAGGAAGATCAGATGATTTATAGTTGATGCCCTGTACACAAAATGGCATTCATTGGACTGGCGTGAAGTAAGATTGATGATAAAAAAGTGACTTTCAGGGGGTTATGTTCAAGAGTTCATGACTCAGAATAAGGAAAAAAAAATGGAAAATGCTTCCATAAAAATTAATTGCAACAATGCACCAATGGTAAGATGTGTTCACATCCCAGGGAGACAAGCATAAATGTTTTAGCAATACAGTATGTAAAAAAAAGAAGCTTATTAACACACTTCACAGAGAACGTTAAGTCATAAATACAGTCCTCTATATACTAACAGCCAGATTTTTCCCTGTCATTCATGAATCAACTCTAATGAAGGCAATGGAGTAACACCTGCAGATTCCAAGAGGAAACCTACCACACAGAACTCTCTACCTGCCCAGACAAACTTCCCTTATTCAGTTCATGCTGTCAGAGGCATCATGGGTTAGTATCACAGGAAAATATTGCTGATCTGTTTTCAGTGTGATTTTTAGCTCTTGAATGAGCATTTTTTTAATCCCTTGACATATATCACATTTCTGAATGGAACTGTATGTTTCCATATTGTGCCAGTTCTTAGAGAAAAATTAGAAATAATATGGAGCTTTCACTGGTCTTCATAAGTGAAGATGTTAAGGTACAATGACAAGATACCATGACCCTCCCATATTATTATTCATGACTGTGAAAAGGTATTCCTAACATATTACTTAAAGAGCATCACTTGTTAGCAGTAACTACTTCACAACAGAGGATAATCACTTTCACAAAGGAAGAACAAGGAAAAGGGGAAAAGAGATAAAAGACTGGAACAATACTTGTCACTGGAGAAAAAATAAGAAAGAAAATGTCAAAATTAGAGCCTTTATCTCCTTTGAGTTATACCATTGTAAATCCACCAAGAGCAGAGGGACTTTTGCTAGGTGTTGCGTTGAGAAATCACCTGGCTCTCCAAAGTGACCTACATTCAAAGTCATGCTTAATCACAAGACCCCTCTTCTTGCCAGACTTCTGAGCTCAGTTCCAGCAGAGTATCTTTTCTTTCTCCAATTTGTTATAACCACTACACTTATTTTCCTCTTTGGTTGGAATTCACACCCATCTCTTTTTAAATATTAAGCACCAAATTAAAACTCTTGTTTTGCCACCTAGCAGAATGGAAGAATGACCTTGTGATTAAAAGGGCTGTAGTAGGATTCAAAACTCTGGGTTTAATTCCTCATTTCAACATAGGAACCTTGCGTGACTTGAGACAAATCACTTACCAAATCTCTCTTCAATTACTTCTCATAAACTGGGGATAAATTATTATATTATCCATATGAATGTGTCATAATGCTTTGCACAACCTCTAGCTGCTCAGTACAATGGTATCTCAAAGACAGTGGCAGGCTGCAATGATGACTTGAACTCCCTTACAGGAAGTTGTCCCTTGCTAGAAAGCTTATGCCTGCTACAAAATCAGTTTATATGGCTCCTGTCAACCAGAAGGAGATAACATTTACAAAGCTCCTCAAACCCACTGGAACAGGCAGAGCAAGATGAGCCATACACACACAACCATTTGGGTACAACCAAGTGCTTTGTTTTTAGCAAGGGGCTCCACCATTTGATATGGCCTGTGAGCACTAGAATGTTATGGTAACAAAAGTTGTCTCAAGCTTGAAATAAATCTCACCAGAAATGGCCCCTAAGGGAAAATCTGTATCCTCTACAAACCTCAGTGCAAACCCTGGGCTGTTCCTGCAGCCCATGCCCTCTGTTACTGACACGGGGCTACCTCCTGGGATAATGTGCGGTGGCATGGACAACTGAACACGAGCAAGGGCTGTGGGGTGAACGACGCTCCAAAAGTCTGAGGTCTGGGATTTCCTCCCCGCTTCAGATGCCTTTAGAGGGTTAACTTTCTCACAATCAGATATTGGGACAATCTAGCATTTCAGGCCCACAGTCTGCCCAGCAGCTTGAAGTGAGGGAGTTAAGCATGATGTCCCTGATAATTTGTGTGTTTCTCATGCAGTTCTGTTTACCTCGGAGAATAGCTCAGATTCATGTGGTGGCTCATCTGTTTGTTTCCCAGGAGTGTCCTCCTCATCAGGTACAAATGACTTGTTGTTTCCCGTACTGTCTGCCTCCTTGGTGACGGATAGATGAGAACCATTCCCTGTGCTCTGGGACTCTAACGTGATCTGGGTCGTGCTTGTGGCAAGCAGGGGTGGAGTGGGAGGGGGGAGAGGAGTGCAGAGAAGGGGCAGTTAACACTATGAGAACTAAAATCTCTTTGTAGACAAGCGTGTTTGTGTGCATTTCCAACCTAACTGCAATTCACTGCCAGCTGCTTCACCATCACTGAGTCAGGGGAACAATGGCTCAGGAGCAACACGGGCAGAAAACAGAGATCTAAAAATAGATCTTTGGAGGGATAAAATCAGGAGGGGGCAACATTTTGAGAAAACATTATTTGATTGATTTTAGTATAGGCTAATTTTCTGTAAAGTAGAAAGTCACCATGTTTATTGCCTTGGACTGTATGAGCCCTCCTTAAGGCCTGATTCTGCCCTCACTCAGAGGTAAATGATGAGTCACCAATCCATTCCTTTACCCATTTACACTTACAGTTATGCAACATACTACCTGAGTCACAGTCCACTGGTTTGCTGAATGCCTGCCTAATGACAAAAGAAGCAATCGTATTTATAAAGCTAGCGTACATTCCCTTTCACTTTTTCTTTAGAAACTCATTTTTGTAGGCAGTCTTAATTTGGCAGTTACACTACAGCAGGGATCACATGAGCATTTTTTCTTTTGATTCACATAGTTTCAGATGCCCTGAACTCCATTCAGATTCAACTCCATGCACAGAGAAGCCAAGTTTCACCAGCACTATGATGGAAATCACATGTTTCTGGGAACATCAGAGCTTCTACAGAAAACCTTAAACTGACCCCACTTCTGTCAAATCTGGCTAGGGATTCATCATAAAAGTTCACAAATTCCTTAACAAACCTCAGGAAAAACTCAGTCTTAGTTCTTAATGACATCCACATGAGTCATGTTGCTGACAGCAGAGGCAGCAGGATTGGGATCCCAGTTAATTAACCTCCATGTTTTACACTGTGTGCAGAAAATGTTTCACACAATTCCACTTGTCTCAATCAACTGGCTCAATTAATAAAAACAGGTCTGGGAAGATGCTCCCACTGGATTTTTGGCAGCATCTTTGGCTTGCCTGCATTCTCTACTTGTGTGACTAGAAGGAAATCCTGTTGATTTCATTTTCATCTTTCTCTCTCTCAAATTGAGAATAGAATCTATGATTTTCCATCATTTCCACTTAGATAGAAATATGTTGTGAAAGGTAATTTTATTGCAGAGAAATAATCTTCCTAATGTCAGCCATTATTTCACTCTCAGTGTGACAACTAGGGTAAGTGTTGGAAATCACTGTATGTTTCAGCTAAAGTATCTTGACAACACAAACGAAGAAGAAAAAGCTAGTCTTTTTGTTAATGAAAACTGCACTGTTATTTTGGTCTATAATGGAGAGATTCATGTAAATGATTGCCTGTCGTCTATACTAAAGAAAAATAGCAAAAAAAAAAAAAATCAGCAAGCAAAAGTGGTTTCCTTCCTTCGCCTTTGAATTTGCTCTTATCATCTTTACTGTAATCAACCCTTTCACAACATTTTACCTCTGATATAATGCTCAGAGTCTCCTTTAGTAAAATAAATTAGAACCCATCACCAGACCAGGGCGACCAGCTTTGCAATAACTAGGGAAACTGCTGAAATTTTAGCCGTTAACTGTTATGAATAAACATTATCCTGTTTGTAGATCTATAAGCATTTGGCATGTAATATTACACAGTAAAACAATCCTAGCCCATGCCTCTATCCTTAGCACACCACCTGTATGTCAATTCAGAGTGGTGGATTCCTTCTTTTGGGGATGGAGGAACAGATTATATCTCCTGCTGCGAATACCCCTCAGGGCTCTTCTGCAATGCTACATTTCTCCCCTTCCTTTACGGTGCCTGCAGACAAAAGTGCAAAATTCAAGTTCAGAGACAGGGAAAAAGAAACATGTTAATGAAGATGCATTATTTGATGAGGTTTGCCCAACTTGAAAGTTGGATAAAGAAGAAATTTTTCAATTCTTTAGTAGCCTGTTCAACCTACATCCCTACTGAACAAGGAAAATTTTGCTAACTCCCTAAACCAGTTTTAAATTGGCTTTAGCAATTAGGTCTGCAAAGTCCAAACAGCAGAGAGGGTTGCAAGAAAACTGAAATTGTAAGCGGGCTGCTGTCAGTGGGTAAAACAGAACACTGCAGCATCTTCAGTAAAGATGCTTCAGTATGTTAGAGCTCTGTCTACTTTCTTTGGCAACTACTGATCTCAATAATATATTAATTTCTTAAAATTCTAGGTCACCTAATCTGCCCTTTGCAATCCAATCACAGTCTCTTAAATTTATGCTTTGCATTCAACAGAGAATTTCTGATGAAGATTTCCAGGCTGATTTTCTAGCTATCCAGAAACACCAGACAGTATTTCAGCAGATGGAATATGTGAAATTTCTGCTTCTCAAATTTATAGATTGAAATGATGAATGCCGGTATTACATTTGGGCAAAGCTTGGTCACACAAGTGAGCTTTTCTGATGGAAATAGCTTCATTTAAGAGGGAGTGAGCAAAGAATTTGCCGAACTGGATGAGAATTCCCTGAATCTATTCCTGGCACAGATCTAGCTTGCTTTTCACTGCCTGATGAAGGAAAAACAAGTAAAAGCAAATTAAGGAACACTTCTAGAATTTTAAGAGTCTGAGGGACACAGACTGATGGACAGCAGTGACTCACTGCATTGTAGTTCTGTAGAACATTAAGAAGTCCTGAGGTCCTCGATGTCAGCAAAGTGATCCCTTGTTTCCCACTGTGGCAAAGATGGAACAAACCCACTGTGACTTAGCTCCCTATATAACAATGCTGCCTAATATATAAATTTGTTACTATGAAAAGCACAACATAGGACACAGAAAATGAAGTAATTTCATACAAAAAGTTTGGACTGACTCTGATGGCAGCATGTTGACATGTTAATAACACTGTCAGGGCACTTGCTTTGCTTCCCAGCCATCATTTTGTTGCTGGGGCAGTGAAAGATACTGTGGAGATTCAACAAGTAAGAGAGGGAAACTAAGATTTCTACACTGATTCTTCTCAAGCTGTTTCCTTAGGTTTTTCTTTCTTACATGCCAAACAAAAGCAAACCATCTGAAAAACCTTGGGCAACAACATGGAAGCATTTCCTCACCTCAGACAGCTCCACAGGAATAGGGTCCGTTGTGCCCTATTGAGACGGCTTCTCGTTTGTATGTTTTACTGTGGTAGTATTAGGCAACAGGCAGGAATCTTGTTACCCTTTACCATTCCTGTGGTCTTTTGCCTGTTCAGGTCTTGCATCAATTCATTTTTAATGCTCATTTAAAAAGCAGAGACCTTCCTTCAGAGCACCACCTTCCCAGCTGAAAAACTATGAAAAGCTTGGTAGCAATGAATACTATTCCTGTTGCACAGAAATGAACCTTAAGAGGTCTTCCATAAGCTGTTAAGGACTGCTGATGTCCAGCTTTCCTAAGGTCCTGAAGGTAAAAGTTTGACTCTGCCTCTGCCTGAACACATACATGGCTCCTGAGCTCAGGAATTTCCCATAGAAATAAGTTATAGATGAGACTATGTAAAGTTTGTCTCAGGCACTTCCACTGAAGTGGGACACTTGGGGATGGCTGAGGCATTCCAGGGGTGCCCATCATTCTGCTCATCCTCCATGTGTTGGCTTTAGGAGCCTGCCTGGGAACAGAGATCCTCTGCTCGCTGCCTGCCCCGAGTCTGATGCATGGAAACATAACTTACTTGCTCTCCTGCATATAGGATCATAGGATCATAGAATAAAACAAACACTCCAGTTTGAAGGAAATTACAATCTTTGTTTGCAGTCCCTCAGGCTTCCTCCCCTCCTTCTGCTGTAGGCAGCATTCCCATTCCCATTCCCATGCCAAGGGTGCTCCTTCCCTCTCTCTTCTCTGATCTGCATTTTTCTCTCTCACTAGTTGTTGCAGTCCAAGCAATCAACCTCAGATGGGAAGACAATTCAGTCTTCCCACTAACTCTTCCACAGCACCAATTTTAGGGCTCGAGAGCCTCTGAACAGATCCATGAACCAGAAATTATAGCCACCAACAGAGCAACACTGACCCATGCTTGTCCACACATCATAGCCCAGTTCCCCTGCTGGGAGAAAGGGCATAAGGATGATCAGCCTGTGAAACAATATTTGTATGTAACACACAGCAACAGGGTGGAAAGTTCTGAATTTGCACTAGAGGCGATTTACCATCAGTTTCCAATTTAATTGCCAGGAAGGCAGAGAGCAGGTGGACAATGGCCTGTGCATCAGGAACACAGGCAGCACGTGCCACATCACTGCTACCTTGTGCAGAACAAGCATTCACCTCATAAAACCCTCATGTTCTGTCCTCTTTGACATCGGGAATATGGTAGGAAAGTGGGCCATTAAAATACGTTCTCATGGAGTCATTCAAAGAAAACACAGATTTAAAGTAAAACATCTTTCCAGAGACCTGCAAAAGCTGAGGCCTGGCCGTGCCGCACTGTTTACCGGTGCAAACAACCCCACTTGTACCAGCAGTGAAGAACACGAAACCAGGATTAATGATTTTTCCTGCACAATTCTGGCAGAAATTTAAACATGAATTTGTTCCTGCTTTGTAGTAATAGCAAGTTTCCAGTTTTGGGTGCACCAGGCATTCTTCAGATGTGAATTTAAACCTCATACTGAGGCACTCCTGTGTGACAAAAACCAGCATGGACAATGGCAGATATATTCTGTACAGGAAAATCCTTGAGCACTTAAACCAGCACTGAAAAAAAACTTTCCCAGGATATATACACTGCTGGGATTAAGTGGTATTTCTCAAGGATTACGTTTTAGTCAGAACTATAGTACCAATGATCAGAACAAGCCTTTATAAACTGACCAGATCTAGAAATATATGGGTAAATCTTAGTTTTCCTATAAAATTAGATAAAGAAGGACAAAGGGAGCAAAGGCCTCAGCTGCCTTTGAAAATCCATGGGAATTAGGCAACCAGCATCATGCTTTGAAATGTCTTAATGTTTTTTCAGCTTCTTAAGATCATTTTTTATCTATATTTTGAAAAACAGCCTTATTTACAAACCCTGTTGATGGAGAGGGCTGTGCTTCCTTCAGATTAGGAGTACAGCAAATGCTCCAACATCACCCTGCCTGTCTGTCTGAAACTAAACATATTTCTGCTCAAGATCTTTACACTCAGGAGAGTTTACCCTGGAGTATGGGAGGCAGCAAAGCACGCTCACCTGTACAAAGGATTAATTCCATCCTCTGACACCAGCCGACTCCTGCAACCCCTGTCAACTCAAGGCAACCTTGCTGTTTTCAGCTGCACTTGTAGGCACCCACTCTGCTAGAACTCACAAAAATTTCTATATATGATGGCCAAAAACCTTAAAAGGGTTTGGGAACCCTTTTTAGGGACAAACAGGGGATTTAGGGACAAAGGATTATTATTCACTACTTGTTTATACAAAATCCAAGCTCATGAACATACTTATCCATATACAATGGAATGTAATTGCAAGGAGCAATTGTCTTATTTTTTCATGAGGCATGTCTGTGTGTGGGTGGATAATGAGAAAAGCAATTGGTCGGTTGGGCTTGGTAATAGAATACTTTACAGGTATGGCAAAAGCCCTAAAGCACAGCAGTTACCAAGGTCCGTCTGCTTTCCTTAGAGAAAAGTCTTTATAAGCCACCCAGAGAATTAAGAAGCAACCAATAGTGGTAGGCACCTGTATGAATATTTAATGGAGGGACTATTTCAGGAAGGATATTTGTTCAGCATCTAACAGGGCAATGATTTGGGCTGGGGATGTCTGGGTACTACTGCAGTCTTATCAGCTGAAAATGTTGCAGTCTGCTAAGTGTGACCAGGAAAATAAACTAATTTTCACAGTAAATAATTTACTGCAATTTATTTGCTCATTGTCATACAGGGGCTTGCCTGTTCAAACTTTACACTTGGGTAATACTTCGTGGTCTTTGCAGAAACCACTACTGCAATTATTTAAAAAAAATTAAAAAAGAGTGAGAAAGGGTTTGGGTTTTGTGGGCTTTTTTGTGTTTTTTTTTTGTTTTGTTGGGATTTTTTTTCCCCAGAATCAACCATTTTCTTTGCAAGAAAAACAAAGTTAACAGGTTTGAAGGAAGAAGTTTGCAAATTCTTTTTAGAAAGTCTATTTATGAAGAAGGAAAACCTATTTTTCAAACCTATACTTAAACTTTATAAAGGACTGTTGCCTAAAACTAGCTATTTGTCTACTTTCTCATGCTAATGTCCTGTTTATAATTGACACCTTTACTGCCTACCACTATATCAATTTCACTTCCCCAGAGAAACAAAAAACAGATCCTGTGACTAGTTCAGTGGATTGATAATTTAGCCTAATGCTGACAGATAAATGCACTAATTTTCTTCTGTGGTTGGCTCCACATTGCAGAGTAAATCTGCTTCTAACAACTGTCTCAATAGGCTCTGTAACCTGTCCAAAAGATGATGTCAAGTGCTACAAGGGCCTAGGGCTAGTATGGCAGGTAAGAGTTACCACTGGGATAAAGTTACAGGTGAGGTTTTGAATGAGAGGGTTACTTTAAATGAAAGCCTGGCTGGAAGTACAGATTACTTTTTAAAAAGTTGACAGATTAAAGGAATAAAGAGCAATTCATATAATTTGGAGGTCTGTGTCTTCTGTATGAAAATAAGTATGTTCTTACCAAAAATTAGCTAATGTATTGCAACCTCTAGGACACACAAAGATTTTGTATTTATTACACTGTGTAGTGGTGCACAGGAAAACATTTGCTGGATTTTGTGGTAGCACAGTTTGGGTTCCTGTGGAGCAGCAGGACCATTCCTAACTCAGGAGCAGAGTACAAACCTCAACAGCATTCCTTGAGCATTGCAGGGTACTGGAGGACACTGGTGCTTGCTTCCTATGTTGCAGGAAGGCTCCAGTGCAGACAGGTACCAGGGCTGAATCAAGATGCTGTGCAGTGCAGACATTGGTGATTATGTCAGTGACTCACAGATGTATAAACTAGACATTTATGGAGAATCAGAGAACTCATTCATTTTAATTTAGTTCCAATGTGGGAAGAAAAAGAAGTTAAAAACAATTAACTCCCTTTTTTTTGTTTTTAATTCCATGCCAAATATTTGGGTCATTTCTGAGAATATCAGCAGCATCTGCAGAGCCAGTAAGATGTCAGTGTTCTTTTGCTCTTATCGGTTTTCTTGTTGAATTCTACGATCACTATGCTGGTTGCTACCAAGGTATAGTACTTCAACGTTCATTTATCACTTTAACCAAAAGAGCAACTTTGGTGGACATTTATTGATTCTCTCTTCGGAAAAGATCACAGGCAATAGCTTTTTAAATAAAAAGGGTCTTTGGGTTACATGGATAACCCTGGCACTGAGGGATATGTCTCTTACTCTGCTCTCATGTCTAAAGTGTTCAATCAGCTCCCACTCCCCTAACCTGAAACAAAAATAAAACCTCATTTTAATCACATCTTTTTCTGCTGATTTTCTCTCCCCACCTCCTGACCTTTCCATGTGAAGAGGATCACGCAGAACATTTCAGCTTTTCTTAGGCTAACTTTTGCTCACTTTGAATAGCACTTATATAGGTCAATAGCATCACTTCCCCTTTAGGCCCTTCCCTATCGCAGAAGAAATACAAGATCTGACCTCTTTAATGCATCAGTTAACAGGATGCTTTTTTGTTTGCTTATGGTGGGGGAAGTTTAATATTTAAATGAAACAAAATATTTAGGAGAGAAACTGACTTTGTAGTCTCTGCTTTTTTTTCTTTTTTTCATATTTGTACAGCACCAAGCACAGCTGGCTTCAAGTCAGGCTGCTTAGTGCTACTTCAATACAAGTTACACTAACAGCAGGAGCACTCTGACAACAAACTACAGGATTACCGACGGTTGATCTGCTCTCACTAAAGAGCACATGGAAAAAACATGTCATATTATTAGCGTGTACTACAGCATGCACAAAACCACCATCTACATTGTAGATAAACTATACTTCAGTGGTTTCATTCTTGCAGAAAAATGCCAAAGGGCAAGTCAATATCTGAAAGCAGTGGATCACCAGCCTGGTCATATTCTAATATCTTATTGTTATGGTCACAAGGAGACAATAAAATGTGTGTAGGAGCACACAAAGAAAAAAAGTCTTTGACTGCCACGAAGGTATACATATTTTGTGCAGTCTCTGAAATTTTATACAAGTGATACATGTTTACCTCTCCACCCACCCCGCTCCCCTCATCCTTTTTTTCCCCTTTTCTGAATGCTCCTCTTTCCTGAGCAGAAGTAGCTAAAAATTTTGGTAACACTTCAGGCTGCCTGTTTATCTTTTAATTCTGTATGACTATTCAGTGAACCCAATCCTGCTCCTGTGGAAGCCTAATGAGAGTTCGGGTACTGCGTTCCCTGGGAACTGGATTGAGCCTCCAACTGCTAACTTTGTAAGGCTTCAGCCATGCAAAACCCTGCTGGCACAAATACACATAAGAGCAAAAATAAAAATTCTGCCTCTTTGAGGTATTTAACCACAGCTCATTTGTTAATACAGTAGTTGAAAGGTGAAAAAGCACCCACTGACTCTGAAAAGTATGGAAACAGGTATCATTTTTTTGGACTGTAATACCTTCACTAGCTCTTAGCTTTGGAAATATTTAGACATGAATTAATTTTGTCCCAAAACAGAGTCCAAAAGAAAGAATCAGGAACTAGAACAAAGTCCTGCATTGTACTCTATAAAATATTTGTCAAGATTTTTCACTAGAGGGCACTACCACATCATCACCAAAACGCAGCAAGGACAAAGGACAAGAGTGGCCTGGTTCTTAAACTTGCACACTCTACACAGGCTGCTTTATGGCTCGAGAAACAAATTTTAATCTCATCACAGAAATGATGTTTTTATATATATATAGTAGTGGGACTTCAAAAACCGACCATATTATTAAACAGTTATTACATGGAGCCTTCGCACCGTACAATTCTGACTCTTTAGTCTGTAGGGCTCATTAAAAAGTCTGCACTGAGTTAGCAGTTCTCATCAAAAACAATTCAAGGAGGTTGTATTTGGGAATTACACTGCTGAATTAGCACAACAAATAAGGAATAATATGGGGCATAAGGCAAAGGAAACTTACACTTGGACTGCTTCCTTTCTTTGTATTCAGTGCTGCTCACAGGCACTCTGTCCAAATGAGGTTAGGGGAAGAGCCGAAACTGGTAATCGGAAGGGGGAAAAAGGGAGAGAAATATAAGGGAACTATGCTTTTCTCCCGAAGTAGTTCTACTTGCAAGAGCCTGTGATAATTGCCTAGCTGTGTGTATTAAAATAAATGCACCCTACTGAAAGGAAAGTGCAAAAAAGATTGAAACATTTCATGTTTAGGGAATTCTTCTAAAAAATTGTTTTCTTTGATGGCTATACAATGCTTGTTCCACTCAGTATTGGAGGATAAATATAAACGACCATTTTCTTTCAACGGTTCTGGCTGAGAGAGAACACAGAGGTTGCTTTTGATGTGAATAGTTTTTAGTTTGAAAATGGTAGGTCCCTTGTTTCTCAATAAACTCTCTGCTTTGTAGTCCATTCCTATGCACCTGAAAACTTCTCACTGACTTCTAGGGGAAATTTGGCTGCTCAGGAATGCGGGATTGGGCTCTGGAACGGCAATGCATACAGAGAACTTAACAATGCGCAAAAAATTAACCCTTCAATAGACCTAGTTACATGCTTAGAGCTATTCATGCATTACCCTGCTTCACACAGAAAACAGCAAGCAATGTATTTGCTAGATTACAAAATTACAAGCGAAAATGGTGAGGGGTTTTTGTTAGTTTTTGTGGGTTTTTTAAGCCATATGGTTTGTCAAAACATCTAGCTTCTTAAGCCTTCATCTGATCTAAATCTGATTTCTGAAAGCTCTTGAAACTTGGCATCTTGTTTAGAGCTCAATCCGACTCCCTTTAGCCAGATAAGAATCCAGTCATTCATATTTTTAGTTAGAGGCAAGCCCATAATTATGAAGTCCCACTGAATTCCTGCACTGTGCTCAAAATGCTATCAGTACTTCATTAGTGAAATGTTCTTGCTAAATTTAATTTTAAAATCAGTTTATTAAAATATTTTAAATTACCTGCTTATGCCATCCGTTAAATGGAATTGTAGTCTACTAAAATAGTCTTATTTAAACAGGGCTGGGAACAAAGCAGAGGTGTTTCTGACTTGGAGGCCTCCTGCGTCAGATAGCAGTGGACATCAACCAAAGTTTCTTACAAGCTGTAGATAATATGGCAGCAAAGCAGTGTTAGAGAGTTGCCAGTGGGGCCACGGAATGTCTGAACTCTACAAAGTGTTGCTGAGGAAAAGAACTTCAAGGCCAGGTGTGTTAACCGGGAAGAGAGTCCAGCAGCTGAGAGGGAATCCTGTGGCCAATGGGAATAAGTATCAGGCTTCACAAAAATCTCACTAAGATTTTCCATTATAGAAGCAGTAGCAGGCACTTTGGCTATGGAGAAAGTGCAGCAGGGGTAATATTAAAAAAAATAAAGTAACCAATTCCCAAGTTTTTGGCAATTGTATGTTTTCCTATTATGGGTTGTAGAAACCAAGCCCTGTGCAGACAAGCCTGGGAAGGGATGAGTGAACAGAATGCAATGTCTTTCCTAATATAAACAGATTGTTTTGCATTATGGCAGATTTAGGAATGTAAAATGTTCACTCTGTAGCTCGTTAAAGGCTTACCATAATTGCTTTGTTACTTCTATTGCTACAGAGCTCCCTGTCCAACTGGTGGGTGTTGCTTGGTTTCCAGACTTGATTTGCAGTGGGGTGCTGGAGATGGAAAGGAGGAGATCTAAGGACTGATCCTTAATACATGGTGTCACAGACATTCAGTGTTGTATGACAGTTCATAACTCACTTAGTCCAGGCTGAGAACATGCCTTAGAAATGCACACTTTCCAAAACATGAAAGTGAGTCTTCACCTCCTCCCTTTCCAGGTAAGCAGCTGTTTGGGCAGCACAAGAAAATGAGACAGGGAAAAAACTAGCCAGACTGAAGCCAACAGCAAAACATCACTGCATGTGAGAGAATTTGGATTTTCACCCAAGACCGTACTGGCTGAGTGCTGAAAATTAGGTAAATTCCCTTTGCCTAGACCTGCATCTCAAAAGCCAGCGACTGAGCATTCTGCTGGGGCAAATATCTTTCTGGAGTAAGAAACCCAACCATTATCTATTATGTATCAGTGAGATATTTTGCCATCCAAGGTCAAAACTCTAGCTTCAGGCACCCAGGTATTTTGTGTGGAAAGACAGATGTAGGTACAAATTTAGTTACTAACTCACGTGTCAATACGGGATCATCTCAAAAAGCAGAATCTAAACACTCCCAATATTTGGACAAGAATTCTACTTTGGGCTTGCAAGCAGGTCTGCATGTTCAAATGGATAGTCAAAGACAACCTGGTTTCTTTTGTCAGAGAACCACTTTCTTAACTTTGCCAGCTGCAGCGCTTCAGACAGTCTAACATTTAATGTGGTATCTTTTTTTTTAAACACTGAATTAAAGGGGAAAAGAAATCCTTAACCCAATATCTTTAGAAGGTTTTTTTTTGTTTTTTGCAACTTTTCTGAAAAGACCACCAAATAATCAGCTGATGGGAGAAGGAAAAATATATTTAAGCAAGGAAAAACATGCTGCTACAGTAAAACTGTGTCACATTCTATTAATTCAGTTTTTCATTGTCTGATATTTCCAGGCACAGTGGGCTTTTTGGTAGACCTCTGAGCTCTGTTTTCTAACAGAGGCATAGCACAGGGCCTGTCAGGAAGAAGCAGTGCTCTCATTGTTATATACCTCAAAGAGACAATATAATCCTCATGCCTTCAGGAGGGCCAGGACTGAACCCCAAAACAACAGCCCTCTCTTCCTTTAAAAGGGTGAGCAAAGCTCAGTCAAAGCCTTGTTAGTGCATGCCTATGAATTATTCCCTTATTGCGTGGCTGATCACACTACATTAATATCGTGGGCACATTCTGCTTTGTTAGCAATACTAAATTCCACTGTGGCACTAATGAAGAACCAGTTCTCATGTAAGACATGATATCTCCAGCATGTGTCTATTCTGCTATGAAATAATTTCCTTTTGTCAGGAGTATTATGAGATTATTAACTGGAAAATATTTAAACACAAGGAGGAAAAAGTCTTTCTTTTTGGGAAGTTGCGTGAACACACAGTAATATAATTCCAATAGAAACAAATGCATCTAGTCAATATTATGCATCCATCCTTGGTGTGTGAGCCAAGGAGGCACCGAGCCTTTTATAAGGCGCTGTTTCAGAAGTTGGTTCTTTATCAGCAAAGAATGGAGCAAGGAAGGTTTTGGCAATCCTGGGTTCTATTCACAGCATTTTGCAAAGTTCACCTGTGTTGCATCATAGTTTATTCACTGGTTTAGATGAAAGTGGCTCCTTCCCAGCTTGATATCAAATTTCATAGGTAGCAAAACCAAAAATAATAACAGGTTCACCTGTATTATTTTGGAAGCATCCCATGAGGCCAAAGGTAAGCCTGTGTCTCATCAGGTGGAGCAAGTGATTGCTGCACATCTCATTACTTAGCACTTCAAGGAAGCAATTTTTGCCTGGTCTTTCCACCCCCCACCCACATCACAATTGAGCATAATAAAGTCCAAAAGAAGCAGGAAAAAGAAGTCAAGTTATAGCCAGATCTGTTGAACTGAATTAAAGCAGTGACCCACAAAATAAATTTTCTGAAGCTAACTTCTAGTTCAGCTTCAATAATATCTATCTACCTGAAGGAACGTCTCTCTAAGAGTGAACAACCCTCAATAACATCAGCAGTAGTGAAATGAATTATAAAGACTATGTAGGGTGAAAAAATGCCAAGTCTGATCTGTACCTATATCTTAGAAAAACCTCTACCATCATTTTATGTTTCAGAGCAATGCAAATTCCACTCTGAATGTTCCAAAGGTCAAAAGTGTAACTGGTACCAATCAACACATCCAGTTCTAATGCTCCTTTCCCCAGTTATTTTTGCACAAAATATCCAAGTTCTTCTAAAACAAAATTAATTCTAAAACTGATCCAAAGCTTTCTGGAATCATCAGGATTCTCTTCACAGACTACAGTCTACTCAAGGCTTTTCAATTTGGTCTGTTAAGTGGGTCATTAATTTTTTTTTTTTCAATTAGAAGGGCTGATTTAGCACGCAGTTAAGGATTTGAGAACATGTACACAGAAACCAGTAGGATTTTCTAAAGTCCTCAATGCTGTCGAAGCTCTTCCTTCATTTAGGTCAGCAGAAATGCTAACACTGAGTGTTTTTTAAAATTCCTCCATGACACTTAAATTTAGTCATGTTAATCCCTCAGTACTAGAAAAAGGCTACACATCTCCATAGAGGGCCTGATCCCTTTCCAGTGTACACATGAGTAATGTCATGCGCTTACCAGTCTTGGTAGGATTATTCCTCAGTGTCCACACTATCAAGAATAATTTATAGGAACCCCATGTCAAGATGTGTTATTCATGACAGGCTCCTTGCATATATCGTTCCTTACCAAGTCTTGCTATGTATGACTTGGGTTCATTATATTCCAAGCCATTTCTTTTTCCTTTATTATTATATCATTATGTGAAGTAAAACTCAATAATTTTAAATAAACTTGTGTATTCCACTTCACCAGTGCTGACAGACAAAATGTCACACACTGCTTCTTCTGCTCAGAAGTTACTATTCTCTCTCAGTTGCATAATCCTAACACAAAGTAGAGTATTTGAAGGTTTGTTTAAAATTATTCAGTTTCATTCTACTGCTACAAGTGGTGCTGACAGCAAAACCACTTGCTTGCCTAAAATAAAACGAAACATAAAGGGTTTCTTTTCTTGTATATGCAAAATTGTGCAGGCTACCTTATTGCATTTGTTAGTTTTACACGAGTAATCTCACTACTTCAAATTTCACTCCATTTCTACCAACTCAACAACGAATTTCTAGTATTATTACATACAAAACTATAAGTTTTCAAGTGTTAGTAAACAGTTCTCACTGCTGTTCATTACTGATTTTATGATGGCTCATTTCTACCCTCAAAGGCAAATTTGTCTTCCTTTTCCTTGATAATAATCTACAGGAATCCAACAGGCAGAATTTAGTCCCAGCTTGTCCAGGACAAAGACCAGTTTGAGAGGTCTACTATTTCTTAGAGGAAAATCATAGATGAGAGCAATAACCAGAAGAAATCTTTCAAACTTTCATAGTTATAACTAAAAAAGATGCCTAGCTGTTTATGAACTAGAGAGAAAGTTTAATTCAGCAGTTGTCCTAATCAGCAACATTAAAATATTTTCTCCTGCAAATGAGAAAACCTCAGCCCTGGCTATTCCCCGAGGATGCTACTCTTTCTTCTACCACCACACCAGTCAAATACGAAGATATCGACATACTGCAATGAAGAGGACAGTAGGTAAGTAATTGTTAAGATGTCATGCATGCAGACCCAGCTGCTCACCCATTATGGTTTTTAGTATTTGGCCCTCTGCCATCAGCTGACAGCCAAAAATAAAACAAACCATAAGGGTTAAATCACATCTGCTTATAGAGTAAACTTGCAGGCATATTGCAATGGTGGCCAAGAAAAGCAAGGGTGCAGGGAATTAGCCTTTTACTGTAATACTTGCAATAAGGAAATGGCAAGCTGATCATGAGGTAATTCCTCCTAACTAGGTGTCCAATAGACTGCATGTGAAACCCAGAATAGTTCTGCAGTACCACATTCTTGTCATATACTTGATTGGGGAAGGGTGTGTGTGTGTAAAGTTTTTATTAAAAGTATGTGCTGCAGGGATAAAAATCAATCAGCCAATTCAACAGCTGTCTTTTGCCTAATACCCACTCTCTTTGTCTCAAAAATTAGCTTTGGCAAAGTGAGCACACTTTTGACAAAGACAGAACTTGAGCTACTGGTAACATACACGTATATATATATTATCTTCTGCATAGCTTGATTTGGTTTTCTTATTTATTTGCTAATCAGTTCATGTTTTATGTGGCGCTCAAAAAACTGAACAAAATACTTCAAGGGGACAAAGATCATCCAGAGAATTTTATGGCTCCAGCCTAGATAGTTGTGGGCTTTGGTGCCATAGAAAACCCTGTGGAAATATTAGTAGAGGTGGGAGAATTTAGCCACTCTGCAACTGATTTTCTATACTCTACACAGGAAGCCCTCTAAACTGAAAGAAATCCAATGGGTGCTTACTTTCTGTCAGAAAGCATCTGATCAGAAAGATCTTATTCTGTGCACATTATTTTGTACAACACCTCAACTGACAGTCTCTGCCTTCCTCTCCTGCAGATTCAGAACAGTACCCAAAGCACTGCTATGAGTCTTTATATGAAACAAAAATGCAAAACAAATTCAAACCCCTAAATGAACCGCATCAGTTCAGGATTACACGAGAATGATGTTTCTTGAGCAGGCTACTCTACTTTTGCAGATACTGAATTATATAAAACTATTAAATAGATAAAGAACATTCAGTTCACAATCACAGTCCCAGGTTACAATGGAAGGAGTAGTAATACAGACATCTGATATCAAGATAGGTACACACAGGTAACAAGAAGATGTGCTCTTGTGCTTACACATCCCATTCATCACTTATTGAAGAACACTCACAGGAGATCACATCAGCTTCTCGTTAACATCAAGAGCCACTGAGCTCTCAGCACCTCACCCTTTCCTCTCCCTTTGCACACAGCAAGGCAGACAGGCATGGATGCAAACTGGTTGTTGATTTTTAAAGCCAAGCAGCAAATTGCTGCCGTGTGGCTAGGAAATGGGTCTAAATTAACACTGCAATAATTGGAAATCCCATAAATGAGGCAAGCCACTTCTTCCTCTGCACAGCCAGCTCTGCCCTCACACCTGAAGGGCTGGTGCTGGCAGCGAAGAAAGACTATTTCCTTCTTAGCCCAATTTGAAGAAAGCTGTTTCTTCCAGTGAACTGCAGTCAGTCAGGTGACACCTTCCTTGTAGAAAGAGAAGAAGAGTCCATCTGACTGCAGGAACCAGTGAAACCAGAAAAGCTGCAGAATGGGCAGTGGAAAACACTGCAATACCTCTGCTACGGTAACAGCCAACTACGACAAGGTGCAGTTAGGATGAAGAGGCCCTATAGGACCAAAGAGAGAGGCTTTGTGGGGGGCTGGTTGAAAGAACACACACAGTAAATCAATTCAGGAAAACATATTCATTTGTTGCTCAGAAGTAGATTCACAGCACAGTAAATATGAATTACTATTACTGTAACCATAAATTAATGTCCCTGTTCTTGATGCCCCATTAAAATAACCTAAACCTTGGTAGTTCCAAAGAATTCAGAGCATTGAATAGCAACAAATGTTAATTGTTAGATTAGGAATATTTTTGTTGCCATAAAGAGGTAAGAGAAATTAGTGAATGAAAGGCTACAGTATTCAGACTGTTGCTAACCTGTTCTAAGAATCCATGAGATCCAGAATCACTGAGACATATGAGAGAAATATGCACAGGAAACAGAGTCGTATTTAATCCTCACTTCTGTGACAAGCAGAGATCATGAGAGGAATGCTCTTAAATAAACAGGACCCATGTTGTTAAGATTCTCCCCTCACTCCAGGCCAGGTAAATCTCACAAGAGAAATGTGTGTGTTCTGAAAGCACTTGAGATTATATGAAGAACCAGAGAAAAAGTAAAAACTACACTGATCCAAAAAGATACAGAGGCAGCGAACAGCATTAATGTTTCTGTGGCTGCAGGGCCAAAGGCAACATATTCTGGTGGGAGGTGTCCCTGCCCATGGCAGGAGGGTTGGAACTAGATGATCTTTAAGGTCCCTTCCAATTCAAATCATTCTATGATTCTCTTTCATTAGGATGGAGTGGGATTTGTTCATACAAACTTGGGAAGTTACATACTAAGAGGTTATTGCACAACATCTGATTCATAGCAATTGTCTGTACATGTGCTCTAAGCTCTCAGCTCAGGTAACTGGAATTAGCTAATTCCTCTCTTTCGGTCAAAGCAGAGGGCTAAGCCAACATGAATTACTTCACATTTTTCAGGAGCTAAAAGCATGCATGAAAGACTGTGGCAGACCAGTAAATGTGCAGGAAATGTTTACAGCATATAAAGTTTTACTGGTGTTGATGTTTTGGGTTCGTCTTTAATACTGACTAGGGGATATTTCTTTTACTTACATCTTTACACATGTTAAAAAGGAGACCTTGGGACTTATACTAGGAAGGAATAATCATGGCTAGTTGATGCTAGAACGTTTTTTCCAGCTATAGCACAGATTCAGGAAAAGTTACCACTTATCGCTCAAACTTTTTCGCAAAGATGAATGACTAAATATTCAGATTGTGCTCTCATCTGGGCTTCTCATCATCTGGGCTTCTCCCTGGTTGTGCTCAGCTCTGCTTCACTTCGAATCTATGTTTGCATTCTGCACTGACTGCGTTGATCAAACTTCAGCTAACCATGCCAGATCATCTCTCCACTTCCCATCACCTTCTCCCATTCCAGCAAGTAAGACACTTCAATGCTGTCAAATCAGACTGATTTCCAGTGCCAATTATATAGCACATTGATGGAAGCCACCTGCCAATGCTGAGTCTTTTGGTTGGTATCTGACAGGCGCTGGATGTGAGGAACTATGCTGTGTTCCAGCAGGCCTCTGCTACCACTTAAAGTTTCATTGGCTCTGAATCATCAGAATAATACCACTCCACAAAGCAATTTCTAAAAACAGAAGCTCAAAAATTAAGTATGTTCTCCCCAGGCTAACATTATAATTCAAATTTAGCTTCTTTGTGATCTTTATCATTTGTGCCTCTGAATGTACCGTGTAAAACTGGGGAAACAGAGACAAGAAAGAAGGAAGCAGTTTCACAGAAGAAAATCTAGAAATAGAAAGCACACATCTTGCACTTAGGCATCCAGGGTTACTCTGACAGGTCTTCCCTACACACTAATAAAATTAATATCTAAAATCATTTGTAACTCAGCTGCGTGTGGCTCTAAATTAATAAACTGATCATAGAGAAGCTTAACGACTTTTAAAAATGCATTCACTTTTTTTCCTACTCAGAATAACCTGTGCATTTGAGTTGCAACTTGTTCTTTCCAAATTTCTAAGCCTAAAGGAACAGTCAAATGGTTCTCTTCTAATGTACATTTCTTATAAAGAAAGATTTTCATCATATCATCACTTAAAATTAAACCTAGAAATATAGAAGCCAGGGGATTCGCTAATCTTTTAGTTCTTTATAATTTGTGGGCAAATACACACAGTTATATTACAATGCTTTAGTATAATAAAAAGTGTAGCTTGAATATACCTTAAAATAAACCAAACTTGACTCTGTTGGTGAGCTATTGTGATAAAAAATTAACATGTTTGGGAAAGCCTGATTTGCATTACACAGTGCCTGTAATCAAATTACCTCTAAATGTTATGCCATGTCACACTGCGTTTGAGACGTTGCTGTCAGAAACGCATACATATGCTTTGCAGTTTGACTCAACCTGGCTTCCTTTTAAGCGATCATGTATGCCTCTGAGCCATTTCAGCCAAACGGTGGTAAAATACAGAGGTAGGCAATTTAATCTCATTCAACCTTTCAAGAAGGAAAGAGCAGATAAGCTTTGCTTGTTAGTGTCAATGATAATATCCAGCACAACCTAAATCTAATTCAATAGGTTCACCCCCGCTCTCTTGTCACACTGTCATTTCCGAACCCGGTCCCCCGCCACCCCCTCCGCGCTCCAGTCGCAGCAAAACTTTCTGAAGTGCTTAAACCATGGCCACGGCCACCTCTCCAGTGGACGGTGCCTCGGTCTAAAACCAGCCCTGGGTTTTGTGCACGGGAGAGGTTAGGCCAGCTCAGGTGGTGGCTGCCGGACACCATCTCTGCTGACCTCATTGCAGCCACAGATGTTTACTGCACTTTCGGCGATCTGCAGAAAGCAGAGCGTTAAAGTAGGCCAGCTTGCGGGAAGGCTGTTACCCACAATTCATGGAAAAATGCCGGATAGTTCCCACTAGGTTGTGGTCGGCTAGGAAACGGCAACTTATTAATCTTGTGTCAGAGGGCCAGCTGCAAGCCTGGCAGTTACCATATTTCACCACCAACTCCGTGTCTGGACAGCCATTGTCTTTTTTATGAAAAACTCCACAAATCAGCTGCTTTTTTCCCCCCTCTACGTGCAGAAATGGAGCTCAGGGGCTGAGGTGGCTCCGGCGCATCATCCGTGCGGCGGTCAGGTTTGCTAATTCAGAGCGACTGCTTAGTTTCCAACTTTAATGATATTCCCTCGGCATATCACTATGGTTGCCTGGCGACCGGATTTGAGCTAGGCCTCTCATTTGATTCCCACACATCAGACCCTGAAAAGCACTTTTTTTCCTCCCTCCGCTTTTGATTCCGGCTCCTCTGAAACCCTTCCCCCTGCGGTGTCGGTATGGGTGGGCAGCACGGTGGCAGAACAAGGCCAGGGGTGACGGGAGGCTTGGAGGCTCCTGGTCACACATCAAGGCGTGGAAACAAAGCCGCCAGGAGCCCTTCCTGACAAACACAAATTCCCTTCAGAAAAAGCAAATTTGGTCTTCCCTTCATAGCGTGGGTGTCATTTTAAGACTTTCCTTAGACACCTTACTAATTCTGACGCTTTCCATTGTTTTTCGGGCCGTTTCTCACAAAAGGCTTCCTATTATCAACAAGTTGCTATTGGAGTAAGCAAACAGCTCGTGAAGGCCTGAAATAATCTAATAAGCAATGGGCTTGCGTGCGTTATGTACCCACATCTTTATGGAATACAAAATTTGTTTGGATAAATAATTTTCCACTTTAGTTTCCGTAGTTTCAATTAAAATACCCTTTTAAAAATGAATGGGTTTGCTCAGCTCCACACCCTGTCCCACCCCAAACTCACTCTACAAAGTATAGAGTATCCATAAATATGTTTTTCATAAGATACTCTAGCACAAACAAAAGAATTTTTAAAACATGCTGTTTCCTCGTGCAATTACAGGTCTGACCAATAAGATGAGTACAACAGCTAAACTGACTTTCTTATTCCTCTCTTGGCTACGACTGAAAGTCTTCACAAAGTTAAAGGATTGACTTCACTGGAAGCCAGATCAGCTTACACAGCTTAAGGTTTAGTCCTGAATCTTTAATGTGCAGTGGCAAAAAAAAAAATGTTGTTAGTGATAACAAATGTTCGTTAAAGAGTTCTACAAACAAAATGCTGAATTATTTCAGTAACTAAAAAAAATCATGCTAAAATAACATAAATCTTATGGGGAAAGAAGAAACATCACCGAGTACGTATTTAATACACAACATAAAACATTTTCAAAGATTACCACTGAGGAAAATGCAGTTAGCTGGGTAATTTACTGAAGGTTCGATGAGTGCCACAGAAATAGTTCAAATACAATGTTCTGCTCCTTTTTTATATTGATTTTAGATCATTCCTTTTGCAGCCAGTTGATGGATATGAAAATTCATAGTTATTTGTTGTAAACCGCTACTTAAATTTCACCTAGTGCTAAACACAGTCTCGCTGAATTAAATGGCAATGCATCAACAGCAGGAGTAGATTAAACCTTGTTAGCCTACAAAGTATCCAAATTGCCTCAACTTTTCTCCTGATTGCAGTCTCATGTTGTTTAGAGATCCTCAAAAATCCCCAGCTCCTCAAGTTATTTAGTTACAGGAGAACCACAGCTCATTATTTTTTAAAGAAGTCCATAGACCTTGTGTTTAAAGAAACTGTGAATTGATGATTGAATGAAATACCAGACAACTGAGTTTGTTACGGTTAGGGGTTTGGGGTTTGAGGGTTTGAGTTTTCCTGATTTTTCATAAAGCTTCCATGTAGCAGGGGGTGACACACTATTTTTTTGTTTATTATCTGGCAGTCCTGACTGTCCCTGATGAAAGGCATTCAGCTTTAACTGGCCACTGTCACAACCTTGTGCATTGGGCACAAACTATCCAGACAATGACCACCTTAGACTAGAGATCTCACTTGTGATGTGCTGTACCAGTCAAGGACTGCATGGTGAAATTAAAAAGAAAATGCAATGATAATACGAAACCACTTTAGTTTACAGGGAAAGAATGATGCAGCAAGATTTCAGAGTGTGGGATTTCTCTCTCTGCTTCTATCCGTAATTGGTCCTCTGCTTGTCAGTAATATGATCTCACACTACAACGTATGGAGGACCTGGACCTTTCAAACGATTGTCTCACAAGGGACTGTCATTCTGTGATCCATGCTGAAAAGCAGAGTAGACTGCTTGGCATAACGTTCTCAGTACCACAGCAGTAGAAGCACCTCATCACTGTACAACCTGTCCTGGGCTTTTCAATCCTTATGGAATAAAGAGCTCTCTCCTATAGTCCAGCCCATGTCCTAACTAGTAACATTAGTGTGACCTTACACCACGTAGGTTTTGCACTACCTGTTACAACCATACACTAAGCCATTTATTGCTTCTTATGTCCTCATTTGGGGTTTTCAGCCAAGGAGAAGTTCAATTCCAGAAATAGGACTTGCAATTGGAAGTAGTACCACCTTAGAAAATCAATTGAGAAAACAGTTTGCCAGCTAGGAAATGTAGCGTATATGTTGCTAGAGCTCCACAACAATGGAGAAAATGATCAAAAGCTAGTGATGTATTTGCACTCTATGTGTCAAATTAATTTTCTGAGGAATTGTACACATTGAAACAAGGACTTTATTTTATGTCAGCCAATGCTGCTGGTGTGAGCGATCGTCTCTGAATGAGAGAAAGTTCTAGTACAGGAGTAAATTGTTTTGCAGTTCTGCACCGAGACAAGTTGTGCTCAGTCACCTCAGTAACAACAGTATCGGAGATGTCCTCATTTTCACACTGGCATGAAGGAGACTTTTGTCCAAAACATAGCATTTCATGGGAAATGTGATTAAAAATGTGTCAGTGCATTGGAACCCTTCAAAATACATTTAGACTATCCTAGCTCTAGTAGCACAAATGCACCTTATGAAATGTATGCTCACACGAACGTAATAAGGAGTTAGCTGTGTAGTCCCCACTACTATCTGCAAATTTCCTGGTTGGGAGAACCCATGTCTGATTTTGTGCTAGAGCTCAGAGTAGGACTTAAACCTTTCTCTCTGTCCCTTAACCTAGGACAGACACCAGATCCTTTCCCTTTACTCAGGAACAACTGAATTTTCACAAGTTAACAGATTTAAACTAAGACTTTTAAAAAAAAAATCCAATCATTTGCAATAGCTCTTATCACTGAAGATCCTCTACCTGCTGCAACATTTCTCACTTACTTATTCAGCTGTTAAGGAAGCCGTTTCATACAGTACACTCCTAACATGTTAAAAAAGAATGTTTTCAGGTTAGTGTTCAAGCTTCATTTTTCTTTTGGCTCAAAGTTTTAATTAATACATTAAACACATTGTAGCTGTGCAGATGGGTAAAGGAGATATCTATTTATACATTCTATTGATTCAGTTATTCTTATGTCTAGTACCAATACACTATACGCGTAACAAGAACATTGTGTCCTCTGAGAATTGCTTCCATATTGTTGAGTCTAAATTGAAACACACACACACACACAAAAAATCCCATCTGCAATAATGGGATGTATACCACACTAAATCACCCTCCCCCACCCTCTGGAAGTATTTTCCAGAAAGAAAGGTAAATGTTTGATACTGCTTTGCTGCTGGAAGGTAGGCTTTTGATGTACTCTGGAAATGCATTGCCCTTAAGTTATCTCACATCCTACCAGCAGCACCCAAAAAGGTAAATTTGCCAAATAGTGCTTTATCCAAATACTTTCTTCTCTTCTATTGCAAGGATTTAAGCCATTTGCACCACTTTAATTTTGGTTGGGTTTTTTTGTTTGTTTTTTTTCTGTAACAGCATAGTTTGGGCTTTGGGTTTTCACTACAGGTCAGAAGTTTGGTATGGAAAGAATATTGGGGACAGTGATAACAGGTTAAGGATTTTTCTTATCTGTTAATTAATTGTATGGTTTCCAGTGAACACAGAGGACTGGGTTTGATAACCTGAGGAAAGCTCTTTTATTCTCTATGGTCTTAAATGAAAGGCAGTGAACATCGCTATAGTCAAAGCGGGTAAGAGAGTGTAGGAGCGTACGGAATCATTACATACATTCACTATCCATGAAATATTTTAATTGCCTAAAAAGTCTCTTAACTATAAAAAAAGGAAATTGTTTATTTTACTTTTAACAAAAATGTAATCAAAATTTGAAAACAAAAATGGACATCATCAGCTTCAGAGTTGCTACCTCAAAAATATCTGAGCATACTATCTGCATATAAGTGTGTGTTGCTATTTAGAGTCCCAGATTTCAGAACAAAAAAATCTGTGGTTTATTGAGGAGTAGAAAATAAAATTGACTAACTCTAGAACAGAAACAGTATGTCCACCATCACGCATTCAAAGGGAATGGACTGGAGAAGCACATCTGATTTGTTCCATCAGAATTACTGTGTTTTAGTAAGGAAGACAGGTTAAGAAACTCTTTGCCTAAAACTTGACTTTTACTTTGATATAATTAGGTTTAGGTCACAGAAAGTTTGGCCCAATTCCCATTTATTTAGGATCCAACCAGTAATGAATTAGAAGCAGAACCAGGAATAGATCTAAGGAGTTCTGACTCACAAGCCACCTCTTTCTCAAAACACCCACTCCCTCCCAATGAGACAGACTTCCCTTGTTTCTAAATAAATGCATTTAGTTACAAAATGGATTTGTTTATTTTTAGCAAAAGTTGCTCATAGTGACAAAATTGTCCATTCAGTTAATGACAAAATACGTTCTGTTGCATAAGATTTGCACTCATACATAAAATTGCCAGTCTTATAAATGTATAGATTGAAATTATAAGACATCAATGCTGATGTGTCATTGTCTGAACACCCCCATTTCTCTTCTTCACTTCTCTTTTACCCTTTTAGAACATGATATGCTATCGAAATACTATGAAAAGTCACACACATCCAAAAAAATTACATTCATATTACTTCAAAAGGCAAAAAACAGTTGCCCACATCAACCTGGTACAACTCTGACACCCTCCTGTGGTAGAACCGACTGTGGCAGAGTCAGCTATATCCCTGAACTAGCACAGCTTGACCTTTCAGTTCTGACCATTGAGAGACTTGCACAGTGCTCCCTGGTATCTACTTTGCTATTGCCAGCCTTTGAAAGAACATCTGCATTATGCCAGCAAGTGAAGAAAAAATCCTGAAATGGTTCCTATTCCTTACATCATCACAGATACCTCTAGTCAGAAATCTTCCATCTGCATGTGTTGTTAAATTAAGATCAGTGACTGATGCAGAGGAATAAAATGAAGACAAAATTATCTCACTGTGATTTAATTATCTCAGTTATCTGAGTGGAATAGTGCACTAGCTGCCCCAACGTAGAACCACCTCTGATGAACAAGCCACATTGGGTAAAATAAATAGCAAGTCAAATCACTGCACAAAATTTGAAAAGAAACTAATCCCAAGGATAAAAGAAACTTTAAATTCCTGTCCTCCACTCCTCCCTTTTCACTTGCATCTTCTAGAGTCAGAAAGGAAAATATCTTGCTTTCGGAAAAAAAACTCTAAAATTCTGCCCTAAATAATATATGTCTATTTAAAGCACAACTTTATTTTAACAGAAATCTGATTGAAAAAGTATACCATTCCTAACTGCCAGTTGTGCAAGAGTCTGGAATGCCCAGGAAAAAATTGAATTAACTTCCAAACATACAGGAAACCTCCTCAACAATTCTGCTCTTTTCTGAAAATAATTTTTATAGTGCACACAGGATCTGAAAACATGTTCAACACTAACAAAAGACTCTGCCTCCTCTCCCCTTTTATTTCTGTTGCAAGCATTGAGTCATGACGAGAGAAAATTACTGTTGCCAAATTTGTGATAGAGCCTGGCCAGTACAAGGCCTCTGACTGTTCAGCCTCCACTGCCTGTGTTTCAGCTGTGAGACTGTCCCTTCCCTGGCACTCCTTGGAAGACTAGAATGTGCTCATGGTCAAAATCTTCCCGTCCAGGGCAAACACATGGAAAAAAGACAGTTATATACAGAAAGGCGCCCAGTCGCACAAGGTAGTCATGTCCAAAGTCAGCATCTCTTCCCAGCCTGCCACCAGCTTGATGCATGTAGAAGGTACATGTTCAGGAGTATCTTTGTCAGAGAAATGTCAAATTGCTCTCTTGTTGAAATTCTGAGGTTTGCAGTTTATGGTTTTGGTTTGGGAAGGATTTTTTGGTTTTGGTTTGGTTTGGTTTTTTTTTTTGGGAGGGAGGCGTCAGCAAATAAATGAAACAGTAAGCAGATTTTGAACTAACATGTCCCCTATTATGGACACAATGCAAGGAAGTGCCTTTGCAGGGAGACAAACTCATTATGAAAATGTCCTGAACCACATGGGTAAGTGCAGCAACAACATAGATGTTCAGGGCAAACTTGAAGACAGAGCCGCACACCTCAAGAAACAGAGCACAGATGGTGGATCCAGTCAGAGTAGCACTGAGCTATAGACTTATTTGGAATGGAAGCAGTCCCACTTTAGGCTTACATACTTTGTAAAATCAAGACCAAAACATTAAGTGTCTTCAATGGATCAAACTTGAAATGGAAAATAGGACATGAATTTAGCTGAAGGTACAATGAAAAACTATAGAAAGTCACTTTGCACAGGATCTCAGAAGACAAGAATTGGAAGCTGCTATGCTCCAGTGGCTGAAACGAGCAATTACAGTTATAAAAAGGAATTATCTAGCTTATTAAAACTTTGCAAGCTTCTGTTGTCTGTGGGTCATCTGACTGGTACTCAGCAAATAGTACTGAGGTTTTCTTTCTCCCACTTTGTAAATAATGAATGAACAAGAACTTACTATGAAGTGTCAGCTTAATTTTAAGGAGTATTACCAGAGGCCTTATAAATCTGAGGGGGATTTTTAGCTGAAGTCTTTCACACCCATTTCAGCACCAGGCTTGTATTCTTAACTTTTTTGTCCAAATTTAACATTATTCACTGTGTGCTGTGTTAATAGTCTACAGTATTTCTGTTACTGACTTAAACAGAAACAACATTGGGTAGATAAGCATATCTTGGCTACTGTTAAAATGATGATAGAAAATACAATCCAAAAAACTTTAAAATATTTGATAGCTTAACTGATGGTATTTGTGTTTCAAACTATTAGCCTTTAGGAATAAGTAGGGAGAGTGACCTCCAGAAGAAAAAATTCTCAATACATAAGTTCAACAATTTAGTTTGTCTTTTAAACAATCAAACCACAATTACTCAAAACACATTTTGACTTATGCACTGGAAAACTAAAACCAAACACCTGCATGGGTGGAGTCCCTCTCTCTTTTAAAGTAAGCATGTAAACACCAATTTAAAAAATACTATCTAAATGCCTTGGACCAGGAGAGCAACAGTTTGCTGCAGTGGAGATGCTCTGATTTACAATGACTGAAAGCATGGTCCACAGTATTATACCTAATCCACATATTTCTACAGCCTCCATCTCAGTGGGTTTTGTGTTCAGCAGTACCCCAGTTTGTCTGGGTTACTTCCAAACACTGAGAGTGCAAAAAACCTTGCACTGTCCAGCAGCACAGGTCCTGTGCTGTGACAATGCACTCGTCACAGAAGCTGCCACAGACCCTTAACTCTGCAGCCCCGAGCTAGCAGGTCTGTCTGTAATGTGGCTTGCTCCTCTTGCCATCCCCAGGCAGCTCTACCTCGACATGCCGATGTACTGATGTAAGCATTGGAAATGAGCTTGCTCAGGAGTGCCTAGATTAGCTGTGTTGCCAGGCTCTAGCCACTCTAACCCCTTTTTCCACTTCAGTTGGCTGAGCTTTTGACACTCTGAAAAGCACCATTTAGAATTAATTAAACCTCCTTATTTTGCACTAAATCTCACCAATACCAACTCTGTTTATTATGCTTTATGCAGGGTGGGGGGTTCCAGTCAGCAAGGTGTTCTGGGCTGTGCTACCAAAACTAACGGATGAGGAGGTATTTGCCAGGTAAACAGGATGTGGGTGATGTTTCCATGAACTGCATTTTTACACAGATTACTGTACTCCTCTGTTGGAATCCACAGGTTACACTACAAGGCAAGGCAAACTTCCTGGCAGCAGTTTCTTAAGGAGATTTATTATATTATTTTTACTACTGTGCACAACATTGTAAAGTTTTACTTGTGGCATATGTCAACTGAGTTCTTAAAACAACTTGCTATGAACTGTTATACATCTGATCAAGCCAACTCTTCCAGTCTATTTGCTACATGCTTTATGACTATTTTCTTAACAGTTGGAGGTAAATATTTTCTTTTGGTTTCTTTTTCTGAAAGATCATCTGCCCATCTGATAAAAACAATAAAGGAATCTGAATATTTTTTTACTGCATGTTTGAACTGTCACCCACAAGATAGCATAATGTAGTCACGTAAATTTTTGCATACAAAATTTTATTTGCTGCTCATTGTAAAGGAGATCACTACAGTGAACTAATCCAGCACATGAAGTTCTTCAACACTTCGTAATTGGCAAACATCAAATTTCTGAACTATCCACCAAAATGTGAACGGGATACTTGGTATTCAAACTAACAGTGTGTTGTCCCACACAAAACAGTGTTCTTTAAGTGTTGCACATTGATTGCATAGCACTCAGCAGTTCCATGGTATTTTGAAATATAATGTTGACAAACACTGAACAGCAAAAATGTAACACAATAGGTACAAAGTAAAATAGTAGAAAAGCAAGTTAGAAGCTAACACTACATCCAGAGTGTAGTGGCATGAAATGTAATGTATCTGCTGTATTCATGATCCAGTGAGCTCAGAGGATGCCCAGCTAGTCAAAGCAATTAGTCTGACACATCATTACTCACACTGGAACAGCTTCACTTTACATTACTTTAGACAGGGCAGTAGCATAATAGGCTCTTCAGAGTTTTATAGCAAAAGAAATCTCTTGGATTCAAATGCAGTTATAATTCTGTGAAATCCTCCTTTCTGAACCAAAGTAAAAAGAAGGCAATTTTTAGACAGAATTTGAATTATACACAGACACGACTGCAGAAGTATAAACATTAGCAATTGCTGGGGATTTCTGGAACTTATGCTGGTTTTTGTATCCTACTTTTTCAGCTACTTGCAGAGAAAATGATTTATTCTATTGGAGAAAATGTGTCAGAAACTAGCCCTAAATGCAATAAATCTTAACTCTTCCACTGAACAGTTTCAATTTTAATTCAACTATCTGATTATGCCAATTCCCCATTGGAAGTATGGACAGGGTAAGGAAAAAAACCCAACAATGTACACAGTTCTTTCTTTTTACATTCAAGTGAGCAAATAAACACTTTCTTACGAAAACTTTCCCTCAAGACTAAGACTGAATGTCTGTAAAATTATTTCTATTTGTAAATATCTACAGTACTTACTTTAACAGAATATGTAAATATACTTCCAGTTAAGACTGTGATAGAATTCTTCTTTGCTTCTAAGCATCCCAACTTTTACAAATGCCCTTGCACTTGTTAAACACACATTTCCATTGCTCTGCCCTTTGTGCAGGCACTTCTTCTTGTGCTGAGGGGTTATAAAATGCTTCCAAATCAGAAGAGTGCAATTTTATGTACTAGCATCAGCATGAACAAATAGCAACACAGGACATAAGGCAGTAGAGTACCAGACACTGAACACTACAGTCCCATGAGAAAGAATCTCCAGAACATAAATGCTTCTACAAGTTTCCTTTTTAACCAGGAGGAGTCTTCCCATATATCTACAAGAGCTGAATCAGGCCAATGACAAATACTTCTACATGGGATATACAAGGGCAGAGGGTCCCAAGAGTTCAAGAGCTCTGGCACAGCAGTCATTTCTGTTGCAAGCCCAAATGATAAAGATAAATAAATTGCAAACAAAATGTCTCTGCATTGTTTATCAAGTTCCCATAGACATTGATGCTGGCATCTCTACCCTACTTTGCACCACCTCGCTGCTAGGATGCCACAACAGCAAAACAAACTAACTCAGTGGTGGATCTCCACTTAAAATATCTCAGTCTCTCCTTTATCAAGATTATTCTTAATCCAGCAAAGTTTGTATCGAAGCGTGCTGCCTTCTCCCTCACAACACACTCATAAACTGTCATGCCAATAACAGCGGAGTGGTAACCCTGGGACAAGAAAAGGTGGTCAACAGTTTTGTGAGAAGGCATTGCTCCTCTGGAAAAGGGTATGAGCACAAATACCTTTGATTACACAGAAATTCCCAAGGTGGATGAAACCCAAAGTCCAGCCAACCTTGTATCTTGTCCAAGAGCTATGCTGTTAGATCTACTTTTAATAGAACTCTTATGCAACATCAGGCACATTCTCTGACCCCTAAATTAGCAGTCCAGAATTCTTTTCAGTAGTATACAAGTGTTGAAGCCCAGTATTTGCCCCCGTGGACATTTCTGCTGATAAATTTCATCTACAATAGTGCTTGTGGAGACCGAAAATAAAATGGGAGCCAAACAGATTTGCAAAACTGACCTGGAAATGCCACCCTGGCTCTTCAAGTCCAGTTTCCTAGTATTATCACAAAATCTCTAGCATTACTAATCTTAGCTAGCATTACTAAGTTATTAATGTTTTATATTAAAGCACAACAAAAAAAAATCTCAGCCTAATAGTGACTTGTTATTTTTGATCACTACAGTCATCAGTGACCATTATCACTGTATGTTTCTACCTTTTATTATACAAAAGTGTAGGAACTGAAGCTGTAAACTAGTCTCTACCTGTAACTGATCTGTTTATAAATCTCCTATTGCTTGTTGCATCCTACCAACATGACGAATTTTCTTTCCCCTACTCACATGGAGTAGCACAAATAAGTATTTAAACAAAAGCAAAACATCATCAGTGCATGTTCTCTTTTCTTGTCAGAATGGAACCAACAAAGGAATAATCCCTTGTTGAGTTTTCTCTCTTTCTCACTCTCTTTTTTCTCCTGCTTAAAAGACTATGAACATTCACTTCCCTTGTTTTCCTAAACAAGTCTTTGAAAAACATCAATTCATCCTGTAGGCTTTAGGAAGTTTACTGATCCTATCGGCTTAATAGCACACTGTTACACTCAAAAGAAGGCACTAGTGCTCTTGACTATTACATCCTTTTCTAAAGCACAGCAAAGACATCAGGCACTCTAGCATATCCTTAGTAGTGTACTACCAATTAAATAACAAGATAGTTAGGAATTACTAGGACCAGCTAGTATTTTTTTTCAATCCAGTGTTACATTTTACTTATTTATTTACGTCATCAGAAGGAAATGCTTGCTCAACATCCAGCTGGGTCTTCAGCTGTGCTGTTCAAAGAGAAATCCTTTCAAATTCCAATAGAAAGATCAAGGGTTAAGGTCCCGGTTCTACTCTACTCACAGATGACAGAAATTGCTTATTTCAGGAGATTTTGGTCCTTCAAGAGTAAATATTTCATAACAAAATGTCTCAGTGTCCTAGGAACTTGAAATGACTAACCTCTATGTTTTGGATTCACTATGAATAACAGAATTTGGTTTTGTCCTGCAAGTAGCAATGAAAGATTTGTCTGTGTTTACAGAAGGAGAGAGCAAAACCAGTAATTAGTGTTCCTCTTTCTCTCCAAAATTTTAGGGTGGATACTAGAGACCTTACTGGGTAAGGCTACATGGGACCTGCAGGAAGAAAGGTACCATATTTCAACTCTTCATATTTCTTATTACGTATAGGAAAATTGAAAAGTTAATTGTTTCTTGTAAGAGCGATTCAGCAAGTGTGTCTCTCTTCTTACGCAAAGGCTAATGCATTTGCTAGCCATAAGCTTGCAGTAAGACTTTGTGGAGTAGTTATTCTCAAACAAGACAAAAACTTCTTCACCTGCTTCAGTAGGGGATGCTATTGCTTAGCCTAAAGGAGAAGATCATGACTTTTTTTTGTCTTACAATCATAACCAGTCACTGGTGTGAAATAATATCATTCAGCTGATTAATTAAACAGCCAGCAAGCTAAGGCAAACTACACCCTCACCAAATATTAATGTTCGGTCCAGATGGGCCAAATTCTGATTTCTATTGGAAGGCTACACCAAATTAAATATTCTCATTGAGTTTATATAGCTACTGCTATAAATGACCATAGAGATGTAATAATTAAACTAAATGTCATTAATGAAAGTTAAGAACATCAGTGCCTTACATGTTTGAACGTAGAGCTGCCCCTCAACTTCTGAGGCTGGTTTTGATTTCAAGCCCTCTCTGCTCTAGAATAAGAGAAAATAAGAAACTTGGCTATTAATTTTCTATAGCAAAATACAGAATATTTAATAGAGGCAAATATCTTTGGCAGATCCTGAACTTGTTCTCATTTCTCTTACAAGGCTACACTGGTTCCATCATTTCCATACCAGTAGGTATAGAAAGAAGTTCAAGACTTAATAACTTCTGGACATAGGACTTGCATAGCTCACTAACAATTCTATAGCACTATCCCTTAGAACAGTTTTAAATGCCTGCTTAACTTCAAGACCATAGCTCCGTAAAATTGACAGCATATGAAGACTGATTCAAAGGAGCACTGAGGTTTGCTAGAGATGCTCTTCTCAAGTGAGACTGCAATGCTGTCTGACAAATACCTTTATTTGGTACAAACGGATATGATATTTGTTGTATTCATTAGTGTTTAGAATATTTTACATAGTACTAATTTAATAAACGATCAGTTAGCTGACAAACTGAAAGGATGGGGAAGAGAAGAAACAAATGGCTTCAAATTAAAATTTTCGCCATCAAACCACAATATTTGACATCAAATTTAGGTCAAGGTTAGAGAAAATGTTTTATAACATCAAATACAAAATCAAAACTAAATCAAAATCCCTTCAACTTCTTTAAATATAATATTGCAAAAAAAAAAGTTGACAGCAATTCAATTTTATTAATTTTTTTCAAATAGCAGGGAAAATTCGAGATGAATTTGTAAATAATTTCAATTAAATTGTCTGTTTTTAGCAAATAGAACACATTTCATCTCACTCTAGGGCTTGCGGTACTTAAGCATATTTTGTGAGATTTTCATAAACGAAAGCAATTAATAAGAGATCCCCCCACCCTAGACACTGTTTGCAAGAGGCTTTTCCTACCAGACAGTATGGTATATATTTTTCCTCTACAATTAAAGGTAAATGGATATATGAAGAGCATTAGTGTGGCATTCTGACAGCAAGATCCAACAGTGCGTCTGTACATCTCATTGCACACTCAGACACACAATTATGACTGGCTGGTTTTAGCCACCTTGTTTTAAAGGGGTTGTTCACACTGCAGTCTGTGGCATTTCTGCGTCAGGACACACTACCTTTATAGGAAATGAAGAGTAACCTTGCTTTTCTTAGATGAGTAGTATCATGAATTAAAAATACACCAATCCATGCAAGTAAAGCAAGTCTCAAAATAATTACTTTCTAAATTTAAAACCTATATTAGTTGTCTCCATCACAGGTTGTATTTCTGAATAATACTGTGATATTGAAATAATATAAACAGCTTTAGAAAGAAAAACACACAACATTTTATAAAGATGTGTGTAGCATAACACTGTGTACAATCCTTCTTGATGACCTTTCCATACAAAATTTCAATGATTTGAAAATTAAGATTCTTCCCGAGTCAAACTGAAGTGGATACCAAAACTATTTAATATTAGTGAAATGCAGTTTTGAGTCAATAAGATTGGCCATCTAATGACGATTAAGTATGCTATAAATTTACATCTTTGAACTACTTGTTGAGATTTATTCAGGCAGACAAACAAAGATAACAAAAGTCTTTTGTGTGTTTGTCACTCATTTCCATTGCTCTGTTGTTGCAGTGTCAAATAATGTCAGTTATTTAAGCACAATTAATGTAATTTTAAATTCTCAACAAATTAAATTATAAAGACTAGCAGTCCAAGGAGGACCCCACCCATTTTTCCTGCACATTTTCTTTTTTCTCCCAGTTTTGTGGCAAATGTTAAATCAAAGAAAGGTTAGTTTCAGCCTTGATTCTTAGAGAAACAGCCCATTTTGATAAAAAAAAAAATATTCTCCTTAATTTATTTCACTTTGTTTTTGACAAGAACATCTTGGAGTATAATTCACGAAGGTCTAATAATTTTTATGATGTTTGGAAAAGTCAGAGAGGAAAAGGACATATATTCCAAATTACTCTTACCTATACCAGTATTATTTCTATTAATTTATGATTGTATGTTTTCATTCAGTGCAGAAGCACGTACTTTTTCAAATCCCATAATTGTGTGGTTACTAACTTCATTTTAGCAGAACTGGAAGAAGGCTTTTTAAAACAACACCACAATATAAACAACCGTTGAAGGAAATTTGGAGTTCTGCTAAGGAAATACACAGTTGGTTTTGCCTCCTTAATAAGAAGATGTTAAGTCCTTTATTTAGAAATCTTGAAAATAAATTGAAGACATTTCCTATCTCTAATCTTGCTTAATCAGACTAAGATTGGGAAAGTTATTCTATAAAAGCAATTTTAAGCTTGTCATCTCAAATAAGCAAAGTTACCACCCATTGTGCCTAAACTATGTTGACTATGTTGAGCATTATATAATTTAGGAGGAAGGAGTGGAAATATTTTACATTTCGTAAGATCATACCTCAAGATTTAGTACAGCATCTAGAATTTCCTTGCAAGTAATAAAGACAATGATCCATTGTGTACTTCTATTACTAATTATTCTGTAAAGATTGTCTGTTCCAAAAGATAATTAGAAAGGGTGAAATTTAATTCCATTAAACAGAACTCAGCTGGGACATAATGAAATTTTTTTGTGAAGTAGCAGACTTGCTTTGAAGCCAAATAAAAAGCTTTTACATTGATGGAATGAATAAGGTTGTAAAAATTCACACCTTTTTTTTTTTCTTCCCTTTTTTCCTGCACAGGCAACATTTCAAAATAATTAGGCTAAGACTGAATTATACTTGCAACAAGTTTCAGTTCTCAGATACTTCAGGAAGCAGAGATGTCATCCTCTGCTTTTTACACAAATCGATCTTCAGAATTTGCTGTGCAGTAGTCAAGAAACCAGGCACAGAATAGAAGAAACCCAAGTGATCTATACTTATACAGCAGAAAACTTGCCCAATTCCATAACTAAGCCTTCCAGCTCTCATAGCAAAAATAACTAAATCCCAGTGCTGCCTGAAGAAGACCTGTACAACACTCCCTCCATGTCAAGCCTTGGTGTAAGGAGACTATCAGGCTGGTTCCAAGTATTAATTCCTTTTACAAAGCATCCAACTATCACTTGACCAAGTAATAATTTGGCAGTGTGGATCCCCTGTCCACCCAAAAATAGTCCAAGAGATCCAGTGCAGAGCTGGAAAACTCGAGCATTTTGCCCAGGACTTCAGAGTGGCCAGCACTGCTGCATGAAAGGTGTGCTTGGAGTAATGACTGGTAACTGCGTCCAGGTCTTTATTGTCTCTTTGGAAGGTCATATGGACCTACTTAATGGCATAGGGCTTATTGTAACAAAAAGAATGACACGAATACATTAGTAACCCGTTTCTTTGAGGCTAACCACTAAACACAATGCAGCAGTAGATAATACGCTTGGGAAAACTCCTTGGGAAAATACATGAAGCTGCTTGAAACCAGCTTGCTTCAGTTCACTGGACCAAGTCCAAACATTACAGGCTTGAGTCTAGTTGACCAGAACTGCATTGGGATGAAAACATTTCACACTGCAGTTGTCATGCCTTGTGACAATCCTATACAAGAGCCCAAGCCCTACACACCCATCCTGGGAAGAAGAAAGAATGTGAAGGAGGAATAAATGAAGAACTGCCTCATCAAGAGAAGCATCAATACACACAAAAGGAACAGATAGAAACTTCTAAAACCAGTCTCCTACACAGCATGCTCAGCTCCAGCATTATTTTTGCCTGCCTTTAGACCACCAAATTAGACTTCTGACTGGTATCATTAAAGCAGAGACCTTAGGAAATATTGCACAACAGGGCATTTCCATACTTCACTACTGCATGTCTAGCTTGTATGGACACTGCCAAATATGTGAGCACATCCTAGCACCCCTGTGGAGACAGGAGATGTTGTAGTTACTATCTTGTAGCAGGAGAACTGAAATATAGAGAGAACAGGTGACTTGCCCGAAGTCCCATGATTAAGGCTGTGCCTTTCTTGACTCCAGATAAGTGTCCTAAGGACAGGGTAACCTTCCTCTCAAGGATCTCACTTTTTCATGAGGCAACTTCTGGTTTTGAAAAAAAGCCCAAGCAGCTCTTTTCCTCACAGCACACTGAATCATGTGAATTTATTTTTTTATGACAAATTCCCTTTTTAACAGAAAACACCACTGCTAAATTCTGAAACTGAAAATAATTTCAACATACTCTGACTTAATGACAGTGGATGTTAAGAACCCATGTGGCTTTTTCGAGCTTCGTGGAACATTCCCATGAAGAAATACTTAGCAAATGCAGCTTTGTGTACATTTCACAGAACTCTGCCAGTGTTACCGACTTTTACCCAGCTCTGAGCCTTGCTCTAGACTGAAGTCACAAAAGAAGGGATTAGGAGGACTACACTGAGGCTGTCTGTCATAGCTAATTAACTCCCGATTGGACCCTGATAAAATCCCGTTTCCTTTGCATTTTATCCACCCTTCTCACAAAAAAACCCTAGTTCTCATATAGCAGAAAAGAATAAAAATTGTAGCCAAGGTAGTAAATGAAATAAGCCTCTTGTGAACAAAAGGTTTTATATCAATAAGAAAATCCAGCATGTTAATATGTTACACCCTTTTGAAACTGTTATGCCATGCTCAAATTATCACTTATCACATATAGCCCAAACCCATAAAATTACAACAACTAAAACGCAAGCTAATCTTCATTATAGTGTCTTCCATTGAATTCTTCATAATGTAAATTTGAAGTCTATATGTTACCTGTTACTTCAACTCAGTAGCTTTGGTGTAATCCTAGAGCAAATTGGAGTAAGACATAGTAGAGAGGCAAGACATGGTAGTGAGGGCAGATACAACATAGAAAATAGATTTATTCACAGTTTAATTCACCTGTTTTGCATAGATATATGGTTTATACCATATTCAAGGCAATTGGAACTACCCTTCCCTTTCACAGAAGCAAGTATACACCAAAGAGGGGGAATTGGGCAGTTCCACTCAACAAGTAAAGTGACAATACAATAATCTTCCTCTGAGACCTTCCCGATAGCTGCCTTGTCTCTAGGCACGTAAACACTTACTATACGATGTGAATTTAGCTCTTTTCCATTTCCTGAGTATTAGTTTATCAATTTTACTGTATTTGAAAAAAATATTAGATTACATTTTCTGGGTGCTGATTCAAATAAATAAAAAAAATCATCATTGCTCATTTTTTGGAAAGATAATTTTCTTGAAGTTCAAAATATTACAGAAGAAGTGTAAGGCTATAAATACGAGACAAGAAAAATATTTACTTTAACTTTCTATGCAGGTAAACTTTTCAGCCAGAACTAGCCTTTTTGTGTTTTGGAAATACCAATCTATAAATTTATTTAACACCTACAAGGAGAAATTTCTGATACATAATGTGCCTGATTTTCCAAAGTACTAGGTAGCTACCTTGAGGTGCTGTACACCCTTAAATCCCTCTGTACATAAGACCAAGCCCTTTTCTATATGAACATACATCAAATGTTTACATCACACAAGTGAAAGGGGATTTAAGAGGTAAGAGTAGGAAGGTACCTGTTTTAAGGACACATCACAAGTGGTAGTGTTAATCATCAATAAAAGTGAATTGTTGTTAGATAAAGAAAAGTTTCTGCTCTTGGCAGAAGCAAATGTACCCCTTGATCTGAATCATAGAGCAAATTGTTTTCACCAGAGTCAAACTTTCTATAGACCTTTTGGTTCTCCAGCCCAAGATTGTTGCTGAATTTAAATACATCATGTTAAGCTACAGGGAAAAAAAAAAAAAAATAGGCATTAAATACAAACATAAGAACCAAATTATAAAGAAAGTCAAATATGTAAAGTTTGGAAACCAACTAAGTGGGAAATTCACTCCTATTTTTCCATTATTTATCTCCCATCCACACTACCGGATATCACAAATGGTTCTCAAAGTCTGAATTACAAAATTCTTCGTTTACTACATCAGGAATCTTTCTGAGTTAGCTGTGAAGTATATACAAAAGGTGATCACAAATCATGGCTTGCATGGCCTAGCCAGTTATCCTAAAGCTGGCAATCATGCTAGTGATGCCAGAGACACCAAAACCTACGCAGCACTTTGGCAAGGCAGTTTCTGAATTTTGCCCCCCCTCATACTAGGTGTCAGATAATGACAAATTCAATTACATGAGTGCCATGCCATGAAGGTGGAGGAGGGAAAGGTGAGGAAGGGAGCAGTGAGTAAAGATCAACTGCCTTCAGAAATTAGGTATTTCTTGAAATAAAAGAGCTCAAGACAGAAGGTCGGGTATCCTGTATTACTAAGAACAAGACTAAGACTAACTCAGTCATGGTTCCAAGCCACTCAATAAAGTGATATTCAATACCCATTATATTACTAACTCTAACTCAGTGGATGCACCAGTCCTACCATGGTCAGCTTGTTGGAATCATTTAGAAGATGCCTACTGCAGATACATAAAAGATGTGATAGGGAATACAGGAGCAGACTGCATTTTCTTTGAGGCTGTGTAACCCTTGTGTTACAGCTTGGTGTCCAAAGAGCAAACAAGTAAAGCAAAACGTGTTTTAGTAAGGAATATATTCAGCCAATGAGATGCCAAACGTCTGTATGGCACCTTTAATATGACAGTGCTGCATGTCTCAAGATTGTGCACAGTGCTTATTTCTAAGGATCTCAGGATATTTTTGCATAACCTTTTTCTTGTTACATTTTCCCAAGCTTCACTCCATCAGTACTCCTTGCGTCAGAGGGAGGCCTGAGGAATAGGTTGGAAGAAGCCAAGCTCCCTACTATTACTCATTCTTCTTCAGAAACAGCAAAGGTGAAATTCTGGCTTTGTTACAATAAATGGAACATGTGCCAAAATATTAAGAGGGCAGAATTTCACCCTGTCAAGTTGTTCTCTGTAATGTTAATGCAGCCTCACTGTATACACACCCTTCAGAGGACAGGAGAATTGCAGGTGGATTCACAAAAAAACAACGCTAAGTGAAGGGTATAGTTCTTTCAAAAACGTCTGTCCTCAGGGAATGGGATTCCCCTCTACAGAGACCTCTCATCTCCAATCTCTCATACATTGTCCTCAAACTCCATTCCTTACCTAAGGAGACAATCTTGCACAGTGAGAACCTCACAGACCTTCAGGTTTCAGTTTATTTGGTGCTTCCAAGGTTCTAACTGGTCTCCCAGGGCTGATGTTTGCAAACAAAAGTACAAATTGACCCTTAAGAACAAAGACCACAATGAGACTTGCATTTCTCTTAAGCTTTGAGCATGTGCTATGCGGTTCTAGCATACACTAAAGAACAGAAAGCCCACACCTTGTAATGAGGAGGAGGAAATCACTGCTAAAGAGCAAATTAACCCTGTTAGACAACAGGAACCAAATCATTTTTTTGGTGGTTACTTGGTTGTGGTTTTATTCATTCTCCATTATTTTTAAAGAGCCTTTCCTTATGCAAACAAGAGCATGTACTGATCAGCACTCGTATCCCTATGCTTTTGGTGTACATTAAGAAAATTAAATGGAATATTCTTAGAAAGACATCTGTGCCTAGGGTGACTCACATTTGATCAATCCCTATGAACTGTTCTTTTCAGAGGATGTGCAATTATTTGCTCAGTTAGGCTTAAACTTTTTATTTATCTAATCACCCCCCTGCGAGCTTTGATCTGAGCTTCCAAAACCTATTTTTCTAACCACTTTAGGTACATATTTTAAGTCTTATTGTCTAATCAACCTCAGCCTGTAAAACATGCAATGTCCTACTTAATGCATCCTATTAGGAAATCAAGCTGCCACATGGATTTTTAGATCTTTCATTTTGCAACCCCGTGAGCCATTTGGAAGCATCATTAATGTCATTATTCCAGGGGAGAAGGAGAGAACTGGCAGCAGAATGAGCCCTCTATACGGCTGTCAGCTTTGCCCAGCTAACATTTGCGGAGTGACTCAGAGGTGAATCACAGGTTTCTGCAGGTGTACACCAGGGAAAGCTGGATGATTTCCATGTCACAGTGGTTGCAAATGTTTACTTCATTAGTTCATGGGGTTACTCAGCAGTCCTAGCCAACTCAATTTCTCAATCTTACTGTATGGCAGTTTGAAAAAAAAAATAAGGAGTAGATAGCAGCTTTGAAATTAAAAACACAAAACCAACTGTCAGTATGTAATTAGAAAATCTGAGCAATATTGGAACATGAATGGATTTATATGCAGCTGTCATTAAACACACATTATGAAATATTTCAAAGTGTATCTAGTATAAGGTCTATCATCCTCTTTACTGTTAAAGGGTATGCTTACCATACCCCTTTCCACAGCACCATGCCCTCTACTAGAATTCATCTCTGAAGCTTGCACAGATGGTTATCACTATCCACTGAAAATGGATTTGCCATAAGAAAACTTAGAGTAATGTCTCTACTTAGGAATTACTTCAACAGCTTCTTTGAAGTCTCCAGATGTTTTACAATAAGCATTCGCATGTGTGGCTCCTTGGAATTTATGATGGTGTTTCCCATCCACTTCTACTGGTGTGGTCTCAAGAATTAAACTCCTGTGGCCACATCTTCTCTTTACATTTCAAGTTTGCAAGTGCTCCAGCTGACATAGGTAGGAGGAAATTCCTGTGTGGAGGACACCAGATAGCTGTGCGAGCCTCTCTACCTTAAATTTCTCTAAACTAACTTCCACAAGGCACTCATCTAACCTTTCTTCTAGTCTATTTTAGTTACTTTCAATTTTACAGTTTTTTGACCTCACATTAACTTCATAGAATCATAGAATCACCAGGCTGGAAGAGACCCACTGGATCATCAAGTCCAACCATTCCCACCAATCTCTAAACCATGCCCCTCAGTACCTCATCCACCCGCACCTTAAACACCTCCAGGGAAGGCGAGTCAACCACCTCCCTGGGCAGACCGTACCATTGCCTAATAACTTGTTCCCTACAAGAGTGTGTCATTGGCAAATGTTATCACTTCACTTCATGTTCCTACTTCGAGCATATTAACATTAACATATAAAGTGAACAGAATCAGGCCTCCCAGGACTGATTCTTGACCTGTGCTGTACTAAAAATCACCTCCAGACAGCATGAAATCTCAAGCATTTCTACTAACATGAGCTGCTTATCTTAGATGTAGAAACTTAGTTTTCCATGGTCAAGGAAAAGCCTCTCCTCACTTATCTATTATTTTATCTTGTAGATCATGGATGGTAGCTACCATACGCAAAAGATTCTGGAAATCCTGGTCAGATTGTGCCTCTGGTACAAAACCAGTAATGGGTTATAACCAAGTCAGCTCATTCCTATAATTAAAATTGATCAAGCCATCTGATACTCAATGTAAATAAAGGCACTAAGACCTAATTTTCACTCAAACAAGCCTGATCAGCTCTAAGGGGGTAGATACTAGCTAAAGATTGAAAGGCTATGAAGAGAAAATGGAGTTGAGAGATGTACAAAAGTTGAAAGCTCTGTTTATCCTAGATTTTCTCCAAATTTTTTTCAAACAGATGACATATTCAAAAGATCTCATTAGAAGCTTGCCAACCAGAGAGCAGAGTACCACACCAGCTATGCACCCAGTACATTATTATCAACAACACGCTTCCTTAAGGATGCACTTCTAACCCCTGAAACAGTTTCCTACCTAAACTATGAACTTCCGTAAATAATGGAGGATAAAAATGGAAGCTTACAAAAAAACAGAGACACTAAAAACATATCTTCTAAGAGCATCCCAGTGACCCAGTATGCTATTCTGCATGTTCACATTGAAACTGCAAATGAAATCCAGGGAACTTGCAATCTCTGCAGTCAGAGTATTTCTGGACAAAAATGGGCAGGTAGTGTTTACTAATAAAACTAGCTGGATAATTCTAGCCAAGGATCCTACCAGGTGTCATCTACACATGAAATGAACTGCGTAAACACCTGCAGTTACAGCAGCGCAGACTGGGTAACCCTGACGGTCCTTTCCAATCCTCCATTCCCAAAAGAACAAGTTGTGCCCTAAAGCACTGGGTAACCAGCAAAAAAGCAGAGACGACAGTTGGCACAGACAGATGGAGGCTGCCCGGTGGCAGCATCTCACAGCAGGAGGCTCAGCACCCCTCACCAGGCACCATCGTGCTCTGCAGCAGCAGCCAGATTGTGCCCTGGGTAGCACAAAGTTTCCTGGACTAAAATATGACAGCAGTATTCAAGTTACCAAGGGAAAACCCAGGGAAGGAAAGTCTCCCATCTTCCTCCTTGGCAGAAAACAGCATTGTTGCAGCTAATCCAGGCGTCTCTGAGATCCTCTGCCCCAGCAGTAAGGAGACCACAAGGAAAGAGTAGCTCCAGGGATCCTACATTACAGGTGCATAGTAGTGTAAGGACATTATGCAACACAGAAACTGTACTTCTTCCTGGTCCTTAATTTTACATATTATTTTATGTAGTTTATGTAGCAGTTTATGTTCAAATCCAGATCACAAGAAAAAAATTAGTCAGGCAAGGCAGGTACTAAATATGATGCAGGCTCACAGTCGTGTTTGTCTATTAACAGCTCCCCTTAAACATATCTTGTTTCTGTCTCAGCAGATAAAACATCTGACCAAGACAATGACTGCATAAATGCATATTTTCACCCAGCAGCAACTGTCTAAAGACACACTTGAAGACAGATTTTTAGGTGCCATTAGGAAAGAATAGTAGCTTAATCAAGTTACCATCCTAAAATCGGAACCAAACTCTTTCAAGGTCTTAATTGCAGATGACAATGACAAGAGAGGGAAGATATACATTTGAAAGCAGTCAAAGCATGAAGTTGAAATGATGAGAACAACACTACTGAGCTGCAAATCACATGGCACTTTAAACCAATTATTTATATGTGCTTTATTTAAAAACTGTTAGCATGTTATGCTATACTTACTCAAGTAAAGTATAAAAACTTTGCAGAAACAAGCATTAGCTATTATGAATCCATTTCTCCAATGAACACACTGCCCCTGGGGTAAATGAGTGCTAAAGCTTACTACAGCTATAAATATCCTGGTTTTCACATGGCCTGATTAAAAACGACGTAGGTGTGCTTGGCATTTAACTTGGGGAAGTCATGTCAGCTCCCCCCCCTTCCTCCTCCCCGTGCTAACAATGCTGTTTGGCAGCTCTTTCATTTTATCTCACCGCAGATCTTTGCCAAAACTTGAATCTGCTCCTGACAGATTAACTGCCACCATAAAAGAAACCGGCATTTTTTTTTCCTGCAGATTCTGATTGAAAGCATAAGCCTGAATAGTAATCTTCTCAAATGGCCTGGTCTTCTCCCATGCCTAGGGTTGGGAAATGAGGACCAATACAGTTGGAGAGGTTTTAGTTAGTCAGTAACCACACTTTAAATTCAATTATTTGAACAGTACAACAGACTGTGAGACCAGATTCCCAGCTGTTTTGTAACTTATGTTGTCACTTGCACCTGTGCAAAGTGGGCACAAAATACTTCTAATTTGGCAGTTGGGAATTAGACCCCATATTTACATTTGCTTCCTAATTCCTGACTTTATTCATTAGCCAGCATGGGGTACACAAGCTGATGAATTATTATTTGGCTGGTTTTGGAAACACATCACTTGCAGACATACTTTAAAAAAATGCACAATAATTAGCTGCATTTTATTTTCTATGTTAACCATAGGGGTTTGTGCCTTTTTACGTATAGGTGCATACACAAGTACATTTATACAGAGTTAAATTTAGTCCATTATGATTAATTCAGGGTCAAAATCAGACCTGAGTGAACACAACTGTAAAAGCAGAGATTTCGATGGAACTCAATATACTCTAACCAGGTCTGAATTCTACCTTTCACCTTAAAGCACTTTTCAAATTTCCAGCATACAGAGATCCCTTTAAATATCATTTTGCATTCACAAAATACAAGCTGTATTGCAGCTAACTCTACTCTTACATCTTGACCAAGCTCAGTTACGTTATCTTGCATTTTCTACAGATCAAAGGGCACACACGCAGTTTTACTGACATACAGGAGCCTGACTGGGTGCCTGAACCTTACCAGTATCAGACATTGAAGATCTTGCACAATAAAAAGTGTCCCAGGAGACGATCTCAGCAGCAAGATGAGTGGGTAGCAGAAATATCCATTTCCTTCCAGGACACACAGCACACCTGTACTCTCCCAAAAAGGAGGGATCAACTGAGCTGACACTGCTTTTCATCATGAGAAGTTTCCTCTGTGCAGAGGAATTCTCACTTAATACTCAGGCCAACACAGCTTAAACAATGGGGTTGAGGATCTGGCCCAACAAAATAAGCTTTATGTAACCAAATGTATCTCAGCACTTTACCCACAAACATAAATCCTCCCTCAGTTCAGGCTTTCATTTAACATCCCTCCTACACTCCATCAGCAGCAACTTGAGGGCTCCTCAAGGTCAGGGACCTGCATTTTTGTAAAGTCTCACAAATATCAATTACATTGTACAAATAATAAATAACAGCAACAATGATAATATAACAAGTAGGCACTATCTTCAACAACTCCTACTATAAGTGGTGTTAAAGAGTCCACTGCAGGATCTCAACATCAACTCTGTCGATGCAGACAATGAAGCTGACTGGGCTGGGAAACCTTGATCAGAATCATTCATCTGCATTAATATCTGCAAGCTAGGGGTCAGATCATCATTGAAATATCAGTCATATCACCTGCGATGCCAGTACCAGAGAAATACAGAACAGTTAATGATGTCCAGGAGGTAAGAAATGTATGAAGCCACTTAGACCCAAACCTCTTCTCTAACTAACCTGTCCAGATGGGTTGGGAGAGACTATATGAGCAGCTTGGGAGATGAGAGAGAGTAGATATCCATTTATCTGCAGAGAGACAGCTGCTGCATCAGAACCATGGGCTAAGGAAAAAATTTGCACTCAACTGCGTAAATTCTTGTTACATTCAGTTCCAGAAAGCATTATGCTTATGTACACATTTCTGTACATAAGTGTATATACAGACACACCACGGTCAATGAAAATTGTATGCTGTTTCAGCCATAGCATACCAAAATCAGGGGTACAGACAGGAATCTTTTATCATCTTCCAAGACTTTAGCCATTCTCTAAGGCAAAAATCACATCTAACATTATATAAAAGGTGACATTATTGCAAATCTAAGGACTGTAGGTAACACTTTTAAAAATACTTGAAGGATTTTGCTTGAAATACTTTGAAAAACCCTCTGGGGTTTTTTGTGTTTGTTTGTTGCTTTTTTTTCAAGTTGGGATGGACTATTGTGCAAAGGTAGATTGCATCCCCAACTTGATATTTGTAAAGCAATTTAAAGGTCACTTTAACCGTTACAGTAATAGTGACCATTAGTGATTCTGCAAAGAAAACAGGCATTTCAAGATAAACAAAAATGCTCTGAAAGTAGCTGCTATTCATTCTTCTCTCTGTTCCTGAACTACCCTTATCTTTGCCCTATCTGATCATCTTCCCGTAGCTTAGTAAGGGATGTGACTAGCATGCATTGCATCTACTATATTTGTTGCTTTACTTTCTCCCAAACTACTATTATGCTATGATCTTACTCTACCTAGAGTCAACAAAATCATGACAGTTTAATGCAATTTAATACTCATACACAGAAGGCTATCAGTACAGGAAACTTTAAAACTTCTACAGGGACATTTAAAGAATGTGCCTGAACAAGTTAGATATTTTTGAAGAGTACAAGTTTTCATGGTTTATGTTGTGGATTTTCTTCCTTCAAAATGAACAAGCCTGCACTATAGCACTATGAATACATGCTGGAATGATATTATAGACCTTGTTTTAATCCTATATAAAATAAAGGTATCAAAGTATTGCTTATAGTCATTCTCTTAAACTCATTTGGTGTTTCTGCAAGTATAGTTACATAAATATATCTCTAATTACTCAGCTTTTATATAGGCTCTGGTTTCCAGAAAGAATTAGAAATGTAACACAAGACCAAGTCTGCAAGTATTTTTTCAAAGTTGGATTAATTAACATTATCTCAAAACCAGAAAGAACAAAGCTACCAGGTATGTGGAACATTAATCACCACACTAGTAATTAGTGCTAAAATATAGAAATAAAAAGACAAAATGAGGACATAAGAAACAAGTCCAATCCAGCTCCAATTTACCAGAAATACTGTAAGAAATAGATTTGAAACTACACAATTCTGTTTTTAAAATGAATAGGAGGGCAGGTAGGGAAAACCCAGCTGCCTGGGCCAGCTCAACAGAGAAAGAAAACTTGTGAAAATCAACAAAGATAGCAAAATTACAATATGTGTGGTTCAAAACATCAACATGTAACTATCAGATGACAGTGTATAAAGTGACAATATACAATATACATACAGAGTAAATGCAAATCTAACTCATGCAGTCCGTAGTTTATGGGCCTTTTTAATAACAAGATCAATAACAGATCAAAGCACCAAACAGACCCACATGGACACAGGACTGCTAATCAGTGAAACGGATGTAAAGCTATCAGTTTCTTGCTCATGAGATAAAGTTTGAGCATATGCAGAGCATCATTTTGGAGAATCTCCTTCAGATGCAAAGCGATTGCCTGTTCCACTAACACTAAGCTATCACATCCACTGCTGCAGAATTTTGCTCACAGCAAAGTCCAGCTATACCACAGCACATAGATGCCAAGTGAACCACAGGCTGTATGCAAAAACCACATTCATGGCTACAACTATCCAAAATGACACCAAAAATAAATAACACAGAGAGCAAAATAAACACAACACACCAAAGCATCATGAACATATCTGCTGTATCCTGACGCTTGCTCCTACCTTTGCCAAACATCCTGTTGCACCTTGTCTTTTTCACTCTTTTAAACCAACATGCGTGTTGCTGACAAGTCAGGCAAGCATCCTAAAAAAGCTGAACTCTGGCAGACATACGAGGAAATTACATTATCCTGAAGAAGATTATGCATCCTGAGTATTCCTACACAATGATCTTAATTTCAGAATGTCCAATTATATTCAAGTGTGCAAACTGTGAACAGATTTTTCAAAGTACAAGAGAACCTTTCAGGTTCTCAAATAGTTCACAATCTGATCTCTGCAAATATATTCCTATGAATAAATGCTATCTGAACGCATATAAACAGATTTCAACATAAAGAGAGATTGTAAAGCTGACTGCTGCACATTATTTGTTGTACTCCATTAGTCACCTAAGCCCTGTGTATCTGATCACAGTTTACAGCTGCTATTGGCTCATACCATTCCCTGGAAAGTGGTGCATATTCTCAGCCACACGCAGTGAGCAGAAGGGGCTTATGATGAGTAACTCAAAAAGGTTACTCTCTGTAAGTTAACAGAAACAGGAATAAAGCCAATTTCTTTTGCTAGTATGAGACCATCTTTTCCCTCCCTGGGATGCAAAGCTTAACATTCCAATGGAAGCCTGTTTTTTCATCATTTAGACTCTCATTCAATAAAGCCCCAAAGTTTACAGAGCAGCAGTAGAATGAGAAACTTAAGCATTTGGCTAAATCAGGGCCTCTGTGATTATATTTTAACACAGTTTTTTTAATCAAAAGACCTAAAAAATATCCCCACAAGTAAGAAAGATCTTTTCTTTGCTCATGGCTTACTTGTTTTCAGTAGATAACTGCTTGGTTCCAAGAATAATTTAAAAGAAAAAAGGCTAAGATACCATCAGTGTAAAAGCAATTAGCCCAATTATTTAATAGATTAATATAAATTACACTGTTTAATTACAAGATCAAATGAAATAATACTTGTTTCAATTAGAGCAATTCAAACTAGCGGTGAGGCAATGAAACCAACTGATTTTTTGAACGCTGTCTTCCAACTCTCTCCAAAAAAAGGTTACATTAACTACTTGAAGACATAAAAATCTGCAGTAATGGTGAACCACTATATAGATACTCTTTACTATAATTTTTCAGCTACTCAGCAATTTGTATTTTACTTCTAAAACATGTAATAAACACTACGAGGTGCAGAGAGAGGGAGAAATGGAGAAAGATATAATCTCCAATGAGAATCATAGAATAGTTTGGGTTGGAAGGGACCTTAAGGCCCATCCAGCTCCAATCCCCTGCCATGGGCAGGGACACCTCCCACTGGATCAGGCTGCTCAAAGCCCCAACCAGCCTGGCCTTGAACCCCTCCAGTGACAGAGCAGCCACAGCTTCCCTGGGCAACCTGTGACAGTGTCTCACCACACTCATGGTGAAGAAATTCTTCCTAATGTCTAGTCTAAATCTGCCCCTCTCCTGTTTATACCTGTTCCCCCTCATCCTATCACTACAAGCCTTTATGAATAATCCCTCTCCAGCTTTCCTGTAGGCCCCTTTCAGGTACTGGAAGGTCACTACAAGGTCTCCCTGGAGCCTTCTTTTGTCCAGGCTGAACAAGCCCAACTCTCTCAGCCAGTCCTCATAGGGAAAGTGCTTCAGCCCTCAGATCATCTTTGTAGCCTCCTCTGGACCTGTTTCAGCAGTTACATATCCTTCTTATGTTGAGGATTCCAGAACTGAACACAATACTCCAGATGAGGTCTCACAGGAGAGGAATAGAGGGGCAGAATCACCTCCCTCAACCTGTTGGCCATGCTTCTTTTGATGCAGCCCAGGATACGGTTGGCCTTCTGGTTGCGAGTGCCCATTGCCAGCTCATGTCGAGCTTCTCATCAATCAGCACCCCACAGTCCTTCTCCGCAGGGTAACTCTCAATCACATTATTGACAAACAGATATTGTTTTGTTCTTACACCAATACAGACCTCTTTACGTATATGCTTCTGCCACTTAGCTTTAAACTTCTAAATTATTGTTGAATTTTTAACCAAGCCAGCTCACCAATCTTTTCTGCTGCGCTTCTTTTGCCACTTCATTGTCCTCCTCCTGGTCGTTTCACAGAGAATAAGGGTGCTCATTTTAAAATACTGTCCACCAAGTCTGATACCTCAATCTCTAACTCCTTGCCTTATCTATCCTAGTTGTCATTTTTCTCCAGTTTCTATATCAATTAATCTCTCCTTCCCCCCAGCCTGCTCCTATCTTCATTTATCTCCATAACTGTAATTTAGTGTAGCTCTTAGCATGAAAAATGCTATGAAGTGAGGTCTTTTATCAAGGTTATTCTTCATGAGGGGAAATATAAAACTTCCTGCAGCCTAGACTAGCCCAGTCCAGCATGAAGCTCCATGACCCCTGGCTCATGTGCCCCACTGGCACTCCAGTGCACCACTTCAGCAAGGGCTCTGGACAACAGTAACCTGTGACAATATCAAAACAGTACAGCTCAGACGAGCTCTCCTTCCACACACACATGTCTATATCCACATGCTCTTCCCTGCTGCTGGTCTGCACATCACATCTCTTACCTGAATATAATCATTACCAGCCACATACTATACACCTGTATGCCATCCCCCTCTTCTCTTGCAGGCCACCCAGTAGAGCTTCAATGATGAGAAGGAGCAAGGCTGACAGCCTGGGTTCGGAACTCTCTCTCTCTGCTCCCCTCACCAAAGGCTGTCTCTGCCCTCTAAGCAAAAGGACTGCTAGAGCCATCTAGACCTGAGCCACAGAAACCTCGTGATGTGCATGACTCTTCCTGGACCCCAGAACAAGGGATTCTGCATTTAGGCTGTGCAGAAAGAAGCACCTGACTGTTTGATTAATATTTTGTGTGCCGCTTTGAAGCACTCTGCAGAGCCCAGGTCCTTGGCCCAGCACAGCTTGCTTCCTACCCTTTTAACATCACCGCACTGGTTGTTCCATCACAACCTGTCCTCCCACCTATTAACCAGGGATGCAAAAGAAATGCCATTGCAATCTAGGCTAAAAATGAATGCACCCATCATAAGAAGCTTAAATTATTACCTGCCTAATGCAGTTGCAGAAAGGAACAGTTAGAGCATCTAAGAAATAAAGACATATATATAACAAATAGCATGGCCCTTCACTGTGTCCTGCTTGCTGAAATTAAGGACACCATCTCAGAAATCTCACGACATTTCCTACCCCAACAAAATTCCAAAACAAGAGACAAAATAAAACATGGGTGAGGAAGAAGGAGAGTGAAGAGTTGCTGTGGCCAAACTGATGGAGGCCACCAGAGCTGGGCCCAGGTCTCTGACAGTCAGTTCCCAAATGCTTGGCACCAACATCACAAAGCACACAGGCTTAACAAGTTGGATTTGCCTCTACAGATAACAGCAACCCAGATAAGAAAAAATTGAACCAACTCTCTATTAAGGATTTTAATCCAGCAAGATATAACAAAATGCCAACCAGCACAACACATTTTCCTAATACTTTCCAATATATTTCAATAACTATCTTCCTTTAAAGCAACTTTCTCTATCAGTACAGCAAAGGGCTGGCATTGCAGCTCAGGTAAATACTGGATTGACTTGTCATTAAAAAGGCATTAACAATTTTTTAGTGGGTCACAGGCACTATCAGGCATAGCTCATCAGAACTTTGTTTCCTACAGGAAAGTTCTGGGCTTGTTCGTGGGCTTGATGTGAAATGAATTCAAAAGTTGTGCAAAATGCAAATGTATCTTTTGACTCCAGGAGTCGGTGGAAATATTTTTTCATTCAGTTTGTGGCTTGAAAGCTTCATGCTAAGTTTGTTAAATATATCTAAAATATAAACAATTACATTTAAAACAAACAACACTCCTATCTAAATATCAATTTCCCCTTTATCAGGAGCTGTCTCGCTCATTATGGGCTTTTGTTTCAGAGTTGGGGGGTGGTGGTGTGGATAGAAGAGGAAAACCAGGAACAGAGCAAGCACAACATTTCCAGCCAGATTAAGCCAACAGGAATCATGCTAACTTGCCCCTGTGAATCTGTATGTTGTGTTGGTTTTGCTCCACTCTTTGTATCCACAACAACCTAACGATGTTGCTTTACAGAAATCCCTGCACAGCTACTACCAGCAGAGAGCTGCTGGTTTCAGCTCCTGAGCTCTGCAGGCAAAAAAAAATCTCAAGCTTGAGCTCACTGCAGCTCTAATTAAAAATAAAGCACAGATGACTCATTTCACCGCTTATTATTAATGGTTAAGCTGCTGGAAGAAGCCCTACCAGAGCTCCTCCTGACTGAGCAAACTCATGTGCTAGGTCTAGCAAGGACCGCATTTTGTTGAGAGCCAGAGTACTGGTCACAGGTTAACAAAGACCTTTTAGGGACCTATAGCCAGAAAAAATATTTGCAGTATATTAAAACAGAAGTCTACACTGGGGGAGTGAAGGGGAGAATAAGCACATACATACAGTGTAAGTACAGTAATTTCTTCTTGCATAGGAGTATATTTTCCCCCACTGGTTGCAGCCCAAAGGTGAAGAGCTGTTTCCACTGCAGTGAAAATGAAAGCAACAGCAGTGGGATTGCATAGAAGTCTATTTTTGTGCCGTGCTGTACTCAAAAAGAGCAGGACTTACTGGATATCTGATACTTACTTTAGCTGTAACCCTTTTATCTCTGCTGTTAAACTGGGAGGAAATTATATTTGATGCAGATCTACATTCCAAATATTTTACCAATATATCACTATGGATCCTGCTTTTGCTGGTACTCATTTCAGCTTCCAGTCAAAAGCTGAAAAAGTTATGCCATTATCAAAGCTATAAAAGCATGATTTTCTATTGTATCCACAGTGCAAAGTTACCTGAGCCAACAGTAGGTGAGCTACCTCACGTACCAGAAACAACACAATGGCATTAGTACAGACCTCTAGACATGCTAATCTTCCCTTGAATTCCACCTCTCCAGGAACTCGGGAATAGCTCTCAGGAAAGGCAACTCCATAGCTGACAGTCAAGCCAGCTCATTTATTCCCAGCTACATCTTCCCCTATACTGCACCACACCATCTGCAATATAGACCTTTATCATCACACATAAATGCAACCTCCTCATTATGTCTAGGATGTGTATAATCACACTGATTAAATTTTGGGGGGCCCACTTTAAGTTCTCTTTCTGCCATAATGACACCGTTAGATGAGTTTACTGTAAGTAAATTTTCCTTCACAGATCTGTTTTTTTCAGGTATTCATTCCTCTAGAAGGACTCGCACGTTACACATCAAGATCTCAGTCTTTATTTTAAAAAAATGCCAAGAGCAATAATTCAGTACTTGACAATTTACCACTGTCATACTTCAACACTATGATCTATTACTAGGGAACACATTAGTCCATTTATATTTTTTATTCTATTTCTCATAAGTGTTTTGAAGATATTTTGGTAACACTGTCCCTTCATAGATGGTAGTGGTAGAGAGAGAAAACGTTTTCAACATGATCAAGAGTTACAGAGTGGTTTAACTATAGCAGAACCTATTGTATTAACAAGACAAGATTTGTTTTAAGTTCAATGGAGAAAAGATATCTTTGAATTTGAGAAGTTAAGGGTGTTGCATTACCTAGGCACAATAGGATAAGTTAATGGTGAAGTTTCAGTTTTAACTTGGAAACTGACGGTTTTTGTAGGCTTCAGCCTTTTACTAATAGGTATATTTTAACGAGATACATGGGGATTTAGGGGAACAACTCCCATTAATGTTAATGGGATTCATGTAGCTAAATCCCTGTGCTGGAAGTGTTTCTTCTAATGTGTCTATAATATAGTCTCTGCGTGTGCATGTCTACTTAATGGTTAAATGTGCAAATAGAAACATTACAATTCCAAGTGTTACTGTTTTATTGTATGATACTTGACTAAAATGGAAGTAAAACATGGGTCCTAGAAAAGTAATTTTTTGACACCAGTGAGAAAATCTGCTCTGGTTCGGCAAATATGGGGGCATCATATCAATCGCACATTGTGAGCTCACAGAAGTGAGACATGCATCCCTTATGCCCTTTGCAGTGTCTTAAGGCAGGGTGGCTTTTGTATGATCACTGCTTTACTTCCAACAGGATCCCTGGCAAAGGGCAGCTGTTGGAAATCTGGTCAATGGTACCTGGGAGCAATGCATATTGAACTGGTGAGAAAATCTGATAAATGGCTGTAATGCCCTGCTGATCTGAAGAGCTGTGGGCTCCTTGGGTAGTGATCTACGTGGAACTTGAATGCTACTGGGACAAAGCTTGGCCAGCAAACTGGAGAGCTAGAATACGTACACATGGCTACTAAAGCAGCAGTAAATTAATTGCAACAGCTCTGTAAAGAGCTTTTGGAATAAAAGAGAGAGTTTAATTTTAGAAACGTGAAGTACTCTTATAATGTTACCCACCAGGTGGTAGGCGATACATGCAGGAAGCAGCCAGCCTAAAAGAGACACCACAAGAAAAGAAGCATGATTATCTGAGGGGCCAAGCAGCACCTTGAAACAGAGAAAACAGACTGCATCAAAAGGAGTGACCACCAGGATGCTGGATTTTCAGAAGTAAACCTGAGGGCACAGCAGAACTGAAACTTGAATCAGTACAAAATCTGAACATTAAGGGATGAAAAGGAAAACAAAGTTAAAACTTTTTTTTTCTTTACCGTTTCATAAGTGGAAAAGAATAGGAGCAAGTAAAACTCAGGTGTCAAAAATAACATCTAAAACACTGGAACAACAGTTAGAGGTGTATGATGAAAAGCATCAGCCAAAATAAAATAAGACTGTGCAGAGGGAATGGGGCTTACCCAGGAAAAAAAGAACACAAATTTTTGTGTACACACAGAGCTGGAAGCAGTGGTGTGCACATATAATCTTGGAGACCTATATGATCTTCTAGATAGTAAGTGGCTTAAGAGTAGGATATGTCTTTTGAGCTTACAAGAAATATTGACAAGGGAAGGATGTGTTAGCCCAGAGACACATGCCTCCAGCCAGCAGGGACAGCTGAAAAGGCCCCCAAAATGCAAAGCATTAACAAGTACTAGAGCTTAAGAAGAAAAGAATTTCCAGCAGAGATAAGGACCTAGAAATACAGGGTCCATGACCCAAGACACAGAATATGGAAAGCAAAAAAAAAAAAAAAAAAGACAATGTCTGCCCATGGTGAATATGGAAAATCAAACTCTGTGTACCAATGACAGAGGCATCCCAGGAAGGAAAAGTAAATGTACCTCCATTGGTTACAGTTACAGAGACTTCCAATGAGTATTAAGACACATACTGAAGACTTTAGCACATTTTTTAAAGGAATAGTAGGGTATGTGATCTCAAGAAAAGGCCATGCTGCTGCCCTGTTTGTGACTATCACATGATCAGTGACCAATTTGCTTTCATCTGTATGAAGCAAGTGGTAGTTTAATTTCCAGAAGCACTGACAAGCATCAGTTTTGAGACTAAACGGCGGGGTCAATAGAAGAATATTCGCCTGCAAACAGAGAAGTTAAAGAAAAGAAATAGCATCTCTGTTTTAGAAGGTTTTCTGTCCCACTTGTGAACATGGGACTATCAAACAATGCCCAGGCTAAAAGACACGAAAAGTGTTTTGTCATTTAGATGGAGGTCCATCTCTCTCTCTCAAGCTTTTTGCATGCTTCTATGAAGCAGGCACCCTCTTATGACATCCAGAGATTTTAAAATGTAGACTGAATGCAGACTGAGAGAATGTTTTTATCAGTATTTGTGCAGTGACTTGCAGTGGCACTACTCCCAAGAGATGCCCCTGATAGGTAGTATGATACAAGAGTCAATCATGAATTAAACTTTTAAAATAAATCAGGTACCTAGTTCCCCAAAAATTTACCATTATATCTCTAATCTGTCCTTTAATGCTGAATATGAGGGGAAAAATGGTCATTCCTTGCGGCTCTAAACTCAGCAGAGAGGGACTCAAGCCCAGGCCTGCATAACACCCACATAAGTGACCCAGCTATTGGGATACAATATTCCCCTGAACTGAGTAAGGAAAGAAGTCGCTCTACAGCTCGATGATTAGAGCAATGACACAGGAAGAGAAAGACCCATGTTTAATTGCTGAATTGAAACACAGCCATTTAACCTGCAGCTCACGCCTGCTAGCTGGGTGTGCTGACCACCAGCTTGTCCTGTGGGAGCAGTAAATGCTATAGCACCTTGTTAGCATTACCTGCCTCTGATTTTAGCAATATTGCTGGAGTAGGAAGTGTTCTCCAGAACCCTAAATTTACCTTGATAATGTATATTTTTAGTACAAACATTTACAAAATGGATTCAGCTTGTTTAAAACAGTCACCAAAGTGAAGGTATTTTGATCAAAGTAGAAAAGATTCCCTTTTGTTTTACCTTGCTGTTTCCTTCTGAAAACTTCAATTTTTACTTGAGCACCATATTCATTTTGATAACAGATCACTCTTCAACTTCCATATCTCACTGCCAAATGGGACTCACCTGTTATCTTTGATTGCAGGCAGTTCGAACTTAAAGCAAGCCTGTCTATCAACTACTGTTTTAACAGCTGATTAATTAGGGCTACAGGGATCCTGTGGAAGGCTTTATCTGAAGAGCGGCTCAACCATTAGTAGAAGAAACTTCCTTGTACACTCCTAGCTCAGATAACAAAGTAAGATAATAGTTCACAATCCTCCTCCAGCTAATACAACTAGAGGCACTCCCTCTTATCCTAACACACAAGTCAAACAAATCCCCATGATATAGTACTACAGTGCTGAATTCTCTGATGTTTCTGAAAATGAATATCAGAAAACAGACACCTAAATAACACTGTGTTAAAAAATGTTTCTATCAAGGATGAATTGCTTGCCCTTCTTTCTTTTCCCTTCTTCCTGTTTCTTCTCTCTCTCTCCTTTTTCCTTTTTTTTTATTTTTAATTTTCTTTAAAAGTAACATTCAAAATAGCCAGCTCTTAAAGAAATATGAGGATTCATTGTGGTCCTTTATCCATCCTGGACTACCACTGCCAAATAATGAATTCTGTCTTTGCCTTGCAAATGCTGTAATTCACTCCTTAATATTCTTTCAGGTGATGATTGGGGATCAAGACCATAAGAAATTCACCCTTCTTTCAGCGTTTTTTCATCTTACTTAAGTTAATCCCATCCATGTTTCCACATCTGGTCCATGAAGTGTCCTTTCTTATGGTTTTGGAGCCCATACAGACCTCTGTAAGGTAGGTCTACACATACAATGCATCAATACACAGAACTCAGTTGTGCAAGGCAGCGTGATACTGCGTTATACAGCGTTTGGCTCTTGAAGCCAAAACATAAATTGCCTCAAAGAGTGGTTAAACAAATTAATGTGAAGTATTAATGACATGCTGGATCAGTGGCATCTCAGGAATCCTTTGAATCCTTGGCTTCCAGAATGTGGCTTCCCTAAGAATCCACTACTGGCCATGCTCACAGAAGGCAATATCAGGGAAGATGGGCTTTTTCTTCGGCTCAGAAAAGCTGATTTTATACTGAGTGCCTGATATAAAGTCCATTGACATTAATGAGAACTCTTCTAATGATTCTAAACAACTCTAAGACAGACTCATAGAGAGCATTCTAAACAACTCTAAGACATTCAGCTTCCTCCTGCTTCCTGTAGGGGTTTTCCTTCTAGTTAAAAAAAAAAAAAAACTCAGAAAACCAAAACAAATCAAAACCAGTCCTCACCTCCTTCCCACCCTCAACCCCTCAAAAAAAAAACCCAACCAAAAAACCCCAAACAAATAAACAAAAACAAACCCTGAAATCGAAACAGCAAGAAACAAATAGGCTGTAAACCTACAAAAGATTTTTTTTCCTTTTAATGGAGAGCCTGCATGAAGACCACAACATTTGCCCATTTTTGAAATTGTAACCCATCAGCAATAAAAGCAGTATTTCTAGAAAGCGCAATGTAAAATTCCATTTGCTATGGCCTCAAAATCATCTCTCATTGTCAGTTAAGATTTCAGTGCAGTTTTTCATGGTCCTGTCTGGTTTGGATGGGTTTCAAATGGCTGAAAGCATGTGACATTGCTTCAGGACGCATCTCCACTTAACTAAACGTTTGCAATGTGTTTGAATATGTTACTCATTCTGTAGTTAGGCAGGTAGGATTTTGCAAGCATCTACAGGTGAGAACACACAAAAGGACTTGAAAGATACTGCCACCGTCACTCAAAACCTAGACTAGAGATTAACATATCATTAGATCCTTATCAACGGGAAGATATTGCTATGTCAAAGAAAAGTAGTCAAGGGTCATATTTCCTGCAGAAGTCAATTTTGCAGTAGATAACTGAACAGAAAAGAGGAGGAACAAATGCATTCTTATCAGCGATAAGACATCTGCTTTCTTGAAAGTCCTGTGTACTGAACATTGGGACTTTTGATCTGCTTCACGTATATTTTACAAATTAAATAAATTCCATATTAATCTTCTAAAAACAACCTTGCAATATCAGTCTATTTGAGTGACTTCTCAAGAATATCAGAATTTTTAATACTTGATTCACCTACGTTACTGAAGACATTATCTGAGCAAGTTAAAGCAAGTGTAGAAATGCCAGAAAGGCTAAAGGCAGGCAGGCAGTTCAGACCTCAGCCTCAGATGCCCAGTACACTACCAGTGTGATTCATTTATTACTTTCACAAGCACAGCAATGATGAATGAAGCACCAGCAGAGCCCCAGATGCAGACAGCCTAATTTCTGCCTAAGATCCTGTCCTGGTAATCATAGAATCATAGAATAACCAGGTTGGAAGAGACCCACTGTATCAAGTCCAACCATTCCTATCAAACACTAAACCATGCCCCTTAGCACCTCGTCCACCCGTGCCTTAAACACTTCCAGGGAAGGTGACTCAACCACCTCCCTGGGTAGCCTGTTCCAGTGCCCAATGACCCTTTCTGTGAAAAATGTTTTCCTAACGTCCAGCCTAAACCTCCCCTGGTGGAGCTTGAGGCCATTTCCTCTTGTCCTGTCCCCTGTCACTTGGGAGAAGAGGCCAGCACCCTCCTCTCTACAACCTCCTTTCAGGTAGTTGTAGAGACCAATGAGGTCTCCCCTCAGCCTCCTCTTCTCCAGGCTAAACACCCCCAGCTCTCTCAGCCGCTCCTCATAAGACCTGCTCTCCAGCCCCGTCACCAGCTTTGTTGCTCTTCTCTGGACACGCTCCAGAGCCTCAACATCCTTCTTGTGGTGAGGGGCCCAGAACTGAACACAGGATTTGAGGTGCAGTCTCACCAGTGCAGAGTACAGAGGGAGAATAACCTCCCTGGACCTGCTGGTCACGCCGTTTCTGATACAAGCTAAGACGCCATTGGCCTTCTTGGCCACCTGGGCCACTGCTGGCTCATGTTCAGTCGGCTGTCAACCAACACACCCAGGTCTTTCTCCTCCAGGCAGCTTTCTAGACAGACTTCTCCTAGTCTGTAGCACTGCATAGGGTTGTTGTGCCCCAAGTGCAGGACCCGGCATTTGGCCCTGTTAAACCTCATCCCATTGGACTCAGCCCAGTGGTCCAGCCTGTTCAGATCCCTTTGCAGAGCCTCCCTGCCCTCCAGCAGATCAACACTTCCACACAGCATAGTGTCATCCGCAAACTTGCTAAGGGTGCACTCAATGCCTTCATCCAGGTCATTGATAAAGACATTGAACAGGGCTGGACCCAGCACTGAGCCCTGGGGTACCCCAGTTGTAACTTGTAACCCCACCTGTAATCCCCACAGTTAGGCACCCCCAGTCTAGAGGGTCTCAGCGGGGAACACTGCACTCACAGGATACTGGTAGCATTTGTGTCCCAGACCCATAGAGCCAAATCCTGCCCTTTTAGGTCAGCACAAATGTAACCCGGACCACTCTCCAAAAATGTGTGTTGTGGTTGAAATAATATTTTAAGCGATGTCTAATCATTAAATACTTTAGGAAAAAAAACTGAATTTCAGCTAGACAAAAATGTATTTCCTTCATGTTTTTTAAGGGAAAAGGCTTCTACATTTTCTATATTATTTCTATAATTTAGCACTATAGAGAACTCTTTTCCCCAGAATCTGTGCCAGGGACTAATGACATATGGTATCTCTCGTAGATTTGCAAGCTGAAAAGAGAAGAAGACCCCTTTCATTACAGCATAATAGCATGCTTGCAATAGTTCAATAGCTATAATGAAACATGACAACCCAGATCTGCTTCCAGAGCTGGTGTTTGAATTGTACAGTTTGAATGTGTCAAGTCACAACTAAATACAAAATTCCTATACATTTTGGGGGGAGGAAATAATCTTAATTTTCATGTTTTGCAGTGATCAGCCATCTCCAATCACCAGTTTCCACAAAACATTGCAAATTGTTACTTATCTGAAAGAAATGTATTTTTTCCTTATTATATTGGGATGCTTAAAAACATTTCCCTGAGACCTGTCCCTGCAATCTGTGGCAATGACCATTACATTTAAACAAAGAGCAAAACATACAATCGCACACGAAGGGAAAAAATCAGGAAAAAAAATATATATGTAAGAACACCATGCATTTGTCTCCTCCAACTGTAGGAAGCCTAAGTTCAAGTATGGCCGCAGAAGCCTGTGGGCTTCTTAGACATGTAAAACACAAATATATATGGTACATTGCAGTTTAAAAGTATATAAACGTACCAAATACCAAAATGCAAATCTGGATCCTGTTCTCTGTATCCTAAATTTGGATCCTATTCGTGCAACTGCCACAGTTACATGGAACTACAAAAATAAAAAATACCTGCCAAGGCTTTTCACTCTCAGTTACTAGTTTGTCTTATACAGAACCACTTGCCTTGATATTTAACTACAATGATCTAGGCCTATCAAAAGTCACAAAATTTTCTTACTGCTCAAAAAATCTACAAAATAACAAGTCCTGTGGCATCCTCGTAACCAATTATTTAAGGTTGATGTCCACTTGCAAACTGCAAAGGTGAAAAATTTACCACTTTCAATAAATTAAAATTCAGTCATGTAAACACAGCCGATCAGAAGTTATGACTTGAAGAGAAAAACCAAGTATTTCTATAAACTCAGAGAGAAGAATATCCAAAGCTGATGATACTGACTGCGTACCCACTGCAGGCCTCTCATAGGCAAAAATCTGACTCAAATCTCACGCAGGCATATGAGAGAAATCCTGTGGAAAGAGAACAGGGTTGTATCTGATGAAAAACAAAGCAAACTCTTTCAGCTTGGCTCCTAAATGACTGGGATGAAGCCCAGACTTTGATGCTTCCTGGTTAAGAAGTGAAAATACTGAAACAAACAAACAAACAAAACCTCTATAGATTAGTAGCACTGCTGTTAGTTAACCCATTTCAAATTGCTTGTAAGCACTGGGATTCTTCCATGTTCCAAGCAGACTGTACACACACAGTGGACAGAGGCCAAATTCAACCATTTGCCAGCCTTCATCCTCACTGTTAACTTTAATTAATGAAACAAAGGCATCATCCAGTATTTCTCAAAAACTGGCTTTCCTTTAAAAAAATTCCCTTTGCCCTCATTTTTTCCTGTCTCCAATAAAACACTCAAACCTTCGTAATGCTCCTAAGGTGGCACTAATACGAGTCCCCTATCTGACATTAGTGAATCATCATGAAGAAACAGAAAATCTTGCCTTCCTATGTGGGAGTCAAGTATTTGCTCCTTTGTAAAGTCTGAGCAAAAAGGTCTCTGTTTCACTTAATTCTTCTCTTCATTGCTATGTTATGAAAACTTGAAAATAAATAAATAAATTGAGGTTACACAAAAAGTCAACAAAATTCACGTAAACAGAAAATGTATAGCTGGTTGCAATTTTTATTGCAAACTCAACCCCCTTTGGCCAAAGGTCCAAGAACTGTAGCACATTTTTCAATCATACCAGCATATACTTTGATATTGTCCTAGGCCTTGGTCTGTGATTTGAGTGTAAAATAGAGAGTGCCTTGGACAATTTGGCTCTGCACTTATGCTTTAAAATCTACTTAAAGTTGAACATGGCAATTGAAATTAGAGAACTATTCAATGTAGAAATAGCTTGCACAAAACCATTGAAATGCAGCTCTGGAAAATGTAAACAAAGTACATATACTTTTAATCATTATTGTACTAATAGGGTCAAATTCTAATTTCAATTATTTGGGTCCATCTGCTTTAATGTCTCCAAGGGTTGCATATATCTACCTAAGAATGCTCTCAATAATTATATGTTAACTGTGAGCAAAATGAGTCACAGTGAAAACAAACACCTGCACCATTCTCAATTGATGGCTTACACATTCAAAAGTATTTTATGTCTTTTAGTTCAGATTCTAACCTTCCTTCAAATTTGCAGTGATACTGCTGAAGACAATGATAACTTCTATTATTGTAATGAAGGACAGAGTCTGTCCATAGAGATTTTTTTTTAAAATAAAATCTTCAAACAGCCATTTTAAGTGAATTTCACAATGTCTTTACTCAAAAAAAATGAGCTGTTCACTAACTGAAAGTAACAACCAAAAAGAAAAGTTAAGGGATAAAAAAAAAAAGGTTAAAACTGTAGGGACTGGGATATTTAATCATTGATAACACTGACTGAATTGTAAAGAGGCTCAAAAGAAAGTGTATGTGAATGGAGATGTCAGATTAGCTTTCCTACTGGTTGGGATTTCAATAACCGACAGTAGATAAGATACAATTAGTATTCACATATTGAGGCCAGAGATTTGGAACCAGTTTTCAAAGTATTGTCTAGCCTTGAAAAAGTCTGAGCTGCTTTATTAAATTTTTACAAAACATATATTTTAGTAGAATGTACTTCAGAAGAGAAGAAAATGTTGGATGATTGTCTTAATGTTTCAACCACCAGAAAACCAGCTCAGAAGCAAATAACGTTTGAGAGTCCTGGAAACTGCATTACTGATCTATGAAGACTTCCACTGCACTTGAAAGGTCCATGGGTCACAACTGCAGGAAGTCACATTTTGAGACCCAGCTATGAAGCTATTTGAACGGCCTGAAGATATATTCCACATCAAATGGCTGACCTCCTGCACTTGCATGCTGCAGGTCAGCTTACACTTTTTAGCCAGAGGCCCTTGCTGATTCCCTTTCGTAATACCCTGGAACAAAGAAACACACACTCAACTTTCTGGGAAGTCTCCCTGGGTTACCTAGAACTCAACTTAGCAGAACTGAGCACAGAAGGTCTCTTACAAACAAGTTCATATCTTTCAAATTGAGGCAATAACACAATGCATGCAAACATTGCTTCCCATCTAAGATTTTAGAGCCCACTGAAAATTATTTCTCCAAATGGAGCTTCTGACCACTTTTAATAATTCTTGTCCCAAACTTTGCATCATAAAAGCCTTTGAGATTTGCTTTGTAGAAGCAAAATCATGACTGGCATAAATAAATGTTTCTAAAAAACTATCAGGTCACCCTCTAGCTCTCTGCTATTAAAACGGACTTAACACCAGAACTAGCAGTAACACAGTCAGCTGTCTACAGATGAACAATCTGGTATGTAAAAAATTCTGATAAGACAGAAAACTCTGTCACTCTATGTCCTGTACCCCACACAGTTAATCAAGTAGATGTAATTATCTTTATTCAAAAGTTAGAGCTTCACTTTTCAGATTTCTTTGGTCTCTTGTCTTCTTGACAGTGTGAAAAAGCACCCTTTTCTATACGAGAAAAACAAATCACTGTACAAGACTCTCAAGATCACAGTAAGAAAACACACTTGTCAAACAGAGAGTAGGAAGTTAGAGAAACCCTGGAACTGAGTCCAAGCATTGGGAAGATTTTCCAATTCAAGTTACCAATCCATGCATATCATTTGCTTGGAAAGGAAATACTGCTAGAAAAGATCAGGGGTTTACCATCTAAGGCTGAAACGCTGTGAAAACAATTAATTGAGGGGGGGAGGAGGGGGGAATAAATCTTCAAATGTGCAGGATTTGTGAAGATAAAGTTGGTGGCACTATCCTGCCACTTGTAACACCTCATCCCTGATGAGAGACAGCACCAGGCAACTGCAGCTTAACAGCCAGCAAAAGCCACGCACTTCCTTCCACAGGGAGATCCCCGCAGTCAGCAACCAGGCAACCACTTCATTGAAAACTGCTTGCATATATCAAGAGGGAGGGAGAAAATCTTGGTCTGGTTACTTCAAACTGGGGAAAAAAAAAAATCAGCCTGCACTCACACCCAAGAAGAAATGAAAAGAATTCTGTATCCATGTACACACATAACACACATACACACATTGGCTATTAAAAATAAAGGTGTGCTTAGCAGTTGAACGGCCTTCTTCTACTTGGAGTATTTTTTAAATACAGTTCTCAAAGCTTAGTTGACATCATTAAGCCCAAGAAAAGTGAGGCTACTGTGTGGCTTCAAAGCATAATCTTTTTGCAGAAGAGTAGACATCTGCTGCATTCATTTTACTGCAGAGGTTTTTTTATAGGAAGAAATTAAATAAAGAGAGAGACATGTAGGGGGAAGGGGTTTTTTTTCTAATGTACAGGAAAATGCCCTCACATTAATATAATGGCAATCAGTAAAAGAACACTGGGACAGTCAAGCTGGGCTTTGCTCTCCACTTTGGTGGGTCAGATTAGCTTATTCAGGAGAGCAGTTTTGGTGCTGTGGCCAGCCTGCAGCCCTGGGCACCAGCACTCTGCTCGTCTCTGACAGTTCCTCTGTGCATGACTTTGGTGAAAAAGTCTGGTTTAGAGAAAGCTATTAACTAAAGACATTTTTATGAACTAGTTTCATACAAGCAGAAGTGGACCTGGGAGCAATCACACACATACAGACGCTGGTGATGAGTAGGTCACTACACATCAGCTAACTGGTTGCAAAGAGCCGTAACATTTTTGTCTCCTTCCCCAACAACCATACAAGGCAAACAACTTCAGCCCCACTCTTCCTCCTTTTCTCCTCTACACTGTGGTCTGTCACCCCTCCCTAAATTGTAATTCCTTCCTGGCAGGCTGTTCACCATCCTGTACTTGCACAGGGCCTGGAGAGGGTTCAGCTGGAGTGCCCCATTGCTCCATACAACAGCTCCATAATTTTAACTCTAGCATTAGGACCTCATCCCTCTACTTTGCTGCCATTGAAGTCCTGTCCTGTCGATTTCATTAGGATTTTAAAGCTGAGGATGTAGCTATTACTTAGCAAAGGCAGATATATGCTTATCAAAGTATCTGAGCTACCACGCTTAGAGCCACTGAAAGAGTTCTATTGTTCTGCTGCTTACAAACTGAAAGGCAGGAGGGAAGTCACTGCAGCTGCCCATGCATAAAAGGGGATTTTCTCAGCAACACACGGATGGGACATTCTTCTGTTGCTTTTCCTCTCAGATAATTTGTCACTCAGCTCTATTGCACAACTCCACAGAAGCTGTGGTTTCCATGAAAACAACATTCCAGGAGACTGCATCACCATGGACAAGAAAGCAAAAATGAGTATGAAGTTTTCCTTAACCCTGAAATAAAATGCATGAACACAAGGTGATGATTATTGATTTTTGAGTCATATAATATAATATAATCAGAGGCCCAGAAAACATGTGGGCAGGTTGCTTTTCAAGAAAAGCATGGATACAGATCACCTTCAATGCATTTGAAGTTGCTACAGACCAGGAAAGGACAGTCTATTTTCCATGCCAGGTCAGACAGACCAGGTAGTAATGGCAGCAGTTGCAGTGAGGAGAAAGCCTGGTTAAACCTTAGGAAACAAACCCTGCTGGTGAGACCAGCAATGTACTGATTCAGGTCACCTGGTTGTTGCAGAGCCTCCCCTACATCAGGGCTTCAAGAAGAGTATGGATAAACAGCGGCTAGGAATCATGTATATGCAGTTGCCTCCTTCGAGAGCAATGGATAGACCAGATATCTTCATCTTACTAATGCTACTACACAAAATCATCACTCCTTGCTTGCTTTCCATTCCCTGACTTCTTTTGCGTACCCCAAGAACATCAATGAACAAGCACCATATCCAAGACTCATCAAACACACAAAGAAAATCTGCTAAACTAGAGAAAGTTAAACTGTTGTAACCACTTGGGTCTTGGGGAAAGCAAAATACAAAATTCTGAATTGCTTTGCATGTTTTGATGTTAGCAAGATACTTATTAAAATAACTCCTTCCAGGGGAAAGATATTTGCTGGCATGCTGTGACTACAATTTCTATACAACAATCAGTGCCCTGGACTATTTTGCCTCCTTGAGAAGAATTGCAGCTCAATCACTTATCAGACAATAGATGACGTGATTTCTCTTAAGTCTACAAGATGGTGAGATTCAGAGTCAGCTTCAACCTGATCGAGAATGCTTTAAAGGCACAAATCTGATGGTACAAATACTCTAGGTTCAGAAAGTTGAGGTGGAGACCAAATGAATGAAAAAAAAAATCAAACTGCACAAGTTATTCCTCCTTACAACACCACCACCACTTCTCCAGCGATAAGGCAAATATGAGCTAAAGTATAACACTATCAGGAAAACATTACCCCAAAGTTAAGAATAGTTCTTGATTTAACCAATATTGCCCTCAGAAGAAAGAAAAATGTACTGGGTATAAAAGTAATAGTGTAAGTGTTGAATTTATTTACCGTCCTGCCTCTATAAATAACAGTTAGATTTGCAGATTTTTTTTTTTCTGTGACTTTGACAGACAAATTTTCAAAGCAGCTGTGTGCTAGCTGGGTAGGATGGGGGATATTACAAAGCTGGTGCTTCTTGTGCGACATTTAAATAAACTTTTGAATTAGAAAGAAGGGAGATAGGATACGTTAGGAAAAAATTCTTTACAGAAAGGGTCATTGGGCACTGGAAGAGGCTGCCCAGGGAGGTGGTTGAGTCACCTTCCCTGGAGGTGTTTAAGGCACGGGTGGACGAGGTGCTGGGGGATATGGTTTAGTGTTTGGTAGGAACGGTTGGACTCGGTGATCCGGTGGGTCTCTTCCAACCTGGTTATTCTGTGATTCTGTGATTCTGTGATTCTGAGATGCGCTCTTGGAGTGCTCTCAGAGAGACACAAGGGAGCAATAACATCCATTGCTCTGTTTCACTATCACTTTCTGTGTTAAAGTCTCTAGTGCCTGCTCTAAAATAAGATGCACCCCAGATTTTTAGTCTTCGAGCAACATCACTTTAATTTTCATTTTAATCTTTTGCAGCAAAACAAAAACTGCATCTTATTGTAAGTAATATAATTTATTTATACTTGATATCATCTGAAAAAGCGATGACACACCAACAGCTCAAGCATGAAGATTTTTAATTCTTCAGATGAAGTGACAGATTATTATCAAATAGCATTTACTTAATATTTAAATATTGTCAAAAAAAAATCTGTTCCTTTTAAAATGCATATGAAAAATACAAGGAAATTCTTTATTCTGTTATCTATGGCTTTCCTGGTTTTGGAGGATACCTGAGATGACAGGTCACATAGTCACAGAAACTTGAGCAATCAGTCCATCCCATTGCGTGAAATGTTTTCTGCAATGTATTGCTTGGTTCTTGCCAAGAATCTTACCAGTCACTCTTTTCATAATTCACCTTGTGTTTATCCATCTCCTAACTCGCTACTCTCTCAACAAGTCCTTTCTTGCCCAATTTTCCTTCCCCTTCTCCCTTCCCCCCAATCTGGTACCACCTACAAGTGATAACTTTCTAAACATCCAATAAGTTGGGCTTTAATTACTCAATCTGCTTTTTAAACATTTGCAGTTTGCTCAGGTGTGCCAACATTAAAAAAAAAAATAATCAAACATCTAGTTCAGTAATTCTGAAATTAGGAACCACAATCCAAGTGGGGCCACAGAATTTACAAACGGTGTCACCCACAGGATGAAAATTTAATTGAAAAATAAAGAATAAAAAATGGGGTTAAGCCTAGAATGCCATCAAAAGTAGGAAATACTGGAAACTGCCTCTGTACCATAATCCCCATGTTCAAACACAATCCATATGGCCAAAATAAAAGACCCATATCCCCATTTTCATGCTGTGTGTTGGGTTTTTTTAATCCTAAATTCTGACATAGGTTCGAAAAATGAAGCATTTTCACCAGGAAAATCCTAATCTCATGATGACGGAATCCAAAATGTTCTTTTGAGGCCTTTAGAGTCTATCAAACTTTTGGCATATTCCTCAGTTCTGTCAGATCTCTCACGTATCCACAAAGATTTTGTAAAGTTCACTTGTTCCTTACAGAATTTAGCAATCATGCTGCTTCTTCAGTGGTGTCACAGTAAGAACAGATTGTGAGGTTTTGTTTTAACATAGAGGGACTAGATGGGGAATTGTTTTTTAGTAGATGGTTTTGCCTCAAAGCCTTCTGTTTGAGGAGTTTTCCAGAACAAGGTTTTTCACCAATTTGGCTCCTCCCACAAGTAACTATAAACCATAATTGGTTTACTTCCATGTAAGTTGCAAGGAACTTTACTCCACCAATGAGCTAGAGATGTGAATCTCTTCAACAAGTGTGAATGTAGGGAATTCAGTCTACTGGAGATGGTTTGTTTCAGTTTGTAGCTGAAAACCAAATTAATATGTAGATACTAAGGCATTTTTTAATGCAAATATTCATCCTCTAAGAAAAAGGAGGTATTTAATACCTGTCAGTCTTTTTTGTATGCTAACTAAATTGTTTGTGGTACATTTCTCACTTTAAAGTAAAAAATAGAATTTAAATAAAAGAATAAAGAACAGCCATAGTAGGGTCCAAAGAATACTCAATCCCATTAGTTAGTTGTATTGCTTATTCTATAAGCCTGAAAATATATCACACAAGCTATGTTAAAAGTTCTATTACTCACAGTCAGCAGCAGAAGCCAATTCCTATAACAGACCATTAATTTATGCATTGCACTCCACTTTTTTCAGTAACACGGCATTTAATGACACTAGACATAAAAAAATTACTAATTCAAGCTCTGAGTTTTGTGCTGTACTCCTTTATAACCTTACTATTTACTACTAGCAATATAACCCATAAAACAGAAATGCCAAGAGTCCTTAGTTTGGCACAGTCCACCTCTTTTCTAGGTCTTATCAAATAGCATTACAATGAGTTGAACTCTTGGCAACTTCTTTTGGATCTCTTGGGAATTTTAGCACTTCCCAATCAAAGGGTCCAGATAACTGACACACCATAATGCTTCAGGGCTATTTCTTGAACTGTGATACCTCACAGAACGTGATACTGGAATTTGGTCACAATGTCTTTTTTGATATTTAAGATTGACACTTGCTGCAATTACTCTTTCTGCAAGATTCTGCTGCAGAGATGCACAGCCTCTCAAATTACTGACAGCGCTGCCACAAACCTGACTTTGTTCTCTTAACCAACTACACCCCATGGCATTTCATTAAAGGGATATTTTGACTGAAAGCAGTCCTGCCAAATACCTTTCTGCTCATCAATTGGTTTGTCATTCCACTTCTGGCTGTCTTTGGGGAATGACATGCAGATCTGGAGTTAATCCAGATCCACAAGTTAATCCACTTGTTAATTAACAAGTGGAGCAATTAATATCACAAACTATCTCCATGATAACTTTCTGAGACAAAGGGTTAAACATTTTCCAGTGACATGAGATCTAAACAGTACATTAACAATTCTTATTTTCATGTAGACTCTTCCACTGCCAACACTCTCAGCATATTAAAAGCTGTTAATTGTAGCCAGTCACTGTTTCTCATGGAGAAGCTCTGAGAACTCAAGAGGATTTCTGCATGTATACTCAGGTCAAAACTTATTTGTATGGAAGACAGGGATACTACCTTCAGATGTAATACCAGGACGTATACCAGTTTAACAAGTTACAGTAATAAGAAAGGCCAAGCTTAAGTCAATGGAACCAAAATTTTTTGTTCTTTCTATTGAGGTGGTCAGTTCTGAAATACCAGCTTGAGCAAGCTTCTGCCACTTTTTGAAATATTACTACTTCATCTCTTGAGAAGAGTTGAAGGTATTATGCAGACATCTTGCATGAGTTCACTGTCAGTCCAATGTGTTTAATACTAGCATTCCTCTGTATTCTGAGAGAAAGCAAGTTTCCTCCCACTGACTTCAGAAAGCTGAAGTTCAGTAAAATATTAGTTGTGATAATTTTACAAAAGAGATATTTTTTGATTATCGAAATGTCTTCCCAGGGCAATTTTGTGCTTGTCTTGCTGCTGTGATAAGCATCAGGGGAGGGAAAAAAATATCACCTTCTTATAGAGGAGAAACTGTGTCATACCTTCTAAAAGTGAGTCTTACAGGATCAAAGCAGAACCTAGTAAAAGCTTTAGAAAAACTGTGCTGTTTTACATCAGGGCTGAATTTAGCTCCAAATCTTTGGCTGAGACTTTCAAAGGTAGCAAAAGAGACTGAAAAACAAGGACAACACAAGGTCAAAAGTAACTGATAAAAGTGTGCTTCTCCCCTTCCCTCTCCACTCCCTCCAATGTTCAAAAGTTGTTGTTTGATTAGTCAAAATGCTAATTTTAACTATATGGCAAGAAACAAGAAGCATGAGGCTGCAGTGGCTCAACACAACAGTGTGTTTTAGCAGAGATGAATGACAAACTCTCAAGAAAACCAGCTAAACAAAAAGGAATTACTAAACCAGTGGTCTGCCTTAACTGTATCTCCACTCACTTCTGCCCTTGGAAAAAAAACATCATTCCTAGACGGGTTTTTTTCCCATTCCATCTCATTTGGCATTCAAGGATTTTGGACGGTTAATTTCTTGGCAAATATATGAAAGATACTTTGGGGGACTGCTTATTTCTGTCAGAAATTCCAGCCTCTACAGTATCAGCACCACACCAAACAAATTACTGAATCCCAGGATATGGACTTAGACTTGATGCCAGTTGACACACTTGTTAAAGTACTCAGTAGGTATCCAATGACCTATTGTATGTCCTGAAAGGCATTCCTGCTGACAATCAGTTTGCATTTCATCCCATTGCCAAAAGGGATGGGCAGAGCATGGCTTATTTACTGTAGAGATGTTCTCTCACTTTCATATGTTTCTAGAACAAATAGCATATCTGTACATCTTAACATTAAATATTTGGACTCAACTAGTTACTTCTGTACCACTTGGATTTCCATTCAAAATGGAAATGCCAAACTCTAGCTTGATCTCATGGACAGGTGCGAGTGGGATCAGGTGTGACGCTGCTTGAAATCTCACAAAGGGAGAGAAGCAGTTTTCTGAGATTCACAGTTCAATGCTTTTATATTACAGAAATTTGGAAAAGCATCTCTGAGCGTAAGCTCTGACACAGCTGAGAAAAACATCACAATTCCCCACCTAACCTCTTACTGAAACATTTGCTTGCAGAGCTGAAGAGAAGTCTGGGGGTAATTGTGGAAATTTCCTTGCACTGACTTTCCTCTGTCTCACCTAAACACGCTTTTTTATAACCTTTTGAACACTCACGAGAACGCTAAGAAAAACAAAAATGAGAAAGAACTATTGTTCTTGGATTACTTGGATGGTATATACTAGTCATTCTGGACTGTTTCCTACAACTTGCTATGTGCAGTCAAGGTTATGTTGATTTGTCCAGACTATTCTTACAGATTCCCGCCAGTGCAATATCTCTCACTTCGTAATGTGGTTACAAGTCGAAGAGTTATACTCATCCTAAAACATCCAGAGGTCCTCAATCTTTTTCCAGTCACCATCTTCTTCCTATTGGAATACAAAGTCTAAAAGACTTGAAAGCTGTTTCCAAGACTTCTGTGGAATCTTCATCATTGTAAAACATTATAAAACTCCTGTAACAAGAGGGAGTGGCAGAGCCAAGGTAGAGGCATTTATCTGCCTTTGGCCATATCACAACTTTCCTCTATATTTCTGTGCGTGATCTTTGTCTAACCTGCATGTTCTAAATATAACTGCATAAGGCTGCTTGCCTACGTGGCAATATATTTCAATGTGTTATGTATCCTGTGTAAAGATAAAGTCAAAACCAAAACTAAGAATAATCCTATTCTGAAAAAACAGTAAAGAAATCAGACAAATACACCTTCAGCTGTAGAACACTTAGCACCAACATATGCAATGGAAAAATGTACTCCAGTTCACTTGCAGACAAATTCTACTGCCTTGGTGCAGTTAGTCTAACAGCTAGAGCAGTACTATGACAGAGCATAAATCAGCTCTTAATCATTTCATCCCTTTTTTTTTTGGAGAAGTACACCTGGTAGGATCAGAGCACACCAACTGGGACACATCATTTGATCACTTCTATTTCCAAAAGCTTGAGGCTTAAAGGGAACCTTAGACCACTGACTATGTCTGAGTTAGTAAATTCTTTAACACTGAGGCCAACTGAGAAAAAGCAGCCCATAACTACAATATCAATTAGTTTACCTGCTAAAACACTAGGGCCATATCAAAACCACTTATTGGAAATGGTTCCCAGCCTACACCACCTTCAGTCCTGTGACCGGGAATGAGTTGGATAAACACTATTTATTATGAGCCAGAGGCATGTTATTTTAATACAGTATAGAACATCGCAGACCAGTACTCAAATGCAAATAGACTCCAACAATAGCTTAGAATTATCATTTTTTAAAAATCTAATTGGTTCTCCTTTTACCTTACAGATGAAAGTCTTTAAGGTAATAACAGCATGGCATTTCTTTCAGCCTTAAATACCATGGATTCTTTATCCAGTTTCAATGCCTTTTAGGGATGCAGAACACTGAACTGTAAGTTCCAGTCTATCATCAGCCCAACCAATACTCGGAACCTAGAGCAAAAATCATCTTCTATTCATTATATATTTTTTACAAATTATACATTCCCATTTCTACCACATTGTGTTGGAACATACATTTAATTACTTGTGCTCTCTGACCAGGGTGTAGGATTCACAGCTAGGAGGGAATAGAAGAACAGCTTTAATGATGAAGAAACATCAGAATTGGTGCCTCATAATTTTTGCTCTGTCTTCAGAAAGAAACAGAACAAAGCTACCTATTAGTTATATCACCAATCTTCCATTATTTTGCCCAGGATGGGTAACAGATGCCTCAGTTTGTTATTACCTCTCTAGTCCTGAGCACTAGCAAAACATTAGCTCTCTTCCTGACTTCTGGAACTCCATCAGTATTCCAGTATATAGGCACATCCCATTTTTGGAGTCTTTTTTCTGTTAAGGACAGAACACAAAATTCATTGCTTTTGTGTGTACCTAAGAACAGATGTTTTTCTTGACTCTGTCCAGTAACAGAGCTATGCCATTCTTCATGCATCATTCTTCATTAAAAAAAACAACAAACAAACAAAAAAAAACCCCACAAACATCTTTAACTTTCTTATAGCCCTTTCACATGGCTTTATCCTGTATGCTTTAGTGGCTGTTACCAAACATCTACACTTCATAACTTCTGAACTATATCAGCTGCTGCTTATGTCCCTTTTCCTATTCATTACAAATTGTTATTTTATTTCTAATATCTGTTTTCACTTCAACACTCAGCCAGAAATGGCTTTTGGGCTTTTTTCTTGGCCATAAAGTCACAAATTTTGGACTACCTAATGTACACCTTTACTTACAAGAACCCTCTATTTTCAGCCACACTAGTCATGCACTTACATCTTTGTGGAGAATGTATCATATTCTTTCTCCTTTGCTGTAAATAACATTTGCTGTAGATTTTAGTGGTTTTCCTTACAGGATCCTTTCTTATGGATAAATAGCTTCAGCCTTAAGGTTGTTGCTCTGGAGATATTTTTTACATCCTCAGAATAACCTGACTCATACCATTAGGTACTGCTACTTTTCTTGGGTGCTAGCAGGGCCACCAGCTGAGTGTATGCATCACCCTTCCACCATGCAAACTACCTGATGTGCTGCCAAGCTGCTGGTTACCTATGGCCAGACTAACTTAGGACTGTCTGTGGGCATATTTGTATGTGGCAACATCCTGTCAATGTCCCACCTTTAAAATAAGTGTCATGCTAATGCCAAGCTTGAATCACTGATAGAGTAGACTCTTTCTGCACCATTAGTATTTGTGAGATAGCCAGCAATAGTACCTCTAAATTCAAGTTAGACAAAAGTTCAAAAGAAAGAAAAACTGTTTTCTGGAGCTCAAGTTGTGTTATATTTCCAAACAGCTCCTCTCTCTGTGAGAAGAGAGATTCTGGGTTTGAGCACCTTTCAGCACTGTCTATGAGGAGCACCCTGAAATCCAGATCTGAATTTCATATCCTAAGACCTTCAGTTTTTCCCGTCAGTTTGAGGGAAATGGACAATTACCGATTTTATGAGGCCCTTGGAAAAAGTTCAGAAAGTGTGAGGTTATATTTGAAAATTGTTTGCAAACAGAAAAGGTGCCTTAAATCGCCTCTTCAGTTCACAGAAATAATAGGTTTCAGCAGAGTTAAGATGCTAGGAGTTTCAGAAATGTCACTGGAAAAAAAAAATAACAGAAAGTGCTCAAAATATTGGTACATCCTTGTAGATCAGAGTGCCCTATATGCCTATTGTCACTTCTGTGCACTAATTACAGTGAATGGAAAAGGGCAACAATAAATAAAAACCAGATGGGTAAATGTCATCCAGTTAATCCAACCCTGTATCCTTCTAATTCACAGGAAACATTTTATTTCTGGATCACAATGGCTAGTGCTATGGCATATTTTGTGTGCTGGGAATTTTTACAGCAGAGGGAGTTCTTACATTACATCTTTTCCTGACATTTTCTGACACTGATATTTTTTTCCCTATAGGCCAGTATACATAGCATACACACATGCAAGCGCACTGAGAAAAATAGGATAACACTTACTTTTCAACTTAGAAAGTACCAAGTTTATAGATACCCTTTCCTGATTCATGTCATCCTTACTATATCCATTCCTGAGCAACCAATAAGGGAGAGAAACAACAAATTTAGTACAGAATCTCATCACTAAAGTCTCCTCAAGACTCACAAGAGGACAGATTCAGAAGTGGTCAGCAACCAAGTGCTTCTGACTGTTTGACTTAGCAACTAAATTTGATTGACAGCAACTGAACATGAGCCAGCAGTGGCCCAGGTGGCCAAGAAGGCCAATGACATCTTGGCTTGTATCAGAAACTGTGAGCAGCAGGTCCAGGGAGGTTATTCTTCCCCTGTACTCGGCACTGGTGAGACCGCACCTCGAATCCTGTGTTCAGTTCTGAGCCCCTCACCACAAGAAGGATGTTGAGGCTCTGGAGCAAGTCCAAAGAGCAATGAGGCTGGTGAAGGGGCTGGAGAACAAGTCTTAGGAGGAGAAGCTGAGGGAACTGGGGTTGTTTAGCCTTAGAGAAGGCTGAGGGGAGATCTTATTGCTCTCTACAACTACCTGAAAGGAGGTTGTGGAGAGGAGGGTGCTGGCTTCTTCTCCCAAGTGACAGGGGACAGGACAAGGGGGAATGGCCTCAAGCTGCACCAGGGGAGGTTCAGACTAGATATAAGAAAAATTTTTCGCAGAAAGGGTCATTGGGCAGTGGCAGAGGCTGACCAGGGAGGTGGTTGAGTCACCTTCCCTGAAGGTGTTTAAAAGATGGGTAGACGAGGTGCTCAGGGACATGGTTTAGTGGCAGATAGGAATGGTTGGACCTGATGATCTAAGAGGTCTTTTCCAGGCTGGTGATTCTATGATTCTAAATACCTTCATCTTATTATCTTGTTTGGATGACAAACTCACAACTTTGTAAATAAAATACATTTAAAAACAACAAGCATCCCATACCTTCTGTATAGTACACCCAAACACATCATAATTTCTCATCTCCAAATATCACATCTGACTGCCAGGACTAAAAGCTGTTGTGACACTGAGTAGGAAGATACGAGCAGGAGGAACACAATCACTCCTTCCTCACATAACACAAAGCATTGATCTCCTCAGGCTCCTTCCACTTGCTCTTCCACCAATAAATCTGCCTTATTTTACCACTATTTCAACAAGAGTATGTACTAAATAAAAGGCATGGGAGAGTTGAAGATTCCAACCCACATTTCATCCTGCTCAGTGGTACTGTTGTTCTCTCTGAAGGACAAACAGACCTCCACAACAATATACCAAGTCTCAGGTATGATGGGAAAGGGGAGCCAAGTTCCAGCATTTCCCCTGTAGCTCACACAGACCCCCATATATCTTGCCCTGCTCTAGGGCTGATGCCTATGGCTTTTTGGACCACTAGCATTTACACATTGCTCTGGCAGGCTTCTAAGGGCTTCCTGAGGGTGCAAGCCAGAAAGTGTAAGCAAGAATGCTCAGAAGTCAGGAAATCAGCCTAAATTGAACAGAATTTCACAGATAAGTAGAAGGCTCTAGTTTAGCTGGGCAACTTTATCCAAGATTAATCTCAAACATATGTTGCAAAAGATGGACACACATAAATTAGGGATTTTTAATTTTTTTCAAGAAAGTATACCACATCACACATGCATACCATTTTAACACAGTCAAAGGTATGTTGAAAATGCAGATATTGAGCTCCAAGCAGTTCAGCAGATGCATCTAGTTGCCTACAGAGAATTAACTCAATATCAGCATTTTCAGTTTACTAAAAGTAGTAGGAGCAGTAAGGATCGTTGGGGTGTCAGGAACTCTGTTTTACATGCATACACAAGGAAAACAGTACAAAAATGTACCTAAATCAACATCCTTATCATAATATTGACAACAGTCATTTTTGAGCACTGTTCCAGCAACTGAGAATTCACAGTCCATTTACAAACATTAAGGAGTGGAAGGTAATAACACACCTGCTGGAGTTAAGTACTAGGAGAGGATATTCACCTTGACCAGGACAGACAGCAGCTCCATGGAAGCAGCAAAAGCAGATAACTTTTCAATTAAAGTCACATACTCTAACCAGCACAACCCACTTTCCTTTCAAACCTGTACCAAAGAGCTTGAGTTCTGCTAGACTATATGCAGTGAATACTGTATCTTCTTTGCCTACCTCTGGAAAAAATGGAAAACAAAACACACTTTGGGACTTGTGTAGGGTGTTTATAATTTCATACCTTCCTTAGAAATAATTAAGGTTTACGTGATTAAGGAACAAGGTACCAAGTTTAATAGACTCCAGGGCGCAACTGGTGTTAAGAGCAACTACCAACCATAGAAACATCCATGAAATGATTTTGAACACAGTAGCTTTCCTATTTCATTTCTCCAAAGAACCTCAATTATTCTGTCCTCAAGCCTCCTAAATCCTGGTCTTGGATCAAGCACAGTAGAACTGCAGATCTTCTTGCTTATGTACCAATAAAAGAATCAGCCTCCAAGACCCCTCCAAAATTATTTGCTCAGTCTCCAAATTCCCTTTTCAATGGAAAAGGTAGATTATATTTAGCTCGTGTTCCATTAAAAATTCCCTCTCTTTAAACAAGGTTGCTGTTTTTTATTCTTTCTGTCTTCAGTTATATAAGACTTCACTGCTGTCTTCACTATAACACTCCAATGGTCTAAAAAATACATTTCAGGTGTTCAACATGAAGGAGGTTGTGTGAGTTTAACCTTCCTTGGGATCCCTGTGAGCTTTTTGTATTTAATAGTTGTTTTATCTGAAGCCTGTGGAGGTTCTAAAATATTAGAAGACACACTTTCTGAGAACTACCTTTCTAGTAGCCTGAAGATATAGCCTTGATGTTGGGCAACAAAGTTATTCTCTGTTATCCCCTTGATGTTGTAAATGAAAAAGAGGATGGAGCTAACATCATCTGAACTTTGGGCAAACCATTTGCTCAAAAGCACCATCAAAGAACCAAGCCCTGCCAAAAAAGAAAAAAAAATAAAACACACTTAAAAAAAATCCCAAAAGCATACACAAAATGAAATTGGTGCAAATTAACTTCATTGTATTTGGAAACCCATACAAAACAAAACCCACCACAGCCTATAAAGGGAAGTCAGAGAAGACAAGGATTGAAGTTGTAGCTTCACAGTAGCCATCTCTTAACAGCTTTCTTTTTCAACACTTTAAACTAAAAAAAAAAAAACTTCCCATTGTTATGCCCCTATTCAACCTTCATTCGAAGTCATTCACTATGCATTAATTACCACTTTCTTCAATGCACCGGGAAGCTCCCAAACATGCTCCTGTTTTCAAAGAGGCACACTTCCATGGCTCAGCTTTTTATATGCAGAGCCTGCTGAATTTTTTTCCTCTGCACACTTTGAGATTCCCCTAGATTTTGCATACTGTAACTGTTCAGAAAAGGAGGGGTGAAAAGACAAAAGGCTGATTTCATGCTTCCAGAACGGTTGTTTGCATCTCTTTCATTTTTCTTTCCAGCTGTGAGAGGCAGCAGAAGGTTCTTTAGCAGGTGTCCTGCCTGCCCTATGGTAATGTTTAACTTTCCTTCACTTTCTTTCATGTCTGTTACATTCGTAGAGACGTTTTCTCTCCTCTCAGTGCTTTATTGCTGTTTTTCCTTTCTTTTTTGCCTTTAAATAAAATATCTGAATTTCCCCTATTATGTCATTCTGTTCAGCTGTGAATTCAGATTATAAAAGTGAGCAAGTGAGAAATGTTCAGAAGTCCCAACATATATATTAAGCCTCAGCTGTTTTGTATTCATTCCACAGACTTTCATCACTGCTAAACTGCACAAGTGCCACACAGACACAACTGACAACATGACAGACAAAACCATCCCTGGTATCAGAAGCCAGCATCCATACCCTAATCTTAAATCATATAACCTCTCTCCTGTTAGCCAGTGTCTCAGTCTCTCTATGTCAATAGTTGTAAGGACTCCCATGGGTTAAATGAGTAAATGAAATTTAGTGTTCACTTAAGTCTTTACAAGGTTACACAAAAACACACAGTTGCCATTAAAATGAACAAAAGTATGTTTCCCTGTAAAGAAAAAGAAGTATTTTCCACGGCAAAACTGATTTTGATTCCCTGTGCCGATTTTGGTTTCATTTGCAAAGCCTCTACACATAAGATAACATTGTGAAAACAACAGTAAGATAAAGTAAACAGGAGAAGACAAAGTGAAGCACAGAGAACTGTGAATCTTTTGAATAAATTTAAACACCTCAATCAGAGGGAGTACAGTTTAGATCTTAAAGAAGAATCTCACTGCAAAGCACAGGCCTACATCATTTCAGCGCAATATGCTCTATTCTTAGATTGTAAACATACAGACAGATAATGTTAATCAACACCCATTTTGATAAAAAAAATCTACATAATTTTTGTAGACTTATTCTGTACGTTTTATTCTAACACTTAGAGGCTAAACAACAACAGATTATTTGAAGCTAAGAAGGATGACTGTTATTGATGTTATCGAGGTTAACAGGTCACTGCTATGTCCATAGTGTTATGGTCATGGTAATTTGAATAATCACATCACAGTGTAAACGCTCCTGTCTTCATCCCTTACAAAAAGCTTTATTCACTGAAAATCATATAGGTGATTTTTAATGGATACCGATGCATTTTAATAATTCTCAGTATTGTGCAAACCTTGTATTACTACTCTTGCTGCTACAACCATAAAGTATTGTGAGAATATAACTTCTATTTAAAGGATTGCAAGGTGAGTAATACCAAATATTTTCTTATTTTACTACTTTTCCTTTAAGTTAATAAAAAAATAAATGTCAAATGTAGAATAATTTCTCGGCAGTACAAGTACTTTCTTTTGAAACCTAAGATTCATGAAAACCCATTCCCTCCCATTTGAAGGCTAAAATAAAACAAAATTTTAAAAAGAAGGAAGTAAAATGGTCAATCTTTTTGACAGTAGGCCTTTGGAATTATTAATTGAGAAAACACATCAAGGTTCCAGTTTATTTTTTGTGACATTTTACAATGGCAACCTGCTGCTTAAAAAAATATTTCCTACCTTTTTCCTGCACTGAAAGTTGCATCCAAGAAAGAATAAATCAGGAAGCAGGTGGCAAGAGAACCACGTCTCTTAAGATAAAAGTTGTCTTTCTATTAAAGGGAAAGGAAGAAAAAAAAAAAAAGAACAATAAAAGCAAGTTCTAGTTCAATCAACACAGTTCAAGTGCAAGGAAGCATACATTTAAGAATATATTTCTATAACAGAAATATTTACAACTATTTTTAATTATTTCTTTTTAATGTTATAATAGATGACAGAAATATGAGGGGAAATTGTTCATTGTTTCATTGATTTTATTATAATCGTTTAATAGATACTTCTCTAAAATTGGTGGGGTTTTTTCATTTTCATAAATAATTCAAGCGCCTTTTGAAATGTAAACCCTAGTCCTTCAACAGAAACATACTGGGGAATGCCTTCTCCTTATCTGCTTCTTCAAATATGCCTGAAAGATTTCACTTGAATTTGTTTCCCATGCTTGAAATGTGTACATGAATCGAGCTACTGGTTTTGAATTTAGAATTAGTGAAGCTGAGAGGATGCACTGCCAATGGTCCTCATGCTCATCCTGCAGGATCAGACCACTGGATGAATCCACATGATTCCAGGAACATCACTTCTGAGCCAATGGTCCTCATGCTCATCCTGCAGGATCAGACCACTGGATGAATCCACATGATTCCAGGAACATCACTTCTGAGCACAGCGGTCTGCAAGCAACTGTGAAAGCTGCAGCGCTGATTTCTTGAAAACAGTTAAATGTATAGGTCATGGCTCGTAAAATCCTGATCTAGTTCTGTATCTGCTTCTATCATACTATGCAAATTATATTTTATGGTGAGATCAGCAGATTTAAAGTAACAATAAGGACACACAGTGTTCAATGCAATATTATTCCGGTTAACAACTAGGATTTTTAGGTGCTACAGTTACATAAACAATTTATATTATTTCTCAATTCTAGGATATCTTCCATGTGTAAGGGAACTCATCAGTTCATGAGTGGCACACAGCAAGACACCGTACCAGGGGAGGATCCTCTATGTGATATGTGTTCTGACATCTAGTCTCTTAGCATTATAAGGTGACAAATAAGATGCACTGTCTTAGTTTGATACATGATGTCCATTCTGATGGCCCTGTGAGCCTGCTGCTGCTCACAGACTGTGTCTTAAAGTATTTTATAGCCTCAAGAACACCACTGCCATTGGGTGAATGAACTGCTCAGCATAGGATAGAAGAAACCCACAAAGTTATATCATGAGACTTTTTCTCTCATTTATTTCTATATCTTCCCATAGTAGCTTAACCCCAAATAAAAATTTGTTTACAAGAAACTCTAATCAAAACAGCTGAGTTTCAGTAAGCCATTCAATTTTCTGAATGATTGACAGTCTCCTACAGCCTCTACTTGTGAAAACAACAACTTCAACCTTCATTTTAAAAGCGGGTCTAGCTATCCAGTTCTCCAGGCAAAACTTGAAAAGCCAGAGGATTCCAAAGACTATGAAGACAGTAGACTAAATAAAAGGCCCTAAACAAGCTACATATTGTTTTGCACCATTACAGAGATGCAGAATCCCACTAAAGGGTATTTTAGCACACGGACTTGGCAGTCCCAAAGGCAGGTATGACCCACAGCCAGGAGGCATGACTGGGGGGGATTTCTGGATGCAGGGTAGGCACACACAGCAGCTGACTACTGTCTGTAAGCCATGGGCTAAAAGAAATCTCCACTTATTTCTTACAGTTCTAGAGCTCCACCAGATTTCTGCATAGGCAAAGCACATATCCGAAGGGTTCAGGACTGAATATTTAAAGGGATAACAAAGAACATATAAATTAAAAAATAAAAATCAATCACGCAAGTTACCTAGAAACCCAAACTCCCTTCTTCTTTCCCCACCTCATTTTAACTTCAGTGTTTCCTTGACAGTTTGCAGTAGGTTCTGAAGTGCTTTCTAAGTCAAGCAAATGGTCAAGTAACCAGAAACAATTTATACCAGTTAGTTTCTTGAACTAAACAAAACAAGAATGCATTCCCATTACAAATACAAAGAGTGCATTCAGAAAATAAACATGGGTGGAACCCTTCTTATGTGAAACAAGGCAATATGTACAGACAAAAGGTCTTCTGGCAGCCTTTTGCTATTATTTTCCACTAATGTATACTTTCACAAATTATAGAGCACTGTAGAATACACTCCAGGCTGCATGGAGCAAGAGCCTTTCATGAAGAGGTGCCAAAGGGCCTATTAAAACTGAACATTTAACTAATTCAAAAAATAGATCTTTATTTGGGTTATGTTTTGGTATGGAAGGTAAAACAGCTTCTGCTGGTTTCATTACACTGTTGACTTTAAATAGAGGGGTAATTAGGGAACGTCGTGAATCTGCTTGTGCATTTTGTTACAAGTAAATTAAAAACAATAAAAAGGAAATTGAAAAATCTGGTATCTTATATAAAACTATCACAACAGCCCTGTACTACAGATGTTCTGCAGGACTATGCCTTCAATCCTCATGCAACAGCAACACCGCTGGTGGTAGCAAATAGCCAAAATATCCAATAACGCATCTAGAATAGTTGCAGTTTCTGTCTAATGACAGCAGGATTACTTGGGTTAGAGTTCTTCAATGTGCACAGAGAAGAAAAACTGATGTGAAATACTGATATAAAAAAATGCAGTCTAATCATCACCATATAGAGAGACATTTTTTCCCCTCTAGATATACTGTGACCATTCCCTTTCTCTATATAGACACTTCAGTCCTTTTAATCCAGCTGTTTCTGGAGGACACAAGGTCTGATTTTCTGCTGAAGTGAAATTCCAGATTCTCGCCTATGTTTTAAGGACACAGATCATCTTTTCAGTATTGAGAAAAGATCCCATTTTAAATTATCAAGCAGAATTTTTTCATGGAAGGATCAAGAAAAGCTTGAAGCTTCCTCTTCAGATAACAAATTTGCAACTTCCACCTGAACCTCCACAGTCACTGGTCACCCCTACGAACAGTATGCACAAACAGGAGTTGGCTTCTGACCCCCAGGCCTCCCATGTAGCACTTAACTAACAACATTACACTTGGCAATTCTTAGATTTAGCATTTGTTTGCTACTTCCCCTCTGAATTGCTGCTGTTTGCTTTGCTGAAGCCTTTATAAATACCATTGTAGCACATGCAGATGGTAATGTAGGTATTTACACACACACAAAGCGACAAGATTCAAAATACAACCATTTCTTGCTAATGATCACGCCAAGTATTAAAAGCATTGATGAACACCATTTTTATGCATATATTTATAGGTATAAAATAAAAATCTAGGGGCTAAGAAAGTAACTATAGAGCACAAAGGCAGAAAAAAAAAAGCAAATAAACCTGTTGACTGCAGTGGTGCAGCTAGTTCAAATATTAGAAGCTCAGAGACTTGTCAGCAGAGGTCTGCTGCTGAACATTTATTCGTGGTTTTGTTTAAACTCAGTAGAACTGACCTGAACTAAAAGTTCCAGAGCTTCAGGTAAGGTAATCCGCAAGGCTATGAATTGTAAATCCTTACATTATTCTAATAAATCAGCCTCTCCAACTTAAAACGGAAAGTCTTCGGGGTAGGCACTCTCCAGCTAATTTTCTAGTGTCCAGCACAAAGTGTTCTGAGATTTCTAGAGCACTTTTTGGTGCTATTGTAACGTAATTAAGTATACTGTTTTCTGTCTTTATATCAAAAAAAAATAAAAATCTTTGCAGAATTGCCTCAGTTGTGAGTTTATTACGTCTTTTTTCCAGCTTACTTCTATGACAGAGTCTACATTAACATTTAATGTCAAGAGTGTGCTTTTGAAGCAAAACTCCTGATGTCCTCATTTACTGTGTTTTAGCTCCCAACACATTGATCTTAGAGCACACAAACTGGATCTCTTTCACATGAAACAACTGGAAGATGTGGTCCATGATCATACCCAATTCCGTTTCTAATTCCTTATTTTAATTTGCCACAGCAGTCATAGGCATTTAGATCCATAGGGCCAGCCTAGAGGCAGCTTTGAAATAAGATCATCCAAAACACACAGCGTGAATGTTAGGTCCCCAGCAGCAACCACCCTGATGTTGCTATGATAGACACAACCTACAGCATCTAGATTTCACTATCTCAAAAGTTCTTCCCCAGTGAATCCTCTAAGTAATAATAAGCTACTATTGCCCTTTAATACACAGAAAGGAAAGAAAGCAAACATGCTGAAGATTTGTTCATCATTATGAAGGAAATCATGAACTACTTTTTCATCTTCTTTCCAAATTCTCCCTTTACAATGATGCCTACAAAGTCTAAGTTTTTTTTAGTCAATTAACTCAATTAAAAACATTGCAAGGAAACCACTACATTTAAACTGAGGTAGGGAAGAATGTGCATGCCATGTCTGTATCTTCAATCCATCTTTTCGTCTCATTCTACCTATCTTCAGTAATACTGTGGCCCCATCAGCACAGAGTCTCAATTTTCTGCTGTATTTAGTACACATCTCTTTTCACGTGAAACAGGATAGTAAATTATTCCCTCAACTAAAGATCACATGACATTTGGTGACAAAGCAGGAAGTCAGTCCAAATACCTGCAATTAACAACCACTCTCTTCTAGGTAATATGTACTTTTCAGGCTTAATTTCTGCCACAGCTCTCAGATATTTAACTCTCAAACTAAATGCATTGATTTTTAAATGCCTATTTTCTTCCCATATGGAAGTTATTGCATTTTATGTAATGCTTTCTTATTTGAAAAATCTGCACAACACACAAAATGTTCTATAACTCTCAGTGCAGTTGTGAAGAGCAAAAAATCCTCAACACATACAGAGATGTAAATTTGTTATTGTGGTCAATTACACGAGTATTAAGAGAATTGAGAGGAATCACTCATCTAGTGTTAATTGCAACTGATTAAGGAATAGTCAGCACCAACAAACCCCACGAGTCTGGCTGGGTTAATTGTGTGCTTATTTTCACCTGTAATCCATTACTACTTTTCCCATCATTAAAGAGGAATACTTCCTGAATAAATGAGAACAATTTCTATGCTGTAAATTAGAAAAGACAATAAGGCAAACGCTATATGCCACAAGCACAGCCAAATACTAAGAAAGCTTTAAAAATGTGTTACGGGAAAATGCACCACGAATAAGTGATCATCGAGAATGGCAACACAGACTGATCCAAGCGGCATGTAACCACCATCCTCTGTTGAAAATCAGGACCACTTAACTCAGGGCTATTAATAGGTAATAGTGTTTCTGGTCTGTCGCAAAAAGGCAAGTAAAGGCTCTAGATTTTGGAGCAAAAGGATCTACAAATTGTGCTGAAAAAAGGTGCCAAAAAAAGGTATGTGTACTATATAATCTGGTGATACTTTTGTTTTAGTTGGGACTATGGATCCCATTTTCACACATCTGAAAGACAAAATGCTACCTAGGCTATCAGTAAAACCTGTTGGGAGAAGGACCAGACAGAACAGTTCGTCCTACAGCTGGTTTTATAATTGGATTTTGTTGTTACAATTAGGATAAATGATAGCAAATGAGGGTATGTATCATGCTGCCTTAGTTTTTAAGTTGAGTTTTGGGAAGAATCAAAGCTCTGAAGACCGAAAGATACAATTTTGTTGAATAATGTCTCTAAAAAAATAGACTATAGAATTTTATCCAGTTAATCCCGTACCAAGGTCAGTATTTATTATCTGGATCACATATCATCCCCAGATGGAAAATCAAGACTTTCTCTAGGGAACTTATGCTAGTGGTTAATCATCCATGCCATTGAAAACACAAACCTTGTTTCTGACATAGGTATTTGACATACAACCACTTTTCTCTGTTGTTTCCTTGCTAGCTAAGTAGTTGAAACGTGAAGCATTCCCAGAATATTAAGCAATACCTGGAGCACAAGGAGTCTACAGCTTTTAGCTATCTTTAAGACACTCATTGTGTGATCTGCACATAAACTGCTACATGCCAACACGAGGCTCACAGGGAGATTAAGTCTAGCTGTAATACCCAGTGTTCTTCCTCCGAAAAGGTACCTACACATCCAATTGCAACTTAATCTTCTTCCTAATAAAATAAATAGACTGTGTCCTGGGGCCTTGGAACATTTCAGTAGCACTTTCTCTGCTCTCTCCTTGATTTTCAAGAAACCAGACACTAAAACTGTTGTTCACATTACAATATCTCCTTAACACCACGTAATGTAACATTTCTCACAGCTAGTCTGGTGATTCATCTTCCATGTTGTGGTATCTAATATTGCTTCCTGAGCCTGTCTCTGCAAAACAGTTTTATCGCTTCAATTATAACTCACTGGGGGTAACTGCATGCCCTCTTTTAGTTCCACATTTTTTTCCAGCTTTAGATCTGTTCTGTTTGTTTTGAAACTTCTGTATTGAAAAGATTAAGGTATTTGGCATTCTAGCATCAGCAAAAGTTCTTTTCATTTGTTAATAAATAGTCACTGTTGTATTCTCTGCCATCAAACACAGCTTAGAAGATTTTTGTCCAAATATGACTGAAATCCATGAATGTGCATTCAAAAACACATACTTAAATAACACTTTTTTTTTTTTCTCCACACCTTTTTGTTGACTCATTAAAGAAACCTCTTGAGTATTTTCTAGTCGCCCTTGGATGATTTTTTTTTTTCTTTGCAGGTTATTTGACATGAAGGTTTCTTCACAACCCAGTCTGCTTTGTACTGCTTTCAAGACATGATGACTGGGATTGTCTGTTCAGAAAACCAATTGGTTTACTGAAACAAAAGACTGTAATTTCCACATTTTCCAGTACAGCAGTTTAACTCCTCCTTTCTCTGTTAAGCTATACGAGTCCAATCAAATTAAATGAAACAACTAGTCAGACCTACTGTGACATAAAATATAAAACAAGTCATTTATGTCACCACCACTGAACCCCAGAGACACTTAGCAGAAAAGATACTGTGCTGACCAGTACTTTAAACATAAAATCCCCTTTGTTGAGGCTTTCACTCAAAATTATGTCACCACTTCCCCATCAGTGCAACTCTTTCCCCAAAGATTTCAAGTTCCGAGGACCCCACACTCAGTGCCTCTTTCCCCTTAGTGCCTCCGTATCATAATTATTCACCTGCTATTTCCAGTCTCTTATACAGAACTGAAGATGTGGCATATTTGTGTTAGTTGTTTCAACAAAACTTGAAAAATCGCACAAAAAAAAATTGTGTCCTTATGAAGTTACCTAAAGAAAAGGAACAAGCAACACAATGACGCAGTTGGAGACCCAAAGACTCACCTTGCTGGCACCTCAACAATTCTTGAAGAACTTCACCCAGTAGTAACACATCGGTACTTGTACCGAAAGGCTATATTTTAATTCATGACAAAATACAACTGCCAGCAGACATCAAATTAAAAAGAAAAACAAATCCTGATCAAAAAACAAATCATCAACATGGAACTCCACTCATACCATTGCTGGACAAGCCCATACCCTCTTTGCAACAGCCCACAGAAAGCCACCAAACTGTGTCAGGTACTTTTTGTTAATTTTAGTGAGAATGTAAAGGTCAGAAATGGAAAAAAAATCCAGCTTTAAAAAAACAAACAAAGAAAATAGATTTGTCATGAAAGTTACTTCTTTTTTTTATCCTCAGCTCTCCCGCAAATACAATTCTAGCACTTTTCAGCCAAGACAATCATTTTATCAGGTCTATAATGTAACCCACCAGCACCACTTCTTACATCGTTGCAGCAGCCAACAAAGAGCTTGAGAACTACCAAGAACGGCAACTATCCAAAATCCCTTCAGCTTCACTAATTCAGGGCACCCATGCTCTGCAGGGCTCTGCTGTCTGTCTTAGTCTGAGGAAGAAGCCTGAGTAGGACTGTACCCTTTCCATCATAAACTGAACTTTGCCATTGAATGTTGCATATAAACCATCTATTTCCAAATATGCAAAGTAGCTCACTACATGATTTACATAAAGCCCTAATACACAAATTTTCTGGTGTTCCTGATTGTCTGTGGAAGATTGTGTATCTCAAATTCTATCTCTACAGGAAAAAAGGAAAAAAGAGGTAGAAAGGTTCAAGTCTAAAACTGCACGTCCTTATGCTAATCCTTGCCTCCTCTCTTCAGTCTTCTCCCAGGCCAGCTTCCAGGGAAATTCCATAAGACCCTGTAAAGTAAAGACCATTCCAGGGGTGTAGAGCCAAGGATGCCAGATGTAGATGGCTGCTTGCTTTGTTACTGCATATTATCTGTACAGGAGTATACTGAGGCTTTTGCAAAAAGGTCATCATTCCTCTTTGGAAATACTATCAAATAATTGTATATAAATGTTACAATTGGGTGAGAGGTAGGGTCAGATCTAAAAGAATGCAAATGGACTTAAAAGTCTAAATATATGCTAGATTGAAATGCTGCCATAAAATGGGACCAAGCTTTCAAATTCATTGCTTAGACCTGGGCTAGAATTTGTTCAGAAAACCATGTGGTTTCTAGTGAATTCTGGATGGATCAGTGTTCTGCCAAGGTTGCTACACTGAATCCCTCTTAACACATGGCTCCGTTGTGACCCCAAACTGGCACAGCATCAGCAGGATTTAGTGGCCAAATAAAATGCCAATTCTTAGTCCTCTCCTGGTAGACATTCCTATACCTGCCATTTCAGTCACTTAACTGTGCTAGTTACAAGTCTCTAATAATAACTACTTAAGTTGATTTGCTTATTAGCATTTGACATTTTTATTTGGCTGAGAGGCAAAGAGGAGGAAAAAATGGGTGGATGAGAGTAAAATTAACTCTTCCTCAACCCTAATATGTCTCTCGACCCCCAGCAACGCCCGAAAGGTACAAATATATCAGGGCTCACACAAACACACACACAGTGCCTGGGAACCTTGAACAATGTCCCTTTCTGAACAGTGACATCTCTGCACAAGCAGTCAAGCTCCACTTCTCATGTCAGAAAATGCTGATATTCCCCTCACACGGTGCTTACACGAAACAAGTCAATTATCTGTGTGAACCCCACAGAATCATCTCCATAACCCTCTCCAGGACCCTCAGGCCAACCCTTGACACAGAGGCGTAATCGTACAGCACCGGAATCAATTACACTTTTGGAGAGAGGGGTGGAAAAAATGACTTTGCAGGCCCACCACAAATTGCTAAAGCTGTCCTCTGGCTCTTGTACAGCTTGAATCCAGGAAGTGCCTCTCAGCTCAATTTTCAATTATGTTCTCATCACAATTTACAACAGACAGTGTGTAATTTATGGCAATTACCTCTTCTGACGTCCCCCTTTTAAAATTTCAGATAAAGAGACAGACAAAACCTGAAAGTGAGCCAAGCTCACCTGGCCTGCCTGCTGTACTAAGTTGACATTATGGGGAGAAAAAGGTATGCCTGACAAGGCTGTGAAGGAGATACTTTACAGAGTCATGAATGCATACTGACAAGTAAATCAAGCAGAAGAGGAACATAATTGTTGTGGATGCATTCCTTTATTTGTTAATGCATATATACAATATCATAACAACTGAATATTGTGTAAAGGGGTAATAGGGAACACAGACTGTCATTCTGGGTAAAAGACCTGTAAAGAAATGACTTTATATTAAAGTCACCCAAGCTCAATTGTTTTATACTTACCTCTCTGCTGCAAATAAAATCTGGGGTTGCTTCCCCCTCACTTCAAGATACGTATGTCATAACAAAATAAAAAAAACCACTAAAAAAGTGTAGGGATTTTTAGAAGAAAAAATGAGCATTTTAAAGAAATACATGCAATTGTTTCACTTTCTGTAGGCTCAAATATTTTAATACTATGCAGCTGTCCTTATATTAACAAAGACATATTGTGGTATTTTTCATTTTCCAAGATCTGAAAGTAAAACTGAAAAATCTTACAAAGGGAAACTAACATAATTCTGGAGTGAAATCTATAGAGCTGTTAACAAATATTTTGACAGACCTACATCATCTTTTTACAAGAATGTGTGAAAAAATTGGGTCAATTTCACAGCAACTTCAATGTGAATAGAGTTTTCCTTTTTTCAACAGCTTCAGAACTTACCTGTTTCATTTTTTTTAAAAAAAAGAATATATATTTTCTTAAATCTGTTTTGTTTACTTTAAATGTTAAACAAAAAGATGAAATTGAAAAATGTTTTTTCTACAAAATTCCTTTATCAAGAGCTTTAAACTGGGCAGTTCAGTCCAAGCTTGTCTCAAAAGTCAAACTATGACACCTCAAAATCCCCTGTGTAAAAGGGACATCAGGAAAGGAAGGCTCTGCTCTGCTAAAACCTGTGGGATTTTTGCCACCAAGTTCAGCAAAGTAAAAATTATACATGTCATATTTTAATATACAAAAATATTGAATTCATTTAAAACACTAGGATGACACCTATTTAAACTGAAAATTGTTCTACACTGTAATACACATCTGAATTTGTAGGCAAAACCTTGAGCTACATTTGGTGCTACAGAATTTCTCCCCAGTTTTTCCCCAGGTAGAAATAAAAGTCAAGTCTTCTCAGATATTCACCGAGAACTATTATACAAGGGCTGCTAAGATTATCTTTCCTAGTAAAAGCTGTCTTACAGCATTTTCTGAGCTCGTGTTACCGTGTAAACATGATTAGAGCATCCTCGTTAGTCTACTGATGAATTTTAACCACTATTTATTTTAGACCACAATGTTCTAACTTCTTTACTGTGAGGGTGATGGACACTGAAATAGGCTGCCCAGAGAGGTTGTGGAATCTCCTTCTCTGGAGATATTCAAAACCTGCCTGGATGAAATCCTGTGCAACCTGTTGTAGGTGAACCTGCTCTAGCAGGGGGGACTGGACGGGATGATCTCCAGAGGTCCCTTCCAGTCCCAACCATTCTGTGAAGCTCTTTATTAAATAACAAAGCCAAATCACCTATCTGAATTAAACAATGAAAAGAGGCAGAGTGAGCAAGTGCTTAGAGAAAATGCACCACAAATAGACTAAAGGTGAGGAACACTGAATACAAAGGTTTTCAGCAGTTTTCCTCCTGCATAAGAATTTGGCATCATTTAATAGCAAGTGATGGATAGATTCCCTTCCTTGCATGCATGCAAGGACCACTCAGCTGAACTTCTCACCTTGCTAGTTGTTGTAAGCTCTGCATGTTCTGTATGACTGAAGGTGACTAAAGCCATGGTCCTCAGCCCATAGTCAAACCAAACACTTCAAAGTCTCTTCTCTGCTTCCGTCTATGAGATTAAGAGTAGAAATCTTAATCTTAAAAACTCACAACTTTGAGTCATCAGTTGGAGATATGAGGAAATAAGCTCACCTCTGCTAAAAGATGCAGGGAAGGGAACAGACCACAGGAACATTTTAATATATCTCCCTGGAACATGGTCAAGTAAAACCAAAAACATTTTACAGAAACCCCACAGATCAGGGCAAATACAACTGCAATTTCACACAAATTGCATTCCCCTTAGAAAAGGAAGGAAAACCTGAGTACACCGCAACAGAAAGTAAAGGACTACATGCCTGTAAACAAAAAGTCCTTCCTGAAGCTTGAGGAATAAAAACACCTAACTACATATGTAGGTTTTGCATACTGACAACAGCACCAGGGCTTGTAACACCGAACCATAGTAGGCACAGACACAAGCAGCCACTGATGTATCATCTTATGAATCAAATTACTGTTTCTAGAAACGGACTGTTTTATGAAACAGCTATTCTGTTTAGACCAAAAGAGCTTTAAGAGCAATATTAGCTGGATGTTTCAATAATGACACAGCACAACAAAACCCAGAGATCTGGACTGGAACCTTGAGGCATTATGGCAACATAAATAATAAAAGACAACAGTATATTTTGGATATAGACACATGGGACCCAGGTCACAGGTTGGAAAAATCCCCATTGTGTTGGGCAATTTATGGGAACTAGAGATAAGTATCAGCCCTTGTTTGAGCTCTACCTTACTGCTTGTTATTTGCTACACAATACATTTTCCATGTCTTCTCACCATTAAATATTAAGAGTGTGTACTCTAGTACACAGTCTGTGGAGCACAGGCTGCCAAAATAAACACCTGTAAGATTTTTGTTTCATTTTTAAAAAATCAATAAGGATACTATTCAATAAAAATATTATTTTAACACTCAAATAAGACCTTAGAATGTACGAACAACAAAAGTGCATATGTTCAATTTGTATGAACCAGAAATTTCTTCTCCAAAATGTCTACCAAGAATTTCCTAATGATTAATGGAAGGGGGTGGGCAAAAGCAGTATAAGGAACACTCCAGTACCTTGCAGCACCTAGACCAGCAGCTCCCAAAGAAATACCACAAACTTCATGAGGAATAATCAAACCAACAGAAATTAATTCTCTTCCTTTTTTAATAATGTGATTTGAGTTTGTATTCCTAGTTTGCACAAAATTATCTGTTCTAAGTGGGATGACAATCAAACGTTTAGCAATTGCTGATGCAGATATATCTACAGGTGTATACAGAAGGTGTATAATCTAATACACCTTCAGGTATATGAGATTTCAGGTCAATACAAACAAGCATCCTTCACAGAGACTATTCAAATCTAGATTTGTCAGCTCTGGTTCTGATGGCATGTTGGTGAAATCCTGATGTTAACAGGGAAAAGCTCAATAAAGCCAGATGTAGTGCAACAAACCAGAAACTCCAGGTCTGAGACTCCATTTGCAGTAAAGAAAAGTTTAGATCTGGAACGAGTTTTTACCATTGCATCCATATTTTCTTTCATTATTGGCCAGCTTGCATTTCACTTGCAACAGAACAGGAAAGGGAAGCAGATGCCAAACAAGAACTTTGAAACTTAGCATTGCACAAAATCATTGAAAATTTTGTAGATATTTGTGGTTCAATTACTAGTAAGAAGAGGGGGGTGGGGGGGTGGAATTATTATTAGGAATTTTATTTATCCTGAGGAGGTGAAAAAAAAGATAAAAGAAAAAACAAAGTCACCAGGCCTTTACCTCAGAAGCTCAGACATTGCTGTAGCTAACTCAATAATTACATTGTACTGCCAGCAACAATTCAATATTTTTTTTTTCTCGCCTGAGGGTTCCAACACATTTGCACCATAGGGAAGCCTTTTCTCTTTACATCTCAAAACTCTACCACAAACTCTTCCTTTATTCATAACAGCCAGATCTCCAGCTGAGATAGGCACTTTCTTATTGCTCTAGATGACAGTTTTCTGTGTTCTTTCCAAGCTCAGGGGGTTTAATAAACATATCTGGCAATCTTTCGATAGCTGGAAGGCCTGGGATGACACTGTGTGCAAACAATATGCTCTCACTGCTAGGGAAACAAGTTTATTCAATTCAATTAATAGATTACAGTCAAGATACTTGTTATCCTGCAACGAAAAATAGGAAAAGAACTCTGAGAATTAGGGTAGGTCACAAGATTAGCACCTGGCAACACAGGAAACCAGGCAAAATAAGACAAAACACCCATTTAGTGCTGATAGAGCACTACCAATAAACAGTGGCACAGTCCAGTGACCTTAACACAGAACTGACTTTTAACTCATTTAAAGCTGAGCTTAGCCCTCTGAACCTGCAGCGTCTTGCATGCAGCATTTTAAAAATATATTTCTGTTTCCACCTACAAATTGGGAATACTTGTTTTCAATTACCTAACTACAAGTGGTGTTTTCCACTAGAGATAAGGAATGACTTTTCCTTGGTGAAACTCCACTGTTTTCAAGCCAACTACAGCTGCTAGGATTTGGTTCCACATTTTAAAAAAGTTGAAGTAAAATTCTATTTTTAATTTAAATTCTATTCAAACCACAACACTTTCTTAACAGAAACAGTTCATGGGATATAGAATTTGTTTCTATAATAAGTATTTCCAGTGCAGTCACTTTGGTCTAAATAAAGGAAACATACATGCTTTCTTGATGAGAAATTCTTCGGGAGCTGGTGGTCCTGGTACCTTCTGCTTAAAGCACGGATCTGCAATAGCTTATCCTTTCTGAAAAGTACTTAGAACAAGTTCAAACGTGCAGAAGTTACCACAGGAGCAAATTTCATTTAACTACCCAGACTGACAGGTAAATTTGCCTGAAGGTTGTTTTGTGGTTGTTGCACGTAGAAGAACACAAGAAATATGAACTTATTTCATACCATAGACTTGCATAGGTAACCCAATCACTGAGTGCCTCAATTCCTGTATGTAAAAACAGGGATAAAACCCATTCTTCTGCCTGGTTTGCCTATTCTCTTTGGCAACAGGGGCTATATCTGACTGCATGTCTTCTCTGTGCAATGGCTACCCATGTGGTTACGGGGTCCTTGGCTACCAGTAAAACCCCAGCTCACTTCCAGGGCACAAAATAACAACTATTTAAGTAATACTATTCCTATTTCAGTAAGCAGAGGCATCACTGGTTTCTCAGAGCCTAATATGGCACTATTTAAGAAACATAAGAAACATTAAATCTTAAAATAAACAAAAAATTACATACTGAAACAAATATAAATCAAGCACCAGTGCTGGCAATCCCCCAACCTGCATAAAATGGCACAAGGGACAAGAAGATAGGAAAATGATGGAAAAAGGAGTTGTGTTTAGAGATAAGAAGACTGACCAGACCTCCTAGAGATGTTTGTGTAAGCATGACATTTGAGAGAAAAGTCACCTTTAGGACCTGGCTAAGGCCACCCATTAACCTCTCCAGCATCTGAATCCCAAGAAGGGGGTCTCTCTGAAATCAAATGTGCCTTATTGCTGCCATGCAAGTGAGGAAAGTAGGGCAGAGCTTGCAGGTTCTGGCAATGGTGAAGAACTTTCCCATTAAACGACTTACGCTCTGCAGCACCTCTCCATGTCCATAGAGTAACAGAGCCAGTGGCTTTGCACTCTGAGGCTACTCCAGCCCATCGCTGCTTCTAATAATTCTGCCTCTCTCATGGCCTTGAAATAAAAGGCCCTATGATTCAAGGAAGAAGAAAAGCTAGTGCAAATCCTCTGCTTACTGTCACACTTCACGACCTGGGATACGCAGTAGTTGCTGTCATAATTACACATGCTCAGCAGCTGTCAAGGAGTCAGTCAACTATCTCTGTTACTCTTACTATAACCCACATGATCTCTACGATCTAACTACTGGAGTTTTCATTTGAACACGGACTTCCTTCATTTGAAGCCTGACTTCCATACAGTATTTCACTAGGACCTCTGACTGAATAAGAGCTGGGTCACAGTAATGAGTGCAGTCAAGCCAATAATCAAAAAAAAAAAATATTTATGTATCTAACTTAGCTGGCCCTTTGTTCTTAGATTAGCTAGGAGCTCACAATGAATTTCCTTGGACTTCAAGCATGTTCAGCAAACGTATCTATGTCCTGTGGCCTGCTCAGGAATTTGAAAATTTTCAGCTGAGTTTCCGAGTGTGCAACTATCTCATATCATTGCTTACCTACAACTGAAAAAATACTAGAGTGTAATTATGAAATCATGCCAATTTTAAACTTGATTACTAAAAAATTCCAAGTCAAGATTATTTTACCATATATAGTCAAATTGTCTGAGGATGTGCAAAAGAAAAACACTCATCACTGCTAAATTATGAATCAAATACAATGCTTTTATATTACTGATTTACCTGTTATAATTGTTGCTTTGAACACACTGGGAACTGGCCTGCATCAAAAGCAGTAACATCTCTCCTCAGTTTTAGGTTCTTTTCACTAATGGAGAAAAGCCCTTTGTGAAATCAGTCAGGATGAAACTTTTAGTTTTTCCTTTGAACTCCAGCAGAGATTACTCTGAAGATCCACAGAATCTGTCTGTTGCATCATTCCCACTAAATATTGCTCATTAGGTTACTAGTTTTGCAGAAGACAGCAGTGGAGTGGGGAGAAAAAAAACGGGGAAAGAGGGGAGGGGGAAAAACATCAGAACTACCCTGGATATCACTGGTTTTGTGCCAATTGTCTTAGTAGGAATCTGATCCTGAAGTAAAATGCAAAACCAAAAATGTTATGAACCACTGTTCTTCTTTGATATTTTTAAGTATAGGCTTATATTTTATGTGCTAGATCCTGCTGGCTTTGCAGGGATAGTTAGGACATTTTATCAAGATTAGAGTTTATATCTCACAAGGGTAAGGAAATGGCACTGATTATTTGCTATAACTCATATAGCAAATGTATGACAAAATCTGTATTCTTTAATTCCTGGATAAAACTCAAATCCTGGTTTCACTTCAGTCAGTAATAAACACTAATTAACTTTTTGCAGGCAGGATCAGCATTTAAATGTTATAGCACATGTTACAGCAGCAGAAAGCTGAGGAATATTATACATTACAGAGCAAGAAAACTAGGTGGAGAAATAACAGAAAGACAATTAATATTCTCACTTCCCCTTCACTTTCTAGTGGGCATATTTTTGCTTTATAAGAATTTGCTGGCTCTAAAATAGTTCTGTTGAAAACCTTGATACCTTAATACATTAAGGAAAAAGAAAGCTTTGTTTCCTAAAAAAAATAAAAACTAATCAATCAAACAACTGTGTATATCAATTAACTTTACTGTATTCCAGAAAACTAACATCACACTTAAATTTTAGGACTTTTAAGGGATACTAAAGAGTATGTTTCTTGAATAAACTAAATCTATATGACTTACCTACTTGGAGGGGGTGTCTGTTCTCAGAACAAACACTCCCTGAACTGAACATACACTGTGCTTGACGAACCACTCTGCAACTTGGAACAGTATATTTGAAAATAGTTTGTATCTGTAGCTTCTATTAAATGAAAAGCAGAACATCGCTGGTTGGGCAGCTGCTAAGATTATGTAATCTCACAATAGAGAGGATTAAATACACGTAAAGAGTGCATTAGACTAAATTTTGTGCGCAGTTGCAATTGTATGACCTTAGGAAATCAATGGGGTTCCACATTTGCAAATGATGAGGGGTTGGTCCATTCCTTCAAAAAAAGAAAACCACCTTGAGAGAGTTCAATTTGAGAGAAAATGATTGTGCTTCTCCCTCTACTGTTCCATATCTCATAGCTAACATCTGGTGAAAATTAAGAAGCAGTTTTCCCCCTTCCCCCTCCACCCCCCAATCAAACAAAAAAAACCCAAACCACAATACAAAACCCTGCATATATATCTGATGTATTTTATACATATTCATCCTCATAACTTGACAGATGGGAGGAATCTTGCAGTCATTTCTGAAAGCAGACAAAAGGCCGTTGGTTCTGCTCCACGTGATGATTTGTGAAGACAGAATATCACCCGCTTCCGTTGATGATTATATAGTTCTATCCATCTGTCTGCCACTGGAGGTAGTGAGAGTGAGATACAGCTCACACCGTCTTCATAAACAAAAGTAGACTGTGCTGTCAGTAGTCAGACACGCCAACTAATTGGAGCTGTCGACAGACACAATATTCTGTGTCAACAGCTCTGGTAACAGTTTGAAACAGCAATGATATGTTGGGTGATGGTGAGGATGACACATATGTCTCTAATAGCATGCTAGAAACCTGACATAACTAGAAAAGAATTACTAAAATGTAATTCTCAGCCTCTAGTTCTGCTGTTAAGACTTACCAGTCAGCACAGAGAGGAGAGCGATGCATGTGTGTGTTCATGTGAGTGTACTTGTACACATCTTTCTCTGTATCACTTCACATGCTGACAGCTTAATTCGATACTCATAATGCCTAACTTAAAAACTAAGCTTTCAGATGAATTTCAAGAAATTCACCAGAATTCCTACACAATTCCTACACAAATTTAAAACATAACGGAGAGATGCTATCCACTGCTTTCTCATTAACTGGAAACAAACTAAAACAGGTCAAACAGCAGCCATGTTAAATGGACACTCCTTACTGTGCAGGAAAAACAACTGCCATCTTACTGAAAAGTGGTTTGGTGGACTCATCTGAAAGGTAAATTGTCCTCTCTTCCTGCCAAGATTAATGAACATGCTTAATTTCAAAGTTAAGACCAGGAATAAATATTTGCTGGATTAGGGCCTCAATTTCTCTTTAGCAGCAGATAAGAAAATCCTTCTCCATCACCAGTCTGTTTGGATTTGAAAGCAGAAAGATATTGATGTAAAAGGTTGCTAAATAAAGTACTGAGAAAGAGAAAAACTAGCAGTTGTGTTGCTCTACTCACACATCTACCTGCTCAGCTTACACGTTTGTCTAGCTCATCCTTTGCAAATGTGAAGAGTCATTGGGCAGACTAGGTTAAATAACGGTATATAATATGCTAGTTTTAAAAGATGCAGCATTTTTCTCCTCCAAAGGAATAAAGAAATGCTGTACAAACACTACAGCAACTATGACAGTAAAACACAGCCATCTCTACAGCTTTAAGGCCACTAAGTCCTTACACAGGGACCTGCAACAGCAGATCTGGCATCTGATCTCGAGGCCCGGAGCACAGTAAAGTCTAGCGCATGCTTCACATCAGCTCTGTACAGCAGAAGGACCAAGCTGGCACCCTACTAGATTTCAATATTATTCTTGATATCTGCTAATGACAAACAACTGCAATCATGAATTCATCACTCCTTCCTTAGGATAGAGTAAAACACAGATGCTGACTCCTTGATTCGCTGTAGTCATATATTAATTAAAGCAAGCTAAGTGCAGGGCAAGTGTCAAACCTGCCCAACCAGGTACTATAGCATCAAGCTTTGAGGGAAGGACCAGCCTTCTTGTTCTGTGTTTCTACTTATACGCAAAACCCTGAGCCTCATCATACAAATAATAAATCAGAGTAACAGCCTTTTTGCTGATGCATGGGACCATGCTGCAGCCAGGATTTGAATAACAAGGGCTGAAAGACTTTGCATCCCAGAGAAGGAGAAAGAGGAGGCAAGCTGGAAAAGCCACGTAAGGAACTGGATGAAGTTCTTCAGGAAGGCCACTGGGAACAAGGTTTGTGGAGCAGGTGGCAGGTCCACAATTTAGCATACTACAGTAATCCTAATTTGGGAGGAAAGCTGGATCCCACAGCCTCCTTTTCCAGACCTTCAGAACCAACTGCAATGACTCAGCTCTGTTGTGAAGGGAGGATGTCAGTACCCACATGGAGGCGTTATCTCATTAACCAACAGCCTCATGCTGAAGGGGACCAGCATATCCCGTAAACTGCCCTAGCATCTTCCTGCCAAACTTAGAGGGCGAGAGCTGAAGGAAGCAGGCTGGAAAAGATGTGCCCGCAGGGCAGAGTCTCTGGAGAATTACTAAGGAACACGCAGTGACAATAGCTGAGGTTACAGAGGAGGAGTCTAGTCTTCTACACAGATCCTTACATTATCTCACACTACTTGATCTGCTAGAGCTGCCAGCGACACCGGGAGCTGGCTGCTTCCAGCCAGGAGAGGGCACACAAGTCAGTTCGCTGCCAGACTGTTTGCTTTGCAGCCAGTTACCTCTCCCCATGTCCATGGCTGTTGCTTTGCACTGACGTCCCCTGTTAGCCACCCAGACTGACTGTGTTCGAAATCATAATGAAAAAAAGCCTAACTAAAAAGATAAGCCAATATCTGCTGTTGCCACAGCTACAAAACTAGATAAGTCTGTCAAAATATTTTAAAATTCTTCCCCTTAAAAAAGCCAAGAGTGTGAAAAATAAAGTCAAGCAATATTATTTTCTTCACCTGGCCAAGAAGCAAGTTGCTACTCAAAGAAGTGTGTGTAAATAGTGTGTCAGCCACTTACAGAGAGTGTGACTCCAGCAGCTGGGCTGTTAGCATGAGATGCAAATTTGGAGCCATTCAGGGAAGGAAGAATTAAAGCGTTGGCGCTCACCAGGCAAACACTAACGGGTATAGGAAAAGGGCCAGCAAAAGACAAATCACACAAAATAGTGGGTGGGCAGAGCCAGGTCAAGCAACAATTGGACAAAATATCTCAGATGATCTGGCTCAAGGCAAACACTGGAAACTTCAAAACTTTAATTGTCAATTCCAAAACATAAGAAAAAGCCTTACTGCAATCACAACACTACTGCACTACTGGAGATACAGGAATGTTCAGAACCCACAGACATTTACTGACATTCATCTTGCATTACACTTCTCCATGCCTACTGTGTCTGGCTCCAAGTCATCTCTAGTCACAAGGACAACTCTATTAGTTGCCGTGTGCAAAAAGTTAGTGAAAAAAATAACAATAAGGCTTCTGCCACCAGAGATCAATTGAAGGAGTTTAGAAAGGTCATGCTGCTTACAGCTTTAATCTAAACAAATAGGTGGGCTCCAACACTGAAATGGTGCTTACAACAGACCCTGCAGCTTACGAGTAAAGTATGAGTGTATTTCAGACCTCCATCTTCTAGCTGCTTCTGCGAGACACCAAGACTTTTTATGAAGTCTGGTTTCTGCCTACAGATACCGGTGGCATAATTGCACCAGGTCTGTTTTGGTTTTTCTTAATGAAGTGAATCTAAGTACAGCATCAGCAGTCTCTGTGTCTTAAATTACACGCATTTATTCCACCGAAACAAGCCAGGGCACTTGAAGATGAGTTCATTATTCAATCTTATGATGCCTTTTCACGTTGCTTAGACTTGCTGCCTTACACTACATTGGTATTTAATAATTATTCTAGCAGTCTCCAAAGCCCTTTCGCCACACCTTGTGTGGCACATTACAGACAGCTTGGATTTTTCAGGTACAAATTGCTAAACAATTACTGATGAGAGAAAGGTCATAATAATAGGTTACAGAAGCCTTTGCAGCCTGCCTTTACTTCATGGCCATTTATAAAGAACCATTTCATCCCATTGTTATAATGATGAGAAGGAAGTAGTTTAAGGTAGTTATAGACAAGCAAACAAAAGGCAGGAGAGCAGTGCTGTATAACTTCTACTTTCACTTCCTGCCTACTCCATTACTTCTGGCATTATGGGAGAAATAACATGATTGGAATGACCTAAAGGTTATAACGGGTGGGCAAGGTTTACCTTGTCGAATGCAGTGTGAGCACTGTTGGCTAAACCTTTTTGAAAGCTGAAAGTGGTGCCGTTTAACAAAAACACTAAGCTGTCATTGAAAAAAGCACATTACTTAGAAATAGTATTTCTTCACAAGCTTCGTATGTCTATTCCCCCCCTTCTTAAATGTTTCTCTATTTTTCTTTCAAAAAAAAGAAAAAAAGAGAGAGAGAAAAAAGGCATAAGATGAAATCTCTCTGAAAAGTTGAAAGAGTAGAGGACAGATTTTTTTTGCACTGGTAGACAATCCATTAATTTCATACAACTACCACTGGCTTTAAAATGACAAAATCAAAGTAAAAATGGTCCAATCTACAGCATTATGAATCAGACAGCTAAACTTCTTTCGGGTTCCTGGGAACAGTGTTGATTCATATTCATCACTCCTAGTTTTTGCAAGAATGTCTGTGCTAGCTGGTTTCCTCAGTATTTGAGATATGGAATTTGATCCAAATGAATCAAGGAATTTCCAGTCCAGTCACAACTCACAGAAACATCCAGGTTATTGAATAAAAATCTGCCTTAGAGAAGAGAAAATCCAGGACAAGTTGATTGACTGGGAAAAGGTGACTTTGAGCACCTTCAACAAGAGTGATGGAAGCAACAAGAGAACGGTTCAGCACTTTCAACAAATGGATACGACTCCCTGAGCCTGGTTTAAAAATTTCTAAAAATTACACGTTACAAAGGAACATAGTACTGATGGCAATGGACCAGTAATACTTTCCAAAGATCCTACCCATATTCAAACATTAAGAAACATTTGTTCAAGAGCCGCCTAGTAAACAGAAGGCAAATCCACCTGACAGATAAGTGATACAATAAGTAAAGCACAAGGCAAGGCTTGGATCTCCATCAGGAGGTCTCATGGGCTTCCTTTTTCAGAGAAATTCATGTCTCACTGAGGAAATAGCTGGGAGCAGATCTTCCAAGATATTATCTTCTGTTTATTTCCCATTTATTTTCATGACATTAGGCCTTAATTTCTCTAAATTTCATTTTTTCCTTCCTGCAAAATGGAGATTAGGACACAGTTTTAGTCTTTGGAAGAAAACTGACCCTTAGACCACCCCCATGCCCTTCCTATATTCACATGTCCAAACCTACCCTAGGTATAAAGTGGACAAGGTGACCAGCCTGGCAGATTCCTGTATCCCATATCCTAAAATATCTTGAGGCGGCTTCACATATTTAGAATAACAAGACAAGACTGGCCAAGATTTTTTATTGAAGGGTAGAGACTCACTCACTTCAAGGAACTGCAAGAGAGACACAGCCAGACTGCAGCTGACATGGCTGCAATGCACACACCTTGCTCTCAGCTCCAGACCATAAATATGTAGCTAGAGTTCTGCCTTGCCCTCAAAAAAAAAATATGAGAAGAGATTTTTCTACTTCTACAGTTTTAGCTTTAGAATGAGAAAAATTTTATTCCTCGTTACATCAGAATGAACACAGGTAAAATGATTTCATCATAGATCACTTTTACATTGGAGTTTAAAAGACAAGCAAGCCCTGACTTTTAGCAAATTTCCATTTATTGCTGTGAAAAAAAATAATCAGTTTAATTCACAGTCAACTGTTTATTTTTAGTCAAGGGTTATTTAAAAAAGTAAAAGCAGACAAGTCTGTAAGACAATTTAAATGAATCAAAGTTTATATCTCACATTGTGTAGTAAATCCTGCTCTCCTTCAGGAATCCAGCCAGCCAAACTTGTGTTCCTTTGGCCAGTTGCTCTTCCTTTGTTTCATTGTGACTTGATTACTACAATTATTTGCTCGCTAGACTTCCAGCTACTGTTCTGATTGTGAGGAGTATGGAATACAACTGCTAGACTACACGCTGCATCTAAGTCTTTCCATCACATTACCCCTATATCCCCGTATTAAGAGAGCTCCATTGCTTCCCAATGCAGCGGCGGCCTGATTTTTTAGATCTTCCTACTAATTTACAAGGCTTTACATTGGAAGCCTCAGATAAATCTTTTGCTGCTCCATGTCTGAAGAGTCTTAGGGCTGTACTTGTATATGCTTTTGTCTCCCCCATAGTGTTTTAGACCCTGAACTTGTTTAGCCTTACTCACATGAGCAGGTTTACAGACTTCAATGGGACTACTTACATGAGTAAGAAGTACTCATATGAGTAGATATTTGCAGGCTCAGACCCTAAGTGACTTGGAGAGCTTTACTATTATTCACTTCTTGAAAAGCACTTGCAAAGAAACAAGAGAGGACTTACCGTATTTATTCAGAGTTATTATATATTCACCATGTCTTCGTCTTAAGCCCTCTTTGTTCTTGAGTACATGTACTCTATCTACAGTAGGGATACACAATATTTCTCTCAGGGGATTTTCACATGTGAAAATAGTGAGGGTTTGACATGTTAGACTGTTGGGTTTTTTGTGTTGTTCTGTTTTGTTTCTCCCTGTGAGAATTTGTAGATACCAACTTGAGACAAAGAGGATTTTGTTATTACTTCTGTCGCAACAGCATTACCAAGCTTGTGCCACGGACTATGGCTCCAATGCATAAAGGTATAGTTCACACAGCTCACTACAAACCATCTCCTTCCCCCAAAGGGTTAAAGCTGCAATTTCTCTATAGATTAAATTGAACACTGTAATTTTCCCCTTAAAACACTTGTTTCCTTCATGTATTTTCAGCTATAAGGGCAATCAATTTTGTCATCAGACTTAAAGCACCCACGTCTAGAATGGCTCATTTTTATTAAAGCTCATAGTTCCCACCTATATGGTACACATAACCAAGCACACACATTTTTTATATAATGAGAGATGCTCTCTTCTCGAAGACTTGTATTCCTTACGAGAAAGAGGGCAAAGAAAAAAAGCTGCATTGTTCTGTAGCCTGACATGCTAAGAAGTTGCCCTTACTTGGAATGCTGGATATGTCACGAGAAATGTGCAAACTGGGTACACTGAACACCCCAGATCTTTTAAAATAAATTAAATGTCTTTTCTAGCAGAACACAATGGAAAGGTACAGATGGATCATTAAAAACTAGAGGCTTTTGGAGACTCTCAATTGTGATTTTTTTTCTTTCTGAAAACACCAGAAGAGACTACAGACTTGATCCTTTGCAGTGCAGAGTGCTCCTGAGCACTCTCTATTGCTGTGGGTAGGATGGAGGAAGCAAGGGCATTCAACACTATGAGGACTGCTCCTTACCCTTAATGCTGTAAACTGTTAGAAAAGTCATTCCACACACAGCAAAGTCTGTCCCTGAATTCAGAGTACCCACTGCCTCTAGGACAGACACCTGTAAACATGCTTCCACTGAAGATTTCTGTTCTTGGCTAGCAACACCAGACTAGCAAACCCTCAGTATGGATTTGCACAGCAGTGTGCTGACAAAAGTACATCCTGTGTCGCTTTCCATCCAGGACAAGGCACTCCCTAGCCAGCATTAAGTCTCAAGAGCACATTCAGGTTTTGGGTCTGCCCGAATGCCTTTGCAGTAACTTATGCACAAAACAACCTGGAGAGACAAGGTGAGAGCCCCAGAAAAGGAGGGTGGTGTATGGGTGTAGTGGAAACCTGTTACTGTTTTCTTCTGTCTGTCCCTATTTCCCACCAGCCAGAAGGTTAAAGAATTTCAGTTCCAAAAAAAAAAAAAAAAGATTCATATGAAGTAAAGCAAGTCTGGCATGAGGAGGGCACGACACTGACCCAGAGCTGGCATGGGGAGGATGGGAGGTGAGGCTGTTTGGTTTCAAACAGCTCTGGTCATAGGCTGGTTTGCATCCTCTCACCTGTGTACTTAAACATTAGTAATCTACCAAAAAACAGCCCAGCTGTACAATACTGCCTGTCTACCATCACATACTGCTTGTTTTACTTTGAGTAGGTAAACCTACAAGAGAGACTACAATAGGTAGGAGGAAAAAAATAAATACAGACTTTACAAATGCAGCTTATTTCTACTTATACTGAGGCTGGCCAGAGCGTGAACTAGCTCAAAACAGGGCAGTGAAGGCAGTGAATCCAGCTATTTTGCAGTGCATTCTGCACTGCACAGACCTTTCTCCACTTGAAACTAGATCACAAACCTTGGAAGCATTCTGCTGGCTGAAAGGGAGAAATAAAGCAAATTACTTTTTTTTTTTCAAACTTCTCAATTCTTTGGTAATAAACTGATTATCCTTCAAGAAGCGTTGGCATACCCCTGTCTTGTGTCAATTTTCATGGGTCATCCATGAAAATAAGATAGGTGCCATGAAATTAAGAGTTTCTGTTAACTTTGCAGCCTGTTAAATTCTTTAGGTCTGAGAGATGGCAGACACCTTCACTTCCCCAGCTCTCATTTCTGGGCTACAATATATTGCTGCAGTGACAACACTCCCTTCATCTTGCCATTCTCAAAGAAGAAAGTGTCATACAAAGCAACCACTTTGCAAGTGGAGCTTGGCAAGAACGAGGTACCAAGAAGCAAAATTAACACCTAATAGCAAACTTATTTTAATTATCTTTAATCAAAGTATTTACTGTTTAAGATTCTTACTGCTACATTCAGATGATGTGTCCTACCACTATTAAGCTTAAACAAAAAAGGTAAATGGAGATACCAGTACAGTAGTAACAAAAAAAGATTAAATATTTTATTCAACAAAAGATCTCATTCTGCTAATTAAGTCTTTCATTAAACATTTTCTGACACCAGTTTTCAGTTTATATTCTCTGCTCACACTGAAATTCCAGTAACAAAACTCATTAACAACAAGAAAAAAATGATGGTGTATGATTAGTATTCTGAGGCAGTAAAATATAATCTACTGTGATAATACCTAATAATCTCTTAGATGCAATAAATCAGCCTGACAATAATAATATTTAACGGTTGGACTCGGTGATCCGGTGGGTCTCTTCCAACCTGGTTATTCTGTGATTCTGTGATTCTGTAATATCAAACAACAATATATTAATTCTAAAATTACTTCCTCAAAGTCTCTCAGAGGTCTGATTTTTTTCCCTGTGTCTAACACTGGAGCAATGAATTGCCTCTGTACGATATTACTCTAACTTGTAAATCAGTACTAGTATTTCTTAGACTGTATATTTTTATCCCATATTATTTTTTAATGTTCAGAAATTCTAGCTTTTCAGTGGAAATGAAAGCATATTTGGTGCAATAATTCTATCCACCTGAACATACTTTTCTACTGCTCAAAATCCTTACACTTTAGCCAAAACAACTCAAAGAAAAAGACCTAATCATATGAAAAATGACCATAATGGCCACATAAGTCACTGTGAACTACACTGAATTCATTGGTGAATAATCAAAACAGAGCTGAGAAATTGTCTCCCATGACAATTTTCTAATCAGAAGTGATGCGCTTGCACATTTGAAAAATTGTGTGGGAAACATTTAACAGGAAAAAAAAAATCCAAAATTATTTCCCTAGATACAACACTTCCGTTAATCTCCCCGTTTATTAAAATTACAGAAGCCTTCCAGAAGAGAAGAGAGACAGGACGAAGCAAAGGGAAGAGCAGTGTGCTAGAAAAAAGTTCCCCAGGTTTTCAGTGCTCCTTATCTTTCTGCTTCCTTGCCTCTCTCCCCACTCAAGCTTTGCAAAATTCAAAATGGGACAAGGGCTTCCAGAAAGCCAGCTAAGATGCCAGAAACATGTTCTTTTGTTCGGTCTCCTAAAAATGGGATTCTCCAAGAAACTTTCCCAGCCACTCACTCACATACACAAGTATATTGATATACATAAGGCTTTTTTTTTTACACTTCATTCTGATTCATCATGTAAGTTTTTTTTAAAACTTGACTATTTTTCCATAGGAAAAGATGTATCATTCCCAGCCAGTTTAAGGTAGAAAACCTCCTGCTCTTCTAATGTCGAGTGCCAGATTTAGGAAATGCAGACAGTGTGTAAAATTCACCACAGTGCTGGAGGCATTTCAGAGGATTGTTCAGCATCTCCTGCTCTGTAAGACAGTGGGAGACTCCCAGCACCAGAGCTCCCTGATCCCCTTTGCTGCCCAGCTCATCAGCAGCTGGCACCAGACTGCGCATCACGGAGCAAACAAGCAGGAACCAGACTGCGCATCACGGAGCAAACAAGCAGGATGAGAGCAAGGAGCCAGCCAAGGAGGAGCTGGTAGGATCTAGCAGACATAAAATGAAACAATTAGCTTTCAGTGGAAGAAGTTAGCCTGTGTATCAGTACATCCCAGTGGACCTAGATACATAGTATAGACCCACTATATTCCATAGGCAGCTTTCAAAAGAGGCACTTCAGTTATCCAAAGGAGCTCTGTCTCTCGTGCACAACTTCGCCTATCTGTAATTGCACTTTGACTATTTTATTCATCACTTACAAATACATAAAAGATAGGTATGATGTGGCACATTCTTCTTCTTAATTACTTGGAAATGAAAATGTTGGGCTAGGACTAAGTTGTCCTTTAAACACATCCAAGTGTTGGATTAGTCAGTAAAATGAGAATCGCGCTTTCAGTAACTATGGAGCATGTATGAACAAGCGGATGCATTCCCATGGCTTTGAGTGATGGAAATTTTACCACTTCCTTTTGCTCTGTAATTTCATATTTTAAACACAAGAAAAGGTAAACCTTAAATACAAAGCATTTGCTTTTAAGCAAATCCTGCCTTATTTTGATGGCTTATAGTCAACATTATCGCATAACACACTGCCATTTATGGGGGGAGGTTGAAAAGAACAACTCCCCCTAGAACTCCATTAAATGCCCAGGTTATCAGTGATTATTCTCCTATTTAACATCACTTCTGTTACTGACCAACTGCTCTAGCAACAGAATAATTCATTTCAAAAATCAGACACAGTTTGTTGCTATTAAGATACTTGTAAATCTCTGTGGGATTACGTGGAATGAAAGAGACCATATGAATGTAAAATGTCATTATGTATCACAAATATAGTATCTTACACTCATTACATTTCTCTACTGAAGCACAGGAATACCCTTGTCGTCATAAGATCTAAGGAGCCTGTTCTTTGCTTGTTTTTTCCAACTACACACCCATATACATCCACTGTAATAAACTGAATGACAGCAAAGTACCACTGAAGTTTAAAAAAGAAAATATGTTGAGAATGAAAATTTGAGAGCCTCAAGCAAACTGCAAATCAACTCCCACATGGTATATGTTGGCCTAACTCCACTGTGATTAGGGCAGACAATTCACACCCACTGCCAATCTGCTCCTTGAAAATTAAGGACAGAAATCTAAACATATTCTAGAAATCTTGGCATTCTCAGGCTAAATATGTACACATGCCTGATTCTTTTCTCTCATCCAGTAGAGGATGCAGCTTGTTAAGAGTTTTTCCAGCAAAATATATATGTTTAATTTATGTGATTAACTTTGTATTAATGAAGGTTGAAGTTCCAAGAAGACTGAATGCATCTATTTATCCAGGGGCCAGATAAAAATTGCTGCTCAACTAGCCAGCCCGACTCTAATATGGAAAGCCCCAGCCTTATTCAGGGTGAGAGGACAATTAAATTTTTATGCTCATTTAATCCTGTGCCCTTTCAGAGCAAAGGCTGACAACTGTGCCAAATTTTTCCAAATGTTTGCCGTTACATAACCTTGACAAATACACCAAACTCAATTTTCACAGGGCCTGTTGACAAAAATCTGATCCCAACAACATTCTGATGCCCTCCAGGGTTAAATCCTGGATTTAGAGGTTACAGGAAAAGATAAGCCCAGCACTCTAAATCAGCTCTTTATTAGTTCCTACCTGCAGCAACAAATTCATATTGCTTGTATATCTAGTCAACAAGCTGTTTCTATACAAGACAAAATGCTTTAAAAAGCCTTTCTGTGTCTGAAGAGCTATTTGTAAAACCAGTAACGTTTTGCTCTGATACTCAGAAAGATTGATTCTTACAACAACTTGAATATATTTTTTTTTCCATTTTCACGCTCTGGTCTGTCACCTGGTCACTTCCTCTAAGAGAGATTCACTTAAGGGAGCTGTATTTTATTGTCTGTGCTTTTGCAGTTTAGCACAGAGTCAGTTTATCTTATTACTGTTATGTTCTTCAAATGAGATTCATTTAAGTGTGACCTAGTCTATTATTCTAGGTGCCTCTTTCATCTCTATTGGGCATTTAAGAGTTGTAGAACTCTCTAATTTATTTAAGCAGGCCACTTTAAAGCAATATCTCAGTAATTTTCGTTGAGCTTAAGGAGCCCTTTTGTGTTTTCAAAATGCTTGAATTTCTTCTGCTCTTCTAAGGACTGCAAATATTTGAACAACAAATAAAAATGTTTAAGAAAAGAAGGTTTGAGACAGACACAGAGGCAGTGAGAAGCACAGAGAGACAAGAGAAATGAGTGCAAGTGGATTTTTTTTTTTCTCCATGGTAAACTCTACCAAGAAAAGCCACACTAAGGCTTTGATCAGCAAATGAAAACTGCTCATTCCCCCAGAATACTGGTTCATAATGTTTTTCTCTTAAATGTAGAATTTTCAAATTGCCCACACATGTTCTTTGTAATAAGTCAGAACAAATAAATCAGCACAGGAAATATTTGCAAGTAACTTTGACAAACACTGCAACAAACATTTTCTCTATGAAGTGCCACTAAGCATGACAGGGATGTTACCAGCTAGAAAGAGGACTCATAGGAGGCAGAAGTCACAGTTCCGCATAGGAAAAAACAGGAAAAATAAGACACATGAGTCTGATCTCAAGTACAGGGATGTCAGAGAGAGATTTACAATGATCAGGCTTAGTGAAAGCACTATGGTTCTGCGGTCTGTCCTTTCTTACGCGAACCTCTCACTTCAGAGCTTGTACATAGGAAAGGATGGGACTGTGAAAACCAAAGCTAGAAAGATAAAAAAAGTAATGAGCAAATACAAAGCAGATTCTTCTGAAATGAGCAAATATAGAGCAGATTCTTCAAGTAAATAAATAGATAAACAAATAGCATTCAGAGAAAAGGCTATAAGGAACAAGTGTCCCAGCCTGGGGTAGTGAACCAGAAAAGCCAGATAAGGAACAGTGCCTTCCCAGGCAGGGAAGGGAAGGTAAGTCCATGTTACACAGGACACCACACACAGTTTAGTCAAAATCCCTCTATTACTCTCCTCCTCAGGATCAGTTAGTGCAGCTGGAGTGCCAGGCCAGTTTCCAGTACTGACAGATTTAGTATTTATTTCTGATACTGCTGCATGCCACATAGCTTGCCCTTAGGCTGATATAGTGCTCCTGAAGTGTTGTTGTATGCTTCTCAGTGCAAGGACTAAGATCTGCCTACGCAAACTAAGGACAAGTGCCTATAATGTACAGTACTAAACTTAATGAAGATTGTCCAACCATTCTCTTTCCCATATGCCAGGACTGTACTTAGCCAGTGGGTGTTTGTCAAATTCCAATTGATTTTCTTCAGGATTTGGCTTCGCATTTTTCTCAGCTTCTTACAATGTATTATGCATGATGAGAGAAGCAAATACATAGTTTGATTTTACTTTTGGAGGGGGAATCCCAAGAGTGACAGCTCCTGGGACACCAAACACACCAGCTGTTCACTTGTGTAGGTTTTTTTCCCAGTTCTTCACAGTAATGAGTCTCAGCTCTTGTTGCCAAGCATCTTTGGAAAACATTTTTAAAATAAACGTAGCACACATGAAAACACACCACAACAGACTCCTTCTCAACAAATATTTGCCAAGAACAGAAGATGCAAGAGCTGGTGGGTAGCTGGGCATCATTCTAGCAAACCAGAAGACTTACTAAAAATTACAGTGTTTGGCAAGCCGAGAAAAAAATATCCCCCCAATCCTAACTAATAGCTCCTGATTAATTCCCTGGAAGTCGAAACCAAACAAATCTGAATTAGACTAAAGATGCAGTTCTTGCCAGTGGAGATTATTAAGTGTGGTCAGAGTAGCCAATCACAAGAGCTATACAAGATGATTAAGCATTGTAACATGTCAGCATGGGAAGCAGTAGACTCAGCTCTGGTTTTACTGGTTAAAACATCATGCACAATGTTTTGACTAAAACAGAAGTTATTGGCCCCAAATTAGATCTTCTGCAAGCATTTATAAAGGACATTGAATTACGTAAACTCTTGCTCTTCTTTGAAAGCCATGCCTCTGTACATATGTGAATGAAAGACTTTGGAACATAATTTTTAATGTTCTCCATTTCAGCCAGTTCCTGGGAATAAATACATAACAGGCAATCTATTATATCCATTTACTGTTCAAATATTCAAATGCTTAAAAGTCCTTTTTGGCCAGACTTCACCTACTCAGAGTTTTTGAGTTCTTTCCTCATAAATAAACCCCTTCAGATCCTGGCAATCTTTCAAGGCAGTGCTCCAAATTTGCTTAAATATATTGCCATCCTCCTGGATAGTCATCTGTTTCTTCAGAACAGAATACATCAGGCAAGTTCTATGCAGCTGTCTTGAAGACAGCAGTACTTCTACCCACTGATAATTCAACAGACACACAATTCCACTCAACATTTAGCAAGTTTAAATTTGTCTCCCTTACTCACTGTGTATTATTTCTTTGTCAGTATTCCCAACCCTGTATATAACTATCTAGTAAACATTTTTTCCCACAGGTCTTCTGTATTTTTCAAAGGCTTCTTCTCATTTTACTGCTTTACTTACAGTAGATGGAATCACTAACACCCATAAGTAGTAAAAGAAAAGAGCTGGTTGTTCTGTTTGCTAGTTTGCAATGGTGTGAACTGATGTGAGAATGCAGAGCCTCAAAGCCCTCTTGGCAGGTAAATGAAGGAGCATGTGATCTTACCTGAGAGTTTTCAATTGCACTGGAAGAGCCATGGCTTGGCCTAGTATAACACTGTGGTTGGTCTCAGGAGACACGAATGGGTTAAGTTTATAAAGCACTTCATTTTCCAGCCACAGCTATGGTACCTTGGGTAATTACTGCAGCTTAAGCTAGACCACACCTTAGATAAACCTGTAATGCTGGCATTTTCTGCAAACATTTTCTTTACTGCAAGCTGTGGCTTGCCTCTCACTTATATTTGCTCTCCATTTCCAACTTGGTTTTTCCTTAGTTTGTACTCAGTTGAACCAACAAATCAGAATTTGTTGATTTAGTTCCATGCCTCCCCAGTCTTTGCATGACACAACCATACCAGTTATGCTACCTACTACTCTGGGGGCCTGATGACTCCCTTTTTGTGCTACCCTGGAAAAGACTAAGGATGAAAGAGGAGGAGGAAATAGCTCCACAGAAGAACATTTTGTTTTTTTTAAAGGTGAAAGAGGCCAACTCGACTACAGCTAGCACAAAGAAAGTTAATTCAGTTCTGGTGATGAACAAACACATTCCTAGCTCTCTAGTGAACGTTTTCAGCATACTTCAGAAATGCTGTTGTTAAATTTTCATTAGATTTCATGGAAAGAATATTTCTCTGGATATAGATAGCTAAGGGCTCTGCTAACAGCAGTAACTCTGAAGAACACTTTCAGTGACCAGTTTGTCTCCAGGTCTTTGCCACCCCTGCAGACCAACCAGTCCTGCAGCCCACAGGAGCACTTCCACTCAGGGCAATCTTCAGACAGGCAAATATTTGCTTGACTTGTCTCCTCCACCCCAACTAAGTGTGGAGGAGGTGTCATAGGGATGATGTACAGAATCACCCCACGACTTCTACCAGAGGGAGGAGCAGTTGCAGATGAAAAACTCCTTTTCTCACAAGGCCACCTGGGAAAAGATCTTTGCCCACAGCATCAGACTTTCTATAGGCTGATGATAGATGTACTACACAATATTAATTGCAGCAATGATCACTAATCTGATAACTCCAGCTTTCTGAGTACATTCCAGCAAAGCAAAACAAGGTAATCCTCATGCTACCTGACATTTGCCCTTCGAAACAAGCCAAAAGCGTATATTAAAACCTAAGGAAAGAACAAGATTAAAGGATAAGATTTTTGAAAACACCTAGTTGTTAGCCTAATATTTCACCCCAAGAAAGCAATCACTGACTTCAATTAGAGCAGAATTTGATTAATGCTGACCACACTGGGTCATCACAGCTTAGACAGAGATGACTAAAAGATCAGTGGGTTTTTTTTTAATTTAATAATCTTGTCACTTAATTTTAGTAAACCTCACACTTAAAAAAAAAAAAAGAAATCAGTAACTTAACCTTATCTAGTGTAAAAATCACACCAAGTCTTCACCCAGTAAGGAAATAGATTCATAAAGAGAGAAAACAAGATCAATGTAGTGAAGTTCTAAATGTTTTTATGAAGAGTCAAAAGATTCCTGACCATTTAATCTTTGAGCTTGAGTTTAGATATCTGGACCGAAAAGGCTAAACAACACTGTTTTCCAAAATTTTGAACTTTCAAAGAAGAAATTGACATGGAAGCAGTTAGTCAAATCTCAGTGTGCTTGTGGAAGAACATCGATCATATGTGTTTGTTGATAAGAGTCATTAAAGAGATTTTTTCATAAAATCAGATGCAGACACACAGCAAAATGCATTCCTTTACCACTGCAGACAGATACATAAAAAGGAGGTATGCAAGTAACTGTTCTTTCAGTTAAAATAACTTGGCATGGGTTCAGATCCTATGTCCAACATTGTTTAAAGACATCTCATAAGCAATAACGGGCACAACAGTGAAGTCTTTCTGGGGCTAAACGAAAACAGTTGTAATTCATTGGCAGCAATGGAAAATAATTTTGTAGTAGAATGAATACAGCAACATGGGGTGCTAAATTGCCTTTTGAGTTACAGCAGTGGCAACTGTAATGAAGCTTGATCTCATTGATAAAATAATTCCTTTTACTAGCAACCTGAATTTCAATACACCATTAACTCATACTCACCAAGTTGTAAATGTTTTCCAGAGACATGCTATTACAATATACAAAACCGTCTACAGATTCTTACAACTGTACTCAAACCAAAGATTAGAATAAGGCCAACTTCATTTATTGATTCTCAAATACACCTAAATTAAAACCTTTCTTAAACAAATTTTAACAAGACCCTGTATATTTTCTTCTGTCAGTTCTGCACTTTTTCAGAACTAAAATGTAGACAAACAAATCTGCATATGATGACTAAATGCATGTATTTGTTACTGCAAAACTTAAGTGTGCACTGAAAGATTAACCTTGACTACATTGTGCAAGAAGATGACATCATAACTAGGCAAGTAAAGAACAAAAAACAATAAGAAAAAAAATCATCACTGCACTTAAAGCTGACATTTCCCTACCTTATGTCCCCTAGCACAGCTTTATTTTCTTAAAGTTCATAAAGACCATTAGAGGAAGTAAATTAATACCTTCACATTTCCACTGGTTCAAAGTAGTATCTACTTGTGCCCTCACTAATGTATGGGGGTTTGTTCCTACAGTACAAACAACTCGCTCCTCCCAGCCAACAATAGCACAAAAGTAGCAGGAAGAACAACTGGAAGTTCTCATTGTTTTGTGCATACAAGTACAGAAGTCCACAACAGAAAATGTGCATGATAATCTGACTGTATATTTCTTCCCAAATGCAAATTTCAGCATTTAATGTTCTCAATGGCCAAAACATTTCACAATACAGTAGAGCAGCTCTTCAGTTGTGGATGCCCTTTTCACAATAAACATATACCTTCATCAGATCTAATCTCCTGCTAGTGGTTTTACTAGAAAGTTCATATGCTCCTGCAGACCCAACAGTTCAATTTGTAGCAGGTGTACCATGGAGAAATCTTTCCCCTCACAAAAGTTAAATGGTGAAAGTTAGCACCATTTTATCAAGAGAAAGAATGTTCAGGAACATCATCTCTTCCTCCCTTGACAATGCCCATGCCACTCCACCTTGAGGCGAAAATGCTACCTCTTAGAAATGAATGATGTGCTCAGTTGTTGGTTCCCCAGAACCTGAAGGAAGCCGGGTATTGTCAATTCCTGTTGACATTTTAGTGATGCAATCCTTTTCCCCTGGATCAGCAGGGCTAAATTTGAAGCCCAGACAGAAGGTACCGGCCAGCTCAAATTTAAAGATAGCAAGTAAGGAACATTGAAGGATTCAAAGGACTCATAGCCTGGATCTAGCGTGCCTGCCAAAGAACTGAAGCTCTTCAAAACACTTTCTACTCAAGTATTCAATCTGCTCTTTACTGAAAAAAAGCTTACGCTGAATAGCTGTTCACTTCCAACAACTCCCAGAATATGAATTGAATAGACTAGCCCTTTGCAGGAAAGGGAGAAAGGGAAAACCAGCATCCTTAAAATCTTCACAGATATTTTGAGTCTGCATTTTGGCCTTTATCTGGATGCATTTCTTGGAAGCCTCCAAAACGCACAACCGCATACACAGATCCTGTCAGGGCCCCAACAGGAAACTGTGGACACACTGTTACATCTAAAACTGTGTGAGCTCCCCATTTCTTTAGTCCTCAGATAAAATTCTCTGGTTAAAAATACAACCAGTCACTGCAAGGAGCGTCATCAGCATTTTTCAATAGCATACAGCATACTGTACTCTGGTCACATTCACAACGCAGTCTAAGGATATTAACTTCATCAGTCTGCTCCTGCTGATGCCTTTGCATTCTCTAAGGCTGGAGATGCAGTCATTGTTGATGAATCAAGGAGCTTGCTTTGAATTTGAGATTGATTTTCCTCCTTTTAGCATGTGGAAATTCAATGCTCTCTCCCCTGCCTCCTTCCAAATGGAAAAAACTGCTCCCAAAGGTCACGACAGCACTACCCTCCGAATCTTACAAGAAAGACATTAGAGCAGAACATGATCCTGCACTCCGTCATTACTAGGGGATATTGGAAAGAGGACAAAGGAACGTGCACACATAAGTGGAGAGTGGGCTCTTTTCTTGTATTGGCCACATTCAACTTGTTTGTACAAGAAAAAAAGAGAAAGAGTGGAACAAGACATGCATGCCTGATGCTGTTAGTGCTTAATACACTGGAAAAATTGTTTGGGAACAGTTCATCCCTAAATTATGCTGTAAAACCATCAGTCATTGAGATCTTACGTTTTTTGTTGCGTATATGTTTCTTGTGGTCCACCATATTTAAATGCACATATTTCTATTGTGTTTATAGCTTGACTTTCATGCTTTTGACCTGCATGACTTACTGAAATTTTCCTCCCTTTGCTGCCACTGCTGGGCCAGTGATATTGCATATATCAAGTGCTACTGTTATCTTGAGATTAGCGACTGTGTGAGTCCCTTCCATGAGGGACAGAGGCAGCCTGCCTGTGAGGGCAGCTCATGGCCCAGTCCTGGTCACCAGTATGTAATCTATCCATCTAATGCGTCAGTTATCAAACAGCACTGAACTGAATGGGACAGAGGTATTGGAAAACAGTTTGCCCAATGCCACAGATACTTTGCTAGATCTGCCATGGGCACTACATGAATAAGTACATTAGGTATTCTTTCAGTTGAGAGTGCAGAGAAAATTTGCAGTCTAATTAGTTAATGTATCATATATCTCATGTCTTTCAGTTGGACAGGATTGGGAAGTATCTCAATTTCTCCTCTATTTTTTTTTTGTGATGAAAATATATGGGTTTTTCATAACAGAAGGGACAGTCAAATAAAGCAGCCTATTGCCAGGACTTACATTATCTTAGATTAAAAATCGCTTTTTTTATGCACTCTGATGATCCCAGAATGAAAGTGGTACACGAAGAAGCCAAAAACACTTGGTGTTGACATTTGTTTTAAAGAACCCATCCTTGAGTACCAAGGAACATTATCTTGGAGTGGAACTGGATCATGAACTTCAGCCTACTGTGGGCAGCCGAACTACAGTGCCATCACAGCAACATAATCATATATTTCCCGCTTTGATAGTAACAAATCTTCTAATTTCCAGTCTAAATTTATTCATGGACAGTGTTTCAAAAAGAAATGCAATAAAGTATTGTGCTGTGACTTACGCCTTTTGTGTTACTTAGATTACAGAAACAATGAAATATGTCATAAACGTCAGCCGGATTTATTTTGGTGTGCTGCTGAACTGCATTCAATGGTTGACTCGTCTAATTTAAGTTTGAAGCGCCTGTTAATTCATGTCTAGATTGCAGCTGAACAGGAGCCAAAGTTCATTCTGCTTTGGTTTCCTGCAAAATTTAAATCAAGCGAAATGCTCAGCATTTTTTTATTATTCTTATTCTGTGAGCAACTTAGACAATACCAGAGCTGAGAAATCTGTGTCAGCACATGTGGGCTTGTGTATAAAAAGCCAGGAAGCTAGGAGAATCTCAAGGCCTACACTGGCCAACCTTGGCCAACTGACCCCTCTCAAACAGGAGAGGTCTACAGTGTTATGGAAACTGCACAGGGACTTCTGTTACAAGGAGGAAAGACGAAATTACTCTATACACTTTTTAGTGGGGCCAGTATATAGTTATTGCGTAGCCTCAAACACAGAGAAAAGTCCCACTGCAAGAAATGGGAAGAAGTTACCTTAAGGCAGGAAAATCTTTGGTACGTGATCCACAGCCACTGCAAGTTTTGCAACTGCTCTTACTGATCCTTTAACCAGATTGGCAAAATGTACCATCTTGTAAGCTCCTTTCAGCAGCCTAAGCACCAATGCTAGTGTACCTTGAAGGTTAGAGAGTCAGCTGGTAGAGCCTGGAGAGTTGGCCAGGTTTGGATTCAAGTAAGAAGAGAGCAACCACCTTCAAAGCCGCCATCTGCAGCAGTGCATGATACAACTGCTGCATTGAAGTGGCTGGCGGGGGTTGTACCAGCTATAGAAGACAAAAACTCCGGAAACACACACATTGTCTTGGGTATGTCTCAATATCTTGCAATATACGTGCTAGGATTAACAAATTAAATGGTGATCCCTTTAAAGCAATGCTGGCATACTTGTGTCTCACTTCAAGAACAGCAACACATCATATACTACAATGATGTAGAGAAAAAACCAGCATAGAGGTGAGAAGGGGAGGCTACAAGTAGAACAAAAGGTTGAGTTCCCTTAGTTAAAAAAAAATTGCAGAAAAACAGGTACAGGGAAAGTTCTGCAGGGCTTAAAGAAGAGAAATCAGGAACATGTTGCTAAGGGGCATGGTTTAGTGTTTGATAGGAATGGTTGGACTCGATGATCCAGTGGGTCTCTTCCAACCCGGTTATTCTATGATTCTATGTCAGAAGCATTAAGAAGCATCAATGAATATAGAAGAATACATAGCAGAGTGGCAAGTCACTTCTGTAGCACTCTAACAAGCAAAACTCAGGCAAAATTTTTTTCTTCTATTTCAGAATTTACAATTTCAGAACACCTAACTTCTGTCACGCATTGAAACTGGTACCTCAGAAATTTTAATGAAAAGATGCCTCCAAACCTCAGGTAAATCTCAGTTTTGCTGAGTGTGCTGAACCTATGGTGTAAACTGTCTTATTTCCCCTGGGAACTGAGATAAATTTGCTCAGTAAATTCTGAAATGTGCACTTCAGAATCTCCTAAAGTGCATCTTGACAACTATGATTGCCAGCAGTGTCCTCCTATCCCTTACCTGTCTTTTAAAGACTTAAGAGAACACACCTGAAGTTATATGCCTCTTTCATGCTTTATGCTATCATTTATGCAATGTTTATGAAGGGGAGATTCTCAACAGGTCTCAAGCACCTGTCTGCTCTCACCAGAGGTAAAACCTCTAGGACAGTTCTGTGATCACTGAGCATATTCAGAAATAATTTGTGCAATAGATAGCAGAATGAGACCTCAGCTTGGTCAGGTAGAGTAGTGATACTACAGCATGGAAAAGTTGCCAGCTGTTTGCTACGGTCATAATCTCAAGTTAATTTAAATAGTATAGGGATTAGTGACTTTTCTGAGAAATTCTGTATTGCCACACACTGAAGGTCATCACGTCATCTATGTGACAGCTTCAAGGATAGCCCTCATCCCAAGAGAAGTGTGCTCCTTTTCATACATCAATTAAACTAAATCAGAATTTACAGTCATGACTCCAAATTATGTGGCCTTTCAGTCAAGCTACAGGAATGGATGCATGTGAGGATGGTGTAAATGACATAATACCACATTTCTCCAAAACTGCATCTGCCTTGTTTAACTCAGAAATATAAAATTGAACGGATTCACACAAAAGAGAAAATTCCCTGAGAGTAAACAAGAAGGTAAGCATTCAGCTGTGTCAGATCCCATACTTCTTTCCCCAAATATTCCTCATGTAAAAAACTGCACTATGTAGGAAAAGTAATTTTTCCCACCAATTCTCCTACAATTTCATGGTGGCTAATTATTTCGTCTTTATCCTGCTTGTGCTTGTGGGCTCAGAATTGTACCCAAAGCCAGCACAGAGGAGCTGCAAACAGAACTTTTTTCTCCTCTCACAGGTACAGGACTCGTCATTTGTTACCCTCTAAATTATCTACAATTATTTTGTTTAATGGGCTAATATGGGAACTCTATTTAATATGACAGAAAGAACAATTTAACAGAGTTTTGCTTTGTATCGCACATTAGCAATCAGCACATTAATAAGCCTGGAAGATTGATATCAGTTTGAAAGGCAAAACCTACACAAAACAATTAATTAAGAAAGTTAAAACAAATGAACTGCTCAGGATGGAGTCGGATCCATGAGATGAGACGGTAAAAGCCCAGAAGGAAATACTCTAATTGAAAATGGCAGTAGAAGGCACAGAGTACAGTTAAACATTATCTTATCAGAAAATTAGCAAAATGTAATTTTTTTATTGGATTTTTACAGATGTTATTTTTAACCACATCAAAAAAACCCACCTCATGGCTATTGGCACAAATTGTCATAATTACTATAATTTGAAGTCTGAGCTGTGGAGTGACTGCTCAGATAGTTATCTCGTCCTCCTTATGTTGCATTAGGAAAGCAGCCGGGAGACATATCTTCTCATGTTTTTTGTACTAGGTTTGGACTTCATTTGTGTCTATTATCCAATCTCATTCTTGAGAACACTAAAGAATAAATTCTTTTCCCCTACCTGAAACGCTGGAGAAAATAAGGAGGTTAACATTAAGAAAGGTAAAGTCAACTTTAATTAACATACCAATTACCTCCTATTTGCAAGCAAATTGTTTTATTCCCTTACATATGCTCCCTGGGGAAGTGGTTTGGGGTTTTGTTGTTTTTTTCCTTTTTTTGAAAAAAGAAAAATACATGGTCATTGACTTTGGAGAGAAGAGTCAAGCTCTATGCTCCCAAACTGAGAGAGAACCAGAAGAAAAATGGTTAGCGATGTAGCTCATGTCTCAGGAATCCCATGCTGTTGGGTTAGTAGCACTTTCTTAACCTAGCAGATTGATGTGAAAGTGCTTTACAGACTGTGAATTGCACAGTAGTAGGAAATTAGCTATCTATTTTGATTGATCTTTCCAATATCCCAAATCTCTAAAACACACACACGTTAAAGACCATTTCCTTCCTTGAAAGGAATATTTGAGGAAGTTAAAATGAATTAATCTGTAACTGGGAAAGGAAAAAAAGAAGGAGGGAAGGTGGAAATCACAGATCCCTACCATAAAAATGGGAAATTATTTTTTATGCAACATAACTGTACAGCATTTGTATAGTATGCAGCCAAAACATCCTTTGGACTGTGGTTCCACCAGCACCCATGAAAGATAAGAAAGATTAGAAGTTATCAGAACTTGGATGAAAGAGTTCCCTTGGGAAGTCCTTTAAGAAATTGTGCTAGTAAATCAGTAAGTGACCTTCTTTCTGTATGTCAGGAACAGGGCAAACTCTCCCATACAGTATCACAGTGACATTCTGTAGAGCTACCATTCTTATAAACCACAAAACACAAGTCCTACGTCTTACATAACTGGTAGCCTTTAAAAGTTCCTATAATAAGTTTTTGCTGGTTCTCCCTCTGAAAATTAGAAATGGGCATCAAGGCGAGAAATACTGTTATACCTACAAGGTAACAAGCAGGAAAAGGAGATATTGTTAGTTGGGGATGACAAAGAAAAGGCCACACTGAGAACTGCTGCAAGTGAATCTTGTCATTCCCTGCATCCAGCCTAAGTTTCACCCTCGGTAATTTCATTCACCAGTAATTTCAGGTATCTACATCACTCCTGTTTCCTTTCTGCCCTAAATTTTTGGTCAAGGCATAATAGTCCTCTCCATTCTTTTGAATAATTGTTACTCCTATTCTTATCACTGATGTCATCAACTTTTCCAAAATAATGAGGAAGAGCATGAATATGTCCTCTAGTATAAACCTTACTTCAGTATTTGTGCCACTTTTTAGAGAAACAGGGACAACTCCTCTCAGAAACTCACGTTGAAAACTAAAGAACTCTACATTAATTTATGATGAAGCATTCAAATAATTAAACTTGACTGAAACAAGTAGAGTATGATTTTGCGGTATTCTTCCTGGGTGACGTCACCTACAACATTTTATATGCATGGTGCTCTTCTAAGGGAATAAGTTTCATGAACATATGCACAAAAAGATTCAAAGCTATAATGCACAGAGTATAAATTTTTACCTCACAGCAACATTACGTCCTTCTGCTACACTGCTAATTTATCCTAAAAGCAACAGCAATTTATAAAATAACAGATCAAGAGGCAAGAGTTCATACCACCCATATGTGCCAAGAAAATACGTTTTCAGTAAAAAATAATTACATTCACCAACAGAAGTGTGATTGCCATGTTTTAGTTAATGACGCAAGCCCTTAACCAGACTGGTCATTGCACCGAGTGGCAGGCCTGCATGGTGGGTTCAAGGCTAAAATAGCCATCCTTCCATGATGTAACACTGAAGCAACCTTGTACTTGAAGGTATTTCCAGAATTCATCCCACCTGCATTGCCCTGACGTACCCTGTACCATCCCACCTAACATGAGGCTTTGTAAAATATTAAAACAATAGATGAACTAGTTAAATCCACAAAGAGTCTAGATATGAAAAGCAGTAAAGGTAAACATGCTATGTAGGAGGAAGAAATACAGCTACTTGAGAGCATATCTAAGAGATGGTCAAAAGCTTAAAAGTAAGAGAATACAAGCTAGAAAGCTGGAAACATTAAACTAAAAAATGGCTATCATCTCTCACTATTTAAAGCGTGGTTCCATTGCCTAATGCCATGCTAGAGCGTGCAGCCTGAGATGCTTTGTTGTACCCTTCCTGGCCTCCACTTTCTCCAGAATGATGGAATTCTCCACAGTGCCCTGCAGGAGACCCTCTGACCCTATCCTACAGCCTTTCAACTGTACTTGATCTTCACAGGAAAATGAGCAAGTAGATGAGCATTATCCTTAATTTATTTATAGGCATGCTTAGTGGCAGAGAGAATAAATAACATCCCAGATCTCCCTGTAAAAAGAAGTGAATATCAGCAACAGGAATAACCTAATAAGTCATGAAGCTTAAAATATTAATAAAGAAAAATATAAAATTGTACATTAGAAGGGCACACTAGTCGTAATACCCATCATACACTTCTAACATAATCAAAAGGATACAGAAGATGAAATCAGGAATGCAATAAATCATCCATCAAGGCTACTCAGGTGTAAATCTGTAACTTTACCTTACTATGAGAGCCATATGGGTCATGTGTTCAGTACATCTAATATCCAGGAAGTCTTGCCAACAACCCACAGGTGTGCACGGGAGTGCAGTATGTGAAAGGAAGGCAATTATGTGGGTGGGTACACATACAAAATGGTATTTCTAAGTCCTGGATGAATTCATTCCATACATCTGCATCCATCTCACACAGAGGAATTGGATAAAGTGGAAGAGAGGGAAAAAAATCTCTTTTAAAAGATACCTGAGCATTAATGCTGCTCTTTGGCTGTCTCTGTCCTCAAGAACTTCACCCTTCCCAAGGGCTTACTTCAGCAGACCCCTCTATAAACCAACACCGACAGGTCCAACCCAGGAAATCCTGGGGTCAATACACAAGCTACTGTTGACTTCAGCAACATTTTGTATGCGAACTGTGCTTCTAGACTGGAGGGAGGAAGCTGCAAGTAGAAAGAAAGTGAGAGCTCTCCACACACGCGCACACACCCACTTTCTAGTTTAATTGATAGGAGGGATTTTCTTGGGGATTTTGACTTGAAAACCAAACAACAAGCTACAATCCAGCCATTGTTCTGCTCACTTTACACATGTTACAGGCCTTTATTATATTCTGTGTCTGGTTTTGTCCTCTCAGTTTACACTCGTAGAGGTAGGGACTTGTGTACGCATCTCCTGTGTTTTTGAAGTGTTTTCCACAATGCAAAGGAGAGGTTATACTACAAGCAGACTAAGTGTGACAAAGTGACATTTTACCAGGCCAACAAGGAGTGGAATAAAGTTGAAGTAGAGTCTCAGAGAACACAAACTGTAGACTTTGTTTGTGGAGATGGAGGGGAAGAACAGATGGTCATACCACTGTATCACTCTACCCACTGTAAAGTTTATGCTTAGAGATAAATACCAAGCAAACACAGGTGATTGTTGCATTAAACTAGCTCATACCTGATGGATCAGGAATGCAAAATACAATCTCCTCTTAAGTGCAGCAAAATTGGTGCTGAGAAATTGGATTAACTGCCATTGCTGAGGAACACTTTAATCTTCTCTGTACCTCTCCAATTTCTTGTTAGTTTTTTAAGGCATACTTTAGTGTAAGTGCCCTTCCCTGTTTGCAAATAAAGGGTGATATCCTGCAGTCATTTCTCTGCATTACAGAATTTGGAACATAGTGCAGAAATGAGATATTGCAGCTTAAATTTGTCTTTGCTGTAAGGAAGCTTAACATTTTTAGCAAAAATCACTTAAGATTAAATTTACTGGCTGTTAATATTAAAGGTCAGGAAATAAATGTTATGGATATAGTAGATGCTTTTGTGATATTAGAGTCTAGATATATTATCTATTTTTTTTTCTGAACCTTAGTATCTAGAATCTTTTGATTATTTTTTTGATTATACAGAAAGCAATATAGAAATTAAAATATGTGAACTTGTAACTCACAAGATTTCAGGACAGCCCTGAAGATAAAACAAAGCCTAAGAGGAACTTAAAAACTCATAAAGCGAAGCAATATTTACTCAGCAGATCAAAGACATGCAGTTCAGATGGGGCATATCACCTCTACATTTTTCTACTGCCCTCTCTCTACCCACTCCAGTAACCCCATTTTTTTCTTCTTCAGCAACATGTCCCTCTTCACCCTATTAGATTTTCCTAAACCTTTCTCATGTCCCCTTCCTACTGTAATGCTCTCTTCTGCACACCCTGGTCCTTTAGCATTTCCCTCTGCATTTGGCCTGCACAACGCTTTAGATGCCCAAAGCAGACAGTTTCTCAGTGGATCCATTCCCCTATGTTCCCAAGACTGTCTAACGTGTTTAGCATCCAGAAAAGCTCATGTACCGTGTATGATAAAGCCCAAAATTCAACCACGCCTTCAGCTAATTGGTCTCCATAGATACTGAGGAAGACAAAGCATAAGTGAGCTTCCTTTTTGCTTCAAACCCAAAATTCTTAAAGTGAGCAGGATTTTTCATTGACTTTTCAATAAAGCTAGTAATAGAAATACATACAGATATATATTTAAACAAATTCCCAGCCATACTCCAAAACTCCACCCTCACATGTTGCTGAAAAACAAGAACTCCTCACTTTACAGGCCTTAAATAACTCAAGCCACCTGGGAGAAGGAGTCCACAGCACTTAACTTTGTCTTTCTTTCCCTTTTGCACCTCATTTAGCCCTTCCTGACTGTGTCTGCTTCAGCCTAGGGTGCTCCACTATCCCCAGGATTAGCAGAGATCTCTGCCGATTGCTCACACCTGCAATTCAGACTAACCCTGTTCCGCTGTGTTCAATCAGCCGTACCTCCATAAGGCCATCAGCTCCCAAGCTGACAGGCAAACAGAGACCCACCTGACGGGTCAGACCAGACACCTGCAAAAGAGCTCATGTAGGAAAGAGAGGGGAGAGAGAGGAAGGGAAGAGGTGGAATTACACAATTCAAAGCATCAACCTGGATTTTAAAGAGGAGGAGTATTACCTGCTACTCATAGGTACATTACAAACACCTGACTGTGAAACAAGCACTCCTATAAAACTACCAGTGAAGTTGTTTGACTCTAATACCACGTGGAATGAGTCCCATTGGTAGAAATCAATCTACTGGTTTCAAGAGAAGAGGTCAGAGCACCTAATAGCTACTGCTTAGGGAATCTAAATTTAATTTGCCACCAAATATGTTACCAAAATGTATGGAGACTGGTGAAATGCCACACTACTACTTTTTCACAAATGCACCCTGAATAAATTAAGGCAATTTCTTTTATACATGTGGAATCAGAACATGAAACACTGTTGTTCTACCGTGGCTGGATTATGTCTTTACCAGACTGTCACTAAACATGGGAAGAAAGCATCCTAATGTATCCATAACTATGATCAGTAGTATGCATTTATGCTTAAATGATTAATGTTAACAAAAGATCACACAAGCCTCAGATTATGCATGATTATTGCTTAACAACACTGTTCCCAAGAGGGTATTCACGACTTTTACGCAAGTGTCAGTGCACAGGGCCTGTCACCAATTCATCATATGAGATGAAAGAACAAAACTGTATAATGCACATGTGCAAAAGAAGGCTTTTTTGCTAGAAGCCATCATTTGCCCCTACCTGTTTCCTGTCTTAAAATTAATTTTGAATTAACTTGCTGCAGGAAGGGGGTCTGATCTAATTATTTTAAATCTTCTTCTAGAAAGTGACAAAATCCAGGTTTCAACTGATGTTATTTAGTCCTGGGCCATCCATTCAAAGCTAAGGATGTGACCTTAAACCAGTTTTAGCTCTAACCTACCAACAGAGGTTTAAAGCCAGCCCTTACAAAAGGGATGGCAGTAACCTGTGCTTCTTCAGGCAGCACTGAGCTCCAACATCAGTTCTTCTTTAATGTTACCCATTGTTTTTAACTACTGCAGAAAGTATGGAAACCTTATGTTGATACAGGGAAAAAACGACATCATCTCCTTACTTTCTTAAGGGGCAGGCCACAAAGAACCGTCAGCTTTAGCTACCATGCGGCAGGTCATGGACACACTCCTTCACAGGACTCTCTACTTCATGACTTACCAGCCTTATTGAGTGTCGGGCACAGCATGTACCCTTGCAGCAATATCAACATGGTCAGAGCACCTGAAATCTTTGCTAGAAGTACCTCAAATTTAGACAGGATGTGTAGAGGTAAGAGAAGCATAGAATGGGAATGAAAAGGCAACAGGCCAAGTCTGTGTGTATTCAGCGCCTATGCAAGACCTCTCACAGTTTGGGTAGTGTACCCACATGAGTACAACAGCAATAACTAAGGAGGTCAAAGATAACCAGAACACCATGGTTCCTTTGGCCAGAGTGCATCACATAATCCTAACACACAAAGGGCTCCTTTCCCTCTTATCCGGAGCATCGCATTACCAGTGATGCCACATTGGCATGGCTTATATCCAAGTACAGACTTGTTGACACATACCCCCCTCTGAGCAGTGAGAAAGTTCCATCCAACATTTCCTGTGTTCAGCAACTGTTCTTTCTATGACCAGTGAGAAGCAGAAATTGTCAAATTATTTGGATGTAGCTGGTTCAAAATTACATGTAAAATCTCTGAATACTCAATAGCATATTGACAGTTGTTGCTGAATCTTGGATATTATTTTGCAGCTAAAATTAAAGTAAGAAACAATTAGCATCATCCCACTTTATAACAGAGCATTTTATCAGTTGGGTAGTATGCAGAACATAATTATATGGCTGTATCCAGAGATTACACACTGCATCAAATGTCAGATCATATCATGTTGACCACCAAGTTATCCTGAAATTGTTCAGCAATAAGTGAAAGAATTTGGTCTCTCTGTGTGGTCCCTCTGCTGGGTGCCTGTTTTCCAGCTGTTATCCCCCTGACCTGCATACCTGCCACACGCTCCTTCAAACTTATCAATCAAGCTAGAGTTCAGAAAGCCTAGCCTGACATCTGACTTCAGCTAACAGGAAGCAGCAGTAGCCCTGTGCTATCTAGTCCCTTTCTACTTATCACCATGATGTAGCAAATGAATCAACATCTTGCAGAAGAATAATGAATAGAGATGCATCACGGTCAAAGAGGCCAAACAGGTCCTTTAAAAAGGACACACACCAACAAAACCTCCTTATTTACTCTTAAAACAAGTCACCCTAACACAGTCAACATTCACTAACAAACAATTAGTGTAGAATAGAAATTTACAATTATTTCTCTAGTTTGAGAGCCAGGAATAAACAGTGAAGGTTTTCATTGCTTGTACCTTTGAAAGATCATTTCTATTGGGCACACAGGCTCCGTTGGTAAACACTGACTTTTCTTAGGGAAGCATAACATTTTAAAGAAAAAAAAGGACACAAAGCAATAGGATTCCAAGCTCTTCTGCCTTGCAAGTATTAAGTCCATTTGCATAAGTGGAAAATTACATAAATTGTTGTTAGGTGACTGGAAGGACAGGCAAGGGCATTGAGACCAGGCCCACAGCAATTGCAATAATCATGTATAAGATATTTCATCCTAAACTTCTGCAGAGGGACCAGTCCATACCACTTAATATGATCTCTCTTTGGAAACCCAGCTTAAGATTTCTTTGACTGAATTTTCCTTTGTGAATAACAAATAGCTGTAAACAGCCTTGGATTGCATTTTAGTCTGTTTAGTGCTGTCAAATTTTGCAAGTCTTTTCTGGTCAATTGGCACTTTTTGGTTTATCAAATCAGTGAAATACAAAACATGAGGAATGAGTCTTCTTTCATGATTCCCAGTCTTTAAAGTGTCATACCCAAAGGTATGATAAACAAGATCAACATCACCTTCAATCAAGGATATTCTGAGTAGTAATAATGGAAATCAAAGCAGCTAACTTTTTTTTAATCCAACAAGAAGAAGATATTGAATTGGGAAGGAAATTCAGGACTGGGCATGTTGTTTCTGAAACCATTATATACAATTGTACTTGTATCCCTCAAAAAAAAAAGAAAAAAAAAAAGGAGACTTGATTAATGCTTATATTTGTCTTTAACCCATATCCTCTCTTTTAGTGCAGCTGTTTGTTATCATCTCTTGGAATTTGAGAATAAGCATTAAACAGAAATGCTTTGTCCAATTTTAATACAAATTTACAATAACCACCAGACATTTATAAAAAAAAGAACAGAGAAGAAAAAAAGATTAGGAGGCTTAATTACACCTATGCAACATCAGGTGCTTAAGCAGTGACAGCAAAGAGATTCCTTTTCTCAGAAAGGATCAGATATGAGAAAGTACTGAAGCATTAGCAGAGCCCACCTGTGTGTTAGGTTTAGACCACACTAACGTAAGTTTGGGGGGGTTATTATTTATTTATTTTGCACAGAGTAGGGAATGGTGAGAATGTACAGGATAACTCTAGGCACCCTCTGATAACATCCCAGTATAAAAATTAATTAACATTCCACAAATAACAAACCTTTCAAGCCAAATTGAATGCATTGGTCAAGTTAGGTCTTCTGAGATTTCTGGCTTCTCCTCTCTTCCATCCAATACATCAAAGGAATGCCTCCCTTTTCTATTCAAAGTCTCTCTTTTAAAAACTCACCACACCCTAGGAATATCCTCTCTTGGAATACACTATTCAGACTTGTGATTCAGGCATCTTATTTTTAGAAAAAATGTTTCCAGAACAACCCCAGCTGGTACGCGATTGATCAGAGAAGGAAGATGGTTGTTTGGGAATCGTACTTTCTCCTACTCCAAGAATCACAGAAATTCACTCAAAACAGTTTTTCCACAATCCAAAGAAAGACACACAGAAGTCTGGTGACTGCTTTCTAGCCCAGCAAGATACAGATCTGGGGTGAAGAAACATCTAAGTAAGCAGACAAGAACTAGCGTCAGAGCATAGCTGTGTAACATGAAGCAAAGAGGGCAACTGGGCTCTGAAAGATCAGAATTAGAGAAGTTTTGGGGAAGTCTTCCAGCAGAAATAGCAGGGGCAAAACCCAAACTGACTGAAAGGTGGAATCAGACACACTTACAAATGGGACTTGCATCCAAATATTGCTTGAGACAGCAAAAACCAGCACAATGCTACAATGAACAGTGCTGTCATTACTTTATGCCCTTAATGTGAAAAGGCTCAAGGAAACTGTTGCCATGTTTTGTACATGCAAATGAAACTCAAATGTTTCTGGGGCAAAGGACTTCAGATCTCCCCTAATCTGATAAATTACACAATCTAGGCCAAAATAAAAAAGGGTAGGAAGAATCTCAGTAAGTTTTCCAAATTACATTTTTCATGTTTTATTTCAACATAATATAATTCTCTAGAATCACTGTTAAGGAAACACAAAAGATAACAAATATATAATTGCTCCTTTCTTTCCTCTTTTTAAGCAGAGAGATTTGAGGGGTTCTTTTAGTCAAATTTTAAGATACAATTTTAAGATATAATTTTCTTTTAATCAAACATTAAGAAAGAACTACATATTTTTTAAAAAGTTACGAAGGATAAGTGCCAGCTTTTACTTCTCATTGAGGTTTTACAGAACAGATAGACTGGACAGATAAAGGAATACGGAGTAATCACAAGTAGGTTTTATTTGTTCCCACTGCTCTATACAAGGGTCTTACAGACCAGAGTTATAAAATTAGTGTTCTGCAGTCATTTCAACTGGTACAAGTACCGAAGTGCGGGTTGAGCTGAGCAAGCTATGTCCTTGAATCTCCCAGACACTGCAATTGTCAACAATGCATCTGACAGAATTAGAAAGGTACCAAAGCAACAGTGATCAGTAAATTGGGACTCAAATACTTTGAAGTAGGGACGGACCATAAGTATGGCTTTCTGTTCCATGTGGGAAAAAAGAATAGTACAATAACTCCTGCAAATCTTAGGCCTGAACTCTGCAACACTCACCAAGTCATACAAATACAGTATATTTCCCTCCTAGGGTCAGACATGACAGCATAGCAAAACTTATGCCATGGCCACCTTTCCAAATCAAGCTCAGATCGTCACTGCCAATTTTCAGTGACCTATTAAGCCACCATAACTAAAGGTAGGCTTTAATTTAACAATTACCTCTTAAAGATTTTAGAGTTTTTTGCAGAAACAGGAGAGTATGTTATAAATAAAATAGTGCCCTTTTTCTTTCCTTATGTGGATGGGGGAGTGGGGGGTAGATATTCAAGCAAAAAAAAAAAATGGAGACTTGGAGTGGAATTTACCTCCCTTGACAGCCACTAGCATTAAATCCGTTTCTTATTAATAGACAAATAATGCATATGCAAGCTTATACAGCCATGGTTGGAATGTACTGAACAGGAGCTTAAATATTAGGGAATTAATAGGTTCGTTACATAATATATGAGCATTATTCAACAGATGCTGGCATGGACTGAACATTGATGATATTTGATGCCATATGTGAATGATCTGGTGGTTTCACTCCCAATTCCTACTCTGCTGCTATACTGACAAATGCCACACAGTGAAGTCTGAATTAGCTTCTCAATGGCCTTTCTTCTCGAGAATTTTACAGGACAATTGAGTGCTAAGACACCTGATGACCTCAGGTTTGCTGATAAAAAAACCCCAAACCTGTTAATAAAGACAAATTTGTGATACTATTAGATATGAAAATTTGCAAGCAGGTAATCAATGCTCTTCAGGGACACAAAGTGAAATCTTCTGCCTTCCAGATTCTGCATCTTCACATTCAAAGCAAAAGGAGCCCCATCCAGCTCAATTCTGCAGCTATTCAGATGGGGGGGGGGGGTTCCCCCGAAATCCCTAGATTCATAAAAAGGGAAAGAGCATGGTAGCATCCTGTTCAGCCTGTTCCTGGCCAGGGGTATGATGAAAACAGAAAGCTGCCTAGCACAATCAACTTTCATTAAACCCTTACTGTCCAAAGTGCCACATATCTATGAAAACATCTGGCCAAGACATAAGCAACAAATAAGGATATCCTCTGCCATGTACTATGTGGGCTTTGCAACATTTATCTCTATATGCCTGTTGCACGTTCATCATCGTGATATCTGAACATCTGTACTTACTGAAATGCTGCCTTTTCGTCAATCAAGGGCACATTCATTGGTGTGACTGCATAGCCATAGCACATATTGAGCCCTCGTATATAGCACAAACTCCTGTTCACTTGTCTCCTTTCACACAAACAACTCTATAATTAGTGACCAAGATACTAGTTGTTAGTCATCTGCATCATAGAGAGATCCTAGATACGAGGCTTCAGATTTATTGCGCTGATTCAGAGTATAACAGTATGTGCAGTGCCTATTCATGCTACCTCCTCAGATAAAAGGAAAAGGCTTCCATCTACAGTTCATTAAACACAATTTTACCTTTGCATCTTCCACATCAGAAATACATAGCAGCTTGGATTATGCTTGTTTATTTCTAAAGGATCATGTTTGTCATCAAGGACAGATAAAGCCTCCAAATGAAAAGCGCACTCGACAATTAGTTTTAAATGTTTGCCTCCAAGTCACACTATGTAAAACAGAGAAAGGATACAACTCCATACACGCACATACAAGAGAAAAAAAAAATTACACCCCATTTTTATTCCTAGTACCAACTGCACGCAGTACTAAGGGTATTCCAGTAAAAAAAATAAAATTTATTGCATTGCTGCTATTTGAGTTCACTCTAACTTTCAGTCACGTCACCTGCACTGTTCCAAAATATATTCAAGGGTATAAAAGAGCAGCTTGATAAATAAATAAATGTCCCCATCTGTTATTTATTAAAAGGGTGTTTTTCCCAGACTTTAACTAAACCTCATCCACTCTTGTCACTCTGGGCAGACAGTTGAAAGCAATATTAGAGGAGGTAATTGCATAGATCAGTCAACAGCCTTTGTCCCCTTGCCACTGAGACTTACAGTAAAATGGGCACAAGAAAACATTGTACTGGATTAAAGGCAGGTCTTTTTCTCCAGTTGCTTGCTGCTTACCAGCTGTTGTGTTCAACTGCAGGGACAGAGGCTCTAGCGGTATCTATAGGGGAAATCTAGCCTGACCCTGACATTTTTTTTTTATCCTCCCTTCTCTCTAGTCTTGAAACAGTTTACCCTTTGTTTCTAAAGTGAAACTTTTCCAAAAAAGTATTCTATCTTGTCATCTACCATTAAGTCATTAATTATGTGTGCAGAGAGCTTTACTAGCTATGAATTTTTAGGAATCTGAGTTTACAAGTACACCATCACTGTAACTTCTCAGACTGATAAACATTTTTCTCAACCCTTTGATCTTATTTGAAGCAATATCATGAAAAGACTCAGTAGGTGCTTAAACAAACACAGTACAAGGAACAGACAAATTTTATTAACATTTGATTGTAAATCACTGGCAGCAGCCCACACGCTGATAAAAACAGATACTGCGCTGTCAAAGAGGATTTGTACCTGTTATGAGTATGTCAGAACAGTTGCAAGAAAGCTCCAAGTAGGTGACAGAATTACAGCTGCCAAAGTATAGTGAGACCGAATACAAATCGAAGGGTGCTGAACAGAAATGCAACAATAGAATTAAAGAGTCAAAAATAGAAATTGTTTGGTGTCAGAAAATACATCATCAACACCATCTGTAGGAGCACCGTTACTCATGTTTTGACAGCACAGGCTGCAAATGGATTGTGTACAACAGCTTGTTTTATCTTCACGTTCTGACCTAATTCAAAAACATTGAAAAGCACAGTCTTGAGACTGGTACTGGATTTTTTTAAGCCAATTCCTACTGGTTCAATGTTGTGCTAGTTGAATAGGACCAGTACAAACAGCAGAACAATATCAACTCCCCTGCAGCCTTTGCATCAAATTAACGCATTTTACGAGCAGACATTCAAAGCCAGATCATTTACAGGTATATGTTTAAATATCTTTTCCACTTAGAATTTACATAGATCATAGTTCTGGAGAGTTCAAACATACAAAATTTTGTAATCAATGAGCGCATTACAAGTTCTTGATTACCTCAGAAATTACGGTTTTAAAATTCCAGGTAGAAAAATGCTCATTCTGAAATTACTGTAATATTGATAGAGAATTCTGTTTATCTGATTTTTAAGGAGGGATTACTTTAAATTCCAGCTGAGAATTAGACAACAGGTTAGTGGAAAAACTTGTTTAAACCAGAAAAACTTTCTGCTCTGGCTTTGTTTAAAAAAATAAATCATCCCACTTCCTCTGTCAATGAAAATGGAATTAAAATACAATATCAGTGTGGAAAAGTACAGTTCAAAAATGCCTTTGAGGTGCTTTTTTTTACTGAAACTTCTGAAAATACTAATCAAAGGTATATAAGAAGTTCTACGGCTATTTTAAATAACTAAATAAATTTTAACCTGCACTGGATCAAGCCAAATCAAATATATAAAATATTTGTTACCCCTGTAGAAATTTTGATCTAAGCTTCCAATCCACACTTTGTGGTTAGGTACTGATTTCATGGACTGAACCAAAACCTCAGTCCCAAAGGCCTGCAAAATTCTGAAATCACTTACAATAAAATTTGTGTGTGAACTGCCATAGAGACAACCATTATCTTTGTTTTCCTTTTACTCCACTTTCATGAAAAGTGAGGGTTTGCTCTCTTACTATTGAACAGATATCTAATCTCCAAAATTCTCTAAAGAAGTGGCTCCAAGTCAGCTTCTTGCTGGAAGAGGGAGAAGCAGCACATAAATGTGGAACCACAGCCCCAGAAAGTTTAAGCAAGGAAACCCCCTCCCCTCTCTTTTCCCACCCATTCTCACTCCTGCCTCTCTGCCATGGTTTGTCACCTTGTTTGTAATGTTACATGGCAGCATACGAGGTAGAAATTTAATCTGGCTTCCCCACCAAAACCTATATCATATGCCAGGGATCTGTTTCAGCCTTTCTTCCACTCTGCACACCCATCCTTCCTAAAGAAGCACCCCACTGGGGCCTCTTTGGGAAAGGACTGAAATTCCTGAGCATCTGCCTTTGTTTAGAGTGGAAACAAGTGATTAACTCTCTTACTGCTAATGGAAGTTAAGGGTAATGGTTAAAATTTGCCACTTTCAGCAACGTTTAACACACCTGAGAATGTCACCTTTTACAGAAGAAAACAAGAAAACATGTCAATTATAAAGCAGTAGTTGGCTTTGATTTAACAGCCCTCTTCGCAGGTGAACTGCGCTGAACTCTGTGAAGAGGCAGGGCTGGATTCACAAAACTGCTTGCAAGAGACATTAACTCACCTGGATCATAAATTAGGAGGCTCCCTGCAAAATTCCCTTTCTAGAAGCCTACAGCACAAGCACCTAAAAATCCACGTTTATGTTCCAGAATTCCATTGAGTAGATATCTTCACATTAGCTTTAAAAATGGTTATTGGAAATGTGTAGCTCCATTAACTCCTTGAGAGACACCTTTGATATTTTTACACTGTCATTGTCCCACCCTCAGTTCAAGACAGATCAATATTCAAGACAGATATCAAGACTTACATCCCAGCAGATGAAGGCTTAATCTAGGAGAGGCTGCACATGCCTTTTATGATTCCCTTTTTGAGCTGTTAACTATGGCCATGTCAGGGCACCCAAGCTGTTGCTTACATGCCTCACATGAACTTGCAATTAAGATTGGATATCTCAAATGAAGACATTTAATGTTGAGTCTGAAGCTTGTCCTCCTGTCAACAGCTAAACATACACAGTACAGGACAGAGTTCAACTGCTAGAAGAGCTGGTCTTATTACATTACTGCTTAGAAATTGGGCGAACTAGCTTCACTACATCAACCTGAGAAGCAAAACAAAGAACAGGATTCCCAGAAGCTTGCAGATGCAAAAAGGCAGGTTACAGTGGTATAGCCCATTTGCACACCAAGTTACTACAGCTGCACATGATGAAGGCAAATAATCTGTCAGCTGTGGATTTGCATATGTAATTAGCAGGGTTAAATGGAAAGACAGATGTAAGTTTTGTCCATAAGTGGTTTTGCATGTATACACATATACAGTGCAGAAAACTGAGTCTTGAAAGTGTCCTGGTATTACAGAATAACACGTAAACTAAGACCTTTGTGATACTGAGAGAGCCTGGGCAAAGGGCCAGCAGCTACTGAGTTGTAATCTCATCTGACCAACTGAATCACTGTGGTTTTAAGCAAGTAATTAAACTTTCCACTGTCTTGATTTTCTCCTTATGTTAGATACAGCCCAGTACTTTCCCCTTTATGTACAAGAAGGGTAAATAAAGCAGATGTGTAAGAACTAATCCTTTATTGCATGACTTTTGCATTCTAAAGCACCAAGAGTAGTGATTTTATTACATTACTCAATTCTAGATTTATTCTCTTGTCTCACAGCTATAAAACGACAATTGCAGAGGATTTGTGAAACCTTCACGATAGGCACTGTACAAAACCAACTCAAATCAGTAATTTCAAGATGCTTTATACTAAAAATAAGTGTCTCAGGGCACAGTTTTCCCATTACATTAGCTTGATATGATAGAGATTTTGCTATCTTCTGTGGTAGTACATGTTTTATAAACACCTAGTAACAACCAAGGAAGGGGCTGTAATCTATGACATACTCAGTGGACTGAATTACTTTGCATTACATAATTTTTCCTAAAACATGAACATACGGAGCAAATAAGCCAACATCAATAAGTGCTTTTATTATTAAACCCCTCAAATAACCTTAAAAATAAGCTGTAAAGCAACTGTAAACAGAAGCCCAGGTTCAGAGAGTGGAAGTCTTCTCTGAGATACCACGTGCTTTCCTTGGCCCTTGCAAAACAAAGTCTCATAGTTAAACTTAACTTCCCTTGACCAATGTCAGTTAAAAGCAATTAGTGTGAAAAAGAAAAACAGATCTTCTGAAGCACATAAAACAGCTCAGCTTATATCCTGTTCTACAGTGACTTATACATAATCAGTAGTAAGTAATTTACAACTCTTAATATGACTCTTTCCACATCTTTTTTGACCTGTGATGTCTTATGTGCTGCAAACAGCATAGAAGTTACAAGTCCAACCTTTTGAAAGGAAGTCCTGCCTGAAAGACCCGGTGAGATGGCCATAGCTGAAAGCTCACAGGAGGAGAGATCTCAAGCAAGCTGGTCTAAGTCCTTTCTTTGTTACTCTAATGTCTCATTACTATCCCTTCCTTTCACCTGTGAACCGACATGGAACCTCTGCCCTTGAATCTGACCCAAATAAAAATCATCTCCGCTGAGAAAGTGAGAAATACACCATAAACCAAAGGGAAACATTCCTATTTATAGTTTATTACATCCATTATTTCCACAGTGTGAATGTTTCCAGCAAATACCTGTAAGAATGCCAACCCTTTTGTATTGCCTACAATTAGCTTATCTCCAATTATATAAACAGGAACCTGATGACGGTCTTCAGTAACAGAGGTGTTATGGGGAAAATAAGGGTTGCTTTAGTTTGAGTGTAGGTCTTAGCAGAAAACAGATTGAAGCTTATGTGAATACAGAAAATAACAGATAGGCTAATTCTATTGTCTGCCTCTCCTAAATTATTTTATTACATGGAACATATTAATTATAATGAAAGAGAACCCCTGACTCTGTTGGCTTCTAATGAAAATTCCTTTGTACGATCACGGCAGGATTTCCCACCATTTTCTCTTTCTGATGAAATTAACTCCCTATGGTTGGTCACCAGGATAAGCTCATTTTAGCCAATCAGCTTGGGAGCTGCCATTTACCTCACAAAGGGAGAAAAAGGTATCTGCTGTCATAGCAACGAGTGGCTTTGCTCTGATCATCTTTGGATCCTTTAGCATAATGAAAGACACCGGCTTGCTTTTTAGATGATTAATCTTTTCCCCTGTGAACCTACTTGAATACATTAGCAAAACAAGTATGAAAAATTTGTTTATCCCAAGACAATCATTAGAAAATTACCTGCAAGAGTAATTCTCATTAGGGCAGAGTTTGTGAATAGCAGACCATATGGTGACTGAAAGCAGCAAGAAGCAATAAAATCTCAAAGCTGCAACAGGTTGCAAAGCTTATCAGGTTTCAAGCTGAAAGTTTAAATCAGTTAAGTACCACAAGTTGTGGAAAATTGTTTTCTTACTAAAATTCCAGATAGGTTACAACAGAAAGATTCAACAGATTAAACAGCCAGGCCTGCAAATCCTTACTTACTCAAAGTCTTTCCGTGTATGCCCAGTAGTTATAATTCCAGAAGACCTGGATCCTAATCACATCCTGTAACTCCAGAGAATCTTATTAACTTCAATGATGCTAAGCTTAAAGCTGAATTTAGAGAACTAGATTGTTATCTTATGCTAGTATGAATGTAGATATTATTATGTTGATATTTAAATGACATTATGAAATTAAAATAACAGAGTATTACGTACAACTTTTGAGAACCAATTCCAGAAGAAAATGTAAGGAAAACTATGATTCCACAATACATTCTCCAACTTCATCAGTATTCAGAAACTCCTTATTTTAGCTATGGAAATTAATGAGTAGTTAATACTATACTGGGGCAAGCTGAAAGAAAATTGAGATCATTTGCAGTATTGAAATAGTCTAATTATCATCTTATACCTACAAGGAGTCCCAGTAGATTTGGAATTCATACTATGTAAAACTAAAATTACTCCTCCAGTTTCAACAAATCATTAGGAAAAAAAATAGAAAAAGAGGAGGAAGAGGTAAAAATTTCCATGAGGTACTATCAGCTCGATTCTGGGAGCAAAAACTAATGCGATTCTGTGGAGCCTGCCTGAGTGCCTGTTCATATCAGAGGATCTTGCTCAAAATGCTCCCATGTAAGCACATGGATTTCCATCTTTAACAAGAATTTTTCTTCCAGACAGGGTTCCATTTGGATCTCTCGCTAGTCACAAGTCTAAGGTAAATCCAATGGTCTGCCTTCTTTTTTTAGAAATGGAATTCCTATTAACAGCAGTCAATCAGTAGTGTCCTCTGTTATCTCACACTCTATGCCACAAAGGAGTAAAATATTTTTATTGTCTTTCTAAAAATCTCTGTAGCTTTTAAACAGTCTGGGATAGAAGTGATTCTAATCACAGGCAAGCCAGCCAAATCATTTAATCATACAACCATTACAACTGTCCTCAAGGCGCAAAGTTCCAGGATAATGACAGAAGGATAGAGAGGCCATTTCCCTGTGCAGCACATTCATTTGAATTCAATGAAAACAGGTTTCACAATGGTGCCTCAAAACTAGGCAAGTTGTATATCAAGTACTTTGAAGTTCTACTAGTAGCTCTTAATGGTTGTATTTATGGTTTTCTAGCTACAAGAGTTTTAGAGGATTATGATATTGAGTTTGTGATTTATTTATTTATTTATTAGGTTGACTGGTGAACTATTCAGACTAGATCTCCTTTCCTCAAATGGACTTCTGAGAGCTAGCAGAGGCGCTAAGTAAAATAGTGGAGACTGTTGGTGTTCTAGAAAGGTTCATCCATTTGGAAAATGATGGTGGTTCTAACAATTCCCAGCTCTAGAGACCAGATTTGCAGTTAGCAGATCAAGCACATATTCACTGTCCCAAGAGGAAACCTTTCTGCCATATTACAGGAGTTTCTGCAACATTTCTGTTACCCAACAGGAACACTTCACTATGGCTACAGATATATCACAGGTTCCTCTTGAAGAAAATTAAATGGATCTGACTTTAAAAGCCTGGGATGAAAAAATGCAATTTCTAAACTTTAATTCTCTACCCAGAATTGCATATCACAGAATCATTTAGATTGGAAAAAAAAACTTTAATATCATCAAGTCCAACTGTAAACCTAACACTGCCAAGCGCACTCAACCATGTCCCTATGCACCATATCAACGCATCTTTTAAATATCTTCACAGATGGTTATTCCATCACATCCCTGAGCAGCCTGTTCCAGTGCTTGACAACTCTTTTGGTGAAGTAATATTTCCTAATATCTGATCTAAACCTCCTTGGCACAACTTGAGGTCATTTTCTCTTGTCCTACTGCTTGTTACTTGAGAGAAGAGACCAACATCCTCCTCACTACCACTACCCTTCAGGTAGTTGTAAAGTGATAAGGTCTCCCCTCAGACTCCTCCAGACTAAACAATCACAGTTCCATCAGTCACTCTTCATAAGGCTTGTGCTCCAGACCCTTCACCAGCTTCACCCTTGGGTGAATCTTAACCAAGTCTGTCACTTTTGCAAAAGCCTACTTCTAAACAGAAAGCTGTCCCTTAAAGATTAAACTGATTGGATTTTCCATATTCTGTGCTTGCTCCCTTTATTTATTGGTAGCATCAAATAGAAACTGGTTGAGGGGCACAGAAAGGTGCAGGGATGATATTTCCCACTCTGAGTGAATCTAAGAAAAAAAGAAAACTCCCGAGCTATTTACAACATTGCTTATTACAGATATAGGTTTTGGTTTTAAGAAAGTCGTACAAAGCCCACTCATTTCCATCTCTCTTCTGGCTGTTCCATGGAAGTATGCACAGATTGATCAGAAAAATAATAGTGTCCAAATGTTGTCGAGGAAAAACAGCTGACAATCTTCTCTATGTTTCTAGATTGTGGGGGTAAGGGGGTTGGGATGTGACATGCACAAAACTTGAAATATAAGTACTTATTTCTGCTGAAATTTGAAGATCCCTTTGTAACCACCTTTTTCTACACGATCGTAAAGTTCTAGTGGAAAATCTCTGGGGAATGGTCTCCAGACTGAACTTCCTTGATCCAAGATATAGGGGGCAAGTGGGCCTAATGAGCTGCTGGTTACAGCAAAATCAAAATAAGCATGATTAGGATATTTCAAAATCCATTTTACTAAGCCAAGCTTCAATTATTTAGCATGTAAATTTTTTCCAGGGCTCTTGATGAAACATTACCATCAGCCCCAACCTCTGAAAGAAAAGCAATAACAGATGCAATAGCATCTCCGGAGTGACTTCAGGTTTTCATCCATATGAAGTAATTAATCCCTCACTTTGTGTGTGTGTTCTGTTTTATTATTTTTCCTATAATATCTACAGTTAGCAGATAAAATAATTGGAAACTTTACCCTCCCCCCCAGTATTATTAACATTGCAGAAATGCACAGATTAAAAACCATACATCCTTTAAAATGTTTATTCATGGTCATTTCATACATTCATGTTCTATTAATTTATCACTCAAAAGAAGATTCAGTGGGTTTGGTGAAGAACTATTTCTATATCCTTAATCTACTTTACACCAATGAGGAGAGGTGAAAAATGTTCTTTAACAATTAGAACTCCTTAGATCCATGTTGTGCATTAAATGGTAACTATGTAATTAAAATGAACGTATTTAAAATCTGACAACAATTGGTGCATCTCCAGCATTTTAAATGATTTAATTATTAATAATTCATGCTCAAAACCCCATATGTGGGCAATGAAGCAGAAGGAGAGATGAAAACGAAGTCTGATCCATGACTAACGTTACATCTGTACAGAGCCTGAGTAAACAGACTAACAGCATTATGTTTTCTACAACATTTACCCAAATACAGTAGGAAACTGTCACACCATAATATGTATTTGCAGTGATGCTCAACTGTTAGTTAATAGTGTGGGGGTGGGGGAAAGTCATGATAAATATACAAGAATACAGATACACATACAGTTCCATACCAAGTCCAATTGAATCAGAGTGGGACAGATCCTTGAGAGATTTTAATTACACTAGTTAAAACTAAATTTGCTTTAAAAAATTCAGAGGATCCAGTCTAACCTTTACGATTTCAGTGCTGGTTTCAATGAAAATCAGGAAGTTTATCTCTAGCACTGTATGGTCAGACTTTTAAATGAGAAACAGTCATGCTGGAAGGGAGAAATTCTTCACTATCAAGGTAGAGAGGCACTGACACAAGTTGCCCACAGAAGTTGTGGATGCCCCATTCCTGGAAGATTAATCACATTGTCTCTTAGCTCGCTTATCCTATCCAACAATATATTTTGAATGTTATTAGATCTGCTCCCATGAAATGAGTCTGAACTAAAAATTTACACAAGCAACTCACCATACCATATGTCTCTGTATCATTTCAGCTAGAAATTCAAACCTCACGTATTTCATCCAATACCCTACAGACTTAATTCATTAATTCTAGATCTAGGTTTGCACTTCTCTCTCTTTTTTATTAATAGTCTTTCCTTTTCTACTTTTCTTGGCAAATTCGATGCTGCAATAAGCTGCATATGAAAACAATGGTGGTGACGTGCCTGAGTTAGTTGCAAAGCCACTTTTCAAGCCCAAGCCAATGAAGTTGCACCTTGTGCCAAAGTCCTGATTCAAGAAGCTACAAGAGAAGATTGAGGGGCACAGAAAAGAACTGCTCACTCATTGCATTAATAATGATAAGTAGTAGTAGCAGTAATACTACCATATTGCTGGATGCAACTATCAGAAGAGAGAGTTTGGTCTGGGAGACTTCCCATGACGGAAATACACACACAATATCCTTAGAAATACAACACCCTAAGAGGTATACACAATGCTGTACCTTTCGTTAAGGGCCACAGTTATTTAAGTAATAGCCCAAAATACATTTTTGAATGGCAAGGCTGGACTGTACTCATATTTTACCATTAAATCATATACTTGAGTTACATGTGTTAAGAGAAGTTGCAAAGTTATTCTTTTAAAGATGATTAAAAATTTTTTTTGCATAAATAGATTTGTTCACTCTTGTGACTCTTTTGTTGTCCTGGTTCTAATCATCATTCCATATGGGGGGGAGGGTGGCGAGAGAAGAGACATGCTTATTCCGTGGCTGATTTGTTAGAAAATCAAGACCATTCAGATTCAAATTCCACCCCTCCTTAAATACGTTGCTGATGTTCTCTATTTTCACACAATTTACTACTACATGTAAAGGTCAAGTCCACTGGTAAAGTAATTCATATGGTTATCCAGATCCTGCCCAAGCTATAAATTAATGTGACAAACTGCCTACAGCATTTTTTCTATTTGTAATGTTATACACAGGCAAGTCTAGCCCAGCGTACAGCAAATTAGAGTAAAAACTGCATACACTTCCCCCAGGAACACACACACCAAACAGGAAGTCAATTAGTTCCAAGACAGGACCTGCTGAGAGAAACACAGCAACGATCTCCATCAAATACTAACTTTGGGCTTTCAGTAGCAAAAAAAGTGTACACTTTACTTCACATTTGCCACCTGTATCACCATCACAGAGAGAGAAGTGCCAAAGGAAGAAAAAAAGCTACAAAATTTCATCAGAATCCTGATGTTCTTGATTTTACACAAAGCAACTAGAAGAGCTGCAGGCTGGTCTCCTAATGCTCTGAAAATTAAAGCCTATGGGAATCACCTGCAAACATATTGTTTTCCAGAACTTGCTGTTTCCTTAAAAATCTTAAGCCCATGGTGTAACATAATGCATGCTCTGCAAGCAGGCTTTACATTTTGTAGCCAGAATGAACTTACTTATTTTGAAGCCACAGACTGATCATCAATGTTGCCCTCAAGAATAGTCAAAGGAGATTAAACCACAGTGTATTTTTTTGTTTGTTTTTGATAGAGCTGGAAGTTTGATTGGTGAACTTAACACCATAAACAAACTAGAACAATTCACCCTGCAGACTTCACTGGAAATGAGCTGATACGCACCTGCTGAAGATTCAACCCACAAGGAGGTAGTCTCCTTGGAAACTGCTCCTGATGGTATGAAATACAATTGGAACAGTCACTGAGAACAAACTTAGATTTGTAGAGGTTCTGGGAAAGGTGGTGAAAGATCAGGATTTTGCCCCAAAAATTAACTGTCTGAAGAAGAAATTATCAAGTGTGTTATGTAGTATTTGTATAAGGAGCCTGGGGTAGATCTAGAAAGAAGAATCTATATTAAAGAAGTCAAGAGATACTCCAGAGCTTGAGAGACGTTATCCATCCCAAATTACAATTTCCTTCACTGAAACTATTCAGCTGAACCACAGCATCTTCAGTTTAGTTTAACCTATGAGAAAGCAGTTTTACAAGTGTGGCTCAACCTCTGCTCTAAGCCTGAACATTTACAACACCTGCTAACATTCGCTTGTTCCCACATGCTTTTAGAACATCTTTCATTTTTGATTAGCATTACAGCTCCTTTTTGCTGTCCTCTCTCTTTCCAAGTCTTTCATAAAACCTGTTGAATGATTTATTCATGCACTTATCTTTTAACTTGCTGTCACTAGACAGGTGCACACTTGCAACACCTCTTGTAGCTGAGCCCATTTAACAGCTCTGTTAGGGGCCCATCCTTGCAAGACATTGAGCCTCACAGAACTTAGCACCCTTAAATACACATTGAAAGCAATGATTTAGGGCTCTCTATCTCACAGGCAATGCTCAGTGCCTTAGGCATCAGTTTATTCCTTGTTAAAAAGATTGTAAAAGGACCATCCCTTCTAACTATCTAATGTTATTTTAATAGGCTACATTACAGGAACTTGATACAGTAGTGGTTATCTGAGTCAGAAGCTCCATTTACTCCAAAGACTTCAAGGTATAAGTAAATCCGTGTAACAGAGACAGATAAGAGAGTTTGGACAGTGTCAGTGTCCAGGCTTGGGTGATGTTGTTTGCATATTCCAAACTCACTTGACCACACCTGCACTCAGATGTTTTTTGTTGACATTTTACAGTCAGAGGCTGAAGATGAAGGGAGAGAGCAAATGAAGAGTAAATTCAGAAGGAGATTTCTTTATTTTTTAAAGTCAACAAGACAGTAAAGAAAGACCTAAAGAGGTAATTCACATAAAGGAAGCAGGCTGCAGACTCCCTACACTACTCTGAATCCTATGCTGACTGTATGTAGGACAAAACCAAAAAGTATGAGGCTACATACAAACTGCAATACTTAGGAGCTAAAACAATAGCTAATAGATACCGATACATCTACATACACTCCCTCTTCTGTGCAAAAAGCAAGATCGCTGCAAAGAAGAAAACACCTTAATAGAGTGTGAAAGGAAAGTTTAAACAGTTTCAGTCCATCTCCAGGATGTTTTCTACTAGTTCTCCCACAGAAAATTATCCAGATCTCTGCATCTGAACTCCAGACAAATACTTTTTTGGAGACAACAGAGGTCTTTATAAAAAGGAATCTGAGTGCAGTCTCAGTCATTTCAAAGACAGAGGATTCTGTTGTGAGCTCTATAATGCTTATATCCAATTCCAGCCCAGTGTCATACAGGTAAATGCGTGTCCTACAGCTACAGTCCAACACCTTAGCCAAAACATCCAGTCCTCATTTGAAATATTTATATAGTGAAACATTTACTATAATATTCAGAAGTTACAAGATCACTCCCAAATACACACACACTGTTCCACACAGCATAAACATCATAAGTAAAATTAACCATCAGCTCCTGTAATTTAAATTCCTTTGGATTTTAACAGTATGAGTGTCTGTGTGAAACCTAAAGTATTAGGAAACTTTGATAAAGCTTCCAAGTATAATTTTTTAAACCCTAAAACATTAGATCAATTCATATGAAAACAAAACAAAGAATTCAAGTAACTGGAGTGGGAAGAAATTCAAACCAGCAATAAGTTCAAGTCTATTTTCTCCCATTCATGTGGGAACAAGACTACTTTTTCACTTTTTTAATTTCTTTACTGATATATCAGAAAAAAGGGTCCTTGGCAAACACCTGCTTGTTTATCCAGATTCCTGTTAAATACCTAATACCCTTGATAACATGTGTTTAAATATCTTGTTTTCAAGCAATCTCCTTCCCAGAACAGTGCTAGATATTTCACTTTTGAATCTTACTCAGCAGGTTATCCTCATAGCTCAGATGAGGATACTTTTTTAAAAAACAAAATCCACATGCAATAAAGTCTCCCTCTTGGTATGAGCCTTGAAGCCAAGAACAAATGATTTTTAGCTAGAACTGACAAAGACACCTGTCTGGGGAAGACCATGGAAGATCATAGTATTATGACTAGAGGTGTTTACATTTTAGCCATGGTTACATCAGTTTGAGCTTGCCAGCAGGCTGGAGAAGGGGCACAGCTGTGTGCTTACAACCAGCTGCTTTTCAAGGTCTCAGGTTCAGAAGGAGCCATCAGGCTTTGTCAGAGATTGTACTGTTACACTCACTACAGGCAGCTTTGCGAAAAAGCTGTACACGCGGTAGAAGGTAGTTTTTCAGGCATTCTAAGGAACAGCACTTTTGAATGGAGGGAACCATGAGATCTGACATTTTGTTGCTTGCTTCAGGGCTGAAAGGTTCTCAACCCTGTCATTTCATTTATGGGTAATGACACCCAGCATTTAGGACAAGATGTTTTTAAATATATCCTATGCTGAAGAGATGAAGGCTATTAATTTAATGAGACTCATACCTCACATAAATCTTGTAAGGACAAGTATGATGACAGTGAACTTCCTCCAAGTGACCAGATATATCAGCGCCATGGCACAGCAGGTTAGCTGTATTGGAGGCAGGAACATGTAGGAATAACAACTACCTGGACTAGCCAGAAAGAAATCCACAGAAGAGTGCGAGGTATGGGGATTTCATTTCATCATCCTGAGGATTTAGTAAGGACTGATCTCTCAACATGACCTGACGCCTTCAGGCAGAGCAGGTTCCAGCCACAGCCTGCAGGGAGGTACAGCAGAGTGGCCAGGCTCAGGGAGGTTTTTTGCCCTGGTCCAGAAGAAGCTTTCTCACAACAAACCCCTTATTGCAAAACTATTCAGGATTGACCCAAAATCTAGAAGCTTCCTGTCAGAGAGAGGGGCTGCTCTGGCCCAGAGCAGGGAGTTGGGGACTGCTTCTACCTTGGGGCCACCCCACAGCATCATCCAGGACAGCCCCTTCCTGCCAGACCCTGCCCCACTGCTGCCTTTCACAGACCCTTCTTATTATTCTCTTCACAGCATTGCCATGAAACCAGATTCACTTCAGCTTGCTATCTAAGCAGCAGAGTTTCAGAAAGAGGGGCTCTTGTTCAGTCATTTCTTCGGAGCAGGGCTTTGCGCTCTTCCTAGATTTTATTGGCATTGGATACATTGCAGACTATAAAGAATGAGTGAAACCTATGAGCCTCAGGGCCAGATTTATAGGCAGAAAGAGAATTCTGTGATCTTTTCCCATGTATTTGTTGTTACAGGTGAAACAGGCCTCATTCTAAATCTGGAAATGCTTTTATTGTTCGCTTTTTCTTGTATGTCCCTAGGCACATGGAGTCACAGCAGAGGTAAGCTGGGCCCATGACTCAGTGCTAAGAATCACTCAGATTGAAAGCTTTCTGCTCTCTGGATTCCCACAGTAAGGACAAACCTCCACATATTTGCTGTTGTAAATTAGTCTGGTACCAGCAGCTGAAGAGCTGGATTGGTTCGCTGGCTTAACAACCCATAGTTAACCATTTCAGAAAAATACGTGTTTGAAAAGTTTCCCTTGTCAAACAAGAGATAAAACACAGGCAGATAACAAATCCTCTAGAAAGAGTCACAAATTCAACAGCTCCTACCCATTTTAGCATTTCCCTTCATTTTAAGTGGGTTTTGAGTGAACAAGGCACATAGTAAACTTGTCATTGGTAAGCTGTTCCCTTTAGTTTATTACCTTTACCACCCCTGAATCAGATGAGATTTTGTTGTTCTCCAACAACCATTTCCAGAAATCTGATCTTGCTGTAGCCAGCCACTAAGCAAGACACTTTTTCATATACGATATATAGGTGCATATTTACTAGTCAAACAGCTACCACAGTCAGGACATACTAACAGTAACTTGGCTGATACACAATGACACAGACAAGTCCTTTTTACTTTGCACTGAAAAGGATTAAGGATATTCAAATACACAGCTACATCTCTGCTCAGAGATACTAGCAGCTTAACTGCAATGGCATGTGGCTGTTTCATAACTGAATATTTACTACGTCCAAATTCTCTCTTTGAAAGTGCTTGTGTGATAAATGTGCTTTTTATCCAACTGTTAGACAAAGTTATTTTGAGGTATGGAAGAACAGGGTTCATTCCATTTCAAGCCTTCTGAAAACAAATATCATAAGGTTAAAGATGTGGGAGTGAGTTTCCTTGACTACTTAGTGTTTTTTTAACCTTAGCTTGATTATGTCAAATGAAAAAATTAATCACCTTCACAAGAGCATTTACTGTTCACAAGACAAACCTCTGCTTAGAGCTATGAGAGATCTTGAAACCAGAGTTCTATTGAAGGGAAAAAAAATCAAAACAAAAATCATCTTTAGAAAGGATGTTGGAGGGAGTAAATTGAGAAAGTTTCACAAAAAAAATGTTACAGGCAGGCAGAAATAACCCCTCCATGGATCTTCCCCACCATCAAGAGCTAGTTTTGTTCTGAGTGAAGCCTCTGTTGAAATCAATAGAAAAATTCCAGTCACAATCAGTGAGGATGGTACTCAGTCCTGCAGAACTTCTTTAGCTTCTGCTAAGTGAGAAGTACAGTCTAGATCCTACTCACCCAATAGCACTTCTGCCTTCTGCTCCTGCACACAAACAGGTCCCTGGTTTCAACTGTCATTGACTTTTTCCCTGCTGTGGCCTCCTCAGTAATTTTTGCTTTGAGACCATGAAGAACATGAATAAATTCAATTTTTTTTTTTAAAAAAAAGAACAAAGTAGCCCTTATAAAACAGGAAAAAGAAAAAAAAAGGAAAGTAAGTTCTTCATCTTGCTTAAGAACATTGCCTTTCTCTACCTGGCAAAGGACAGTACTGAGCTGGCTGTCCAAAGTGATTGGAGATCCTCCAGTGGCTTTTTCTGACATACCAAGTGTTATTACTGCATTATGTTGCTCTGCTTCATTAAGCAGACTTTATGACCAGATTATCAGGGAGCTCCTGCAAAGTGCAGAAAGATAACTTTAACTGAGCCGAGAGTCTGACATTAACCTTTCCAACCAGGCTTTGCTTCATGCTCAGGGCAGGGGTTTATTAGTTGGTCGAATGAATCAGCCAGCACACCAAGATATTACAAATACAATCACTTATCTCTTTACATTCAGTCTGGACATCTAAATGCCTGAACTGCTATGCTTTTACCTCCAGCAGCTTTAAAGAGGACTAGTGTCTGCATTGCTAGGCTTGTTTTTCTCCTTGAAGTCTGCAAGCTGCATCATGCCAGAACATGGAACTCCTCTTAGATATCAAAACTTTCAGACAGCTAAGTTCCTAAAGCAAACACCACCAAAGAATATGATGGCCCACACACCTTTAGGGCACTTACATTACAGACATCAGTACATGTCAGAAAGGTTTAAGATGGGATAAAATAAGCAGTTATACAGTTATTGTACTTAATTTTTCTGTGGATTTTCCGTCCTTTTCCATCCCCATGGCTTTAAAAAAAAAAAAAAAAAAAACCAACCATGCAACAAACCACTGCCACAGAACTGGAGAAACATGAACTATCATTAAGTCTAGGATCATGGGGGGAGTCTGTGCACTTGGGCAAAATCGTCACAGCAAGCTTCACGTCACAACCAACAGGGGCTTTTAGAGAGACCACCCACCACAACTGTTTGTAGACCTCACCAGTGCAAACTAGACCAGTCCCCGGTGAAAATATATAGAGACCCTAACTTAGGGAGACTGCCTTGTACAGATATTTCTATCATCTTCCTGCATTAGTCATTTAGGGAGCCCTGTACAGCCTGAATGCTGCCCACAATATATTCTGAAAGTATCACCCAGGCCTCCCAAACACAGACAGAAGTTGAGGTGTCAAGGGTATTCCTTCTTCTAGATAACAAGAACATTTAATTTCAAACTTCACTGTTCTGCACAGCAAGTACAAGAATTGTCTTTTTCCTTGTAGATTTCTCAGGAAGACATCCGTGGGTTTTGTACACAAGCACTATCTTGTTACCTCCCCTTTTTTTTTCCTCTCATTTCCGTTTAGTTATTTCATGACAATGCCCAATATGGTATATAGGATAAGGAGAATGTAATAACTGTTTAAAAATACTGTATATATTAATTGCTAAATAAATTTCACAAAGCCACCATCTCAGATTGCCACTGTTGCAAATACTAGCCGCATGTATAAGTTGGATAGTTGCATCTGAAAACTTAATAAATCTTTTCAGAATGATTCAACATAATGTTTGGATCATTCATTCTCATCAGAGCCTTTAATCACTGCACAACTTTCTCTTTATTATTGATTAATGTGTGACAGGTATGTGCAAAAAAAATCATGCAGGATTTGGTTTTATGTATTGGATACAATTAATAGAAAAGAAAAAGGTGTGAGTTGTTCCACTGTTCAATTTTAATTCCTTGAGATACTAATGAGTGAGAATGATTTCACAATTTGGGAGTACTTTCTGATGAGTCTTACAGTGAATTTGCCTGATTGCAGCTCATTCAGAGAATCAATACACACGGAAAAGAGTATCAGAAAAAAGTTTATATAATATTGTATTTTTATTATAAAATAGACTCCTGGTGATTTTTACATCTATATTGTTCTTGTATATATGTCAATGTATGCATCACACTCTTAGGATATGTAATATATATTGACAGTCTGTCTTACTCAAAGATACTGGATACATCAAAAAGCAAGAAAGAAGAAACATGGCAGACAAAATCAAGCAATTTGTGTATCAGACATTTCTCCTTCTAACAGCATCACATACCATGTAGATGTATGATTAATGGAAAGACTTATCCAATAATGTTCTAGTATCTGTTGCGAATTAAATAGAAAGCTTCGATATTTCAGAATTTTCATCAGGTTCTTCCTGTAAGTTCACAGTCATGTTATCAAGCATTTGTGCTAGAGATTCCTCACTTTCAGAAAGGCACCTCTAGCCATCCACTGTATCTAGTCCATTATCATGCAACTATACCAAAACCACCAAAACCCCCAAAAGTCTCCTGCACTGTACTTCAACAATGTCAAAGTTTCATCCCAGGTATCCACTCCTAAGTTCTCATTAGTATAATTGAAATACTGTGTATCTCCCACTCCTTTTGCTACATCACAATATCTGATCACAAGTGAACAGTTCTCAGGAAAAGAGATTTAAAACAACAACAAATGCAACTTTAAATCTACAGCTGTTGTCCAGAGCAAAATATTATCATAAATGTTAATGGCCTGAAATATGACATCGAAGTGGTAGCATTTAAGATATGTTCCGGTAACTTAACTGTGACACTGGCACAGAGGGTGAGGATATGGATTTCCTCACAATTCTTCAGCAGCAGTTGATGTGGTCAAGTAAGTAATATGAATACTTTACTCAGGAAAGGACAATTTTGAGAACAGTATATATGATGTGCACCACTACACACAGGAGGTTATACTAGAGAATTCCACTTAAATGAATCAATCAAGAGAGCATCAAGTTCAAGGAACAACAAAAAGAAATTGCCTAACAAAGCTTTTCTCCCCGATTCAATCATCACTGAAATTTCAGGCCGCTAATCAGTTTTCTGCATTTGAAAACAAAGCAACATTTTACAAAATATTGACATATGGAATTATTCATGCAGAGATTTCTTTGAAATTTAAGTGGAGTTTCCTAAAACATACAGGTGTGAGGAGCCCAATCACTTCAGGATTAGCTGTTCCTCAGAAACCTTAGCAATGATATGAAATTTGAAGCTCTTCTTGAACTTTTCTACTAATACAGTAATTACTGCTGTGCCTGAAATTGGCCTCTTTCCTGTAATTACTCAGCATGTATTTTCAAAGAGGTTTACACCTGAATTTAAATTCCAATTAACACCCAAGGTGGACGTTTTGTTTAAAGCTTAATAAATCAGGGATTTTTTTTTTTTCCCAGCATAATATTTCACTAGCCCACATAGGCAAACACAAGGTACATCATGCCCTGGACATCAGAAAATCTGCAGCAGGGTACAGTCAAACCATGATCAACTCAGACTTGCGGAATAGTAGGATTATGCATGTCACCCAGGGTCAAGCATCTTGCATTCAGGCACACAGGCACATCTCCTGCTTTCTCCCCAACTACAATGAAGGGTTTGCACTGACACAGTTTAGCATGCACAGAGAGGGTACTCCTTCAACTTTAGCACTGAGAAATGTGTATATATAAAAAAATATTTTTTACACACTTCCACAACTGGAAACCACATTTCTTTCAACTCTGCCTTCAGACTCAAATGGGAGTGTGGAATCCTCTTTAAAAAAAAGACAGGAAGCACATTGTTTTAACCACCTGCTTTAAAAGGAGTATCCTGATAGAGATGGACAAGGGCATGGACTAAGGGCAGGTGAAGTGAACAAGGTCATGTTAGATATGTGATATTAAGAAAAATTGAACAAATTATTAGCTTTTAGGATAAAAGAGTGTAATAATATACAGAGGATTGCTCTCTTCCAACTGTCATTCTGAGTGAAACCCTATGACCCCAGTTCTTTCCCTAAAGCATCTCTGTGATGGATTCCAGACAGTTAATATTGTAACATTTAAGGAAGCAAAGCTAGCAGGCGTTTTGCTTGAGGAAGAACTAAATTAACAACTAAAGACAGTAAAATTTCCCCTGTGGCCTCTGTGGAATGATACTGATGCAAGACCCTGATTGCAAAGCTATGTCATTGTGCTGTACAAGGCTTTTCAAGGTAGGAAAAACATTTTCAAGTTGCTTGTAAGACTGCCACATTTGGCTCAGGAAATCCTTGAGTCTAAACTGCTAAAGCTAAAAGAATTTCTAAAGCACCGTTGCCATATGCCTGTATTGTTCTGACGTACCACGCCAAGCACCTTCTGTTGACCACTATTGGATACAGGACACGCATCTTAGTAGACCTTTGCTCTAACCTGCTATGTTCGTTTTTATGTTCTCATATGTCCTCTGCTTTTTTTTTTATTATTTTCCTTTAAAAGTACGTTTGTTTCCATGGAAACAATTATGCCACTGACATGTATGAGTTTAGTAGCATCCTCAGGAAATATTTACAGTCAGTTCACAAAGGGCAAGATGTCTTTATGAATATCAGTGTTTAAGCAAAGGTACTCTTAAAGAAAAGAAATAAGCTCAGAGATTTTCCAAAGTGATAGGTAATGACCATGTTTTCATTACAGTCCCTTATTTCAAGCTCTGCATCAAAACATCTCCCTTTTGAAAGTTTGGCCCCAGCTATGAGCACTGAGCCTTTGAAAAAAAGGATGCAGAATGCTCTAAAACATATAACCTGCTATGGGAAATATTGTCATACACACTAAGCTCTCGGTCACGACTTGAGTGTCTCTACGCAGACTATTCCAGAGGCCTTGGCATAAATACCACTCTTATAATGCAGTGCTAGGAGAATTACTACATAACAGAAGCCAAAGCCAGGGAGGTGAGGGTGGAATGAAGACATTCATGTAATTATTTCTTTGACTGCAGAATGAATTACAAGACAATGTGACATTATACTCACTGTTTACCAGCCCACATTTAGACACACACACAAAAAAATAAATCTTCTCACAGTATAAAAATATTTCCACTTTTAACCCAGTAGTGAAGATAGCACTTTTCAGATAAAGAGGAGACTTGAGAGCCAACCTGCGAATGCTTCTTCCTTACATAAAAAGAAAAGGATGCGAAGAGAGTTCTTCCTTTTATAGCCCTCACTGTAGCCACAAGCACATCTCTGTATGCTGGTTTGTGGATGCGTGCAGTCCACACAGCTGCACAAGAGCGGGATGAAGTGATGGGGTTTCAGCTCTGCAGAGCACTATGTAGAAAGCAGAAGCGAGGCCATGCCAAGTTTCACCCAGCATATGCAAGAGCCGCACTACCCCCTGCCCTGGGCTGCATCTTAATGCAGCTGAAGCATAAGCTAAGGGTGCCTTCAAAGGCTTATGGCACTGCTAAGCTGATATCCTGATCTCAATGTGCAGGGCCCAGCGCCCAGTTACCCTGCCTCCTCTGTGGTCCTCTACAGCTCCACAAAGCAGATATGTGACTAAATCCATATGTGAAGGGGAACTGGTTGATAGCTTGCTGGCTGGTAGAGCCCTAAAGGATGTCAGGATTTTTAGAAGCAATTTGAAAAGGTACAGAGAGAATTAGTGTGAGAGACCAAGGTAGGCAAACCGTTCCAGGCAGTAGGAGATCCAATCTAAACTTGCTTTAGTATTAATTGTCAGAAAAGGATGGGATCAGTTTATGAACTAGGAGCACTGTGCAGTCAAAAGTTACAAGCCTGAGTTGTTGCCACAAAGTAGCTGAAAAGCTTTTCCTTTGAAAAGATTAAACTTCAAAGAATTGGAGAATAAGATACACAAGAAATGGCATGTGCTTTTGCTTGATAATATTTGATTTTCAGCCACCCCCTCCTCAGCTGTATCACACTGTAAATTCTTAACACTGAAGTTGCAACTAAGTAGCTGGTTTATAAGATAAATGACTTGGAGTATGAAAGACTTTGACCAAAAAAAATAGGACTGCATAAAATGGATTGAAAGCAGTGTGAATAGCAGAAAACATTAGCCAGTGTAGAAGACCAAGGTTTTGCATACTTCTTGACCAAAGGAAGTGAATACAAAGTAAGAGATCAATGTGTGTCCGACAGGTTAACCCAATGGGATGACATTTGCCTTGCAGAAAATACATGATTCAACATCAGACTATGGTGCTGTGTAGGACCTTTCCCTCTAATAGTAAGGATTTCAGTTCTCACTGAAGACAAAAGGAAAACGGGTCACTGAGACATGTTTTGTAACTGGGATTTAAGTGCTTAGGGATAAGTAAAACCCTGTGCATGTTGTTCCCTAGAGCAAAGAAACTGAGGTTGAGCCACTAGTGACCAAACTGCAAGAGAGAAGGCAATGGGAATATTCCCTCTTGAGGCACAAGAGGCCTTCCTAGGACTTGCTTTTGTTTAAACACATTTCTTTGACAGTGAAAGCAGTTCTCTGCCCAGCTCAGTGGGCTGTGGGGCCAAAGAAAACGAAAGGAAAGAAAACTACACAAGGAGTTCAGTCTGTTTGGAAACTGGGGCAGGTCTTTCCCAAGACATGGCTAGCTTAAGAACTAAAAGTGTATTTCCCCTTTTGTTTGTCCATACCTAATGAACTAAAGGATTTCTGTGACTTAACTCTGTAAAAAGAGAAAGACAGATTCAAGGGAGTTGGAAATAGGACAGTGAGCTAGAAAATGGAATTGTATCTTCTTTTAGGGTAAATGCCATGAAAAAACTCTCCATGATCAAGCCATATATTCATGCAATAGAAGTTAGAGCCCTGAAAATTTGTTGGATTTTTTTTTTTGTTCAGTCAGAATGCTCCTATAGTTTCTGTTTTGGGAGGAAAGGCAGGCTTTTTTTCCTGTGGATCAAGAGGCAGTAATGTTTCCAAACACAGCAAACAAGCCCTAGATACTTAAAATATTTAAGTAGTGCAAAACAACACGGATTATAGAGGGAGAGAAAATTGAAAAGTATCATCCTTGTACTTATCACTAAGATCAGCTACAGCTCCCTTATGGGAGTCAACAGTGCTGCAAGCCTAAAATCCCTCATGGACCAAGACTGAGCTAGCTGAGCAATCCTTTCTCCTTTAACAGCTAAGCTCCTTGGGAGCAATGAAATTCCTGCAACAGCCAAGGAGTAACCACATGCCAGGTATTTTGTCAATAAACATATAACATGGAATATCTCTCCAGAAAAAGGAAAGTCAGTTTTGAAACTACTGTGACATGCCTCTGAACATTTAGCTTTTCCCTGAGGGAAAGTACACCAATTCCAAAATTAATAGCAACAATTTGCTCAGCAACTTTGGGACAGGGAGGGAGAGAGCTACCTATACAGCAGGAATGAGCTTCTTATTTTATTTTTTGTGAAGGATTCATATGCCTCAATCCATGAGTGTATGGCATAAAGCCCTGAGTAAGCAAATGACTTCAAATTATCCAGTGGCAATTATAAATGAGAGAATGCACGCTGGAGGTGGGATGAAAGAAAATTAAGAGAGATTAACGTGAAATATAAGGCTATAATTAGACATAGCTATCTGTTTTTTACCTGCTTTTGCCCATGGGGAATCTAGAAAAATAAATACTCCTATTTAATAAAATTCTCAACGCCAACAGAAAAGCAGGGCAACTTTTTAAAAGCTGTGACGACATATGCCAGACAGGCTGTGTTGCAATGGGTTTACATTTCAACATGGAACGGATTGTAAGAGAACACAGCCTGCTATAGCATGTTATGGTAACGCCAGAAAAAAGATGTCTAAAAAATTCATACCAAGTAGAACAAAAATAAACTATGCAGTGCTCTTGTACTGGGGCAACCTGCAGAAGCTTCTGTGCATGAAGGAACTGAGGTTGCTAAAAGATGATCCAAACATTTAAACACCAGGGGAAAATGAAGAAAGGGGAGGGGGGGTGGGAAGAAAAGAGATAAAAGCCCCAGATTCTTCCTCTGAAGAAGTCCCAGTTTGAACACAGCTACTCTATTCTGTCAGAGGGGAAAACAGATTCAGATGGCTGAACTGATTCCTTCCTCACTTTGGCAACTGTCTGGAGTATGGGAAGCAGATGATAAGGTCTAAATGCCAGAACAGAAAAACTCATTCTGTTAGGCAAGATTGAATGCTGATTTTCCAAATGGTCCCATTATCCTCTTATTTCATTTGCAGTGCCACCAACTACATTAGATAAGGCAACCTCCAGACACCCATGGACACATGCAATACAGTTTTAAGCATGCTTCTCAAAAGTGTATTTCACTCCCCTGAAACTTCCAATCCTTACTCTCTGTTACACGTTTTTCTACTTCTAAATGTGTTCTTTGTGCAACTCTGAAGAAGTTGGATATTCTTTGCAAGTAACAACTGGGCCTTTTTTTTTTGTAATATTCAGATACATGTACAAATTTCCTCAGTCACAATTCCCATGAATATCGCTGAGCTCTGAGCTCTATTTTCAAGTTCAATAGATCTCAAGACCCTAAAGCAAATTCCCTTCATTAATCTTCCAGAAATCTACCATGAGAGTCTACTGATCAAACTCTCCAAGAGTAAAACGTGAACTCACATAAGCCAAATCAAGAGTTGATATTGGGCTACCAAATGCAACAGGGGTTTTGGTGTGTCTTAGCTGGGATCATACAACCCTACTAGAACAGGACATTCATTATGTTTCGTTTTTCAGTCCCATTCCATCTGGACCTGTGTGCTTTAAATTTCTTTTTATTTCAGTAGGTTGTGGCACTTGCTGTTCCTGGCAATATAATTTGTGCACAGGTTGCCAATTGACTCTTTGAAAGAACGGAAGTTTCTTGCCTGACGGCAAAAGGTTTCTCTTTCTACTGCTAAACATCAGCACTGACTCCTAAGGCTCAGGCATCCATTCTCCCCCTCAAAAATGAATACTCTTTTTTTCATCTGTTTAAGAATACAACACAGCGAAGTCACACATGGCCATCAACTCTTTAAAACAGCAGAAGACACCTATGATATCTATTTTCCTACACTGGTCCTGTCTTCAAAAGCTTTATCTGCAAATATGTCAAAGCATCTGGAAAATTCCTGGTCTTCTTGCACTTTTCACATTTCTTCTGCCATGTCAGAGATGCACGTGCATTTCCACAGTCATCTCTGCTTCTACTCGTCTGCCTGCCCTTTTTCCCCTGAATAACTTTCTTCTATATAGCTGGTCCAGCAGATGGAAACAACATTATGTGCTATGAGCGTGGGATCATTCTCTCTTACCCAAGCTTTCCACATCTTAGCAAGTTCATCCCCTTCCAATAGAAAAAGCCATCTTCAGAAGTCTCAGTTCCCACCTATTCCTTTCTGCCCCTTTCTACCAACTACACCAGTAGAAATATTTGTGGGGCAGCAGTGCTCATGCCTGCAGTGTAGCATTCGCAGTCGCAATACGCTGGCATTTTAGATGTTGGCAACTGGGCAGAAGTGGTGGGGCCAGAACTGCTCAAGCAAGCATTGCCATCAAAGACAGCATGATGTGAAACTGTGGACTAATTACCTGCCAGCAGGCGTTTCACTGGGTTGAGAGATAAGTAGGAATGTCAGGATCTTGCCAGCTGTCAGGGCTCAAATAGTAAAGAGGTTTTCTTTAATGGTATTATTGCTGAAAAATAAACAATTGACTGTCACTCATTACTGCATGCAGGTCCTCGCATTTCTGAAACGCTGAAAAACAGCATCTTACAAACAAGGAAAATGAGTTATTAAGCAATTGAAAAATGATTATACAATTATGTTCTGTTCATGTACCATTAGTCACAGGGAAGATGGAATATATCCAAGCTTTAAAAGTGAATTACTCATACAAAATTATGTCTGCTAAGAGTCACTTCTCCTTTAGGGTTCAATATCTACTGTGCAAGATTTTCAGAGGAGGAGATGAAGAAGGGTATTATGATAAAACATAAGTACAGGAGCTGTGTTTGGGTTCTATTGCAGCCAGAAGCAGTGAGCAAGTTGCAACTGGCATTAAGTATGAACTGGTAGAGACCGTCACAGACTGATGATAGCAAAGCTAAGCAAATTTGCAGCAATGCAGAAAACAGCTTCTGCCTCCTGCTACAGTAAGTGCAAAACAAGAAGTCAGACAGTTGCATAAATTTACAAGTTCCAAATCCAGCAGTCGCACCACGGTAATAGTCTATCCTGCTAACAAAGTATGTTCACTTTACACTACAACCAAGCCTTCTTCTTTCATATGCCAAGACTACTCTTAATGGATCTTTTTCATGCCAGGCTCTCAATACACTCCATATCTTTAATAAGATGACAGTGGCCTTTACTACACGTTCCCCGTTGGCTGTTTTCAGACTCTCCATCCTGTGGCAGATTCTTTTATTTATTATTTTCAATGCAGTTTAAATTCCAGTTTAAGTTCTCTGGTTATCTTCACTGCTTGTATGTTCCAAACATGTTTCAAGTTCATTCTTGTGTCAGCATTAAACATTTCACATAGGTGTGGCCTCAGCAAAACCAATAATAATCACGCACTTTCCCTGACCTTCTGCCCAACCTTCCTGTAAACTGGCACAATATCTCCCCCTTCCCCCCCCAAAGAGAGTCATTTTGTAATACAATACACAGCCTTAAACTGCATTGAGGCTGCTCCATTGTCTCTCTCAGAAAGCTTTTTACTGCTACTTTAATGTAGTAAATGAAAGGGTGTAATACAGGACAAGTAATAGATAAGATTACAGATTGTGTCTTCTTTTCATTAGCTGAAACCAAGTGCTGTAACATCAAATATCATCTGTTCTCTGTAAAAAAAAAAAAGCAAAAACCAAACCAAAAAAAGGGAAGTTTCAGTTGTAAGTAGCTTAGGAATGGAGACAGTTAACAAACAAAACCAAACCCCTACACTTGATCCAGTACAAGTTTAATCATTGCACCCATACAGAGCTTTTTCTAATTTATTTCTTGCACTTCCTCATCAAGCAAGCTTCAACTTATAGCAAGTACCTTCTTTTCTTAGCTACTGTCATTTTATTTCACAAAACACTTCAGGACATGAATTCCATCTTCAGAACTACCTTGTTGTGCTTGTAATATGCAACTACTACTATGCAACTACATTATTTCTAGTCACAGGGAAACCTAGATTTAAACCTTGAAGCTAAGCTCCCCTGGCTAGTGAAGAAAGATGAGATCTCGATCTGTCATGATATTTTGCAACCCTTCTTACTGAAGGCATACTGAGAAGGGCTCCAGCACGGACTCTGAGTCATGGGCTATACCAGGGGTGGAAATTCATCTCCCTGCCAGGGCAAACTATTGTTTGAACAAACTCAACCAAAGCCCGGGGCACATCCCTTCATCTTGCTAAGCCAGTCACTCTTTGCCTCTGGTGCCAGTGCAGATGCGTGGATGGGTGCAGCCAGTGCACCTCCTCTACCCCTCCCACTGCAGACTTCCAGTGTGGGGGGTAACACTATCCAAGCTTGCTCTGACTTGTTTTTGAGAAGGACAGCAATGGAATCTGTAGCCAGTATCTTAATTATGTTAGCAAAGTTAAGTGAATAGCTTCTTGTTCCTTGCCTAACTTTGATACGTCCTCAAAGCAGCACACTAGCATTTAGTAAATAGTATTCCTTTTATAAACAGCATATAATAAAAGTATTTTATTTAAGTTCAGGGCTTCCTTTTATGAACTGCATGCTCTGGGCCGGTGCAGATCCGCAGAGCTCCATCAGAGCTTCAGTCAGGCAATGCCTGTTCAACTTATCAGTCCTTGCCCAGTATCAATCCGCAAAACAGTGCCATGAACTTCCATGGCATTCTGCCAAATCCCATCAGCTGAGAAACTATCCTGATGAGCACGATGTTCTCAGTGATGATTCACCCTTGTCATCATCACTATTAGTCAGAATACATTCAGAAGCAACTTTAACATGCTTTAGGAGCTCTTTAATAAACATGTACTTAGATAAGCTATCTTAGGGTAAAGAGATAAATGAAGGAGGCCCACTTTAAAGTTAGAACTGAAGTGTGGCAAGACAATTCTGCAAAATGTTTTATACCTTATATAATCTCTCCCCACAGAACCTCAGGGGTTCACATTAAACACCATAAATCAGACCACCTGGGGCTCCCCTATGGTTATTGCAGCTGCATGCTGCAAGCTCTAGTAGAAGAAACATTCTCTTTTATCATAAGAAAGTAATAGGGCATAGCCTAAGTCTGCCAGAAAAATGCACAAATCAAAAGCAGGCCTAGGACAAAATCAGCTTCTGATGTGTTCATTTGCTCTGGATGTATGTGGTGAGCTGACAGTCAGAATCGCTTTGTCCTCATTGATCACTGATGCTTTTGCTAGCAAGGTGAGTAGCATGTGGAACAGCCAATTTCTAAAGAACCATCAGTTCAATGGAAAATAAAAATGAGACATTTTATTTTTGTATCTTCTTCCTTAGTAAATTTCAGCAACTGGGAAAGGTATTGGACCCCAGCATTGATGGCTGAAGCTCTCTCCCAAGAGCAGGCACAGCTCATATAGTGCCACAGCAACCACTGCTATGCCTTCTCCTGAAAGGAGTCCCCATGGGCCAGCAGCAAGTGACTGCCAGACCCAGACAGTCTATGGCTTCTGCAACATTCCTAAACCCTATTTTCACTCCCAAAGAAAGGTGTCAACTGGCTGCCAGGTGACAAATAGATGTGCAAAAACTCAGAATATTTACCCAAGAAGAGCAATACAAAAAAAAAAAAAATGTAGCGGACTTCTCCCAGTAACATAATGGTAACTCCCCTTCACTTCAAATGCAGTCCTAAACTTGATTGTAATAACTGATTAGGGGAGAGCAGTGTTGCAAATCTGTCATGTAAGAACTTGTGAGAACTTCTCCTAAGAGAGACATTATGGACAGGTTGCTTCAAACATTTCCTTTGACACCTGCATTAACCAGAAAATCAGGCGTTAGTGAAGCCTTGATCTGTCTCTATGAAATATTCAGTAACCAATCTGATGAGGAACATATAACCCACAGCTGTCTGGAAGGAGGATCGTGATGACACACGAACAGCCCCTCTGGTGCCCCTCGAGATTTTTGGTACAACTGAAATTTCTGTGGAAACTTCCTGCCTTGCTATCAGGCCACTAAGGCAGTGTTTGAAACATGCAACCACTCGGATTGTTCTTCCAGAATCCCTTTCTCTTACTGCAGTGATGACATCTCCCTTCTCAGACATCATGTCCCAGCCAGGCAATAAACCAAGGAGTAGATCTTCTGGTTGGGCTTAATTTAGTATTTTGTTTGTGGGCTTTAACAGTATGCATAAAATATAGCAGAACACAAGCAGGAAAACAAGAAGTTATTGAGGGAAAGAAAGAGGGGTTTGCTAGATAGAGGACTAGGAGAAGACCAAATGCTGTTTCAGTCCATGACTGCAACAGAAAAAAAATACTTGATAAGTTAAACTACTGCCTGAAGGGAAGTGTTTCCTAACACATTGACACTTTCTGGTGTTGATTTTGGTTTAAGTCTTTTTTTTATTTATATATACACACACACACACGAAACCAGCACAGAATACATAAGCTGGCAGCAATAAATGTATTTCACTCTAAGATGATTATTTTAAAATTTTATAATCTTTTCCAAAGAAGCTAACAGTTTGGTGGGACAAGTCATATTTGAGGGCCAAGAAGAATAAACTGACAGGTAGGAGACTCCCTCTGTTGTGGCTCTTCTATAATAGTCAGGCAGTGGCAAAGTAGAAGCAAACCTGCAGAAGACATTTCAAGTCAGTAGTTTTTTCATGAACTCTAAAGCTGGCAAAATAGCCTTTTGCTGCACCTGACATGAAGTATATCTGGAAGCAGCCTACCAAGAGAGAAAATATTATGGTTTGAGCATGCTGCGTTCTGCTGTTCTCATGGCAAAGAATGGGTGTCCAGGACTATCACAGTTGAGTAAAACAAAATCATCTGTAAGGCAATTTTTTTCTTATTTACAGCAGGAGCCAGGTATGCTCTTTGCAGAGTTGGAACCCAAAAGGTGACCTCAAGCTACCTTCAAACATATTTTCTTGTTCTCAGGCTGCAAACAGCACAATCAGAGCAGAAAGTCTGATTTTAACCACGCTTCAACAGGAAGCATGCAGGAATTGCTGCTATCCTAGAGCAGGAGAAGCAGGACTTGAGAATCATCTCAGAATTCAAGACATCTTAAAAAAAAAAAAAAAAAAATCATTTTTCTCCCCAAGCAAATCAATTGCCAGAAAAAACATCCTGCCTTCCAGCCCATCACTTTGTTTGACAGTGCCTGTCAAAGACAAAATCTTTCAATTAATTAAAGGAGGGGAGAAGCCATTCCTTCCTAGCTATGGTGCTTCAATTTACATCAGTATAATTACATCTTCATTACTGTGGGAGACGCTACAAGCACATAAGAACTTTTATTTTTAACTGCAATAAATCTGCTACTGTATGTCTAAACCTATTAAAACACATTGGAACAAACCAAGATTAACAGAAATACAGTGCTAGGCTATAGTTCAGTTTAGTTAAGCGTTGAACTAATTGCATTACATTCTTTCCAGTCTTTAAGTGATAGTAGACTGGAATTGGGTCATGACATTACAAGGGTAATATATAGATTAATGAAAACTGCCATTCTGAGCGTCTGGTCCTCAAACGGTGGAATCAATCCCTCTCATCACTAGCAGGCTCCTCAGTTGGAGGAACACCCAGCACTTGAAGAAACTGGTGTGAAAATGCAGAATTCACGCTGCCTGCCTCTCCAGATAGTCACTCAAGTCAGCACAACTTTATCACTTAGCAATAACACATCTCCCTTCACAACCAGATGATACACAATTTAACTTTAAGGTTGGCCTACAATATACCTCTTTTAATATTTCCAAATTCTCCTCACAACTCCCCTTTGACTGGTGGACATTGCAGAAATAGTTCTCACCTGGAGCAATTCTCACACTTAGCGCCCCGTATAACACTATACCTTGCATAAACAACCATGAATAAACATGAAAATGGAGGAAAACAAGTGAAAATTTAAATTGGTTAAATAAGAACCTTGTTAATGCACAGTTTGTGATATGTCCCAGAATTTTAAATACTAAGTTTTCCCTGTCTTATTATTCTCTCATTGATATAGTTGATATAAGCAGCATGATCATTAAAACATATTTCTATTTGCTTCAACTGTATTATAAGTCTGCATATATATTTGTAGCATTAGATTCTTTATAGGCCTATTGTTAGGACAAATACAATTTAATATGCATATGTGAGTATATATTAAACCTTGATTAATTTCTTAAAAATTAATTCTTAGGAACATCTTACATCCTCACAATGTAGTGTTTCCAGTCTTCATCCCAACAAAATATGAGGCAGAGAAAACTAGGCTTAAAATACAATGCAAAAGACAAAAATCAGGTTTCTTCTAGATTAAAACCTGTACACCGTTAGCTTAGCTGAAGTTGGTGCAGACACTGCAACAAGGTCTTGCATTTCACCTGTACCCAAGGGATCCATTCATTTCAGCAGTTGTTCTTTTAGGTTCAAACCATCCCTATCATTTCCTAAGACTTGTTTTGCACAGCAGGCAGAAAGGATGGTTCCTCACATATGCAAATTCATCCATATCTTCGAGGCTCCTCTAGTAACCACCCATTCACAACAAGTAAATCACAGAGAGAGAAGCAGGATTTAACTCTGAATAGCTTTGCTTTTGCTGATATAACTTTGACCCTCGATGATAGTTAATGTCAGGGTTTTTTTGCATTCAATTAATTTAACGGTCCAGATTTTTAATTTGCATTTCATTTAACATTTCAGATTTTTAATTTGCCAGATATTGTTTATCAAGTATTCATTTCAGCGCCTTTCACTGTATGTACAGTGCATACTCCTCAGTAATTAGTGTGCAGTAAATTAATTCTCTCCTCCTTCCTTCATCAGATATTGGATTAAGAAACTTCCACCGTACCAACATAGTGAGCTAGATTAGGAATTTCCCATCCATAATACCTTTGTTTAATATTTGTCTTGTATATGTTATGCTGCCTTAATGCTTTACATGATAAGAAATGTTATAGTTAGACGCAGGAACCTCCAATTAATTGAAGCTGAGTCACATATTTTTTTGAAATTATTAGACTCAAATTAAATGTGTTCACAAGATTCTGCAGTCTCTGCTCCTTTAGGCAGCCTTACGTTTTTCATAAGAAAAAAATTGTGGTTGTATTTATATAAAAGGGCATTTAAATAACCTGATGATTTTTCACTAACTGCAATGAGCATTAAATCCAAAGTAAACACCTCATTATAGATCTGCTTTCTGCATTATGTCAATATGGGCCAACGACCAGCAAAGGTGTCTTCTTACAAATCCATGGAAAGTGACACACAAACTCAATAGAAGGGCACTATCACCACAGTCCACTGAAATTATGCATGTTTTGCAAACATTTTCACAGATCATTTCACCTTTTCGACATCCTCTAAGACACACAACATACAGACATGGTTGTTCACAGATCAGTCTAAAATAGACGAACACTTTTGCTCAGAGACTATGGCTACTCTTTGCAAACTATAGATATCTTTAACTGAAATAATTCTGCAAAACTCACCAACCTGCACAGTTTTCAGTCCAACTATTAAAAATATCAGAAGATATCTTACAGTGGACATTTTTGCCTACACAGATCAATGGAAAATTTAGTAAATTGTTAGTTTGGGTTTTATGCTTTAAAGGTCTCCTAGTCTATGAATACTGTGTTTTCCTTCAGCAACAGGAACAGGTAACATTAGTGATGTGTGACAGGTACGAGGAAGCATTGCTCCCTCCTGAAGCTGTGCCTAAAATGTGTTAGGTCAAGCACCACTGCAGGCACACAGTCTGCCCAGCTCTAGTTTGGAGAAGTCCCTGCTTTAGCTACAGGCAATGCAGAAGAGGTGGAGAGAGGATATGGGGCAGAAAAGCTTCCAGGAGTATGCACTCCTGAGGAGTATGAACCACAGGACACCTAGTACTGAAATTGTCCAGCACCATGTGGATAGCTCACATATTTCCCCATTGCTTATCTACTTGAACAAGCTAGACATACAGAGTTACACTTGGGAAATGGTAGCAGAAAGCAGTTGCTGCTTTTCTTCCCCACCAACAAACACAAGACATACAATCACAGCAAAAAGAGGTTGCAACGAAGCACAGGAAAACAATCATTGAAAATTTTGGGAAAGCTGGCAATGGAGACAGAACTGTGTCTTTCTTCCCATATAAGTTTCCATCTACAATGTCCACATTTTATTTAAAGGCTACAAAACTGCCAATATTTGTGTGTAATCATGGGCAACTCCCAAGTTTAGAGCAGAGCTGGTGCTCCATCAGCCAGAGCAGATGATGTCCACCCAGTCTCAGTCCCCTGCCCTCTTACGTAATGATGCACAGTAGTTGTAAGGGAAAGAAACAAACATAATAAAAAGAAAAACAAGCCTGAAGAGGTCACACATTCCCAGAGGTCACTGTAACACCTCAGGATGGGTTTATAAGAATTCAATTTTGAATTTTGAAAACAAATCATTCTAACCACTCTAGCTTTCTGTCCCCACTATTTCTATGAGAAAGCTGTCTTAAGAACTCACTTCACTGATGAATAGAAACTGCCTTCTCATTCGCTGGTTAAGTTTGTTTAGGGCCACGTCCCCTAATCTGATTTTATCATCCCTTCATTTATCTAGAACATGACTCTGCCCAGTCTACCCAGGTATCCATTTCATCCCCTTTAGTATGGGCAAGTACAATAATTACCTGAAACAGAAGTTCATCAGAACAACTTCCCTGCTTATTATGGGTTCATGAGACAATGAAAATCAACTTTGTACCAGATTGTAGTTCAAATTAGCTAAGAGTTGTCTACTGGCAGACTTGCCTAAGAAGAGAAAGAGCTTGGTTTATTTCTTTGCTCTGTATACCTTCCGTGAGTTGCTAAGCCTTTCTATAACTTGGTTTTCCAAAAAGAGAATGAGAAGGACAGCATCCATTATCTTAAATGGTTTGTACACAGATTAAAATACTACAGCCTACAAGACTCTATGCTATGGGGCCAGGCAGCATGCTCTCTATCAACACAAGCTACAAGAACAGCACTGTCATTTTCAGGTGTGGTAGCAGAGAAACAGAGGTCTCTCCGTTTCCCCCACCATCACTATTTTTTGTATTACCAAATACAGCAAACAATGTCCTCCATTGTGTAGAAACGTAGGGCATCTTGGAAGAATAGGGAAGAGTAGCTATCTATCATACCTCTCCTTCATAGAAAAGACTTTCTGCCTCAGGCAGTCTCTAATTGAAGGTAACAAATCAAGGCTCAGCCCCAGCACGAAGCACAGCACACTTTACTCTTACTGTGGTGAGTGTTCTTACTTCAACTTTCTGATTACACAGGAATAATTTTCAGTGCACTTTTTAAGCAACTTGGCAAACACATCCCGAGTTCCTTGGGAGCAGAAATATTGGGATGTCTTGGGAGAAGCATCCACACATAAGGGATTTTACATAATTTATGGGGCCAAAGATTACTCAAGAGCATCAAAAACACTCCAATATTCTTTCCCAGCCTGTACCAACCACCATTTCACATACTAAGGGTTACCTTTCAGCACAGCAAACTCTCCTTGAGCATACTAAGCCTGAGAAGCTGGAGAAGATAAATGCAAAAATCTTCAAAATAGTTTAAATTGAGGCTCATGGCAGACTTGAACATGAGCACCTGGAATTCTAAAGCAAAGTTCCATTTGACTCCCAAGGCATGAAAAGAAGGACAATCTGACACTGATCTTCTGGGATTTTAAAGACAAGAGGCCAGTGAAACACACATTCAGTCATAAGCAGATTCTAAAGGGCAAGTACCATCTTTGTATCAGCTTGTACATGACAGTTAGGGGGTGGGGGACAAAACCTGCAGTTTCTTTCTTAATGTTATAACCAGATATTCCTAAACATCAGGTTACAGTAGTACCTCGCTGCCCTTACTGCTTATAGTCACAGGGGTTGCATTGATGGGTAGCAACAGCACATAGAGCCCATGCCAGCTCCATGCTCCAGCTCACCATGTGTGTTTGGAGTAGGAGGGGAGAACATAGGTAAGCCACAGTCCCCATCAGTGCTGCCCAGAATTTTTATATACCCCTAAGAACAGGGCAAAGCATGAACGTGGTAACCAGCTCCTTCTATTACAACTATTCGCCAATGGACACAGAAATGGCACAATTTGGCCCCAAGTGTTCTATTAATCACAGCAAATGAAAGCTATTCATCAGCATGGAAAAGGGCTTCCTAAGCATAAGACACTGAACAAAAGCAGATCTCTAAGGCTGTGACAAATTGATAGGAATATTCCTTTTCCCACTTAGAGCTATCAATTCAAGCAACACACAAAAATAAATGATCTTACAAAAATGCAAAGTGACATAAGGAACTTACATGTCATATTTCTCCTCTGGTTGCGACGTATTTTGTCTTATAATTAATGTTTTATTTTATTTAGAAAGGTTAGGCTTTTAAGTCTAAGATATTTGGTTTATTAAGTAAATAGCCTATCAAGATAAAGGGTCACTGAGTATGCCAAGGGAAAGTATATCTTTTGAATTAAAGGATCGAAAACTCAGTCAGGCAGAATACTGGTCGCTCTCAAGAACATTATGGGAACTAATGAAAGAACCAGATTTCCTGCCTTATACAATTAAGTAATCAGCTGCCTTTGGTTACCCCTAACAACTTACACAGACAGGGGGATTACTAAGCAAACAGACTGCAGCATTTCAGAATACAGAGTCAACAGGAATGCTGAAATGACATGCATTCCCAGGGGAGTCACTATCTTTTCAATTTTGAGAGAAGGAAGTGGGATTATTGGAAATTTAGGATTTGGTAAACTATTACAGCAGTGCCCTAGCTGATATAATATGCATTATCAAGGCTAAGTAAAAAAATAACACTTGTGATCTGAAAAATATTTCCCTTTCTAGATATTCTCCAAGATGCAGTGAACTCCTAATCTGGTTCAAATGAAGGGATGCTGAGGTACAATACAAAATTTATCTTGTTCAGACCAGAATAGGTTCTCATGATCATGCATTCAGCACGGAGCACTGCGTTGTGGCATACTGCAGTGAAAAAGAATCATGTTAAACAAATGCCGTACCTTCAGCTGCAGGTAAGTTTTATTTCTGAAAAGTAAAGAGAATACATCTCAGTCTCTTCAGAGTGACTTAGCTTGCACAAGCACAAAATCAGCAATGAACAGCCCCCTCCATTCCCTCCACGAATGCCTGTTTGGGAGGTGGTATTTAGTGGTTGCTACAAGTTTATTAGGGATTTATGACTTCAGCTGAAGCAGTGCTAAGAAGTTTCGGGAGACACTCCTAAACCAACACCATGATGAGTGGTGGAATAAACACATCTTAGTTTTCTCACAGCAGGGAAGTAGCATTTGGGGTTTCTTTCTCTTTATAGAATCATAGAATAGTTAGGATTGTAAGGGATCTCAAAGATCATCTAGTTCCAACCCTTCTGCCATGGGCACGGACATCCCACTAGATCAGGTTACCCAAGGCCCCATCCAACCTGGCCTTAAGCATCTCCAGGGATGGGGCAGCCACAACTTCCGTTGGCAATCTGTTCCAGTGTCTCACCAGTCTCATCATGAAGAAATTCTTCCTAAAGCCTAGCCTAAATCTGCCCTTCTCCAGTTTATACCTGTTCCTCCTCATCTTATCACCACAAGCCTTTATGAATAATCCCTCTCTAGCTTTCCTGTAGGCCCCTTTCTGGTACTGGAAGGTCACTGTAAGATCTCCTGGGAGCCTTCTCTTCTCCAGGCTGAACAAGCCCAACTCTCTCAGCCTGTCCTCATAGGGAAAGTGCTCCAGTCTTCAGATCATCTTTGAAGCCCTCCTCTGGACCTCTTCCAACAGTTCCATATGCTCCTTTTGTTGAGGATTCCAGAACTGGACACAGTACTCCAGATGAAGTTTCACAGGAGAGGAATAAAGGGGCAGAATTACTTCCCTCGCTTCTTTTGATGCAGCCCAGGATACGGTTGGCCTTCTGGGCTGTGAGCACACACTGCTGGCTAACGTCGAGCTTCTCATCAACCAGCACCCCCAAGTCCTTCTCTGCAAGGCTGCTCTCAATCACATCATCTCCTGTTGTGTACTGAAAACAGGGATTGCCCCAACCCAGGTGCAGGTACGTTCTCATTGACCTTCCCTTTTTGACTGACATTCCTGTAGAAGCCCTTCTTATTAGTCCTTACTTCCCTTGCCAAGTTTAGCTCCAGCTGCACCTTGGCCTTCCTGACCTCATCCCTACATGACTGGGCAGCATCTCCATATATGTCCCAGGTTACCCATCCCTGCTTGCACTGCCTGTGCAGTTCTCTTCCTCTTCAGTTTAACCAGCAGGTCTTGACTCATCCATGCCAGTCTCTCCCCTTCCCTGCCTGATTTTCCACATACAGGGCCTGAGTGCTCTTGCATTTTATGGAAAACATCCTTGAAGATTTTCCAGCTCTGTTCCGCTCCCTTGTCTCAGAGGACCATGTCCCAGGGGATCCTACTGAGTAATTACTTGAAGAACTGGAATTACTGGAAGTCCTCTTTCCTGAAATTTAGTGTCCTGACTACACTCCTCACCTGTCCTATATCCTTGAACTCCACCAGTGCACTTATGTTAATAGACTTCACTGTCTGCTTTTCAGCTGATTCATAGTAATAGTAGCAAGACAGAGTGTGTCCTAACAACACCCCAAGGTACTTTCCTGAGCACTCTGCAGTCTTCAGGGGAAGTTGAGGGGAACTGCTTTTTTCTATGAGGTCACTCAAACCCGTCAAATAGAAATTTGAAAGTCTGCCAGGAAAAGAGGTGAGAAAGTTATTTACAATTTGATGAGAAGGAAAAGATAATGGGAGAAAGAACATGAGCAATAGTCTTGTTCTAGAGTGACTGAATGCCCAAAGTAAAGAAAAATTAAAACACTATGCTGCTCACTTGAGACTGTCAAATGGAGCGCTAGGAGTGCTGAATAGAATAGCCCCTCAGAAATAAGGTAAATATTCGCTGACTTGCTATTATCTGCTGAGGCACTAGAGACATATTAAATAAACAGCTGTGCAATGTTGAAAATACTTCCAAAAGAATAAGAGAAAATTGTCAGCATTGCCAAAAGATAACATAGAAAGAGGAGGAAAAAAAAAATCTTGTAGTTAGGAGACATGGAAAGTGAAATTTACTGTAAAAGTGCATTACCTCTTGGTTTTTAATAATGTGAACTTGTCTACACCATCTGGCTCCACCACAGGCCGATCTAATTATTGGGAAAATATTTGCTAACAACAGCACCTGGCTGCTGTTTGGTGTTTAACTTTCCCTTCCTTCTCCCAGAGCTTCAGGTTTACAAGGATCAGGCATATCTGCAGAGTTTCTCATGGGTACAGCAATAACCTTTCTAGGCCAATGGTTTCAAATTCAATTAATTTCTTGATCATGATTATTCAACTGGCAAACTTTGAGCTATTATAAAATACAACAATTTACCATCTCATTCTGGACTGATCCATAAACAGCTCCAAAATTTAACTTGTCCTCCTTCCCCAGTGTCCCCAGGTGTCGAGGTTTGGGCAACGTACATCTGTGTGCTGTTGGGCAGGTGTAATTTATAAAGAGGATTAGGCATTCTGACATGAGAGATGGGATTAACCACTGAAATAGAACTGCAGATCTTTGGATTGTGCTGATGGGTTGGATTTAGTTGCAAAAAGATCCTTTTCCAATTCCAGCCAAAGGTACTAAAAATGCCAGTTAAAAAAAAATCCTTCCTTGGAATCCATCATTTAAGATCAGCAACATTTTTCTAAACTGAAGAAAAGTGGAAGACCAAGATTCATGAGTTGCAACACTGCTGCTTCCCAACTCGGACCCAAATCCCACAGCAGCATCAACCCTGGGAACATGCCAGGACATCATCTACTCACTGAACTAGCCACAGCCACCACCTGCTTGGCCTGAAGTACAACAAGGTTATTGGTACAACAAACCTGTTCCTTGACATTTATCAAGTGCAATTTGGGATATAACATCACATGGCCCTAACATTGCTTTTAGTACACACTGCTGACTTATTTTCCTGTATGACGCCAGAGAGCAAACACTTGCAAATGCATGGCTCCTTCCCTTCCTGGACAAGTTTTTGTCCTGTCAGTTAGAATCTCCCTATCACATGCTGCCTCCTTTCAAACCTCTTAAATGAGGAGCTGTGGAGCCAGCAACTGGTATTCACACAACCAGATTTTCATTTCTGGACATAATTTTAAAAGCAATATTGTTCTTCTCTTTAGATACACAGAACAGTTTTTCACTTCATCAAAAAAATAAAGAGATTTTAAATGCTTTTTTTGTTGTCCTAGAAAAATTTCTCATTATCTGTTCATACACTCAGTGTTATTCTTTGCTTTCCCAAAGCTGAAGGCAGGCTTAGCACAAAAAGGCAGTAAGACCCAGAATAGCAGGCCAAGTTCACAATACAGATAGAGGCTAACTCAGCAGAGAAGCAACTAAGTAAACTGAGATGCCTTAAAGCGGATAAGTTGTTTATTTGTATTGCTCTGCTATTCTTGCAAGTGGAGTAACAGCTCAGGGCAAAAGACAAGAGACTTTCTGTTACATGACTTCTGCCACAGTGAGCCAGATACCTGCTAACGTGCCATGCATCTCTCTAACCACTGTTATTCAGCAGAGCAGGTCAGCACATACCTGAGGCTGCACTTGCTGAAGATGCTGTGGCAGATTTAAAAAGATAAAAATCGGACCACTTCCAAAGTAGATGTATTAAATTCTCTTCCTTCCAAGTTTTGTGTCTCACTGTTGACAATACCACCATCTTCCCCACCAGTCATGTCTATTCTGTCAACTGAAGTATGGAGACCACACCATTATCAAAGAGGCACCTTCGAGCCAGAGCTTCCTCTACAGTCCTGTATAGATAATTTCCACAGCTGTTCTGCAAAACATTAAAGCACATGAGCCAATTCTTATCTAGGCCACTTCATATCAGTTCCTGCCACAGTCCTCTAGCCACAATTACACACCATAATGTTTTGCTCCTGTCTCATCTCAAGGGAAAAATCATTTCTTAGTTCCTCTCTTTGACCATACGTTCCATTTCTCAGCTGGTTCACCTTTACTATTGCATCAAACATAAGCTATCTTCTGGGCAGATCCTTTCACATCTTACACCTGACCCCATCTTCTCCATCATCATTCCAATACAGATGTCTGAAACACGTTTGCTTACAATTACAGAAAAACACCCTCATAATTTCAACCACACTACCCTTGCATTCAGTGAGAATACCCTGAAAGCCTATTAGCTCATTCACATCCTTTCCCAACAACCTTGCCAAAAATCAGATGGTGCTTTGACAACTCAGCTTCTGTGGCCACTGCTCTTCAGGTTGGTGAATAGTCTCATAACACACTTTCACATCTTTCCATCTATCTCTAGTTCTTCTCCAAGGCTGCACGCTGTTTGAGGCAGCAATTAACTTTTTGTTCTGTGTTTGCTTAACACAAAGATGTCCAGCTTTTGGACAAATAGTGAGCACCTACAGTATCAATTATAACAAGATACTACTGGTATAAAGGACTTTCATAGTTCCAGGTAATAGGACTAATCATGCACCAGCACATAAATAGGACATTTTTCTTTCTTTCTTTTTTTTGAGTCAAGAGTGCCCATATTTTCCCACTACAAGTTTTATTGTATTCCCGCTTGAAAAACTTACTAGTGGCTCTTGTCAGGCTACTGACTGTGGTAGCCAGGAAATTTGTTTTCCTGTGCAGGCTGATAAATGATCCAATAAATTCTCATTGTCATGGATGCTTCAGTTATTGCTATTATATATTGTCATCAGTTATGTGTTAACTGTCTCCTTGGGACTGGACCAGTTGGCAGTACTCAGCAGGGTGAAAACTCTTCTGTTACATTAAAAAAAGAACACAGGTCCTGTAGAACTTAACAGGGAGCATGAGAGGAATAATGAAGTAGGAACATCTTCAGTGGGACTCTCCTTCACATTGCTTGCCCATTGTTTTCCTCTGCTGCATTGCTGATTAGAAGCTTTACCACAGGATACATAGCAATAGAGAATCTGGATAATTCAGAATGGATGTTTAGCCAGAAAACTGAGGAAAGAAAACTGATCCAGACTAATGGCTGCATAGGCATAAAAAATGCAAAGGACATGAGATGCTACAAAAAAGAAGAGCATGTCTTTCAAAGGAAGGCAAATTCTAAGATGCAAATATCAGTTAAATACTTGTTAGGATTTTCTACAAAATAATTAAACCGATGATAAACTGATTAAACTTAAAACCACCTCACAACATCTATGCAGAATTCTGGAATGGAAGCACGTGAAAATGGATGAGTGAACAGCATCAAGTGCATAGTGCACAATGCATAACAATACCAGGGGATTAGAAACACTTTAGGTCTTGCAGTACAAAATGGTAGCAAAATCTGTATGCCTTCTAAATGGGAAATACTGTGAATTTTGGATATAAGAGGTCATGGTCTTTTTTTTTTTTAATGAGAATAAGCTAAATTTTAAGTTGAATTCAGTTACAGAAGTGTCAATACAAAATGTTCTAAAATCAGACTTTCCTAGCCAGCATTACCACATGCACCTACTGTCAATCTGCTGTTAGATTTACAGAACTGTACTGGGTTATTGCTCCGCTCAAAGCACATCTCTGGTACAAACAAAGTTGAAAGTGATGAATTAGTTCTATGCAATTCATTTGACAAGCATCAGAAAGTGGAGAGCAGGGAGAGGAAAAAAAAAACCAAAAAAAACCCACAAAACCCTTTACCAAAGCCATGTAACCTGAGTTAATGAAATTATATTTAACTAAGGGTGTGTATTTAGACTTGATCTTACCTTGGTGACTTAGCCATTAGTAGGAATTCATTGTTTACCTCCATGATTCTTATCAGTACTTAGGTAGTGTTTGCACGTGATTTTCAACTGATTGCTCAACATGCTCTATGTTAGACTGTTTTGAAATAAAGAAAAACACAGCAAGATCACAGAGAGCTAATCTCAATTATCTAATCTGCTTAAAACTGTGTGGTTTCTTTTCTTGTTGAGGCCACATTACATCTTCTTCTATGAGCAGAGCTGTACCTACTGATGCCAAAACAGACATCCATTTCTTCTTTTGCAAGACTAAAATTTTTCTGTCAGTGAAATGGAAACAATTATTATTCCAAATTACTTTTCTTAGGTCATTTGAGGATTTCTCCTCATGAGGTAATACCCCCTTAATGATTATGGGCTCCTATTGACATCCTGATAGCTGTGTTTTGTTTATGTAACAGAAACCCTCAAAAAAACAAAAACACACACACAAAAAAAAAATCACCACACCCCAAATAACCAAGCAACCATAGACCTCTGAGAATCTGATCGTGTGATAGTGAACATTGAGTCTAAGCATTTCCAAGAAAGCTGGGTAGTTCCTAAAAGGCTTTAACAATACAGGCTGAAGGTGGAAGCAAAATCTGAATCATTCTAGCTTAAAGTCTATGCTCCTGCTGACTCTGAAGCATAGACTCTACCCAGCAATTCATGGCAAGAACAAAAAAACAGAAAGAGTTCCTGGAAAACCATTAAGCCAATGGGCAACTTACAAAAACAACACATGAAAGAAAAGAAGTTGCAAACAGCTTTTATAGTTTGCGTGTTTGCACTGGCTGGAGAACGTAACAGCCAAAACTCACTCACCCAGAAGGAATATGCTTTAGCCTTATGCAATCAATTCTAAGATTTCACCAGTGCAGCCGTGCTTCCCAACCGAGCTTTCAGAGTAATTTCAATTTCTAGGTCAGTTTCTTCTGAAGATATTAACAACAATCTTTAAGAAGAAAAAAATAGCCTAGCAGCTAAGGAGTTAATTCAGATATTAAAGAGCTTGCACCTTAGTTTGCCAAGATCTGATGTCTCTCTTGTCTTCTTAAAGAATAAGTTTGCCCTTGAGACACGTCTTTCAAGCAGCTGGACCCCTTGGGGCAACTTAGGAGAAAAAGACTTCTAGGAACACTTTCATGCAGCTTTTCTCTTTCTACGCCAGCCGTGTTTATGCATCCTGTATTGCAGGGTATAGTAAGAGAATACTATTCTTCTACCCCACAGTCCCCATAACAGGCTCCCAACAGCTAGGTAAATAAATTGGAAGTACCAGAATATGCTATTTTTAAAGTGGGAAATATTCATACCAAAAGCTATCAAACACGTATTTTTGAAGTACGTGGCTAAGCTTAGCTGGGTTTTTTCACCCTATTTTTTCATCTTCCCAACATACTATTTACCATCCAGTATCCAATTGCCTCTATGATTAGACTCAGCCACACTTTCCTTCAGGCATCATGACTAACCATTACTTCTCCAGGACACGATGTAGCGCATGCACAGGGCACCACCACAGAGGGAATAATTAGCATTCAGTGCAAAGGCTGGGGAGAAGCACATTAGAGCAGCAGGAGTTAGAGCAGCACTGGTATTTTCATTACAGTACACACTGGTAAGGAAGGGCCTGGCTCAAGATGGAGCAATTGAATGGCAAAATGACTCTGTAGGTTTGCTTAAGACTTCCTGAAGTCTCAGCACTTGCCTGATGACCTTCTTTTTGAGACGGATGGTTATTACAGCTTTTTAGCCAGGAGTTCAAAGGAGTAGCGCTGACAAAATAAGAGAGATGATTCCCTCCACACCCCAGATCACAGCTTGCCAGAGTGGTAAGGAATTATCTTGCAACCTTTTCTTCTTCCATACAACAACATGAATACTCAATCAAGAAGCAGCAATGAACATAAAGGTTCAGAGACAATTTCTGGTTAAGCACTGACATTTGCATCCTGTCAGAATTATTTGAACTTCTTGAGTCTGCAAAATGAGGTTAAGCTTTTCCCCCACGAACCACCACTGTCTGATTACGTTGTTCATGTGACATATTCTCAGTAAAAGGGAAAAAAAAAAACCTTAAACATTGGTTTTCCAAAATATGACAAGATACAAGTAAGAACATCATATTCAACTAATAAATCAGGAGAAAGGGAAAGTAAGACTGAAAAGAATGTACATTTTCCTATACTCCAAGAGCAACATATTTACGATTAACTTCAGTTTCAGCAAAGTTCTGACTTAAATGACAGAAATCAACCACATTATATCCAGACTGGCAACAAAACCAAAAATTATTCGCTTTTATAAAACCCCACAAAGTTAAAAGACAATCTGAAAACTTATTTTAAAGTAGTCACAATACTGTTGCAAAAACTTAATATTACAAGATCTGCAATAGCCTGGTGGAAAATAGCAGGATTTTCATAAGCACATCACTAGACTCTTGTGATTTAAGAATCTATTTTATTTACAAGAGACATATTTCCAGCCCTCACTGATGTGAGCAAAGTAATATTTTTAATCCATTTTACAATAATTATTTTGAAAGATCTGGCTCATTGAATAGTAAACATTTGAGGTTGGCCATATGTATTTCACCATTTTTCTGTCCAAGCAGAGGCTCAGAGGATATTTCTCTCTTGCCAGAAACCCTTTCTGATAATGATTTCTGGAATTACTTGATCATTATTTTCACAGGGCACTGGGATGGATTCTTTGCATGAGCCCAGCAAAGGAGGCTGTAGGAGAGTAACAAGAATTTTGCCATACCACCACCCAGAAAGGAAAGCTTTTTTTATGTACAGCTTTAGAGGTACCTGTGAAGGAGGATGGTGCCTCTGCTCTACCTGAAAGCTATGTTCCTACTACCTTTGATAAGCCAGGCAATACTGAGCTTACTTCAGCAAAATCCAGATTTAGTTTTGACATGCTGATCTTTCAATTTCCCATTGGCAACTGAGTGTGTGCCTGTTCACACCCGTTTACAGGCAGTTTTTCACTCAAAGTGGTTCCTGGGCCTATCAAATCAATCAGACAAAGACCGAAGATTGACTTTTTCTCACTCAAAATATTATGCAGCACAGTTCTTCAGTTCAGCCTTGCGAACGATCTGACAAGTGCTGTATAACGTGCAAACCAAGTTATACAAACAAAAGCATGAGGAAGGGTGAACAGAAATAAAATTATAAAAAACAAACTTAGAACAATTGTGAGGATGCACGGCCAGCAATTAGTTGACTGACTATTCAACAGAAAAGATAAATTCACCATTCAAAAAAACCCTGAACAGTACATATAACATGTACTCCACACGAAGCAGAGACTATAGAAGACCTGTTTTGGCACCAACATGAATATACCTCTTTTTTTTCCCCCCCTCCTCTATGGTAAAAATATATTTCCTAAGGACCGGTCTCAGGTGGTGATGTGAAGATTCCTGAATTCTATCACCAAGTCATTATGTGACCTTGAGGAAAAAGATTCACTTAAATGCACAGGATCTCCATTTACCTATTGTTGAATAGGTATACAATCATAACAACACTTATCAGTAACGAAAAAGGGTTGTGAGGCTTAATTAATTGTTAAGTGCTTCCAGGTCCTCAGCTGCATAATGGCAATCTTTATTAATTAAGTTCTGTTTACCGGCTATCACATCCTTTACTTATGTAAATATACCAATTATCTTTAGAGCAGCTCTAGGCATTTTTTAATCATTTAGGGGTTTTGCTATATCGTAGTCCAAAGGTTTATTTTTATGAACTTCTAGAACTAACTGATGGGGTAGAGAGGCTACATTTTATCAAAACTCCAAGTTCGTTCACCCATCATAGCCCCTTTGGTCTGCAAGAGGTGTGTAGGGAGGCTGCCACTTATGAAAGACTGGCCAATTAAATCTAGCTGGAATCTATGCAAAGAGAACAAATGGACATTTTTTTTTTTATCCTAAAGATTTTTTTTCCTCTTCCAATTCAATAATAATGGCACATTTTACCATTTCCCCTTCACAAATAAATAAGATATCACCAGTCTGCTTCAACATGGCAATTCTTCCCAAAACAGTAAGTATAATTAACAATGATTGGTGCTGTTTAATGCCTTTTAAAAAACAAGTTTTAAACACAGACTTTCTCACGCAAAACTCAAAATTAGCTGTTGTGCATGACTTGGCCGTTGTGCCAATGGAAGCAGTGTAAGAACATACAGGCTCCTACTCAACTCTTTCTGCGAGTTTCCTAATTAATCTACTGACCACTTCTAGACCATACAGCACCACAGGAACACACCCATTGTCTCAGAGCAAGGTTTTATGCACAAATGCTAAAAATTAAACAACACGTACAGCACTCCTTTTGCACTAAGTATCCTAGCTGCAAAGAACTGTGAGTGAATACACAAACTGTGATTCCACCATAATTTCAGTGAAAAGGAAGTGACATTCTGTAGTATTACTTGGAATCGGATGGGAAGGAAATCAATGAATGAAACATATCAGGAAGAAGAAAAACATATTATTTAGCTTTCTATTTTTGAATATACACTCAGTTCTTTGGGGGAGCTTGGATGAAAAATGCACAAATTACTTCCAATCTGACAGTTGAGAGTGATCACAAAAGTAATACTCTGCATGCAGTAAAACTCAAACTCTCTTGTCTGTCAAAAATAACAGTCAGCATTGTCTTAGGCAGTAATACCTGATCTATTATTAATCCATACTTCAGAATAGACTTAAAATGTATTGACAGCTTCAAGCAGAAAATGACAACATACAGGTTCTTTTAAATTCCTAAGGGAAATCCAGAACTATAGGTAAAGCTACCATTAAGGTAGAAAAAAAATATCTAAATTCTATTTCTTTACAAATGCCCTAAATTAATTATCATTACATAGCTATTACATGTGTCTATATAAACAAATTATTGGTCATTGATGAGCTCAACTTGGTGAAGCATCTGAAAACTTGTGTTTGGAAAGGGATACCACAACTCAGGAACGTTTTAAAGTAACTTACAAATCAGCTAACTCGGTCAAAAGATAACTCACTTGAGAATGATATAATTACTTTCAGTTTGCTTAAAGCCAAGGAGAAGTTGACACAGTGATTAAAAGGAGGGGGGGAGGGTGAGCAAAGAAGAAGAAAAAAAAAAAGAGTTACATTATACTACTTGAAATTGGGCTATTCTGAGGCCTAGGACCTGAGCTTATTTGAAGAAAGATTATCTTGACAAATTGGATAAACATTTTGTGCATGACAGGATGCTGATGGAGAGTCTGTTCTGCAAGCACACCTGGGGGATAGTTTGCTTAGTGTGTGACCAAGGTGTTCAACTAACCCCAAGTCCTCCCAGGGCACTTTGTTTACCCTGTGACAGGTATAGGCAGATCTGAAGCCGAGGCCTCCATAACAGTTCCTGCATGCTTTGCAGTTGCATTTCACTGCCTCCCCCTCGGGACAAAATACCTTTTGGCTAGACTAGTGCACAAAATAAGGTTTCCACAAATAAGCTCGCATTTAAGGAAGCCTGCAGGCTGGCATGCCCCAGGCAATAAGTGACCAATTAAAACAACCCATTGCGCATCTAACCCTCATCCTCCTTACCCCAGCACTGAGTTAGAAGGGACCACTCCAACACCTTGATAGAGTCAAGTAGTGAAAGAAAAATGTATCCATAAACACAGCCTATTGATTAATTAGCAGGGGATTGAGTAGTACCTGTGTAGACTCTTCACTTTCCTACACCACAAAACAGGGGTGCAAAAGCCAGCATGGCCATTTTGTTCCGACTTCACTTTTATATCAGAGGCAGAGTAACACAGGATGCTAGACCAAGGTGGCTGATCACTGCACAGGTTGTTGATGACACCTGCTAGCATCACCTGAAGGATTCCTTTGTCCAGGCAAGCAGCAAGTAAATTTTTGCCTCTTACAACGGAAGCAGTTGTACTAGCAACTAAACCTTTGCAGATCCAAATGATCCACCCTCAGGGCTTTTTTCATGTGTTTGAAGTCAGGCAGACAAGGATCCTGTTCTCAAACCACCACAACATTTGCAAAGCTGCCACGCAACCCTCACTGCACCTTTTTGGGGTGGGCTGGTTTCCAGAGGGATGAGCTCTGACCCTGTGGCAAGCTGGTTCAAAGACAGGCACTAATGCTAGAGCAAAGGGGCAGGAGGATGGGGACAGACGAAAAGGCCACAGTAAAAGAGAAACAATTTAGAGAAACTGAAGCATCTATGGGAACACTTTATATCACTAAAGATGTTTACATGAGCAGATGACAAAAGCTCAAATCAGAACTTGTTTTTTCATATGCCAAAAATTTTGGCCTAAAATTGTTCTCACAAGAGTAAAGAAATAACTAATTCCCTAGATAAACTCTCCCCCCAGCTCATGCTTTTGCCTGCTTTTAGTCCACAAGCATGCCTTTGGTTATTTTCTACCTCTAAAACAAGCAGAGCCCAGGGGGCAGTAGTGGAGGAAGTAAACTTTTAGGAGAAAAGAATAGAGTAGTATTCACCTCACCTTAGCTGCCGCAGGGTGGGAAGAGGCAAACTCTAGAGGAGGTCAGCCCTGACCACCAGCTGCCAGGGGAGAACGCCCAGCTCCCTGTAACTGGATGCCTAATTTCTGGGTGGCTACACTGACAGGGTCTGTACGCCATCTCCAGTTACCCAAATCAAACACAACAGTCGTGGTCTCAGGGAAACAAGAACACTGAACTGGAAAACTTCAAGCCAAACCTATTAAGTGTTCTCCAAAGATGCCATCAAGCAGTGTGAGGAGTGAGGTGCATGGTTTACATGCTCACAGCACATTATTCCAAATCCTAATCCTCTACTTTGCCCTAATATGCTTTGTTTAAGGACAACTGGCTACCTCTCCATATTCATAAGACATTTTAAGAAGGGAAATTATTAAGCCTCCAAAATGGGTGGCTTGGATTGGCTGATGTCCAAAGGGTCATAGATGATAATATGTTTAGATGGGAACGGCCAATAATGCTTCCATCCCTTGTGTCCACTGGACTATGAAGGCAACTAAGGTGACTTGCCATATAGCACAAGGATGTTAATATTGCTTACTGGACCAAGGCAGAACTATAGAGATGTTCGTGGTGTTTATTCTGAGTGCTAAGAAAGGGCAGTGACAAGCAAATGAAACAAAGCCATAGCTGCTCTGCAGCAAGACTGTATCACCTAACATAGATTTGAAAACCCACAGAAGAAACAAGGAAGCTCTACCAAATACCTCAGAAATATTTGAAAGAGAGACTATTTTTAACTCGAGAAGGGGGAGTACCTTCATTGATTTTGTCTTTCAAACTTAATTTTCTAGAATAGCTGCCATCACTGTATTCAAAAAGAAGCAATCAAAGCAGTAAAAGGTGTAGTAAAATTGCTTTTCTTGAGAAAGCATTTTTGCCCAGGTGATTTATATTCCCACATGTGCTCAGGCGATTTACATTCCCACATGCGCTCAGGCAGTACACCCCAAAGCTAACATGCATTTCTCTTGCAAGTTATGACAGTAACTCATAATAACTTTGGATAGCACTCCCTATGAGTAATAATTAGGTGGACAGAGATAAATCACCTCCATCCAGTGGAAGTAGTGTGAACCTTTACAGGTAGACTTGGACTCGGCAAACACATACCATCATTAGAAAGTAATCTGAAAACAAAGAAGTTGACTTATAGGAAACAAATATTTTTCCAGGATGTAACAGCCTAAAGGATACAATCACTAAGTTAATAGGCTCCTAAAAGTAGCTATGTATGTCTAGGTTTCCCCAAAGTATGTTTAGCTAGTGAGAAAAGTTCTTGTGACGCAACCCTTGCATCTTGTATTTCATTAGCTGAGTGTGTTTTCAATATCCTGACAGAAGGGATTTTCTTTTCAAGTTGACCGAAATAGAACTAGGATACTACTCCATTCCAGTTCATATAGTTATTAATAAAAAGCATTTCTTCCTTATTTGCCTGCGATACTATACTGCAGACACAAAAAGAACAATTGTTGTTCAAACCGGAGTCGACCAAGAAGGAATGTTCTGGCTTTTAACATAAGTGATGATGTGAACTATTGTCTCTCAGCTTACACAGCCATGGCTGTGTGAGTGCTTTGCAGTCAGAGCATCTCTGTTTACAGGAAAGAATCCAAGCTATAGAGGAAAAAAATGACTTTGCAGTTTAATAGAAATCCTTAGACACAAATGAAACAAAAAGAAGCGGCAAAAACTTAGCACAAGAGAGGATATGAAGTAATCTAACATCAGGCAACAAAACTGCATACAAACCTGCCTGGTATCAGGCACAAGTCTCAGTCATAAAAGTCTCTTCTGATAGAACATGCACAAGATACCCTCCTTATTAAAGCCTTTTCTCAAATTGTAGAAGATTCTTCTTGCCTTGCCAATTTTATTTTCTCATTTTCTCTCCTCAGATGGAAAAAATGCAAGTTTACTTTCTCTGAAAAATTAATCTTTGCACATAATATTCCCCACAAATTCCCTTTTTGCAAAACTCACATATGGGAACAAAACTTCCAAAACTAATTAAAAAAAAGCCAAATACACTTTTGTCTTTAAATTAGTTTTGAATTTCCCCTTCAAGTCATCTCCATATTTCTGAAAGTCACATGTTTGCACTCAAGAGGTGGAAGTCAGCAGTAATGTGTCACTGAGCAGTGATCAGATATGTGATATGTTCACAACAGAACTTTCCAACAGCACAATATATCAGGCTCCAGCAATAAAGAATAAGATTTTCAAAAGCAGGTTTCCTTTTTGGAAATAGGACTTGCATGATTTCTAAAACAGAGCAGAAGATTGTGCCAGCAGGCTGTCTACAAACAAGCTGCCTCTATGAATCCCAAGTGCAAAGAGCTACAGCATCCCTGCCTGTTCTCAGAATTTTAAAGCTGTACATTTCAAGACCACCTAGAACCATGTAAGCAGTCAATCCATTTTTCAAAAACTATGTTCTTCAATGCTTTTGCTACCTAGTCCAGCTAAAGTTGGCTCAATAAACACTACACAGTCACACCTGCACATCACCTTTGGGCGATTTAAAAAACATTGTCTGTCTTAATACTGTTACAATATATTAATAGTTCAATCTTATTTCATTGTCTCTTTTCAAATACTGTGTGTGATTTTCATCTCATAAACAAAACATTCAAGGATACAATTGGTACCTTCTTTCCTTACTCTGTATATTAGGGTGTACCCACCCAGAATAGCTATCAAAGGCCGTTACGCAAAAGACAACTAGTCCTTTATAGTAGAAACAGTCCAAGCCCCATTAGCTGGGCAGACAGACGCGTTTCAAGCACAGATCCCAGAATATAGGGAAGCCATTGTTTGCTTTGGAACAGCCAAGGGAGCCTCTATCACATGGGGGAAAACCTTTGATGTCCCTTGGATTTAGAGGGCAAGTCCAAATGAAAGCAAGGGGCAGAACAGCTTCTTCCAGCCAGGGCAAATGTTTCCTCTCTCTGATGAGGGAGACCTTCTGTAGGAACAAAACGGACTCTTGCAGTTGTTGCCAGAGAGAACACTTGTTGACTGGCAGGACAGAAAATAAGGCTGTACAGGCACAGCATCTGGGAAAATGAGTACCAGCTCCAAGTACAAAGAATGACACCTGGTCTTCTGACTAAAGACAAGAAACAGAGCCCTGTGGGTAAACATAAACATCTGTATATAAATGCATTGATATTTTGCAGCTGTAAACTGCTTTGATACTGAGTTGACTCCACATTAAAGCCATGACTGTGATCTTCCTCACCACATTAATTCAGTATAAGAGTGACAAGACCTGACTATACAAGGATCTTTAGGACCAATCAGGTAAAACTATCTGGAGCTTCTGGCACAGAATAGCAATTGGGCTATCCCAAGGATTTTGTTGAGTTCTGCACAAAAATCAAGATGTGAGCCACAATGTACAGGACCACAGCCAGAAGCCACGTCTGTAAGTTCACAACAAGAAACAAGATCTGAAATACCTTCTACTTCTCAACTTGCTTCCAGACTTCTGAGATTAGTGTCAATGGTGCTTTCTGTTACTTCAGATCTGGTTTTGAAACATGAAGTAAAGGCGCATTTCCTATCCTACCGCTAAACAAACACAAAGACTCTCTACACTGTATGGTGAAAAGCAACAAAATCTGCTGAGTCTCCTGGATGGCACGTTTCCCAACCATGCTTCTGGTAACTAGTCAGACCTAGGATCCACAGAGCACTTAGGAGCCATCAGGCTCAAAATATCTGCCTGAGATCAGACTGCATTTGGTCTTATGAGGGTACACCCTGTGCAGCCCCATTGTGAGGGACCAGAGAAGGACAAGGGTGACAAAGAAACCCAGAGTTTAACAATTCACTTTTGGGGCAAAACATGCATAGGCTTCTTTACTCCAGGCTTGAGTCTAAACTCCTACCCAAATGCATGTCTTCATGTAAACAATGTGGGCAAGCCTGAATTTGTGAACTACATCTTCACAATGCAGATTATTTTCTAACAAAAAAAAAATCATGCAGCTGTCAAATTCTAAGGCAAATAAAGTAAAACCCATGTAAACAGTCTGTAAAAAACTTGCGAATCTTGGAGACAAAAACCTACTATTAAAAGTGATAAGTTATGAGGGAAACATTTAAAATAAAGTGGAGGCAGAACGTACACCATAAATTTTTAAATTTTTTTGTGCCTTTGCAAGCCATTCTGACTCAGTGAAAGAAGTCATGTACATGCCCAAGTAAACAGCACCTTTCAGTTTTTTCCCCAAGTGCAGTTACGGAGCTAGATGCTTTATGCACTGTTTCTACAAGGTGAATGCTTCTTTATGTTGGATCATGTTCTTGTTGGAAAGGCATCTAGATGGCTTGGGCAGACCCCTTATTTCCAGATTAACACAACTATTCATGAAACTATCGAGTTAAATTTTTAGTGGTACAAGAAAATTCATTCTGCAAAATCTGCTGACAACATAAATAGTAATCTATAATTAGACAGTACTTACTTTGGTAACAGGAAGTAGAAACCCTGATCTGCAAACGTAACCCCTCTTCAGGCCAGAATACCTTAAACTGGAAGCAAGAATATTTTTCTCAATACAAAGCTTTGCCATACAGAAGTTTTTGAATGCCTCCAAATACAATCCAATACGCACCAAGGTGTCTCAAGACACTTCATTAATAGTTACTAAATCAAACAAGAAGTTTTCTTTAATTTTTAGAGATTTCACAGCAAAACAAGATATCAGAAGATATTATTTGGGACTGGAGTCTGTTCATTTTTGTTACAGAGCAAAACTCTATCCCCAAGCCCATTTGCCTCTCATTGGCACATCACACACAATTGTCTTTTTGTTTGGTGTTTTTTTTCTGTTCCAACAGCGCATTTGCACAACCAGAAGAGCAGTTTCTTGGGACGCCAAAGTCAGGAGCACACCACCCTCCACTGCAGTACTATTATTCTGGCATTACTATTCACACACACACCAACAGAAGTATCCTAATAAGGGGCTTGATGAAAAACAAACAAAACTATGCTGCTAGAACTCCATGTGAAATGTTGACCCAAGAAAAATAAAGTGTGCCTCTTTGATATACATCTGTCCACTTTGCACAGCAGATAGCAGGGGGCCTGCTGCAGGTGCTAAGGAGAGGAGTTTAAGCCAGCTTCCAAAGTTCATATTGATAAATACTAAGTGTATCACACTAGCCATCTGCACACACCTAATCACATCTGCAAGTTATACGGATGCCTTGCAAGGAGCTGAAGGAGGTTTTACATACAGCTGAGTAAACCCTTCCCTTCTACATCCATGCTGGAATTTCAGATCCCTCTTAATAGTTTGGCTCTTAACTTTGCAAAGAACCACCTCCCTCATTTTCACCAGCTCTAATCTCAAGGTCTTTCTTTCAATCTTGAGACCCACAAGAAACTATACTGCTCACTGGCACCATTTTCAACTTATTTCACCGCTTCCTTCTTTTATATATTTCTATGCACATTCATACATTCTACCACAATTCAATAGATACTTTTGCCCTGTTTAAGCGTGCAAATCCAGATCTACCCAGGATAATTTGGGGGTTAATAGAAACAAATCTCACAGCTCGCTTTATGTCCCAATACTAAAATCACAGGTCCTTCTTTCTGCAAGGACTCAGCACCCATGTACGCAATCAACATAAAAAAAAATCAGGATAATTACATATTATTCTTAATAACAATAAAGGAGAGAGTAAATGTAATAAGCTTCTTTATAGTGTTTAGAATGTACAAGCACCAAATCAACAAAGGACTTCAGCACACATTTAACACCATTCCTACTCACCAAAACACAGAAAACCAACCTTTGACTTTAAACGTTGTCTTAAAATTATTTTGCTGAATAGGGACAAGTAGTTTAAGTCACATGCATGGGGGCACTGGTGAATTAATGCCTTAAGGCTGAAATCTTAAAGAATGACAAAATTTTGGGGTTTTTTTTCCTTCACACCCCTAGATTAAACTCCCCTTTAGATAAAAACCACCTAACTGAAGTTTAACTTTTGCCAACAGAATCCACTTTCAGATTATTTTGTTTTTCTTTTGCATAAGCCTGCAACTTTCACATAATCCATGAGCAAATAGCTCTATTCTGTAGATTAGAAATTATAAAAGACCATGTAATCAGCTGACAAAAGAACTGAAAACAACCCCAGAGGAAACACAGAGCTGCTCACAATGTGCTGCTCTGTCAGCCTCCCACTCTTTCAGCAGATACTCCTGACATTTCTTGTGTCATTACTGGACTTTATGAATGGGACCATAGGATGTTTTCTGATGAATAATCAGAAAGGGAAGGAGCATAGTATCACAGAAAAGGGAGATGCATCACTGTCTGCTGACCAGATGCAAGCAATTAGTTCATTGCTTTCTCCTACCACTAACTATGAATCACAGCTAAACATTGTATTAAAGGCTGAATTGTTGCTCACTTTTTAACAAGGATGCTGAAGAAATTAAGCTATTGTAACCTCAAATAAACTGTACATGGTTTGGTGGTTTTATTTAATTCATATGTATCTAAATGTTTAGGTACATATACAAAGTCACATCAACTCCTTTTGGTCCAGGAAAGTCGGCTGAAAGTCTCAAAGAAAGTTACCCCACAGAGGCTACAGCTCTTGCCTTTTCTCTTGTGGACAGAAATATTGCTACCACAGTTCATGGCAGTGGATTTCCCTGCTCCTGCTTCGCTTTCCCAGCCACACACATGTAAGCCGCAAATTACACACAAGGGAAGGGAAAGCCCATGTGGAGAGACTTTATTTGTAAGTCTAAGTAGTAATAACACTGCTAGTTCAGCAAGATATCACAAATAAGCATGAGGAACCCAGTCTAAGTGTTCCTGTTTTCAGCTGCTCTTTTTAAGCCTATGAGGAGCAGTTTCACATAAATTTGAAAAAGGCCTTTGGAAATGGCAGCCATAGAGGCTTCCAAGGAACAGCCAGTTCTGATAACAAGGAATGCCACAGCAGATAAAGAATGAAGCATGAACACGAACCATAACACTTGCACAGGAGAGAAACCTCTCAGCACGCTCTGCCTGCAGGAAACATTTCAGCAGAGCTCGGAGCCCTGCAGGAGTCCCACCAGGACAGGTTCATACATGAAGCTTCCTTCTGCTTGTGAGACAGCTTCTTTTGCTTCATCTTTTTCCTGGGTTGAGCTTACCAAATCATAGAATCATAGAATAACCAGGTTGGAAGAGACCCACCGGATCATCGAGTCCAACCATTCCTATCAAACACTAAACCATGCTCCTTAGCACCTCGTCCACCCGTGCCTTAAACACCTCCAGGGAAGGTGACTCAACCACCCCCCTGGGCTGCCTGTTCCAGTGCCCAATGACCCTTTCTGTGAAGAATTTTTTCCTAATGTCCAGCCTAAACCTCCCCTGGCAGAGCTTGAGGCCATTACCTCTTGTCCTGTGCCCTGTCACCTGGGAGAAGAGGCCAGCTACCTCCTCTCCACAACCTCCTTTCAGGTAGTTATAGAGAGCAATGAGGTCTCCCCTCAGCCTCTTCTTCTCCAGGCTAAACAACCCCAGCTTTCTCAGCCGTTCCTCATAAGACCTGCTCTCCAGCCCCCTCACCAGCTTTGTTGCTCTTCTCTGGACTCGTTCCAGAGCCTCATCATGATGCATCCAGGGCAATATCTGGCTAGTCAATAAATACATTTGGATGCTATTAGGATCTCAGCACCACTGTGGCTTGGCAGGGTGTCATAGAACTAGTCCTGTGGAATCACAGCCAGGGAAATTCCCCCATCTTGATGATAAATAACATAGCCATCAGGGATCACAGGGCCAAGATGTTCGTCATCATTATGTAGGGGAAGGACATTTTTTGAGAACCTTGAAATTAGGGGGCTTTCCAAGGTGATTCAGTACTGGATATTTTTAAGGAGTAACATAAAAAGGTTGATACAGGTAAGTGTGCTCTGTTGACATCAAACCTGTTAGCCCAGCAGACATAACCACCACTGACGGTGGTAAAAGTAGAGTCCTGACTATCAGCAGTCATTAAAAACCTCATAGCAACTTGCAAAGGGAAGGACTGTCATTGAGCTGCAGTTGCTCTAGTCTCACTAGATTTCTCTGTGAGGGACATACAAGATGCTCACCTTGGAGATCAGCAAATACAGGAAAATTATTCAAAAATTATTCAAAAGTACTTTCTTGGATACAAAATAAACAAAGCTTAATCTCTTTATAACTTTTTTGCACTAATTTTTGTTAAGCTTTAGAGTCTTATTATTACTAGGGAACACATTTATAAGTGAATTTAAGTTTAAATACTAGAACATTCAATGAAAGTATGAGTAGGGTATTATAAAACTTATTCATGACATCTTATGGAGTTACATAAGCTAGAAAGCATTTGCCATGTAACTTCTCAGCATCAGCAAATGATAGATTCTGGTCAGACCAGGAATAATTTTAGTATGGACACATAATCATTACGGAACATAAAAAAACAAACCATACACTGTTTGACAAATTCAGTATTATCTCTGTACTAAGTCAATATATTTTTTTTTGTAAAAACATGTATATCCCATATGCATTCTTAATTACAGAATATAATTGCCCGGTTCACAAAAGCATAGTTATATTAACAAGTCCATGAAAACAACTATCAGCTGATCATGCTTTAAGGCAAGAAAATGGCAAAGAAAAACAGATAAAACAAAAGAAGCAATATCAAAGAAGATTTAGACAATCCACAGATAAATCCAGTTTGGTCTTTGTGCTAGCAGTCTGGCCTGTTTATTCTCTATTCTAGTTGTTCAGTCTTTGCTGTTGAAGGGTTTTTTCAACATCTTTTGATATCTATTTAATCAGAAAATATTTTTCATTTTCCTATCTGCTCGTGACCTGAAGAGATGTGCCCTCAAATGCCAAGATTTGTACAGCAAGGGGATCTGAAAATTGAGCTGATCACAAGCAAATCATTAGCTTTCTCACTGTGGTAGCAAAACTTCACTTAATCTGATGGCAAATAACATGCATTTTTCCAGCAATTCCTACTTTGACTAATCAGTCTGGCTGATGGATGTCCAGCACTTACCTTAATGCAGATTTTTGCTTTAGCTAACATTTGTAGAAACAGAATCAATTACAAGCTAGACACTACTGGGCTGATGGGCTTTCATGCTATTGCAGTTGACCATGCAATTGGGTTTCTTAGTGACAGACACCTCAGGACAGTCTCAGCAAAATCCTCCTTACTTTTTCACTTATCTAACTTAACTCTTCATTCAGCACTTACATTTCCCACCCTTTGTCTCATTTTCCAAGCTATCTGCGTAGAGTACATGTACATGCATGGGTTTTGCTCTTTCCTAATGAAGAAATGCCTGTGTCTGGGTGCCTTCAGCACAGCAGGCCATCATCTGCTGCAACAACCATTGAGACAATTACGATATAATCTTCATGATTAGTGAATGTTCAAACGTAGAAGCCCTGCACAAGGGAAGACTTCAAATGTGGAGAAGGCTGTTGAGAAGGCAACAGAAGGCTGTTGCTCAACACCAGACAAAGCCTAGCAACAATCAAGAACATACGAGTAATCTTTACAATTAATGCTTTTAATCAGTATGATCCAGAGCAAAAGAACAATGTTGCAGTAAAATACTTCTAAAGGCACAAATGGTTTCTGCTTCAATAGGTTGACATTATTCCCCTTGCCCCACCCAATCTCTACTATGTATTATATATTTACTAGCAGTTCTCATAGCCCTGTTTTTGCTTGTTCCTTTCTTAGAAAAACAGTTGTACAGTTTGGAGCCCTCCTTATCTTCATTAGAAACACTGGAGCTTAATATCAAACCCATAACTCCTGTTCCCTAGCAGAGGTGGGGAAGACCCAGCACTACACAGAATCAAGCCCAGCAATAAAAGGTAATATGAATTTAACTGGTTCCAAAAGTTCTCCTCCATAGACTAAATTAGTATCTTCAGGGGAGAAATCCTATTAAAATTTAAGCAGGTAGGTGGCATATGAAAGTAGGAGTGTTTTTTTTTTTCAATTAGCTAACTGTCTCTAGCCTGGAGCTAGAGTCTCAAATGTTTTTACAACACAGCGATACTCCAGTTCACAGCTGTCAGCTGGAATATTTACAGCTTTGTAATTATTAAAATTATCTGAACTCCAGAGGTGTAAGCTGGATGGCTTGAATGGTGCAGTCTGGTGTAAGGCACAGAAATAAGACTTGCATCCAGCCAGGGTCTAAGTTAGATTTGGAAAACTAAAGAGCTACATAAGTCAGGTTTCCCATGATTTGTGTCATCTATAGCCATTGCTGTAGCTGAGTCACAGTTTTTCCCCCTATCACCACCTAGTTTCTTTACTATTATAAATTGGCTTACTTTACAGATTTTTTTTCCACCATCTCCAATCAGCAGACTTCCAGAGCCTCCCTGTCTTATTGGTAGTCTGCCATCACAAATCTTGTAGAAACTTGTAGCTCTTTACCATTTGGTGAGCTTTGGTTGAAGCCAGCCAAAAGCATTAGAACTTGTGGAAAGCAAAGATAGACAGAGAGACACAACCCTCACCTGGGCCTTAACTGAGTTGTGCTAGAATATCAACCTATGGGTCAAAGCAGCATTGATGAAGCCAATCCAGCATCAACAGTAATTAATTCCCTCCATCTAAACCTAAAAGTAGTGGGATGTATCATCCCCAGGAAGGGAGCACAGAGAAGATTCCAGATGTTTAGACAGGTGAATTTTAAAGATATGATGATGCCAAGATCTCACCCACTACACTGGGGTGAACTTTTCTGAAGACCTGTATAAAAACAGAATAGTGGGGATGGAAAATTTTGGACATTCCCCACCATCCTCCCAAGAGAGAATTATCTAACTCACTGTCAAATTCTGTTCTAATACCATCAGTAACTCCTTCTGGAGTAGGTCTCCTACTGAAATGATGTGTGGCAGCAGAGTTGAGAAAAATAAAAAAGCAACTGTTTTCCATTGGTTCCTTTCATGGCAGACTTTCCCAGGGCATCAACAGTTCTTTGATATGCACCTACTGGCAGGTCTAGGGTTACAATGAGTCACAGTGGTGGGAAGGACTCACACACAGGGACCATGCCATGATGGGAGAAGCCATTCTTCATGCAGAGGATTCTCTAGGTGATATCCGCATTGAAAAATGTTTACACTTCGTGTGTCCCTCCCTAGGAACAACAGATATATGGGTTTGGGTTTTTTTAAGATACACTTGGGTAAGTGCAAACACATCGCTTTTGTAGTCAGCCTAGGCTGACCCTGTTTAGCCTGAGGTCAACAACCAGTGGCATCTGACGTGCTGAAGTTAATGCAGCAGAACAATAGGAGAGGGTTGGCAAGGCTTTATCCTATTACCTTTTTGATACCAAATTAATTGTTTTTCTCCCTCTCAATGATTCTCTGACCTTTTAGCTATATGTGTTGCTGGCAAAACAATTAAATTCAAGAAAGTACATTTTTTGACATTGTCTCACAGATTTAAAAGTTATTTAGGTCTTCCTTTCAGTACTAGGAGGTTTAAGAATGTGCTTATGACTGCAAACCCATTTGATAGTTGAAGATGACTTCAATTAGCTCGGGTGTACCAGTGACAAGAAAACCAAAGGAAAGATCACTGCACTTCTTTCAAAAAAATCCCAACAAGTAATGTAGAGAAAGAGATGCCCTATAGACAGCAAGTAGGCAACTCTAGATGTCTGGTATGACCACAGTTGATAGTGTTTTATTAACTGGCAAACTCAAAAAGCATTACTTGAATAAATTAGCCAGACCAGTATTTTTCAAATGGAGAAGTTACCCGTAATATATCACTGGATGAGGACAGTTTGCATGGAACAGCTATCAATCCTATCACAGCTTTAATTTGATTAAATTTTTATTTCCTACTTTTTAGACCATTTCACCAGACAGAATAAGCTGAGATGACAAAGTGGAGACTAACCCCATATTAAAACAAGTGAAAGAAATCAGCTCAGGTTTCAGCCCTTCCCTCATCATACATCAGTTCAAGAAGGGAATGACAGAAACCTGAATTACGAATCTAAAGCTCAAAACATTAAGATTTTCCTATAGGTGATTGTAAAACATGAAGGTAGTAGGCCCAGGTGTATGTTCTTTTCTTGGTTCAGCTTCCTGTAGGCAGAGCAGCCTTCTCTGCTTCACACGGCTGGCAGTACACAATAGTAAAATGCAAGCGTCATGTTCTGTCAGGTTATAACATCCACAAGAGTAAAAAGAGTTTTCTTTCAAGGCTATATTTTTCCCCTCTGTTAGCTGCCAAGGGCCAAATCATCAGCCAGCTACAATCCCAATCTGTTTCTCTGGCTTCATCTGAACCATACAAATGGATGTGAATCTTGGGCTACCTCAGTAATGGGCTTTATGTGTTTGGGAAAATAACTAACCTGATTCCTACCCTCCTTTGTCCTCCCTCCTTAATAAAAGAAAAAATTGGGAACTTGAGTTCCCAGCTCCCCTGATTCTTTGCACCATCCAGCTATGACCTAGCTGAAGTAGCACTATAATGTTAACTATATGCTTATCTATTTGCAAGATCACAGCAAAAACTTATTTATTGAAGATATTTTTCAAATAAACATGCAAGACTTTAATTAGTGGAGCATGCAATCTGATAGGTACTCTCTCAATATAAAGCTGGGTATGTCACCAGGACCCTGGAAAATTATGTGTTTAGTCACTCGTATCTCTGAAATAATGGCTTAATTAACATCTAAAAAAATGCAGTTATCCTGATTTAAGCAATATTGGAACACAAGAAGAGAACAGGATCAATAGTGTTACAACAGCAGTACCACTGGGTAACTTCACATCTTCAAACTCAGTTTAAATATTCTCTTAATTTATATGCCGAACTTCAAATATGAATAATTAAGCGTACATATTAGTGAGATGAAGAGCAAAGGATTTCCCATGACAGCTTTGCCCAGAAGTGACAAAAAAATCTGCCTTAGGGAGAAATTCAGAGAGAGGTAATAAAAAGCTAATCTTGTTATTGTGATTCATGGTTTATGGAAAAAAAAAAAAAAATCACAGTCTAAGCTTTCTTCAGTTTTTCCAAACATCCTTACCTGCATTTAAATACTTCACTATGAATGGAAGCAGTAACCTGTTTCCAGAGTAACAATAGATTTGATACAAGCTAAAGCAGAATTTCACAGGAATATAATCAGAAAGTTAAGCATCAGACTAATTTCACCTTCATAACTGATAATGGCAAGCAGAGTTTCACAAAGATAAGCATATAAGCATGATCATCTTCACATTCAGATACCTTTCTAGCTATTCAGTAACTTTGTAGACATGCTTAAGACTTCCACTAACTTTAGTGCAAGAGACACATCCTATGACATTATCCTGAAGTATTATAACTGTGAATTATTTGAGGGGCGTGGAAAACAGATAAAACCAAATCATTTCCAGAACAAAAAAAACATACAAAACTACATATCATGATCTTCCCAGGGAAAAGTTATTAGAGTACCTAGCTCAATAACAGGCAAGTCAGAATACCGATTTCAACTGCATTATTTATTTTCGAAAGCGATAACACTAGCTTAAGCTTAAAAAAAACCCCAAAAAGTATTGTTGTCAGAAGCTTCTAAAAAAGGGGCAGTTTTCAATACTTATGTAATGCAATTGCCTTTATTGCTGAATTAGAATGTCAAGCCTTTGTTTCATATTCTTAATAGAAAAGTAACATGCAGATGAAAAAAACCAAACAGAATAAAATCATTCCTCCAAGAGTTTTAATACAGGCAGTGTGGTTAAGTCAAAATAAATTAAAAAATAATTACAAGCCAAGAAGATGCCAAAAATTGTAGGAGTTATGATAGAAGAGATGACACCACTATCCCTTCTCGTTAATATTTGGGAGCATCCATCACAAATATTTTTGAGGTCAGTGCAATTTCATTTCTGGTGTAAAAATATGTGTTTTAAAAGCCTGATGTATTCTAGCCAGTTCCTCATGAGTTCTCATTTTGGGTCTAGACATGGCACAAGTGGTTGACACGTGACTAACAACCCACGCAAGTCTTTACTTATATAGACTAAGGAATTAATACAGGTGGAAGGACTAATTTTATAAACAATAAACAATAGGTAAACGAGACCAAAGTGGACTTGGGAAGCGATTTGCAGAAACTTTAGAGGAGATCACTGCAGTTTGCTTTTACTAAGACCTGGTATGAATTGGGAGGGGTGATGGTTGCTGTTGAAGCAGAGTATTTCTGAAATAAAAAAATAAAGGCCATACTCAAATGAAGAGTAATTGCATATGAGACACAAAGATTGAAAATACCTATCTTGCAACTTAGAAAACATTCTGTATGAATTCTATATTTATTTCTCATTTTTAAAAAGCAAAGAGAACAGGAAACCTGCTCGTAAAATTACAGTAAAAACACTGTCGTTACTATAGCCCCTGTCCCGAGTATGTGATTTCTTGGACCATCAAGCAACTTAATAAATTTAACAGCTATTGGCTATAAATATCAACAGCTTTTCTAGAGAAAAGGAAAACTCATGCTAATTATACCTCCTCCTTGAGGGTGGGCACTGCATGGGTGTGGGGCAGAGGAGCTCACACATTGCATCTTGTTGGAGAAGGCTTTGGGAGATTGGTCTGGGTGCACCTGACTGGAAGGTGCACACAAGCATCTGTCTGAGCAGTTCCTTCAGCAAAATGGAGTAAGCTTCACAAAGACGTTATTGTTCTGGTACAAAACAACTAGCAAACCAAAGGAAAATTTTGCCAATATCACCAAGAGCAGTTATTCCCTTAGCGGGTGCACTTCCACCAGATCAGCATCAGTAATTATTGCTAAAGCAAAATCAGACCCTCAAGGTCCTGTCAGGCTGCTCCTTGACTGCTGCATGGCACAGGACAAAGAACACTGTCCCACTACACCTCAGAGTTTCCATCCATGGAGAAGGAAAAACAGCATCACCTTCATTCCCAGAGGATCTGCTGAACACCTCCAAAATGCAGAGAGAAGTTTCATTACCCAAACTAAATCCAAGTTCAGTGAAATGGCTGCCTTTTCAAACAGCCCTATCTGGTCAATTACATTTATCCATCACTTCACCAAAGCAATGAAATCTTCCATGGGAGATTTTGGTTAAATATGCAATTTCATCGCCATCATTCACACACGCTTATGCTGCCATCAACTTGAGAACACCAGAGTCAGCAGAGAGGCTGCACAGATGGGCACCCCCACATACCACCCCAGACCTCATCCTTGGTCTCCACCAGTTCCTCTTCCTAGCAACTTACCCAGCACCATTTTAAGATCGCAGCTCAGAGCTTTCAGCAGCACAGCTCCTCACACATTTCAAATTAACTCAGTACATCTGTGCTACTCTGCCTCACTTGCCCTCAAGTTTCAATTAAATTTAGAATTTACATTAAAGGTACAACCTGAATGTATGTGGATCAAAATGACCTTGTTACACCTTCCCTTACCTTTCCGAGTAGGGTTCTTGTACTCCAGCTCAGGGTTTAAAACCTAGAAACATGAATTTGCTCTAAGCTCCTGTGGCAAACTACAAGTCTCAAGCTGTTTAAAGTCTTTAAATGTTCATCTAAAGCTAAAGTGTGCTCTGCAGAGAGAGATCTGGGAGCCTAGGTCCAGCAGCTTTCAGCGAGACATTTAAAACCTTCTTGTGAGTTAGATGTTTTTTCTAATTCTTTTCCTGAACTCTTAGGACAGTAATAACTACATTGTGTTATATCCCGTGAGTCATTATTAAAGTCATTACTGAAATTAATAAAGATAATTTCCATACAGATGAACAGCCAAAAGCTGTTTGTACACAGCACTTACGCTGACTCCTTTTCTTTAGTTTCTTCCTTGTTGCTAGTAAAGATAGACAGCAATAACACATTTGGTATGATCCTGAACTTAAAAAAAATAAAAAGGATGAGTAGGCCAGAAGGTGATTAGATTAAATTAATGACAGATTTTAAGCATCCACAGACACAACTCTAAAACACAGGTGGCATGAGTTTTGTACTAATGAAAACCACAGCTGGGGCCTATTGAGTTAGATTAAGTAGGGTCTTCACTGTAAGAAAGGTTTCCTATTCGTAGCCTTAGCTGATGCACTGAACAGTGAGGCCCAACATTTAACACCATAAGAACAAAATTCTACTGCTTGTGCTCAAGATTTTACCACCCATAATTAGAGGTTGTAACAGGACTATGCCCCACACTGGTGAATTACAGTAATCCTAAATTCATTTCATATATGAGCAATCACAGTACTATGACAGATACTGCTTGAGTGGCTCCAGATGTGATAATGTCAGAGGTTATGTCCCCTGCTAGATGACGTTTCACTTTTGTTGGGAGCTGCCACCACTTGAGAATGAAGGGCAGCCCCAAATACCACAATTCAAACACCCCATATTTGGAAAAAGCAAGTTTACAAGAAGAAATACAGACAAGAGTTTTCATAGCGTGCATCCATAAATGCAGTAGGCTGAAGAAAGCAGCCAAGACTGCAGATGTTGGTCCATGGAGTCAGTAGCATTATTGAGACATTGAGAACCTGAGGCCACTCATCAATGTCTTCTGCCTCAGGACTTCTCTGCTTTTGTATAAAGCTAAAAAATAAAAGCCAGTAGACAGGGCTTGATAAAAACAGAGTTGTGAGGCACGACACTCCAGTGCAGCAAATGGCTCTGCCAGGCACCCTCTGTTCCTGTACTTCACCTGAAACATCTGAAGTGCTCAAACTCCAGGATAGCTGCACTGAACTGAAAGAGCTGAAACCAACACAGGAGATATGGCAAATTTCCTCAGCTGGTAACTAGTAACACAGGATGTGTGGGGTTTCCATGACCACAGAGGATGTGCTGGATACAGGTGATCCAGTTGGTGGTCAAGGCTAAAAGTTTCTCCAGATAGCCACAGACATGCTGTGCATTTCTAAGACTTACAGGAAAAAAAAAAAAAAAGTGTTGTTTGCTTTTTTTTCTCAAACAGCATCAAATGTTAATATAAACTTTTGATTAAAAATTCAAGACTTACTGGGACGCATTAAATGCACCTTACCCAGGATTTCTGGCTGTATTTTTATTCCTACGATACCACCAGTATAATATGTTAAAACTTGTAGAGCGTGGCATAATAAAGCAGCTTGGACGTGAGAGGTCTGCCAAGCGTAACATCAAATCTTCCAAAGAGTGACGTTAGATAAAGCACCAGATACGCGGCATATTCTTGATTGAAATAAAACACTGAACATTTCTCCTTGGCTGGCAACAGGTGAATTCACAGGACGGGTGCCTTTATTCATAGAAGTTCCTTTAATAGCAGATTCATGAGTTTCCCTGCCTCCCAAGAAAACTTGGTCTTGTAATATGTTTAAAATGTTATCAGCTTAGAAAAGAATAACACTGTTTTAAACTGATGGGAAAGAAGCCCATTGGCTCTAGAGTTACCATCCCTAAGTCGGGCGCTCAGAGCTGTTTGGGACCTTTGTTCAGGGTAAATCAGCCGTCAAAAATCAGCCCTCCAGTTCACTGTGTGTGCTGAGGAGGGATGACCAGGATGTTTTCCTGCAGCCTGGTTTGGGCACTAATTACCTGTTCAAACACCTTGTGGAACCTGTCAGAGGAGGGAGAACTCTCCTCCCAGCTACCCCCTCAGCCCTTCTCCCCTTTGTCCCCTTTCCTCCCTTTCCACACAGATGGTGATTTCATGTACATAGCAGATAATGCACAAAAAGTGATTTACAGACTGAAGGTGGGGGAACCACCGCCAAATCCCAGTCCGTATAAGCACCTCTCTCAAAGCACAAAAGTCCACGAGTTGTTTTTACTAAGGACACATTCACTACAAGCGCTAAAATCTAGCAGTCCTGAGCTTCACCTGCCTGGGCAGGATGGGGAAGATGAGTGTGACTCCACAGCACTGCAGAGACTCTGAAAGGGGAATTTATTTCCCAAACAAACACCCCATAAATGAATGAGACATTCCAGAGGCCTTTGTTCCTCTTTTTTACACTCTAAAAAATAATATAAAGATCATTTGATAAAAAAAAAAAATGAAAAAAAGTTTTCTGATAGCCTTAGGGAGTTTTTAGTGGTGCTGCAGGAAAGGTCGGGGTTGTGTGAAAGCCTCTGCCTGCGCATCAGCCATCACCCAGACGCTCCTCACCCAGACTTCGAAATAAGCTACCCATGGGCTCTTTTCCTGGGAAAAAGGTTTATTTTTTTCATCCAAAGAGCAGCCGGGGTGGTGGGCGGGGGTGCTGGCAGCATCACAGCCCACAGGGCTGAGTCTGCTGGGAGCGGAGGTGAGTTCAGTCTGTATGTGGCACTGTGGTATAAGTGACCACTGTTGTGAAGCAAGGAGGGGGGAAAAAAAAAAAAAAAAGGAAGGAAAAAAAAAAAGGAAGGGAAAAAAAAAAAAGCTTAAAATTTTGCAAGAGAAAACAATCCTCCTGCGGACAGCGGTAAATAAAATAACAGCAGTGGGGTGATTTGCAACCATGTAACGGGCTTTTGTCTGGGCCTATTTCTCTCTGCCTTGAGGGTTTCTGTGTTCCCTCTCTGCAGGATCCCAATGTTTCGCCCTCCGGCTACAAAGGCTGAGGGCTGCAGCCCCTCCCCCGGCTGCTCACCCCCAATCTGCCCATGCTGCGCCTCCCCTCCAGCAGCCTGAAGGGCTCCGGGGGGTGCAGGGCACTGCAATTTAGGATTTCTGTAATACTGGTTGAATTTTCAAGAGTGTTGGTCTAGGACTTGCCAAGCTTAGAAATAGCTTTTACTCATCTTTTTAACTCCTTTTTTTTTCTCCCCCTGAGTTTACAATAAGCCTGTTGGGCATTTTGTTCCCTGTAGGAAAGTTAGAGGTATTTATAAGTCTAATTAGAGGCATTCATAAGAGTGATTAGTGTGAAGCATCAGCTGCTGGCGGCTGTGTGTGTGTGTGTGTGTGTGTTCACACATGGATGCAACACTACAGTTTACAATTTATTCCTGTGCGTGAAAGCTGTGAAATGCCCTTAATTCTTCCAGTGCTGATGGCAGCAGCGGGCACTCCATGCAGGGGCTCAGCACCGTTCAGGATGGCAGCCCTGGGTGTTGGCTGCTGCTTTGCACTGTTTTTTGCCTCAGTCTTCATGCACTGATGTAGGAACAAGCGGCTAAACAAACAAACAAAAACAAAGCCAAAAATAAATAAAAGGAGGGGGGGGAGGGGGGAAAGGGATGCATGTATGTGCTGAAAGCTGCTTTTTGACTCCTAAAGACAGAGATTAACATGGCCCCCATTCCTGCCTACTTACAGGCTGCCTTGCAGACCCTTCCCACAGGTGCAAAGTTGTATTTCTCTCTCTTCTTTTGCTGCTGTGCATTAATCTGCATCCTCACCCTCCAAGGACTTGGTTTTGTAACACAGCTCTTCTTTCCAGGAGAGACTCCCACCAGATCTGCTTTGGGGAGCAAAACCACCTTAAAGTGAACTCAGACAACGATGTGAAGTGTGGGGCTGGGTGAGTGGCCATCCCAGAGCAAGGGAAGCTCAGGACCAGCCGTCCTGCAGCCAAAGCACTGAACATCACCCAGTCCTTTTGCGGAGCTGTGCTCAGCCCTGGGGTTACTGATCCACACTCCTGCTGGTAGTGCAACATCTGCCCTGTGTGCTTGGCTTCTTCTCTGGGATCCTCTTTGCCAACACAGCACGGCAGGGAAACGGCTGGCAGTGGAGAGGGTGGCAGGTGCTTCCAACCCAGCCAGACTGCGAACCTCCATTCCACCAGCCTGGAGTCCCGCTGCTGGGCAGGACCCGCTGTGAGCACGGGGAGCCCCACAGGTTGCTCCGGATCCGGTGGGTGCCCAGCCAAGCACCTCAGCCCTCCGGGAGCCACAGCCCCACCACCAGCCTCGGCACTGGGCTCCAGTGTCGATATGAGCAAACCGGCATCCCAGAAGATGTTGAGCCATGTGCTCACAAGCATGGGACCTCAGCACTGTCCATCTCTAAGGCCTGCTGTGAAAAGTGCTTGTGCCCTCTGTCTCCTTCAGACCAGTGACAAATCTGCAGGTGCCAGCTGCCAGCTGGAAGCACTGGAGCAGACCTTGCTGCCTGCAGAAACCCCCCAAGTCCTCGTTGCTTAAAACTCCTGGGGCAACTCCTGCAAGTTCAGGTCCTCCTTGACCAGGGATTTGTTGTTTCTAGTCATCGTATAAACAGAATCAAAAGGTCAGTGCTGCCCCCACACGCTTACAAATGCTTTAGGCTGGAATGGCTTGAGAAAGATAGGGAGATATGTGGAGAATATTTTAATATGTCTGTTTTGCCTTACCGTGGTCTGCTTCCCTGTCACAAAACAAACAAACAAACAAAAGAAAACTTCCTTGATCTCTGCTTAGAAAAACTTAAGAGAAAAGTATTCACAGATTGGCCCACATTGATTTTACAGCTATGTTTAAAGCAGTTCCTGCAAAATGAATTTGTAGTACAGTTACACTTGCACATTAGGGATGGTTTTGCTCATTTTGTTTTTTTTCAGGGAGACATTGATAAACTGATGGTCTCCAAAATCCTCTACAAAACAATCATCATTTCACATAGCCCATCTGTGTCCAGCCCATGTAGCTTATATAATTCACATGGTGATTTTTCTGAGGGCAAACTAAAAGGTGAAACAAAAAGCAGAGTACCAAGTGACCATGTGAAGTGATGTGCAAAAAAACAAGATTTTTTTTCCTCTCTAGTCTTTTCAGCAATAGGGAGGTTAAGGTATTCCCTGGTGAGAGGGTGAGACTCAGGCTGAAGAATGATGTTGTGTATGTCCCTTTAAAAACTTTGAATAGAAACTAGTTTAAATTTGAATCTAAAAAGAAAAACTAAGCTGGTTTCAATCTAGAACTAAAAGGTTTTGTGCAGCATCTCCACCAGGAAAAACCCAGTTTCTTTCAAATCTAAATGTTCCTTTTGATAATTTTCAGTGGCAAAATGTTAAAACACTGCTTTATATTCTTACCACTGACTATTCATTTTACTCCAGAATTACAGCAGTGGGAGCAGACCCTGCAGCAGGCACTACTGAAATGCCCCATATATCTGAATCAGTTTGGCGCTGTGCACAAAAATCATGCACCATAGCAAAAAAACCTGTTTCAAGAAAGCAATATTTGCCCAAGACCACCTCACACATGCAGGTAGGACAGTTCAGGTGGGACTTGAGCTATTGTAAGTCCCTACCACCTGCTGGATCTCAGTGACAACAAGGGGTTTAACCAGTATTAATCTGCCCAACAGCCCTGGGGGTGCCCCTGCGGTCCCCATGGGTCTTTGGCAAGTGGCAGCCCCACCGCTCCGAACCCACACCGAGCCAGGTCTGCAGGCTGAGCTGGCAGAAAGTCATTCCCTTCTTCTGTTGGACTGAGGGAGGGATGGGAAGGTGGAGCCAGCGATAATGGAAGGAGAGATGGGAAGGCATCCTGAGGCGTGAGGGGGTGGTGAGGCGCAGGCAGGAGCACTGGGAATGCAGGATGCCCCCCATTCCATAGAACTGGGCTTCCGTGAAAGCTCAGCCTAGGAAAAGGGACGATACAAAGCTTCACCTTGGACTCCAACATTGCTTCAGTTATTTGCCGGGCCTGATTTTTCTCTGTGTACAAAATCCCGTTACCGGGTCACACTACAGCAGTTTATCAAGTACCAGCTGGATATCCTCTTTGCAGACAAAATTAAGTCTCATCTTTCAGGAGGACTTTTTAAATTGTTTTTTTTTCCATGCAAGAGAGTTCAGCTTTGAAATGAAACTTGCAAAACTTTCTTTGTCCATTTCCCTGTACGTATTTTTTTGCAGCCCATAAAGAAAACTTCACCACAATAAACTTCATTCGGTCTTCATTTTAATCTTTGCTGGAAATTCATTTGAATGCATCCACTAAACAAACTACCCTTCTTGCCCAGGTTTCTTTCAGGTTTAGATGTCCCAATTATGCAATCTACCAACTGGAACACAGGTATCTCAGGGTTTTAGCAGAAAAAATATGAAATCCAAATCATTGAATTCAGAGGACAATGAGACCAGCATCAGGGCTGTAGAACATACTGACTTGCAGGAGCAATAAAACTTTTGATTGTGTTTTTCTTAGTTAGCCTGCTAACATAGGATAACATACCAAAATGATAATATGAAAACACACGAAACAATGATACAAAAATATTTTAATGTTATCTGATCAGAAATCCCATTTTTTGAAATATAACAGATGGCACCAATACTTTGTAAACATCTTCCCTCAGACTCTTTGAAATGCCAATGCAGATTTGAAACACAGTTTCACAAAGAAAGCTATATAGAAAAACAACAAATAGTTACAATGCATTTAAGAAAGGTCCTGAAATTAATTCATAAAGGGCTTGACTTTATGAAAAAAAAAAAATCTGTAAGAATACAATTATTGGTTTGTTTAATAATCCTCAAATTTTCCTATCAGGAAAGCCGGATGGGCACTCTCTGTACTGTCCCTCATTATTTTCAATATTTGTTTGTTTGCCACTAGCTAACAAGTGTGAAGTTACTTTCACTTTGTTACAAACAGCCAGTGGGAGCTCTGAAGAAGGTGTATTAAACACTTGAACAAAAATGAGCAAGATGATATAAAATAGAGCCTGATCCTGCTAACCCCTGCTCCTCTGAGCAATCCCCTTTCTTTTTTACTTAGTGTACCGTGTAAGAGCTTCAGGATTAAGTCAGATCTTGGAACCATAATTCCATTTATTTGGAGAGGCAAACATGTCTTTTGCTCAACATAAATGATTTCATTTGAAAGGAGATTGTCAAGTCTGAAAGTGTATTAAATTCATGTTCAGAAGAAACTTTGTGCAGCGTTTCACGCAGAGCAGTGCTGTGCAGAGCTGTAGGGTTGAGGTAGAATCCCACAACCCAGAGCTGCCCCGCAGCTGCCCTCCCCAGCCCCAGTCACCACATGTCCAGCAGCTGGATGACCAAGCACCCACTGTGCTCATGCTCCCAGACGCACAGGACACTTGGATGCAACGCTGCCAGAAACCCATCAGCTGTTCAAGCACCCGCAGTAACTTCAGGGCCACTGATGCCTCCACCACCGTGCAGCACCCCAAGAGCCCGGCTGGCCCCAACACAGCCCCTTCAACACCAAAGCCACTTCTCCTCCAAGTCAGCAGTGGGAAAAGAGCTCCTGGAATTTCAATATAGAATCCCCATCATGAGACTGATGGGGTGCTGACAGCGTTACGCTTGCTTGGGATGGGAAAGAGCAGCTCATGAAATAAGCAGCAGGCACCACACAAAGTCTGCCATACACCTAAAGTTTGTGTTAAGTCATCCATCACTGAAAACCTTCACTCGAAAATAAGCATGCCAGCAACACTACATGCATAGATACATGTAAGTGCGCACAGATACACAGAATTTGCTGTTTAATTTTATACAGTTTTTTTCCTCTTTAATTACCTTCTGTAGACAGACAAGACAGCACAGAATGTCATTTACTGTTCACAATATTTTTCACACAGTATTATACAAGTTACTAACTCAAAAATCATAGCAACCTCTAACCTCTTTTTTACCTGTTATTAGTAAAAACCTAATTCTGAACAAACCTTTTTTGCTTAGAAGCCTCCTGTCTGAGATTTGTTACATTTTTAAAATTGTATTAGAAACTTAATTTCTGTGCAAGAAAGTGTTGAACCATGATTTAAGAGTCATTTTTAATTAAATAGCATCATATATAGTTCTCTGCAAAGGACTAAAAATATTCTGCTCTAGTTAGCATCTTTGTCTTTACATTTCATCCAGTTCAGGAGTACTGCAAAATAAGTCATCCTTTCACAAATAACATACTTTCTAAAAGGAGATTTTTTATAATAGTTTGGATTCAGCTGATGGATTAATGGATTGATTCATACATCCTTTTTTAAAGAAAAACATATTGAGTCATTAAGTAATCCAAAATAAGACAATTTTTACTTCCAAATTGTTAGATTTCTTTTCCTAAAAAAGCATGAAGACATATTTTGCCTCAGTTCAATGTGAACCAATTTATTTCTCCCAATTTCAGTTGGTTTGATACAAAAACCTCAGGACTTACTCAGCTTTTTCCAATGTCTCAGGTGTAAGAAAAGAGTTTATTCATGTTTACCCCTGTCAAACAACAGCTAGAATATAGTCCTTCTAGCAGAACTTGATGAAAATATAAAAGCAGTAACTGATTCCCAGGAAATTAATAAAATGTTCTTTTCTAATTATTCAAGGTTTTTTTTGCAGAGGCATATTATTTGTTGCTTTTAGCTTTTCCCACTGCCTAGCTTGTCTAATTGCTCCTTGCGTGAGTGCTCCAGCCCAGGGGTCATTTTGCAGCTCTAATTGCAAAGGAAAGGATTACATGGCTTTGCTGGTGCTGGAGATGGGGCTCAAACCCTCAGAACAAAATTCTTCCCCTGATTTTATACCCACCCAGCACATTCACTCAACTTGCTGGTCTCATCTACAACTTCAAACCTTCTGCTGACAACATGATCACAGACAGGTAACTGTTGGGTGCTGCCAATTATCAGAGCAGCAGGTTCTGTCTGATCAGTCTGGGATTTTTCCAGTCGATGGTTCTACTTTTACAGTGAAAACAGGCAGCAACTACCAGAGATGTTACCTCTGCAATTTTCTTTGAAAAGTCATGAGAGATTCCCATAAAATCCTCCTCATTGCAACTATAGCTGGAAATTCTGGAAATAGGATAGTGAAATTGGGCTCCATGCTGGAAATATACACTGACCTGAGAATTTCACTTCTAAAGGGATCTACTTAGGTACCTACCTGGCTATCTAAGTCTAGGAAAGGAAAATCAAAACACCAAACTACTTTGACCTTGTCAAAAACACCAAAATGCCACAACTGGCGATCACAGTAGCAGGTTACCTAAACTTCACTTAAAAATTCAGAAGATGAGAAAATAATCTTGTACCCAGATTTAGTTAACATCATTTTGTGGATGCACACAAGCGCTCTTTGGAATGTTTTTACATCTACCTACTGGGTAACTTTACCAAACATCAGTCTGGGAGAAGCACCTCTCATTTCAGACCTCAAGACTCTGGCAACTCACAGCATGGATCCTTGCAGAGAGAAGAAAGAAAAATACATCTCTTGCAGAAAAGTGGAAAACCTCAAATCTGTGATTTTGCCTTGTCTGTGTAAAGAATACTCACAGTTTGGCCCAAGCCTGAATTTGCCATTAAAGTAGCCCTTGTCTATGCAAATGTTAGGAGATAGTCCAAGCACCGTCACAGCCTGGCACATCCCTCTAAAAAAGCAGTCACTGTCATCTCCTGCAAGGAAACAGCATCTGTCTGAAAATAATTCATTTTCCTGTGACAGTACAAATGTTAGCACAAAGGTCTAGCATATAAGAGCAGTTCTGCAACACGTAATGATTTCAGTTCCTAGTCTGAAATGTTCTATAGGCAGCTGTAGTTTCCAAGGCTGAGATCCTGAAGTACCAACACATTCACAGCCATGCAAGTATTAGGATCTGCTGACATTTCAACACATGCAACATCTTAGATTTTACTTAGCAAATTCTATTTAAATTCACATGCCTATAAGCAGTTTCAATGGGAAAATATTAAAGTCACACAAATATTTCCAGGAATTTTTTGAAAAACAGTAGAAATTAAGATAAATAATTTTTCATCTAACGTTGTTTTGAGATTTGTTTGAGGGATTTTGCCTCTTGGGAGAGACAAGTTTCCAAATTTTGCACCAGGCTGTAAATCAATAACAACATTGGAAATACTCTGTTCCTCCTGCACGGGTTTGCTCTGAGTCTCGTGCTTGCTCTGCAGCCCATGTGATGCTTTGTTTACTCACTGCACAAGCAGATACGTGCAACAGCCATTCCCCAGCAGAACGACTTGTCTCCGAGTCCACCACTTTCTTACGCTGCAGTCTGAAAACACTGGGCAGCCAATGTGTTCCCCTCCTCCCTGTTCAACCACTCTCTGTGTTTTGGGTTCAACATGAAACTAGCCCAGATTCGGGGACCTCTAGCGAGCAGGACTAGGGTAACGCAGGGAGAGACACTGAGGGCACGAGTCTATTATCAGAAAGAATTTGAGTGCTCCCAGCAGCCCAGCAGCAAATTAGAAAGTTTTGGCTCCCAAGAATGAGTTGTGTTGTTTGTTCCTGCATACTGCAGCTGCTCGTCCCTCTCCCTCCCCACCCCCCTGCTTTTGGTGGTTTATTACACACAAGCTACTAATGAATGGGAGCCGCTGTTTTACAGTACACCACACTTACAGGACTTATCTCTAGGCCTACCACAGATTTGACTGATCAACAGCAGGGCACCACCATCATAATTCTTCCTAGAAACAGGAGGATAAAAAGGGGTTTGTTGGAGGTTGGCTGTGTCTGCAGAGAATCCTGCCTGCAGGGCCTGCTGATGCCATCACTAGCTGCTATGGTCTTTGGCCTAATAAGGTACAGAAACAAAGATTGTTCACTTGTTCAAGAATACTAAAGTACCCAAGTGACGGAAAGTGGAGGCAGCAGGGCACACATCCAAGTGGGATTAAGGCCACAAGTGCAACGTTACAGGGCTGACTGGGTGGCAGAGGGAATATCTGCCTCTGAAAAAAAATCCAGTTCAAACATAATTTATAATATGTCACTCACAGTCAGAGGGTGGCTGTCATTAAGAGTTAAATGTTGCATTGTGTTCAACTTCTTCTGATAAGAATTCTCTAAGCTGCTTATGTGTTATCATAACTCATGAGTAACCAGAGTGTGGGCATGGGGATTGGGGAGAGGCTGTCTCAGGCAGGATGGGAAACAGAAACACTGGAGCAGAGCTGGACCACTGGTACCTCAGCATAGTGTGCATGATCTGCATGCTCCAAGGACTCTGCAGTGAGTCTTCAAGCCTGCCAAGCCCATAATATTTGTCAAGGTCCAGACTCCACTTGGATGGATGCACCTTGTTTTGGTTTTTGTGCTTTTCCCAGCCAGGGAGGCAGGCAGTAACACTGAGGTGATCTAAAATGGTGCGGTTAACCTCTAGCTGTACCCAAGCGAACGGCCAGAGAAGGTCTGGGTACAGTAAAACTGTCTAGGGAGGCTTAGGCATTGGCACTGAAGGAGAAAAAGGTAACAAGTAAGAAGTCCTTCTGTTACTATTGCTTAATGGAGATGGGACTGGGAACATGGAAGAGCAGCAAAGCAACTTCCTTGGGGACAATATCGAATACCTCTGACTTCCTTGGCAATTTCGAAGCAGTAGGATTGTTAGCTCTGGTTTAGGGAAGGCCAGCAACAGACCCCATTGGAGTTCAAGGAGCCAGGTCAGGCCAAATCCCACTAAACTTTACAGGCTTATTAGGGAATATTTTCCCTTATTTTGTGTGTGAAAGGGAAAAGCCGGTGTGGAATAAGGAAAATTAACAGTTGCAGGAGCCTGCCCATTTTCACAGCTCTTTCAATAGCAGCAAAGCTCACTTAGCATAAACATCCACTGCAGTTCCCAGTCAAGAGTGTTTCTCTGGTGCAACTTGTTCAGAAAGCAGCAGTTTGTTCACTTCCTGGCTTGGGCTGCCGGATCACATCACACCTGCTTGGGCTGCCGGTAATGTGGGAGGTTGATTTTAAACTGGCACGGTTGCTTTTATAAAGCCTTTAATGTTATAGACTTTGTCTGTGTTCAAAATCTCACCCATCAAGCCAAGGCTTAAGCATGTTTGGGCTGAGACATCCCACTGTCATCCCTCTGTCACTCAAGTCAATGACCACAACTTTGGTACAGTAGGTGTGGAAGAAAAGTTTCAATACCTGTTCTCCACACCACACAGCCTTCTCTGCCTTTACACAATTTTTGATGCAACATTTTCTTGGCCTTTCCAACTGGATAGCTTAGTTATGCTCTCACACTGGGGTCTTCCAGTGTACCTGGCCCTGAGTACTCTGCCAGGTGCCAGAGGATGATCTACAGTCATAAGGATACAGAGAGTAATAAAGGAAATATCATTCACTAGCAGCCCTGGGGGTCACTGAGCAGCTGTTATCTATGCCAGGTCTGGCTAAGGACCAACAGTCTCCAGTTTGTCCACACTTCTTTGGGAACACTCTAGAAAGTACCCAGTTTTCTGGGTACCAAGCTGAAACATAAACATCTTACTGGCAGTGCTGTCTTCAGACAGGTGTGAAAGTTGATGGATAAATCACAGAGAGTTTCATGTATAACCATGGGATGCTGCAGGGCACTGAGGGCAGAAGTGTGGAGACAAAAGGGGCTGCACATGGTTTGTGCAGTCACAACATGATGCCAAAGAGCATTTACGTCTCCAGCCTCCATGTTCCCATCTGAGGCATTCCAGGCTTTCCAGCAGCCAATAACTGCAAACCCCTGTGTTTGGAGAGTGCAGACAGTTCATCATAGCCACCTCTGTTCATAGTGAACCAGTGGATGAGATAGGAGCTGCATGCACCAATTCCTCCCACCTAGCTACGTTGCCTCCTCCTACATGTGGGAGACGAACACATGAAAACATGGTTGCATGTGCATGTGTATGTCTCCCATAGGGGCAAGCATTTGCCTGTTGTGTACCCCTAAAATTGTGTGTGCTTAGATACATTTGCCTGGATGCAAGTTACAGTAAACAATCACATTTCAGCAAAATAAAAACTAAAGAAACATAACTGATTTATAGATCTCTAATGACTTGGTTTACCCACCTCTGACTTCTGTTGGATATCTAAGTAGAGGCAGATAGTAGATTCGTTATGTAGCTACAGAAACCGTAAACTCCTTTTGAGGAACAATCAGTCCAGAATTTGCATTTTATTAAACTGAACCTTTTATTAAACTTACGGTAGAGCTAATGACAAAGATTTCTTCAAATAAGTATTTCCCTCCGATCTTTGCCACATGAGGGTTGTAGCATCTTGACAGTATGTGAAAATATAAAAGACAATTATTCAGTAAAAATGAAACTCACTGGTTTATCTTCATCATCTGCATGGAGTGTAAACAGAGAGAATAAATAAATACATATTGAAAAATACAGTTGTTTTAAATATGAGTGAACAAAGGGTGTGACACATTTGAAATCTGTAATACTGTTTTTAAAACATTATTTTATCCACATTCAATTAAATACAGAAAACTCTTCAGGTTGTATTTGCACTCTGGAAGAGCAGTTACAAAAGAAAATGTAGGTGCAGCAAATCATTCTGAAAATAAACTGATTTAAACAGAAAACGAGTTCTCCTGAAAGGCTGCAGTACAATTGACTTAGTAGTATTACTTGAAAAAAGCTGCAAGTATCTTATTTTTCCCCACAAATGACACCCACTTTGGGAAGGACAGACTGACATTTTGGTCTGTGCTGCAGGAAATCATGAGGGAAAAAAATCACTTTTAAGAGAACAATATTTTCAGTTAGGCATCTTTTTTTCTCAAATATTAGTGAAATTCCTAAAGCAGTTCATAGACTTTATTAAGAAAAGAAAAGCAACAATAAATGATGGAAGAAAACCAAGCCCTTTTTCTAGGCAGTGACACTGCCACTTTAACGGTTTCCCACTGTACTTGGGGTTAGCTGCCAGAGAAGCCTTGTTCAGCCTATTTGGGGGCCCCACAAAATGCTGCAAGCATTACTGAAATGAGCACTTGTCTTTTGTTGTGCTGCATGCTAGCACCATACAGTGCTGAGCTGATAAATCCACTTTTTCTAACACAAGCATTTTTCAAACAAAGCTACCATGAGACTGATGAGTAATGCCAGCTTGCCAAAAAAAAAAAAGTCCCCCCCCAGCCTCTGCTGACGCTGACAGCTGTTAAATTCACATATTCACAAAACGAGATGGGTTACATAACTGGAAACTACAAGAGCAACTCACCAGCAAGGGGAACTGCTAAGCAAGGCGTAGCTGGGGCTCAGGAAGGAATAGATCACACATTTCGATGTGTGCTGGCCCACTAATGACCATGGTAAAGCTGGGCACTGCCTGGAGAATGCAAAGGTTACTGGGCACTCAAGACTGTGCACCATCGAGCTGTTTGTAGTTTGTTCAGGGGTGTGTTTTTTCCACAAAATTAGAATGTGTGGGGGAAAAAAAAAACAAACCATCAGTGCAGCTTTTTCTGTTATGAACACAAGGGTAACTGAAAAGCCCAAATGGCGCTATATCAAGGCATGAAGCAGAAGCCTGACTTTAAAAGGCTTATCAGTGAATCTTCATCAGCTAAGAGGCAGCAGAGGAGAAGGTAGAGTGTTAGGCTGAGTTAGGATTTACAAAGTCTAGGTGGCTTTTAATTTGCATCAAATCTTTCAGACATATAAAAGCACTTTGCAAAGTTCTTATTGTTCTTGTTTTATAGACAAAGAACTGAGCTCTGAAGAAGGTTTGTAATCTGTCCAAAGCATGGCAGGAAGGCAGCAGCAAAACGTCACCTGATCACCTGCCTCTGTTTTGGTATCTATTACTAGATTGATTTGAAAAAGTTTGACAAAAGCATCTGGTTCTGGAAGAGCGGTGGGGCAGGTGATGGAGGAAAAGCATCATTAAGGGCTTCTGAGAAATGACAGGCTGTGGAGCTGGTGTAACAGCGCAGAAGAAGGAGCAGTGCAGGGAAGATGGCAAAGGCTGCAGAAGCTGCCAAACCCCCACGTGTTGCTGAGATTGCCAGAAATGGGGTTCTGAAGGGGGCTGAGCTGGAGATAAATCAAAGCTGGAAACAATGGATGTCTGTATGAAAAGCAATAAAAAATACTGTAATTAAACCAACAACCACCTCAAACTAAATTTTATGCATCCAAAATCCTCTACACTTCCATTTTGCCTGCTCACGTCTGAATTCATTCGTGTTATGTAGCAAAAGATTATTTTTTTTAGAAAAGGGATTTAACCTAGTGAAAAAAACAACATAAAAGCCTTTTTACAAGCAAGTGTGCCTGTCCATCAAAAAGGAACTAAACATGTAATGACCAATTAACTGCATAAAGTTGCACGTGCTTTATCGTGTTTCCTGTCCTAAATCGAGCTAATGCAAAATCAAGATGTACAGACAAATTGGGGGGAAAAAAAAGAAACACATAAATTAATATTTTGGGAACGATGTCACCTAAGCCTATGTGTAGGTATAATCTGCGTAGGAGAGCAATGAAAGCATAAACAGAATATTAGATGTACATTAACCCACAAACTGAAATAGCTGTGAACGACGGCAAAGTCCAGTTGCTATTGGAACCTTAATGTAAGGAAGCATCCTTATAAAAGATGAGACAATAGCAGGTCTATACATGACCATCCCATAGGCAAGAAAGGATTAAGATCTTTCTATAGCTCATAAAGTATCAACCTATATTGTAACCCTTCCACAAAGGGTGATATAAGTGCTTTCTATGACTTTGTCCGCTAAGAACAGGGAAAAGCATCAGAATGAGTTTGACTTCCCCTGCACACCAGCCACACACACCTCAAAGCAGAGAGGAGAAGTAAAAGGAGAATGAAATGTGGCACTTGTTCAGGACCTCCTGCCAGCGCACCTGTAAGTCCCAGTGCCCATTTGCCCTCCCTGCTTCCTACAGAACGTGTAGCTCTTTGCCAGCGCTGCTCCAGGCTGTGGCAAAATACTGCTCTCTAGAGCACTGCTTCTTGGTCTCTGCAGAGCACTGGGAAAGAGAGGTTTAGATACAAGCAAACACTAACTAGGCTGAAGCTTCAGTGTTCATTTACTTTTATTTTCTTCATTTTATTTTGAAGTGGGATTTTTTGTTGTTGTTGTTTTTCTTTCATTTGCTTGCATGAGTAATAAAGGGCATTCATTCAACTGGGCTTGTATTTAATTTGAAAACATTTCAAAATACCTTCTAATGCCTCATGGACCACAGGCTGAGATGCATTCCTGTAAAGCAGACATCCTCAGAGCTTTCAGGCTAGTAGATCACTCTCAGCCCTCAGATTTTCTTGCAGACTTCCACACACTCTTCTCATCAAAATTTTAATTGAATACTATGAACATTATTATTTAATACAGTTACACAGACCACCTGCAGCAAACTTGCCAAGTTCTCATGGATTATCAGTGATCCATATAGTAGAGGCTGGAAACCACCAGTCCAGAGCCTTTGGTGATTCTGACCGTTCATCTCTAGCACTGTATTAAGCTCATTCATATGTTAAGCCAATCACTCTGTTAAAAGAGCCTGCACTTCAGAAAATATTTCAAGGAATCAAATGAATCTGAGAGAGCTTCACTGAGCTGAAGGGGATAAGGAAGATGAATAGTACCACTGCAGCTACTGCTAACATGCACCTCTAGGCACTCCACATCCAGTAGTACTAGGGATGAACAACTGAACAAGGTGAAGAGGTACAAAAGATGCAAGCCCCATATCTGTTTCAAATGACATTTGTAGATTTGCAGTTGATTATAAATTCAACAAACTTGCAGCAAGTCCAAGCTCTTGAGTCCCATTTGTCTGACGGTGATTCTTCATTCCGTGTCTGAGGCTTTGGAGGAAGTATGGGGCACTTTTGGCCCCAAAATTCAAGTAAAATTGTTGTATCATCTGTTTTAGAAGTGATTCCCTCTTTTTCAGGTAGAACTGGTGAACTTACAAGGAGATGGTATTAAAAAATTAAAAAAATAAAAAATTAAAGCTGCTAAAATTTCTGCAGATGCTTTTGAAAATACTGAGGATTCACTTTACAGCTACTCACAATTCCTATTTTTAAATGTTTTCTGAAAACCAAGCAAATATGCTGGTCCTCACTGAGGGCTGTGAGCTGTGTCTTGCCAAGCTTAGTCACACAAGGCACTCCACTGAATCAACACACTTGCTAATGTGGATAAATGGTTTTCAGCATAGCCCTGTTAAAAAACAATGACAACAAAAAAACTATTAGTATTCAGGGTAGAATTAAATAGAATGTCACAATTTATATCTGCATGTGCAGGTCTGCTCCCTAAATTATTTTAGGGCACAGTTCTGCCCCCCTTCTTACTCCTAGTAACTAATCTCCTGCTCTTCAAATGATCCCACCAGAGCAGTTTACGCCAACCCTATAGGAGGTAGGAGCCTGGCCAATAAGCACCTGTGGATTTGGGAGGACTTTCTGCAGAGCAAGGTGTCACTGCAAGTAAAAGCTAGAGACTTGCTGTTGTAGCCTATGGGGCCTCTCAGCCTCTCAGTGCAGGGATATTTAGTGAGTAGAGAGGCTTAGATACTCCTGAACCATATTTAGTAGCCCCGTCTCTATGCCACCCCTCCAACCTCAGGGGAACGGATCAACAGATGAGTGTTGGGAAGAAGGGCAACAGACCCAGGCCTGCTTCTCCGAGGGCAGAATTTCTGCTGGGATAAGTTTGCATCATTTTTCTATGACTGGGAACAAGTATTAATGCAATTTTCTTCCTTCAGAGAAGTTTTGAAGTCACTTAAAGTCAGAGAGCATTTTCCACACAGGAGACTGGACTTCACTTCTCAGCATACTTCCACTTAGTCATCTGATGACCAGTAGTTACTCGTGGGAACAATGTATGCAGACCTGAGGTTTTGTAGGAGTGGAAATAAAATACAAGAGCAAATCCACTTGCTCAGAAGGGCAAATTTCTCAGTTTGATAACAAAATCAGACCTCTGCAGCAGCCTCTCCCTCCCCCACATAATTTGTTGCTTAAAATTTTAAAGAACATATTCTTTGGAAATATGATCAATTTTCTTCTACAAAAATACATAACCAAATTTGTGGCTTTTCTATTTGTATTACAAATCAGCAAAGGAACTAGCCTGTGAAACTCTGACATTTTCATTCCACGCTATTCTGAATGTTACTTGACTTCCTTCTTTAAAAATAAAATAACACAGATTAAGAGCCTTTTGAATCTACAAGGAATGCACATATTAGAGAAGTTACTACCTAAAATAAACAATCCACTTTAATAAGCAGCCTCCTGGGTTTTATGATCTTATGGGAAAAAGAAGATATGCTTCACAGACATCTTGTTTAACATGTCAGTCAGCTTCATTTACAAGTTCAAAATCCAGAGTGCCAATTTTTCATATATTAATGCACTGAAATGCTTGATACAACGTTGTTAGGGTAGAAAGAAATAGTTGCCAGAAGAGTTTATTTAAAGAAGGGTTACTGCTAATAAAAACTTTCCACTGAAAAGGATTTTTAAATTGTTTTTTAATATGCTTTTAATGACCCCTACTCCTCATACCTACCTCCTTGCCTCCAAAACTGTTTGTACTGTCCCCAATAACACTCAGTGGAAAGCTGTCGTTCCTGGCTAAATCCTTACTTAGGTTGGATGCTATGCCTCCGTTAGACAGGGTCACAAGGTCACAATCGATTTTGGAGGCCACCTGGAGAGTCCAGGCCGTGAACTGACTCAAAAAATTTATATCAGAGCTGGAATGGTCCACCTCCCAGGGCTCAGCCTGCGCTAACACCCCAACCGCAGGATGGAGCCTGCCAGGCCCAGCTCAGAGAGAGGCCAGAGTTGTTGACCCCGTTAGCTGACCTCTTCAAACTTCAGGAGAATTTTTCTGGCAGTTACCACGGTGACTGGGCACTCCAAGCTTATCCTTCTTACTGAAAAAAAAAAAAAGCAAAAAAAAAAAAGAAGAAAAAAATGTTAAAGCCTACCTTGTAGAGATGTCTCTCAAGAATCACATACGTAAATGTTTTAATTGTTTGCTTCTCTCCTTAGGCTGCTCTGGCTCTGTTACCCTTGAAGCGACCATCAAGAAAGCAGTTTGGCTAAGAACATTCCACCTTCTGAAAAAGTAATGGTCAGTGGATTTAACAAGTAGCATTTCTAGTATCTGTCTGCCATCAATAATGACACAATAAGAGGTTTAATGTGAAATAATATTTATTATTCTTTCTGTATCTGTCTCCAAATTATTACCATCCCTTATCAAATGCAGAGCTGGGAAAAGGCTCAGGGAGGGATTCCAGACTGCCTTTGGCTTTTTTTCCTTTTAAAAACTAGCTGCTGGATGAAAACATTAAGTATGCAGCAATATGTCGCTTTGGTCTCTTAAGAAAAGACTGTGGAACCCATTTAACATACTATGAAATATTATTTAAGAAGAGGAAAGAAAAGAAAACTTGTCAGACACGGTTATTGTTGTTTTTTTCAGGCACTTTGAACACTAATCGTTTCACACATAAAATTTACCAGGTAAGCAAGATCTCGTGATGCTGACAGAAAATACTTGAAACACATGAAGGGATCAGAGAGAGCACCAAGTAAACAAGACAACAAAGTGCACTCTTTATTTCTAAAACAATAAGGGGAAAACTGGTGCTTCTTCATTTCATAGCAATCACATGTTGTGTACAAAGCTTTTATGTAAATTTTTCTCATGCTCCTATACTTGAAATAGTATCTTGCAAAAGGGAGCACAGAAGAGTACACTGCGTTATAGCTGGAAAAATCCTCCTTAAGGACTCCTGATGGCAAACTCTCAAGCAGAATTCCCCATTTGTTATGAACTGCTCATATCTGGAGTACAGCTAAACAGAGGTTTAATGATTGAAAGGGTAATGTCATTTTGTCTCACATATGGTTTTGAAGTATCTCCTGTTGTTTGAAGAGTTAAATATGAATATTCAAATTGCTGCTCAGCCACTGCTCTGCGCTCCTCCTGGGCTTCTCCACTGGCAGTACTGAGATGGCAGACAGGACAAAGCTGCTGAGATGCCTCTCACAGGGGGAGATCCTGCAGATCCTATGGGTGAAAAAACAAAGCAGGAGATTTGGGTGTGAAAAGCAAAAAGCACATAAGCAGTCTTTTGTCCCAGATTTGTTTTTCATTTCTGTTGGAAGTATGAGAAAAAAACAGTCCAGTGTATGTGTATTAACCAACATTACAAAAAGTGAGCACAGGCATGGTAAAGGACTCTCTCCTTTCAAAAATGGTTCAATTGCTTTGAAATATCATATGTCTCAATGCGAAATAGATACACAGACACATAATAATAATATTTTGCCATTTTGAATTAAACATAAAAAATTAAAAACTCTTAAAGATTAGGGACGTGTTAGAAAAAGGCTAAACTTCCCATTAAGTGATGACTCTTTTCATTTGTGTTTTTATTGTGGTTATACAAGATGGTTTTATGCTTTCCCTTTTTTTTCTGTGTGAAATAATGTAAAAGGAAACAATCAGGCAACTGATTAATAGGCTAGTGGGAAGAAAAGAAGTGTTTGTGGCAGTTTATTTTATTTTTTTGCATCCTTTTTGAACAGTACGGTATATACAAGCATGTGCTTTTCAATTAGATAGCATGATTTATGAAGTCATGCTCAGGGCTAGCCAGGTTGTTGACTCAGATTAGAGCTATGATGCCAGCTCATTCCCTGGTGACAAACACTGACTGTCCTTCCCACAGCCAGGCACCCCTGGCAGCTTTATGAAAAGACCTTGTGGCTGGCAGAGCGCTGAGCAGGAAATGAGGTCCTCTCCGGTTTGGGACAGAGATGACTGGAGTTACAGAAAGCTGTAAAGCAAAATCAGCATCTCCTGAGTCACAGACTTTAAGCTTTATTGGACCCCGCGGTTCCCAGCACGACCTGGCCCACCAGCGCTGCATCCATCGCCTGTGTGCCCTCCAGCCTCCCACTGGCTTCCCAGGGGAGCACCCTGCAAACTGCGAGCTCATTAGGAGAAGAAGGGAGCAATTTCACGCGGGAGAGGGGAAGTGATGCCCCCATGCTCCCAAAGCACCCAACCCAGTCCCCATGCTCAGCACCCTCCCAAGAGAATGCCTTTCTTCCTCATCCCTACCAGAGAAATTTTGGCGCATCACATGGTGTTTTTCTAACGATATTACAACAAGGCGTTTATCTTGGCTTAAGGCTTGGGGATCTTTTGTGTGGCCTCCCCCTCTTCTAGGAATTTCACAAGTGAATCACTGGAAAGCAGGAAATATTTAAGAGCAGGTAGGAAGCTGTATGCTATGCTTGCTTCTCTGCAGAAAGAGCTGCGGACCACAGAGCATCTTGCCTTGTAGGCACTACAGCAACCCAGGTACCTGGACCTGAAATGGGGGAACTCAGCCCCCCGTTTCAAAGATCCCTGAGCCATCAGGTGAGCCCCTGGAAAGAGGTTAGAAATGTGCTGAATTCACGAAGAAGGAATCCCCGATGCTCTGTGTAACACTTTCAGACTGAATTCCCTCCACGCAATTGAAACAATAACATTTAGACCATTTGGGGCTGAGATTATTGCTCTAATAAATTGTTTTTTTATTGGCCCATTGTGGCAAATAAGCCCCCGATTGATTTTTTTCTCCTAATCAGCATGGAGAATGCATTCCGCTGTAATTAAATCCCGCGTAACTGGGCACTCCGCGTTCTCCTGTCTCTCAGCCCGCAGGGGTGTGAGATGCAGCACATCAAGCGCTGTTCGGTACGCGGTAGGCGCCCCGCCAGCCCCCGCGCCGCTACCGAGCGCGCAAACGAGCGCGGCCGGAGCGCGTACGGAGCGGCGCGCATCCTCGGGGAACACGGGGGACTCGTTAGAAGGGGAAGACGCCCAGAGGCAAGGTCTTTTCCTCTCGGGGAAGGTTTGACCCCCTCCTCTGAGAAGGCTGCGGGAGACTCGGGGCGCGGGAGGGTCCCACAGGGGCTCGCGGGGTCCCCTCGGCCGGCGGTTTTGAAGAGTCGATCTTCATAATACAAATCCCCGGGCTTCGCCTCCCCGCCAGCGGCGCGAGCCAGCTTTTTAATTGAATCTCAGGGATTTGGCCGCTGCAGAAAGCCCCGGCTCGGGCCCCAGCGCCCCGGGATCCGCCCCACCCCCCCCACCCCCAACCCCGGGAGCGGGCCCGGCTCTCGGGGGCTGCGCTCTCGCCTCCGAAGCCGGGGAAGGAGGAGGAGGGGGCTCTGGGGGCCCAGGGAGCTCCCCGCCGCCCCCGGCACCCGCGACGGGGCGCTGCGCGGTGCGGTCTTTGCACTCCGATCAGGGAAGAGGCGGGGGTGCGGCTGCTCCAGGCTGCTCCCGGGCTGCCCCCGGCTCCTCCGGACTGTTCCCGGCTCCCCCGGGCTGTTCCCCGCTCCTCCGGGCTCCCCCGGGCTGCTCCCCGGCTCTAGCTGGGGCTCAGGCCGGATCCTGCCCGTTCTATACGTTAATGCTCTTTTCTGTCCGGCTGCAGGGAAGCAGAAGCAGGCCAGCGGATAATTACCCCTCACTGCAATCCGCAGAGCTGGCCTAATCCGAAAGCTCAAGTGCCCGTAAGTAAAACTTCAGGAAAAGTTATTGAAACTGACAAATACAGGGTGACAAATAATCAATAAAAGCCCAGTCCCACATCCTTTATTGTTTCCAGGCACTAACAGCAAGTAATGAAACCTCGACGAGGACTGGGCGGGGGAGCAGCAGGGACGGGGAGCTGGACTGGTTCCTGGAAAAGACCCCCCCTTAAAGAAGCCTCGGGAAGAACCCGGCAGCATAAGTGGGCCGGTCTCGTCCCTGTGTGAGAGAGGAAAACGCTCCCCCCCAACCCCTCTTCCCCAATCCCTCCTTCTGGCCGGTCCTTGGGCCGGAGCGCTCTAGCCGGGCGAGCCCGCAAGGCGCCGGCTCCGAGACAGGAGCTGCGGCCAGGGGCGCCCCGGAGCCCAGCTGCTCCCCCCCAGCTCGGTTGCCACCTCCTAGCCTGGCTGCCCCACCTCCAGCCCGGCCGCCGCCCCCTAGCACTGCTGCCCCCCACCCCCCCAGCACTGCTGCCCCCTCCGTAGCAGTGCTGACTTACCCTAGCACTGCTGGCCCCCATCAGCACCGCTGACCCCTCCTAGCACTGCTGACCTCCCCCTCAGCACTGCTGTCCCCCTCAGCACTGCTGCCCCTCATCAGCACTGCTGACCCCCTCCCCCAGCACTGCTGACCCCCTCCCCCAGCACTGCTGAACCCCCCCAGCACTGCTGCCCCCCCAACACTGCTGACCCCCCTAACACTGCTGAATCCCCCTCAGCACTGCTGACCCCCTCCCCCAGCACTGCTGACCACTCTATCATTGCTGACCCCCCCAACGCTGCAGTCCCCTCAGCAGTGCTGACCCCCCCACCCCAGAACTGCTGACCCCCCCCCAGCATTGCTGACCCCCCCCTGCCCGGCTGCACCCCTCCCTATCACCTATTTCGCGCACCCGCACAACACCCCAAGGGCCGTCATCTGCTTTCTAAAATATATAACATATCCGGACACCAAACGCGCTGCTGCTAATTAGCATTTCGGCCCTGGATTTTCCACGCCGCAGTTTCTAAAGTTTCAGCGAAGGACGCCGGGCAAGACAAATCCGTGCTGTCGTTTTTCTCCCTTTCTGTCTCTCCGAATTAAGTTCTGATCTATCAGTTTAAACACCGGCCAGAAAGTTGATTCACTTTCTGTTAGGATCCCGGGCTAAACCGGGGGCTCCTCCGGTGTCTTTAAGCTTTTGAGCCGTGTAAATGAACTGCAGTGTCACATAATCGATAGGGAAAACTCAGCTGTCACGGATCCGAAAGCAGCCTCCCGCCGCAGCAATAACGTGATTTGGCATTTCAAAGTTTGCAAACGTGCTGTGTGCGCGGCCGGGGCTCGGCGGGGACGAGCGGGATGGGGCTGAGGGGCTGCGGGGGGGTCCCCGGCCCCGCACCGCGGCTCCCTCCCTCCCCGACACACGCTGCCAAAGTTGTTTCCCAACTTTGGCGTTCGGGGAGGGTTGACCCAGAACAAATCCCAGCGTCTCGGTGGCCTTCCCGAAGCGGCTGTGCCCCCCGGCCCCGAGCCTGCGGGACGTGCCCATCTGGAGCACGCACCGTGAGAGCAACTGTGCCGCCTACAGCCACCGCGGCCATCAGTCACTGAAAGCCACACGCTTCAGTGGGCCGGGAATAAAACGAGGTCCTGGTGACGCCTGGTTAAACCACTGACCCTCTTGCGAGGGCTGGAAAGGGGTGGGGGAGGCGACCCCCTCCCGGCAAACCCAGCTTTGCGGGAGCAGCGGCAGCCGCGGAGGCGCAGATTTCCCACGGAAAGGGTTATTTTTATATCAGCTCTGGTGGAAAAATCAACCTGTGGGCAGGGCACGCTCTGAGTTGCGGGGTGACGGCTGCCCCCGGTCCCCTGTCCCTTCGCACGCCCCGGGTTATCCGCACACACGGGCACATGCACGAGAAAACAACTTACACAGCGCAATCAGATGCTTTCTGGAAGCGGAGAGTGTTCGCTTCAAATTAGGAAGCTCTCTCAGATGAACGATAAATTTCTCTTTGGTCAGGCTACAGCGTTTGATCCTATCTTTGTGGTTTTGTCCCCACCACAAAGGGACCCGTAGGCTGAATCAAGAAATAGGATTTCAGATCGTTTGATTTGACATAAGGAAACTGTTGCGTTTGTAATATTATAACACTCCAAAGGGGGAAAATGAAACCTCTGTAGCTGAGACAAGGAGTGTGCTTAAGTACCAGTACGTTTCAATCCCCATTTGGATATAATTTAAGTCTCCTCTGGCTTACAGTAATACACTCTCCAACCTTGAGGCTGTCCAAAAGGGGGGATTTAATGAGGCCGAGTTTATACACTTATATAATTTAGAGGTTTCGCTGTAGCTGTAAAATGACAATTGGTACATGTGTAGTGCAAAAGAGCTGAAATCCCATCCAAGGACCAAGTTGGTTATTTCTGAAGGAGCTGTCATTTCCAGCAGGGGGGACACAATGAGAAGGCCAGGAGCAATGGAGCTCTGATCTCCACCAAGGAGAGATAACCACCTGATTAAAATGGGCCTCTTGTTCCCTCGTTATTCGATCGTCGTGTGAACTTACCTTATTTACAATTATAGGCAATGAGTGACTCGCCCAGATTGCAATACACCTATAGCTTTGGGTTTACCCCTCCCTTTGTTATCAAGACCATCTCTGGGCCAGATTTCTGGACCTTTCATAACACGGGAGCACAGAAAACACTCTTAAGGATGGAGGGATTTGAACATTCAGAGCCACACATGCGAGCGCAGTGTGTATATCCCCCCGCTGGGAACCAAGCAAGGGGCTGGACCCAGCAGAACCGAGTGTCGGAATCAGGGTAGTTACAGTAGTCAGACACGTGTTAGCACCACCAGAGAGCAAAGGAGCACTGCATTGCACAGAATAATATTTTGCACTCGACTTCTGGCACCTGCACATCTTCCAGGTGACCCCAGGCACCCTCCTTTTGAGTCACTCTGGAGGCCAGGTCTGGACCAATGGCACTAGACAACGATGTACATCTCCGCTGAGATTTAACGCAATTTGTTCTCCATTTTAATATTAAGTAGCACAATGTTTGCGAGATTATTATCCCACTATTTCTTGTGCATTTGTCTCTTACGTCTAGTGTCTGTCATTACACAAAGCATTCTGAAGAGCTAATTTCAAAAGACAGAAAGTCTACACTTACTATAAAAGTCATTAAATTAGCATGACAAGCACAAAGTTCCTAGGTTATAATTTGGTTATAGATCTGAAATCTTCCCTGCTTTCTCTCTCCACTTGAAGGATGAAGGCTGCAGCAAGGCAGTGACTCGAAGTTAGGACAATTCAGTTGCAGAGCACACAGTGGAGGAACAGGGAAGAGATCCGAGCTTCCTCACCACCTTTTTGGCAGTGCAGTGGGTGACAAGAAAGATCTCTGACTTCCCCTCACATCTCCCATCAGTAAGAGAAAGGTGTGATCAGATGGTCTCCTACTACAACAGGTGGGAATGAAAAATAAACGCATCTCGATGCACTTCTCATCGAGTAAAACGTTGCTTGAATAGCAGGAAGCGTTCTTGCCTTTTAGATGCCACTAAGTGCTAAGATAGGAAGATGTGTTTTAGAAGCAGCCATTGGCTGCTAGCACCAAAGCAGCGACGCATCCCGTTTATTTTAATCGTTTCTTCGTTTCGGAAGAAAGCTGAGGGGAGAAAGGAAAGAGCTGCTTCTCCTAGTTCCATGTGTCTCTGCATTGTCCTGGAGGACTGCAGGATCTTCCTCCCCGGCGGTGCCAGGGCACCGAGCCCCAGGACGTGGGAGCCCCGGCTCTGCCTGGACTTCCTCTCCCTAACACGTTGCATTTCGACAACGAGAAAATTAGAGAAGAGACGGGGGCGTTCAAACGCGGCGCTCGCAGAAGAGGCTGCCCTGGTAGCTATTGAGGCTAAAAATCTGCTGTCAACTTTTGGTTTTTTTCCGCCAGGATCAGCAAGATGCGTTGCTGTGGGCTGATTCGCCTGCTTTTAACCAGGCACACTGCGAATTGTGGAAGCTTTCCATTTACCTTTTCTTCTTTAAGCGTTTTAATTATCATCACTGACCTGTTGGGCATACCTACAGTATCAATGTCCCTTTTACATCGCTGCCTTCCCTTTCCCTGCATGTTTCTGCTATTTAACACTTGCTACCTTTGCCATTAGAGTCCTAGAGTGACCCCCATGGGTACCTTTGAAAGAAAGACCCTCTGCATTCCAGCACTGCCTCCTTACCCAAGTAATAGCAAAGGGACCATTCAGACACACGGACCACACTGAAGCATTAATTAGGCTGATGAAATCCATAGAAATGTATGGATTCAGCATAATCGAGTTTCTTCTACTGACTATAGTTAAGGAATACGTGAGCAGCTGGGAGAATAGAAAGTACTGTTAGGGTGAAGTCATGCATGTAATTGAGTATATTTAACATAACCATTTTAATGATCGGTGATTAAAAGTGCATCTACTTAAATTGTATACCTCTGCAATTTGTCCATATCAACTTTAGAGCACACACAAAGAAAAGGTCGTCATATAAATTTATAAACAAGATCCTTTCCTGGCTGCACATGACTCGAGCCAGAATGATAACTCTGCAACGGCGAAGGGGGAAAGGCCTTTTGCGAGAAAACAGCTACGCCACTGCGATATTAATTAATCACTGGTTTGGCCTCCTTTCTCTCCTATGCAGTCGCAGTATTAGAAGTGCATAATAAGTGAGTTTTCTTTTCATCCGTAATTATTTCTAACAATTAGATCACCCGAGGGAAAAAAAAAAAATCCCATGGTTTCTTTCCCATATTAAAGGAATATCTTTCCCCTTGCTTGTCAATATTGTGTGTACGTGTGTGCATATGCATGTATTCAAATAAAATGTGGGTTTGGTTTTCCGCAGAAACATTGCCGGACACTCAGCAAAGGAACGATAATGGTTTAAACTTCTCCCCTCGCTAAACTTCTCCGCGGGGAGGTTAAGGACTGGGAACACGGGAGGTGTTTGGGGGAGACGGAGCTGATGGGGACAGCCCTGTCCCCTCGCAGGAGAGCCCGGCAGAATGGGAAATTAGCAGTCGAAATCTGCTAGTGGGGACTAGATCCCACAAAGCCCACGCGTTGGGAAGGCTGAATGTCTCTCCCTCGCCTATTCAATCTGCCTAGGCTGGTTGCAGAGAATAAATAGAGTCATTGTGGAGCCCGTACACAAACGGACCCAACTCCCTCCCCCACCACTTCTCGCCCTCCCCCCCCCCCGTCCCTTTATGCTTAAACGCACACAAATCTGCAACCGCTTTGCACTAAGAGGAACCCAAACTTTTCTCCCCTTTACTGCACGACGCCTGTGGGAAAGGTTTATTCACATGTATGGAATATGTACTTATGGCAGAGAGAAGGGGGTTCACGCTGGGTAAGGGAAAACAGGAGCTTGCCAGGGGCAGGACCCAACCTGCGGGCAGGCATCCCTCTCCCCGCCGAAGATAACGGTTCATAGTAGCCAGATGCATTAAACAGCCACAAAAGGGACACGGGGCGGGGGGGCATGCTTCATTTAAGTTTCTAGTGGAAAACTTAAATCGTGTCTTCCCCCCTTCTCCCAGCATCGCTGCAAGGTGAAATCCATTTGGAGCCGTCCCTGCCAGGCGGGGCGGGCGGCAGCTCCGCGCCCGGCGAAGTTACCCCGTGCAAGAGAATTTGCAGCCTTGAAAGCATATTTTTCTTCCAGCTATGGTAGCACTTAAATGATAATGTAGGCAATGAAACTGGGGAGATTTATATCTTTTGGAAAGTAGGACGAGCCAGATGGTAATAGCGTCATTAACAAACAAACTTAGGATCTGCAAGTGAAGCTTGAAATTGGGAAAGAGATCTGGAGAACAAAAGGAGCTGCTGTTGAGGAGGGGAAAAAAAAAGTCCCTCTTCTGCCGGCCAAATCTAAGAGCACATTCTGGAGGGGCTGTTCCTGCCCAGCGCTAGATAATAAACGACGGCTTTTTCCTCCCCTGTTGTGACTGAGAAAGGACAGAGAAAACTTTTGCAATAGGCAAATGTGGCATTTATTTATGTGTAACCCTTTGTAGTCTCAAGTGTCCCAAATGGGCCTTTAATTCAAATCCCTGGTTCGATACGGAGGGATCGCTTCTCCCAAGTTTGTTTTAGAGAAACAAAGCGTCGCTTGTGGAAGCTGAAGGGCCAAAAGTTCAGTAATTATTTTTTTGAATTAATAGTAACGAATAAATATTAAAGGTTATACGTTATTTGCGGAGAGAGTGGAAACATCTGCAGGATTTATTGCCTCCTCTCGTCTTGCCTTCTCCCGTGCCAACCCCCTCCCAAACAAAATGCTCAGTTTGCCAGGAGGAGTGGACCCAGCAGCGGGCGGGAGTCCCAGGGCAGGACCCTCCCCATCCCCTGCCGACCCTCCTGCCCTCCAGCTGCTCTTCTCCCCTCCATAACCCTTCGGGTTTGCTCTCTAAACCCACGCCGGGTGTTTCTTGACGGCCAGAGGAAAGGCCTTCAGCACATATTTATCCAGCAGACAGAGTCCATCAACACCGGAGACCCACCAGCCCCAGGGCTCCAGCAGGAAGGATGGGGGGTTTGCCTCCTTAATTTTAGCCAGGATGATCCCCAAAGCAATAGAGATATTTGGAGGTCTTTAGAAGACCCCCGTATCTCCCTTCTAGAGTAAAGTCGGTGGTTATTAGATGATTAATGATTTAAAAGATGCCTGTTAACAGCCCCAAGTTGAGAGACGTGGACCCACGCTCTAAAGTAAAAATCTAACGCGATTTTTTTCAAAATGTGCTGGAGATCTTTAAAAGCCCCGAGGACTTACCCTTAAGGCATTATTCAAAGAAAAAAAACTGAGACTGACGGTTCGTCACAGGCAATTGTAAAGGGTTTCAAAGGACCGATCAAACGAGTTGGAGAGTAATCTACATTAAAGTCCGGATGGCAGTGTTACAACATGCACCTGCAGGGTATTTGCTATCCGTGCCCCTTACAGAGCTACAAATCACCATTAAAGAAAGCTGCTTAAGCTTCCTCCTCGCTTCTAGAAAGACTTACTCGGGCTTCTTCACTTTGATATTTATAAATCTTGTTATTGATAAGTGTGAGGCTGTTCGGCGCTCCCCACCCCCGGCACTCGCGGGGCTCCAGGCGGCTCTTCAGGGAGCGCTGCCCCACCGAGGACACGCGCGGCCGTGGGGTGCCCCCCATCTGCGGAAACCTGCGAGGGGCCAGGCCCGGGAGAAGGTTTATTTTGTTTTATTTACCCCGTTTCCCCCTCCCCCCCCGCCTCCTCCTGCTCTCCCGGGCGGGCGCTGTCACCGGGGAGACAGGGGCAGCTCGGGCCGCATCGGCACGCTGGATGCTGGATGTCCCGGTGGATTTTCTCACAGTTGCGGGAGGCGCAGACATGGAAATGAGCTCATTGCGGGGGAGTGGCAGCCGCCCAAGCCTCCCCCGCCCCCGCCCCCGGCCCGGCCCGCAGCTCCGGGAAATCTTCTCTCCCGTGGGATGGATTTGGGGAGAAGTGGCCGCAGTTTCATCCGTGGCTGCGCAGGGCGCGGTTAACCCTTGGCACACCGCGGGGCCGCGACCCCCGGCTCCCTGCCTGCCCCCCGCTCTCCCCACACCCCGCCTGCGCAGAGCTTTGCCCCCGCCAGGTGATGGTAAAAGGGAAGTTGTAAAGCCAACAAGTCGAGAAAGGTAGAACTAACACTAAATAAGTGGAAAAAAAAAAAAAAGTAACAAAAAACCCCACCAATATTTTCCACTCACTCGAGGGGAAAAAAGCTCAAAGGTCAACAGGAATTCATCAACCTTCCCACGGCTGCAGGCAGGGCTGGCAACTCGAGTCACCGAACCTGGTTTTCTGTTTCGGAGAATTTCAACTATCTCTGTGTTTTTAATACTTTTCTCCAGTGGGTTCTTGCAAAAGAACAAAAAACCACCCCAGCCTATCACAAGCGTGAGGCTGGTGACCCGTGGAGGGGGGATCCCGAGGAGCCCGGAGGCGCAGCACCGGGACCAGCACCGCTGCTGCACCCCGGGGGGGAGCAGAAAGGGACTTCTCCGCGCTTGGTGCGGAAGAGGATTCAGCTAATTTGTGGCTTAAAAAAAAAAAAAAAAAAAGTCCCGATTTTGCTGTGCCTGCCTCATCTCTTGACACCCTGGTAGCGATCCGCTAATCTCCCGCTGGCTCAGCCCGCGGCGCGCATCAAAGCGCGCATTGTTGGGCAGGGGCTCGGCAACGCCGCCTGCTCCCTGCGCCCGAGGTGGCCAAAGCAGCTCGGAGGGGCCGGTGGGGCGGGAGGGGAGCGGGATCCTTCTCCCCGACTGGCCGAGCTCTCCCCGAGGGCGAGGAAAGGTCCCTGGCAGCGCGCAAGCGGCGGGGCGCTCCGCGGAGAGGGGGACACAGCAGCTGCTGCTGCTGCGATGCGCGCCCCGCCCCCCCCCCACCCCCTCGGCTCTCTCCACAAGTTGCACAACTTCTCCCTCGGAGCCATCCCGGGGAGATCCCAGTCCCCGCAGCCGAATCCCGCAGGGGCATCGCTGGTGCCACGGGGGAGCCGGGAGAGTTTGAGTCAGCCGGGTCAGAGAAGAAGGAGCCCCCAGGGCAGCGGGTGGCACGGGGGGGGATGGGGGAGGGGGGGTCCGAAGCGGGCAGGCCCTGGCACTTTTCCTGCGTACGCAACTTGCAGTCGCCTCCAAACTGTTGCAAAACCAACCCCAGAACGTTTGCAGCGCTGGCAAGAAGGTGGCGAACGGCAGCGCCCACGGAGCGAACCCGCCGCCCCCCCGACCCCCCCCGACCCCCATCCCGCAGCTGATGGGGGCGCGGGGCGCCCCGGGCCAGGCACCGATTCAGCGTGCGCGCTGCCGTCTGAAGCGCTGGGTAGCAACGGGGGGAAAGGGGTGTACTTGCGGCTGGAAGATTTAGGTTGTTGCTAGGATGTGAGAACAAAAAATCTTCAATAAGTCGGGGAGGGGGGAGGACGGGGCAGTGGGGGAAGGAGGGGGGTTACAAGGTTTGTCACAGGGAAAAGTGCAGACATCTGCTGGAACTTCCATATCTAAGCTGTTCATTTACAGGAGCCAACTTCTGAAATCTCCACAATTAGATCTGCATTGTTCTTTCTCAACAACACTGCCTAGAAAGAAAAGGTCTTCTCTGTCGGGGCCAATCCAACGAAGCGTTTGACGTTATTAAATAATAAAGCGATTGTGATTTACATTGTTGTTCAGAAAAAGGGCCAATTATCCACTGTTATGTTGCCATAAAGATCATATTAACTCGAATTAGTAATCAAACAATATGCTAGCGTTAAAAGTATAGAGAGGACAACGCGACTGGTCTTGTCGCATCCTCACTTTTCCTTGTAAAACCAGAAGCATAAATACACTTGAAAGAGGCGCAGAAACTTCGTCCTTAACGGGGAAAAAAGTGAGAGAGGTACCAGCATTTGTGATTAATGGTCCCCCGTGTTGATTGTTTTCAATTAACACAAAGCTACTCGAATCTCATATTGATCTTTCTGTTTACAAACTAATTCTTCTTCCGAATATCGCGGGAAATGTTCCACGACGCTCCGCGAATCGGGGCGATTTTTTTTGTTGTTGTAAGGCTGGAGTTAGGACTGAGACCTTGGGGCTCTTTTTTTGGTTTGTTTTGTTTCCAGAGTAATGTTTTTAAAAGGCGTTTGAGTTCAATCCAAAGACGAGCCTCACCGCCACCGAAACACAAACTCAAGCGCAACCTTGCACTCCAGCAAATTTCCTCTGCCATAATCAAATAATTATTTTTATTAAAGCAGTTATTAGGTTTATAACTCATTTGCCACTTAAATTTGTGCAACCAACCAAGGCGATCTAAATAGGTTTGAGTTGCCCCTTGGGTCCGGGATGTAAGCGGTAAGAAGGAGGATTAATTATGGGTGTGAGCAGCAATAGGACACAAAGACCATCAAGTGGCGCGGGGGAAAGAGAGTGGGAAGCGCGGAGCAGCGGCGTTCGCACCTCCTTCTCCCGGGAGGCTCTGGACACCCCGCACCCTCCGGGGGGGACCGGACACCTCCGGCAAAGCCCCAGCGCCCCTGCGCTTGTTATTGAGCCGCAACGGGGCGAAGATTGGGTCTGGGAGAGCTCCAACTTGTTGGCAGTAAATGAGGCGCTGCCAGGCGGTGATGCTCCGGCGCGTTCGAAACATCCCGAAAACTAAGTGTAAACGATCCGTATTTTTTCGTATAGGCGCACCGATATGATCTCTTCTCTCCTATATAGACAAGATCCGTTCTTTTGTGCGCGGGATGACAAGATCTGACCCCTGGAAACGTCCTCCTGGCACCCATCGGCATCTGGCTGCTATTTCTAATGTCATTTATTGCCAACACGGTTTTTTATCAGCTGGAGGGGGGCAGGGGGGAGTTTTCTCGGAGCTCAGGTAATAGCTGGTTAGCTGTCAGCTTCTCCAGTTCAGCAGTATTCAGGCACAGAATGTCTTTGCCAGACTGTTCCAGGAGCTGATGCTATTTGTTAACCACGCTTAACGGAAAAAAAGAATTTTTCACAGTAACATGGTTTTTTATAAGCAAACGCCGAGCAATTTTCCTCAGCGCAATGCATCAGCAAGTATATCCAAAAGAGCTTAATCTACTTCTCGCAGGATAGGTGCAAGAGGAATCAGCAAGGACTGCGCCGGGATGCCATGAAAATCCCGGCTCATTGGCTCGGCCACGATAGCACGAGGCACATTAAATGCGAGGCGGAGAGGGACAGAAGCAATCAGCCCCTTGGCTGACGAGTGAGCCCTCGCTCTGGAAATAATTTCGAATAAAACTTGAGTAACCGAGTGTAACCACCTAACTTCCTCTGAGCAGACCGCCCAGAAGAAAAAAAAAAAAAAAAAGAAAAGAAAAAGAAAAGAAAAAAGTGTCGGAAATAAGCCAAGAAAAAAACAGTCTGGACGGAATTAATAGGAGCGCAAAGTTTTTATCCGCGTATGGGGATAATATACTAAGCCAAAAAAGGAGACAGGTTATCTCTAAACAGGATTAATATGCGTTCATGTACAGGATTAGACCATCTCATCCATTTAAAAACAGTGTCTTTCCACCTCCTCACATAATTTTATTATATGTATATTTTAAAAAAAAAAAAAAGATAAAACTTTCCCCGTTAGGAGCACTTGGAAAACGCGGTTTATTAATGGAGAGACTCTTTTTTTCCCTTTTTCTAATCAAATGCAAGAGATGGCCCTGAATGAGCCGCCTTGTGAGGAAGCGGGCCATTTTTTTTAAAACCTGTGATCAAAACAGACCTGTCTTCAGAGAGAGCACAGCAGATTTAAATGTTGGTCAAAAGGAGTCACAACTGTTCATTAAAAGCAAACCCTAACCAGTGCTAATGTATAGCCATTTTGTGAGCTCAGGACTGTGGAAAGAGGCGAAAAAGTCTGAGAGTGTGAGCTGATGCCGTGCTGGCTGGCAGTGTGTGGTCTATTGTAGGGAATGTGCTTTTTCCACTGAACAGAGAGCCCCCCTCTTTTATTCCCCAGCTCTACTGCACCTGCACTGGATCAGGGAGCTACTGCCATTCACCACATCAACAGAGAAGACATCTCTGACAGCACTCAATTCATTACATTTCTTCCTGCTTTTCAAACCAACACACACACACACACACACAAAAAAAAAAAGAGTATTGCCAATCAGTGCCGGGGGGGCAGGGAAAGAATCTTACAATACTTTATATTCGCCACTCACTTTGGATTTCATTAGTCAGAAAACTCACTTCTCAACCAGTTACAACTTTTTCTTTCTTCCTTTCTTTCTTCTTTTCTTTGCTAAGGAGCTGCTGGAAGAAGGAGCTGGGGCGAGTGCCACCTCCCTCCCCGCGCCGGGGCTCCCGCACCCGCGGAACAGCGAGGGGAGACGTCGGGTGTCCCCGGGAGAAAGAGCTACAAGTTTATTCATAATTCATGGTAGCAGAGCAGCCTGCTCTCGGGAGAGAGGGAGAAAAGCGGCTAAAGAAACCAAAGTGTCCTCAAGCATTTGAGGGGGGTGGGGGTGGTGGGGGGTGTCACCGTGGGTGCCCGGGCGGGGGCGGGGGGCACCGTGGGAAGGGGACGAGCCGCCCCTCCGCCAAGCCGGGAGAAAGTTGTTATCGGCAAAACTCTTCGAAAGGGATTCCGGGAAATTTAGCGTTAGTTTGGTTTCTTCAAAAACCATTTTTTTTCAGAAGAATTTGCGAGCAAAAGAAACCGAGCCGAGGGGTTTAGATTCAGGTATTTGATCTCGCCGGATCCAGACATCTAATTAGAGTGGCCTCAGAGACTGAAACGGTGTTAATTCCCATTGTTACCCGCTCAGATCCCTTGGCCCTCCACCGCTGAACTACTCTCCTTTTCAAAATCCAAACTAAAAATCTTTCTCTTGGAAGGAACGAAAAGAATTACTGTATTTCTCCCCTTTCTGGCCCATTTTCTTCTATCGCCAGCAAAAGCAAACACTCCTGGGGATTTTTTTCTCAGACACTGGCAGAGAATAGCACCCCCTCAGTGGGATCTTTAAAGAAATAAATCACAAGGAGCTCTTGCCTACCTGAAAAGTAGGAGAAAATCCGATTGTCTGCTTTCGAGTGTAATGTGTGTATCGATAAAGAAGACACGGCCGTCTCAGAAACGGCACTCGATTAATCTATGGGTTTCTTTACACCAAGCCCTGTTCGAATGAACGTGTGCTCTGGAACTATCGATTCGTGTGACGGGAAAGTCGCAACTACTGTGTGTGCACAGCACGGGGAGGACACGGAGCAGGAGCCCGCAGCAGCGCAAACCCCACTCGCGGTAGAGCCAGATTGCTTTTTAAGCTAAAACTAATAATTTCATAACTGATTCACATTCAATCTGGCGCCGGTGACGTCACGGGGCATTAGCATACGAGGAGGGATGAAGCCAGTGTGGCTGGAGTTGATAAGGTGCCTCCTGAGGAATTCGCTGCTTGTTTTAATACATTAATTATTTCCCCGTATTCCGCAAGTTTTGCAATTTGTAAGAGCTTAAAGGGACCCTCGTTGCAAGAAACGCCAGGAGGACACGGCGCGGAGCTTCCCCCGCGGCCCCGCAGGAGCCCCGCAGGCGGGACGGGCCGCGGCTCCGCGCGGCGCCGGGGGCAGCGCTTGCACTGGGCGGGACCGGGCGCCGTCCCCGGCCCGAGCGAGCCCCGCGGGGCCGGAGCCGGGGAGCCGCCTGCAGGACGGGGGCAGGCGGGCAGGATCGGGCCCCCGGTCCCGGCTCTCCCGCGGGAGAAGCTCCGCCGAGGCCCGTTTCCCTCCGGTACCCGGCGGGATTCCTCCCTTTCGCCCTCCCCCGCCTCGTTCTCCCCCCGAGTTCAGCGCAACCCGCCGCGGAAAAGCGCCCCCGTTACGTCAGCGGCCCGACCCGCCGCCGGGCGCGGGGGTCACGGCGGCCCCGGGGCGGGGGCGCCCGCAGGGGGCCGGGCCGCCCCTCCCGCTCCCCCGGGGCAGCGGCTGCGGAGCGGGGGGCGGGGAGCCCTGTGCCCTCCGCGGGGCTCTGCGGGGAGGGATGCGGCTGGTGGGGCCGGGAGGAGACGGCCCAGCTCCGCGTCCCGGGGCTTGCGGGGGCCCCCGCTGCCCCCACAGCCTGTAGGGACCGGCAGCGTTGCCGCTCGCAGCCCCCCGGCCCCGTGGGGTGCCCCTCGGGGATGCCCCCGGAGCCTTCTCCCTTCTCTGAGGAAGTCAACACCCTCGGAACAACCGCTCTGTGACTTGGGGCTGGTTCCCTCTCCTTGGTAGGAGGGAGAGGTTCTTTTATCGGGGGAGAGAGGGAAAGGAAGGCAAACGAACCATATAAGAACCCCAAAAGATTTTTTTAAAAAAGAAAACGGGCGTAAAATCCCGCTGTAAAAGCTCTCGTCCGCACGGCAGAGCTGCTGCGAGGCACCGGGCAGGATCTCCGGGAGAAACTTCCCCGGCCCTGCTCGCCGCCGGCCGGGACCCCCGAGCTGGACCCCGCGGTGCTGCCAGCGGGTCTTCTGCGCCCCCCCGGGAGAGCCGGGCCGGCAGGAACAGACCTTCCCCCGCAATAAGCGGCCGAGCCCCGGCTCTCCATCAACGTTGCTAAATTACAATGAAAAATTACAGCACTTTTCGGCGCTCCCCCTCCCCCTCCCGCACAGGCGCACACGGGTGCGAGTGCGCGCACACACACGCGAGGGCTCAGCCGCAGCAAATCCGCTGCCTAGTTCAGAAGCAAAGCTCAAAAATCGTCACGGTAAGGTTTGGGGGTCTGCTGTGTGCCCCCCGCTCTCCCCGCGGTCCCCGCGCAGGGACGGACTCGCCCTCCCGCTCTCGCTCAGCCAAACGTGCAGCTCCGAGAATTTCCATCTCCGGGTTCCTTTTCGTTTCAGCTCGCAAGTGAAAAAGCCCCCGCACTCACTTCAGCGCTGCACGTCTTCGGCAAGTGAATTGATTCCTCAAAAGCAAAACAGCACCAAACTTCTCGCAATTCCCTGAGCCAGCGTCAGAAAAACCGGTTTTAATTACCAAAACTGAAATAGCGGTGGTGCTAACTAGCAGGCGATCAAACCGCAATCAAACTTCAATCTCTGAGCAGTTAGCTATAAACTGTCAGCAATTGAAAAGTAAACCTGGTGCACACAAAGGCTCTGTTTAATTTTCTTGTTGTAATGGCTCTAAATGAGGACCCCATCACTATGCAGTTAAGCGGTGTTGCTTGTCCCCCTGAGGCGCTGATCAGTTCTTTTTAATGTGAGAAAACTGGCAGCTCGAAGCCCGTCAATGGAGCTCCCACAACAAAAGTCCTGAAAAGCTGAATGAATTGGGTTTGTAATTACTGCTTCCCTCTCCCCCCTTGCAGCTTATCTCTTATTCATTCAACATATATTATTGTCACCTAATCGCACACTCCCAACATTTTTTTTTTAGTATCTACTACTGCGGACATGTTTGTTGTAGAAATTAAACAAAATAATCCTCCCTTCTCTCTCCCACCCCAACAAAAATGTTAAAACGACAGTGTCAGGCGAGGCTGGCTGGCGTTAAAAAACGCCAAGACGAAGCTCTCCTGCCATCTGAACGTCAGCATTTTGCATATATCCTCGAAAATCTCGCACGCACCGCAGCAGGCTTTGGGTTTTAATATTTGAGCTAGATCACGATTTGAATAACTGAAGTGTATCTAATCACACCTATCAGCAATCGGCCTTTTCCTTTCCGTGGGACCTGTGTAACACACAACCTGAACTGCTGAGCTATCTCCCTCCTGCTCGGAGACAGATCCACGGGTCTGCTGCCCGTTGGAGACGAGGGGGAATTAATCTGGAGAGAGAACACGCTGCTGCGGGGACCGGCGCCACCCCCGATGTCCCACATGGCACCAGCGGGCACCTCAAGTAATAAAAATACGTTTTTCAGGCAGGGAAGGGCCGGGGGCAGCCGGCAGAGCCTCTCCCGGGCCCCGCCGCGAGAAGCTGTCGGTTGCAGAAATGAGTACAGCCATTACAACCAAATCTACTAACAGTCTAAATAATTAATTGAACCATTGCTCTTTGACCCTTGGAAAGTCCAGTAGGGACCCGTTTGTAGTAATAATACCCCCGAATGAGCCCTTGTCAAATATTCATTTAGTGGTTAATGTGAGCGATTTCCCCCTGGGACAGTTTGTAATACCAGCTTCCCAGCTTTGGCAAGAAACCCTGCTAATCTACCTCTCCAGTTCCGCAAAATATTTTAACACCCCAGTCCTTAAAAAGCCGTAAAAAAATCACAGGGGAAACCATATTCTTATTCTTGGGTTCGTTTCGTCTCTGTGGAAGGTTAGCGAAACATTACACTGATGTTCTTGGACCGAACACCTTCCAGGATACAAAACACACAACAATTCACCAGAGGGAAAACACGGAGAATCCAGAAAGTATTAAATAACCAAAATAAAAGCACATCCACAAGCTCTGCCGCACATTTCAGCTGCCACAAACGAAAACCCAGGATAATGGTTTAGGTGTAAATGGGGCTATTGAAGGTGTTGAATTTAAAATTACCAGTGGTCAGTGGCATTCCTCCAAGTAACACTTTAAAAATAAAATCGTCCAGCTGTACGTGTAAAATGCTTTGGGTTATCCTCTCTTAACAGATAAATGGATGGATGGATGGATGGATGGATGGATGGATGGATGGATGGATGTAAGGAATCTGTCCAAAGGAGATCAGGTTTCAACAACACATATTCCACATCGTACTCCGAAATCTAAGCTTAAACAAATTGCCCATATAAAAAGTTGCTGAATTCACTAAGCCTGAATATGTGGCTTAGTGCCTTTTGTTTAATGGTATTAGCTCGCCTTCTCTATGCGAATTGTAAAAGGACCAACGTTTCCAACTACCCCCCTCGAATATTTTAGTTAGCACTTCAAAAAGAGGCCAGGTTTTATTGCTGTTAATTGGCTAAGATTCGCTTTTAAAAAATGGAATCGCGATATCGATTGGGCTTTTATTCCCAGTTCTCTTCTCTGCGAGGAGAGCGGGAGCGGGGATGGGGGTTCGTTACCACGTGAATAATTCCCAGACGCATTGCAAATGCTCACAGCTCTGAAAAAGAATATTTTACTCATTGCATTTACGTAAAAGAATTAGAAAAGGTTTGGAATCTGCAAGAATTGCTGTGCTACCCGAGTACCGCGACGGTGCAGAAATGAAAGAGACAAAGGGAGCTAAACTACAAAACCAGGCAGGGAGCAAAACTCCACATCTCCGAGTCTGGCAATTTTAGTTTTCATCCGGACACCAGGTTTCAAGGACGGAGGCCAGAGCTGAGCCTAGGAAAGAGCACTACCAAGTAAAAGCCACAACCAGCCAGGTAACTTTTTACGTGTGGGGTTTTTTTTTCTGCCTTCTTCCTCCCCGAGGTAAAGCGAAATCCAGTGACCGACAGGAAGGAGCAGAGAGAGAGCTGAGCGATACTTGCCCCCGTGCCGGAGTGCCCGCTTGTGCTTTGCCTAAAACAACCACCACATGCTTCCCTTGCCACCTACAACACGCCCCGAGCAGCGGACACGACCCGTTTGCCATCACAGGGCCCCCAATTTCGCAGCTTTCTTTAAAAACGGCTGCGATTATGACTCGCATCTCCTCCCTGGGGAACCGCAGCGGCGCTGGCGGCACCGACCCGACGCTGGGGCCCCTCGGGGAGGAGCGGGGGCTGCCGGGGCTCCTCGGGGAGGAGCGGGGCTCCCCCAGCCGGGCCGCGCAGCTCTGCCTGCCCCGGGCTCGGAGCGCGGCCGCCTGCGCGCAGCATCGCGGAGCCGGCGCCTCGGCGATTGCGGTTACGGCCGCACGAAGTCAAACTCTACCTGGCACGGATGGCGAATCTCTTCTCCTATTTGGCGAACGCCACCGCTTCTCTCTGGGGCTCGTGACCGGCTGCAGGGAGCGTCCGAAACGGGGCTTACGCCGCGCTGGCGATTTAAGAAATAGGATTCAAGAAAGAGCCGTGATAAAGCGTGAAAGTCGCTAGCGTTCGATCGTACGTGTTTGTTTGTTCCCTTTTTTGTCGCCTCTTACCTTTGCCCGGCCAAGCCCACCCCCGCCCCCACCTCTCGCCTGCTCCTGCGCTGCCCGGGAGCCGGGAGAGGAAAGTTTGGCGAGTCCCGAACAAAGGGAGCGGGGAGCGCTCAGCCCCCGCCGGGAAGAGCCGGCTCCGCGCCCGCCGCCCCGGGGAAGGAGGCTCCGTCGGGAAAAGAGAGAAACGCGTTATCCGCGCGAGCGGCCGAGGCCCCCGCCCCGCCAGCCCTCGGCTCGGCCCCGCCGGGGGCAACAAGTGGTCCCCCCCGGCCCCCATCGCATCCTGCTCCCCTGGAAAAGAAGGGAACTGGGAAACGAGCGTCCCGCTCGCTGTTCCCGTCCCCACGAAAGAGGCACCGGCGATTATTCCATTAAAGCTGTCGTACTTTCTCCCTCCGTCCGTACATACATATAAAAATATTCAAGCCTTATATATATATTGCTGCATTATTTATCGTATTCTGTTGGCTACGATGATACCTCCTAGGGCATGAATTATTCAAAAAACATCTTGCGTTACAAAAATAAATCCAAGACTCACGCGGAACTCCAGTGTCCATATGTCAAAAATTTATTTATCTCAAACTGTGCATAATGGAGTAAAAACTTAACTTGAATATGTACCTGTTATAAGGATGGTATTAGTTCAAATATATACATGGACTGTCGGCAGACTGATTTCAAATAATACAGAGCCGAATTTTTAAAATACAACTACGGAAAATGAGGAAAAAAAAAGAACTTAAAATATCATCACAATAAATTTACAGAAATATTACAAACCATAAGAAAATATTTCAAACACAGTAATTTCAGGTAGGGATTTTTTTCTGTTTTTTTTTTTTTCTTTTCTCTGAACAAGATGAAGTCTGGAAACAAAAAGTTATTATAAATTAACAAACGGCGTGTGAACCTGCATGGCAATTTTTGCTTTTTAACAAGAAGTAAAAAAAAAAAAAGTAGTACAATCTAAACGTTTGCCCTTTTACAGCAAACCAAGCCCATGGTTCGCAAGTACTCATCCTACCTTTTTCGTCTTTTGTACAATTTCTAAAACAATTGAAATGTCCAAATGCTGTAAAATAATTTCCTCTCCTCTCGCAGCTGCTATAAATTCAGCTGCCAAAGCCACACTGCTCCAAGTAGACTCTGTTTTTAAAAAATAATTGGCAAATTCGCGAGTTTGTTCTTTTTCTCTCCTCTCTATGTTACCAGTGGACATTCTGATTGCCATGTGTCTTTTGATAAATACTGTACAAAAGTTGCCTGCAAATATTAAAACGTTTTCCTCTTCGCTCTTTGAGTCTAGCTCTAAATATTATTGGTAAAGACTTTTGCAAACTTTCTGCAAAGTTCCTACCGTTTTCACTAGAACTTTTTAAAAGTTTTGTGTAGTTGCTTCCCCTCCGAGATCTATACAAGTTCCTTGTCGGTTTAATTTCTGACCCCCCACCCCCCAACCTCCGCCCCGAGTTTTCTCTGTACAAAAATAGTCCAAAAAAAAAAAAAAAGTCCAGAATTTCTAATAAAAGTTTTTTTGTTTGTTTGTTTTGTTTAGTTTTTCTCCCCCCCCCCCCCTCCCCGGCCCCTTTGTCTTACATATGCGATAGAGGGAGTGTGCCATTAATGGCTGTGCCAGGAACAGGTGCACTCTGGTAGTGTTGGGACATATGAAGTCTGCTTGGGGCAGCTGGTTCTGGTACTTCAGCACCTGGTAGATACATGCTGATCATGTCCCGAAGGTCCCCAGCTTGGCAAGGAGCCCTCGAATGAGACGAAGAAGTGACTACGGGGGGACTGGAGCTGGATTCCGTCTTGACCACCGAGCCCATGGAGCCCAGGGCCATGCCCGGGGTCCCTTGCTGGGAGTAAGACATGCTGTAGGTAGGCGATCCGTTCATGTAAGTCTGCGAGCTGGTCATGGAGTTGTACTGCAGGGCGCTCACGTCGTAGCGGTGCATGGGCTGCATCTGCGCCGCGTTGTGCGCGTTCAAGCCCGGGTGCTGCGGGTAGCCGAGCTGCTCTTGCATCATCCCGTAGCCTCCGTTGGTCCAGCCGTTCATGTGCGCGTAACTGTCCATCCTCTGGTTCACCCCAGCTCCCAAGGTGGCCCCAACCCCTACCCCGGTCGTCATGGTATTGGTGCCCGGTGCCAGTAAGCCCCCCGGCAACGTGTACTTATCCTTCTTCATGAGGGTCTTGGTTTTCCTCCGGGGTCGGTATTTATAATCCGGGTGCTCCTTCATGTGCAGAGCTCTGAGCCGCTTGGCTTCGTCAATGAAGGGTCTCTTTTCCGCCTCGGATAAAAGTTTCCACTCGGCCCCGAGCCGCTTGCTGATCTCGGAGTTGTGCATCTTCGGGTTCTCCTGGGCCATTTTCCGCCGCTGCCCGCGGGACCAAACCATGAACGCGTTCATCGGGCGCTTGACCCGGTCCGGGCTGTTCTTCTGGTTGCTGGCGGCCGAGTTGGAGTTGCCTGTGCCTCCCCCCGAAGTTTGCTGGGGGGCGGGAGGTTTCAGCTCGGTTTCCATCATGTTGTACATTCAAACTACTTTTGCCTGGAACCAGCCTCGAGCAGAGAAAGCGAGGAGCAGCCGCAGCGAAGTCCCAAGCCGGACTTTTTTTTTTTTCTCCTCTTCCTAGGGAGGGGTAGGAAAGGGGGGAGGGGGACTCCCCAAAACCACACTTGGATCAAGATCAGGATCTTCCTCTTCGCTGATGGATTAATAATGCTAATAACTGCTATTATTGCCGCCGGAGCCTGGATTTTAAAAAACTTCTTCTTCCTCCTTTTTCCCTTTTCTCTGCCTGCCGCTCTCTCTCTCTCTCTCTCCACCTCAGTCTTAAAGAGCCAGCAAACTACTTTACCCCCTTTTGCAAACACACACACTCTCTCTCTCTGCCTTGACAACTCCTGATACTTTTTTGAACAAGTTAATAGACAACCATCCATGTGATGGGGGCTTGTCAGGGAATAAATGCGTTCTCCCCGGCCAATCAGCGCTCGGCGGCTCCGCCACTGAGGACAAGTCTCTACCCCTGGTTTTGCATGAAACGGGGCGGGGGCTCGGAGCGCCGGGACGGCTCGGCGGGGGGGGCGGGCCCGGGGGCGGCCCGGGCAGCCACTGGGAAGCCTTTGTATCTCCCCTTCCAGCAACAGGTCACACACGCCTTTTGGAGGAAGTGGGTAAACAGCATTGTTGCTACGTGGGTTTTGTTGTTTTTTTTTTTCTTCTTCTTCTTTAAGTTGGTGTTGGCTTAGGGCTGGGAGAAGCTTCCCCCCGGCCTCCCCCCGCCCCGGGCCGCCTCCCCCGCGCCTGCAGCGCTCGCCCCGTCCGGCCCGGGAGAGCGGAGCCCGTCCCGGGACCGACTCCGAGCCCTTCTCCCGGTTATCCCGGCCTCCCCGCGCCCTGCTCCGTCCCTCGGGCCCCGGAGGACGGGGGGGTGTCCGCCGGGCGCGGTACCGTTACCCGCGCGGCGCTGCGGAGAGGTAGTTTTGTTCCTCCCGTCGACGCCGCGCGGGCCGCGCGAAGCCCCGGCTGAGTTTACTTCCACCCTCTCGTCGCTACAAACGCGCTCGACGACAAAGGAAGGAGGGGAGAGAGGGCGCGGAGCGGGGGGAGCCTCTCGCTCGCCCTCCCGGTGCGGGGCGGTGCGGGGACCCCCGAGCAGGGGCCGCGCCCGGGCGCCCCGCGAGGGCTCAGCCGCGGCGCTGCGGCGCCCCCTGGCGGCCCGGGCGGGAGAGGCGCGGGGAGCGGGGCCGGGGGAAGGGGCCGCGCGGTGACACCCGGCTGAGCGGTAACAGCGAAAACCGACACGGGCGCATCTTCCTCCGCCCGCGGATTATGCAAATGAATCCCACCGGCTGTAATGCGTCTAATTCGAAAATGTATATATAACCCCTCGATGAGCGATAGGTTAAACCGTCGAAAAATAGGTGCAAATTATGAGATGTGGGATATAAACGGATTCTGATCGTCCAGATACTCGCGAGGGCACGGCGGCTGTTTACTTTCTAATTGTTCTCCCTTTGGTCTCCAGTTGATAACGTTATTCCAAAAAAAACCCCAAAACAACAACAACAACAAAATCTTAGAGGATAATTAAGTTAGGAGGAAAAAAAAAAAAAAAGGCTGTGGATGGGTGTCAGTGGTGTTTGTTGATGGTAACAAACTAACCGGGGGTGGTGGTGCCCAGGCAAGGTGCTGGTTTGGCTCCAGCTGTGGCTGCGGGAGGTGTGCGGGCTCCTGGGGGCCGTGAGGGGCCTGGCCCTTTCCCAATCGCATTTATCATAGGAATAAGGGATGAGAAATGCCTAACGATCGTGTTATCGGGAGTATTTACAGCTCTATTTTAATTAACTGTTTTAATTATCGATGCAATAAACTATCTGGCATATATACATAATAATGCGGTACAGAAAATAAGATGAGGGTGATGGCTCTTGCGGGGCACTTTCTGCCTTTCCTCTGGGTACGGAGGCGTGCTTGGTTGGCAATATGTACACACAGAAAGGAGGAGGCAGAACCAGACAGGGATGGTGGCTATAAAATAAAAAAAAATATTAAATAGTCCCCGATGCTCCTTATTAACGACAATAACAACACTGCTCTCTGGAAGAATATAGCCACGTTGGAAGGAAGGCCTGCGGAGGGACGCTTAATCTCAGTGGATTTAAAAAATCGTTGCCTTTAGTATGATTTATGGAAATGAAAAGCGCTTACATTAAACAAACAGTCTGCAAATGTTCTCAGAGATGGGCTATGCGGCACACGCAGTCTTATTTCCAGGTTATGAGTGTCTTAAAAAGAAAATGAATGTTAACTACTTGGATTTCATGTATTTATTGTTCTAATACTCGCCGATTTCTCTAAAAGCCCCAAGGATACAACCTATCGTGTTAACTGTATCGGAAAGAAAATACACATTTTCATATTATTTTTTTCCCCTGAACCTACTGGTAACCAATCTAAAGCAAACTATTAAGCAGTCTTGTGGAGATGGGAGATTGCAGCTCCATTTTTTGTCCTTAGCTGCAAATAGAGGTTTAACTTGCAGTAATTAGGTGAGAACTAGCCAAGCATCTTACTATTATGATGCTTGTTAAAAACGCTTCTTTTCTGCATCTGCATTTGAGTGTGTTCCCCTCCACTCTTAATCTTCTTATGGAAATGAAGGCGAACGGCAGGGAACCTGCAGAGACTTAGAGAATGTCCTTGTTAACTGGAATTTCTCAGCATTGCTAATTAGCAGAGTTTGACGACCACCAGTATTGGGGAAAGCTCTGTTTAGCCACTCACAAACCCTTCCGAGGAAGAGCAGACTAATTTTATTTTGTAATTAAAATCTGAAAAGGGCCCTATTTGACAGTTAGGGCTATGAGAGTTTTATCTCCCTGTGAAATAATTACTGCCTTGATAACTCAATTTTCTGCAAAATGTCAACTGTGAGCTCCAAAAGTTTTAATTTCATTACGTTAAAAAAAAGGGGGGGGAATGTACAGAGAAATTTCCTCTTCCCGCTCTGATGCCGTAACAGCCTGAGGAGCCGGAGTTAGCCAGGGAAGTCTCCCCGCACTGACTACACCCCACTCGAGGGAATTGCAGATACCATGTGGTGACTTTGCCCTAGTGTCCCGAGGAAAACGCAGCTCGAGTGGGGAAGGACCCAGGGAAGGGGCAGCAGGAGCATCCCGCAGCCCGAGGGGAGGAAAATGCGAGATGTCCTCGGATGGCGAAGGACGGAAATCCAGAGACAGCTGCCAGGCACTTAAAAAAAAAAAAAAAAAAAAAAAAGAGCTCAACGGAACTTAGAAAGTTTGTGGCAGCGAGGGCGGGGGTGGCCCAGCCCGGCCACCCTCCCTGCGGGGCCCGGGGGCGGCTGTCAGGGGAATCTGGGGGGGACCGAGGCGCTGGAGCAAGTGTAATCCCCTCTGCTTACGTTTGGGATATTTTTTATTATTATTTAAAACGGTTTAATCTCCTTTTTGTCCCTGCCTGTCCAGCAAGTAGCCCGATTGTCGCTCTCAGAAGTGGCATTACACGTACAAACCGACGAGGGGGGCGAGTCGCAGCCGCTCCCGCCAGACCCCCGCTCGCCCAATAATTTCATTCAAGGGCTCTAAGGACCCTTGAAAGCCGGGGAGCTCAGAGGCAGCTCCGCGTTCCTCCCGGCCTCCCCTTTCATCCTTCCTTCTCCCGAACAAAACCGCGGAGAGAGCGCACGTGCGGCCCGGGGTCCCGGGGGTCCCGGGGGACGGAGCGAAGGCGGCTCCCCGGGGCGCCGGTCCCTGCGCTGCCACCGCCGCTCCCACCGCCGCCGCTGCCGGGGCCGAGGGCGTCAGGGAACAAAATACGGGGAAAAGAGAGGGGGGGAAGGAAAAGGACCGGCTCCACCTTGTTTTACAGCGCTACGAGAAGCGAAATTAAAGAAAAAAATATTTAAAATAAATGTGTGTCTATATATATATATATATATAGTTCAGATCCTGGACGAGCTTAAGGTACACAATAAACAGCAGAAAAGCCGACTCGCACACACCACACACCTCTCCAAGTCGCTTTCAAAAGGCTGCTCAATAAATGGAGAAGCCGATTGTCCAAACACGCTTCCAGGACTCTTCATAAATAGCAAACGGCCTCCACAAACTCTCTGCGATTTCTTCCCTGCGTCTAAAATAACACTCTCCGGCCCTCCTTCCCAGAGGAGACTATAATTGAAGCCCATACTTTTTCTTACATGACCTTAAAAATAAATCAGAAAATCAAGCACCAGTGGCGAGGATAAACTCAGGAATTACTGCACAACATAACGGGGTGAAATTACGGTTGAATGTAGGCCTTTTAGAGGGAAGGCAACCCCCTCGAGCAGGATCCTTTCTGGCAGTCTATTTAAAGTTATCTTTCCTTCCTAGTTTTATAAGAACAAATGAGTTTTCTTTTCCCATTGTAGTTGAATGAACTCATGTATATTAAACACAAAACCCCTCCTGAAGAACGCTAACTGCTTTGCTTAAACCCACAAAGGCACAAAAATCCAGAATTGAAGGTTTCCAATTCCTGAATAAGTCCCCTTAACTCTCTCAGGCTCGCAGGAGAGAGAGACTGGGGACGTTTTCTGAAGGTCTTAATGCCTGGAAGGGGCTATCTCAAATAGAGATGTATTGTCTTTTGCTACAGTTGAGGCTTCTATTTTATTTCCCTCTTTCCCCTTCACCATCTTTGTGTTGACCTAAGAAAATAATGGTGTAAAAAAGTGTCTGTTCATGGGATCACACGTGTCGCCCAAATCAAATGAAGTCCTCTTTGGCCCCAGCGCAGTTTTGATGGAATTATTCCGGCTCTTCCATTGAATTCACACAGTTTCCCAAAGAAGCTCTGGCGGTTTCAATGGGAACGCCTCAGGCACAGCCTGGGGTTCTTCAAGGTTGCTTCATCCTCAGCGCACCTCAAACCCTGGCATCCCGAGGCAAGGTTTGAAAAGTACATTAAAAATAATAATAATAAAAAAATCTTAAAAAAGGAGAGGAAAAATAAAAGCTCTTTCCAATAATTCTCAGATCGCTGACACGATCGTCCATAATGGAGCCAAGACGGTGACTTTTATCTCACTGTTCTTCATAGTCCTTAATTTGGAGCTCATTGACAGGATAGACGGTAATGACACTTTCAGAACTGTTATGGTCTGGAGTGACAATCTCTCCATCTCGCCCATGGCTTATTGACACCATAGGCTCATTGTGTCAACTTAGGCTGGTGATTGCTGAATTCTCCAGCGACCGGCTCGTCGGGGGGATTTTAATTCAAATTATAGCCTCGCTGTCTATACTGTAAATTCATATTTAGACGGCGCTTAATCGGAGCAGAGATACGGCGCTATAAATAATAACAACATCACTTCCCGCGTGTCCATCCACCGTCCTCCATTCAGAGACCTGAAGGAGCCTCTGCTGGCGGCAGCCCGGGCTGCGGGAGGGAGGCGAGGGTCCCTCGGGAGAGGGGAGCCGGCTCTCCCGAGGCAGGAAAGGGACCCCCGGCTGCCTCCTCGGCATCATCCAGCCGGGCTTAGGCCGTGGAAACGTGTGCAGGGGAAGCGGTTCAGGCACAGGGACGTCTGGAGCATCCCCGGGCTGGGGGCTGTGCGGGCGCGATGCGGGTGTCGCGGCCCTTTCCCCGTGGAGGTGACGGGGGAGCCCGGCTTCTCCAACCCCCCGGGGGGCCGAGATGGGGAAAGAAAGGTCCTCAGGGGTGCCCGCCGGGCCCAGCTGGGAAGGGCAGGGGCGCCAGGGAGAGCCCGAGGGAGGAGAGAGAAAAAGGAGCATTGGGAAAAGCTGCCCCCGAGAACTGGCATTCGAGGTCGCTTTTTCTTCAAGTCTCCCCTTCCACCCCACGAGAGCTGTAGGAATCGCCGGCGTGCAAAAAAAAACCCAACTCCTTCCAAAAACTATAAATAAACAAAGAATGCGCTTTTCCTCCAAGTGGAGGTGAAGGCGGAGGAGCACAGAGCTAACCCCGCTTGCTGCCAGCTGCCTGCCAAGCCCAGGATCCCATCCCCGCTTTACAGCTATTTGCTCCCTTGAGTAACGTCCCCAGAACAAACCCCGGCAGCTGAGCCCAGGAAAACCGCGTTTTGGTTAAAACAATCACTCAGGACCCTTGATTTTACGTGCCAACTTCTGTCCTTAGGAGGGGGAAGTTTAGGGCCCCTTTACAGCCCCCCAACAACTGCTGTTCCCAAGGGGAGCACTAACAGCCCCTCTCCTGGAACCGGGTTAATCATTTACCTTTCAGCAGGAGTCACTAAATTTTTTGTCAAGTGCCTCCTGACATTAAACCGTGTGTACCAACCGCCCTGTATTTTTTTTCCGTTTCCTGTGGTAATTGATATATAATATCTCTGTTTATAGCTAGCTTGGCAGATCTATGCAGATGTATATTTTTGCTTAATTTCGGAGTTCTATATGCTGAACGCATGCTAACTAAAGAATCAGTAAAGGAAATCTGGGAATTCCGTTGTGCAGGAAATCTGTTCAAGGCTCTTGCTATTATTTATAGAAAATGCTATGTCTTTATTTTGGGAGCTCTTACTACAGAATTGCCTTATTAGGAGTCTCAAGCGGAGATCAAACTGAGAGAATGGATAAAGTATACTCAGCGCGACAAACAATAATCTTAAAAAAAAAAGCTGTTCGTGTATAATTTCTAAAGTGAAAAGTTTATTGTGAGACCAACAGCCATAGGATTCATTTAATAGAAAAACCGCAGCGTTATGACTTCCATCCAGGCTGTCAACAGGAGATACAAAATAACCCCAATTTAGCAGAAATAATTTGGTTTCCATTAGTGTTTCTCTTCGCACGCAAGACGCATAAACCGTGCTGGGTATTACCGCAATTCCCAAATACAGCCGTTAAATGCACTACACAGCGCTATGCAGATGCCTATAAAATAAGTAGCTAATTCATCCAAAAAGTTGGTGACAATACAGCACTTCACATATTTTGGCTAATCGTTTTATATCACCTAGGTTTCTTTTAAATCTGTCATCTCCACAGTGAAGAAGAAAAAACAACTCCAGGCATTCACTTAATATAACGTGTCTTCTTTTTCCAGGCGTTGGGGAGGGGGGGTATTTTTCTCGGGTTATTTTTTGGGGGTGGGTGTGTGAGACGCCTGTATTGCTTCGGGTTTAAACATACATCATTTTAGACAATTTTTCCTTAATGAAAAGCAAACGTTGAACCCTGCTTACAAGCAACACCTGTCAATGCTGACTTACTTATTTAAGACACCTCGTGAGGAAAACACGAGCAGAAGCCTCTGAAAGGCTGGCGTTTCCTGACAGCCCTGGAACATCGAAACTGAGAGCAGGGGGAAACTGAGCCCTATTTTTGTGCCTAATGCTGCCAGTAAAGAAGTTGGTCTTTAGAGGATGCCCCGCTGCTGGGCGGGCAGAGCATCCCTGCTCTTCCTAGGAGGTGGAAAGCAACATAGAGCGATATTTCTATAGGATTCGGGCTTTTCGGAAAGCCTCGCTTGGAAAGAGATCGGTGGCATTTTAAACTATTTTAAATGTTTGTACATCCACAGAGCGAGCACCTCAAGCCGGAGGCAGCTCCCCCTTCCGTGATGTCCAGGCTGGACCCCTCACCTTGCCTGTCCCCGCTCCCCTGGGGTGACTTTAACAACCCCCCCCGGCGACTTCCAGCCTGCTGGCGGCTCCCGTAACGGGGGCTGCAGTGTCGGGGCGCGGCCGACAGGGGGCGCCACCCCCGCGCTGGCACCGCCTCCCGCCCCGCGCGGCCCTGCAAGAGGGGGAGAGCCCGGAGCTTAGCGGGGTCGAGTACAGATCTTTAGTCTTCGTGGATAAAAAGAGATTAAAGGCTAAATTCTCTCTCTCTGTATCTCTCTCTCTCTCTTTTTTTTTTTTTGTATCAATTTTAACCAACTAGGAAAATGTAGAGCTTTTATCCTTTGATGTTTCCCAGAAAGAAACTGTTATAACGGTTGTGAAATTACATCGTTTCAGAGCCAGCGAACCAGCCGCGGAGTGGTAAAATAATTTAATTAAAAATAATAATAATATGAGGACCCGATCTTCCGCGGAGGCACTTAAAAGCTGACACATGCCCCTCCGTCTCCCCTCTCCCTAACGCTCCCGATGTTTCCCGACTGCCGTTTGATGGGAATAATTAAAAATAAAATAAACCCACGCTGGAAGGGGGCTCGCTGTCCTCGCCCTGCTCGGCACAGGCAGGAGACCGCACAAAAGCAAATCGCTAAAATCATAACTCGAATGTTGGTCTTTTACCGTATTAAGCATAAATAAAATCGTAACCGGCTACCCACTTTCCCCCTACTACAAAAACTCTTCACCTGTATTTAAATAGCACGTCTTTAATTACGGCAGTTGGGGATGTATAAGGCTGAAATGAAATTAGCAGTCATTACCAGTCCTTTAACTCCGTGGTGCTTTTGATCAGCACTAAATTAGCTTTCCAGTCCTAACAAAGGCTCTATGGCAAGCAGTGGGCTGTAAATAAGACAGCTCGACCTGCCCTCAACACCTTTTCTCTTGTCAATCACAGCTCTATCATTCAGCTCAAGATTAACCTTTATCTACCAAATTCTTACAAAAAAAAAAAAAAAAGGGGAGAAAAAAGAAGGGGAAAAATCCAACCTCAACTTTTCTACCCGCAACTAAAAAGAGCTTCCCTTTAAGAGGTATTATAATGAGCCAAACTGTCAGTATCGATCTTTCCCCGGCTCGAACCGCATCCGGAGGCAGCGATAGAGCGAGGCGGTTAAACGCATCGATTTATTCTCATCCCGGCCGGGCCCGGGGCCGCGCGGCGCCTCCCCCCGGGGCAGCCGCTCCTCAACCCCCCCTGCCCCGGGGCCGGGGCCGGAGCGCCGCCGCCGCGCCGCCGACAGGGGGCGCCCGAGAGCAGCGGCCGCCGCGCCAGCGCCGCGCGCACAGGTAGCGGCCGCCCGGGCGCCGCTCCGCGTCCCGCGCAGCATCGCGGCCGAGAGCCGCGGTCCCAGGCTCCTCCCGGCCAAGGGCGCGGGCAGCGCGCCGCTCGCAGCGGCCGGACGGCTCCGCACTGCGCGCTGCGCGGCTGGGACCCGCCCGCCGCGGAGCAGCCGCCCCGGGGGCAGCAGGGGAGCCCCGCGGCTCCCCCGGGACGAGGGGACGGGGGGCGATCGGCTGCCGAGCGGCTTCGGCCGAGCCCGAGCCCCGGGGTTAACGCGGCGGCCCGCGGTGGGAGCTCCGTTTCCAGATCGTTTTTTAAGGTCGCGGGGGAGGAGAGGGGGGAAACTGTGAATGTCAAAGTTGTGCTGCGGCTACTTACGCGTCGGTGCCGGAGCAGGGTGGTGGCTCGTTAGCGGTTTGATTGGCAGCTGGAAGCGAAAGTCCGCGCGGACTGCGGAGCCTCCGCTCAGCCCCGGGGGTCTGAGCACTTTCCACCGGACAGAGGCAGCCGAAGGAAGATCACACGTCCCCTTCTCCTCTCCTCTCCTCCTCCATCCAGGACAGAGAATGAATCCATTTCGGTTTTTCTTCCCCCGGCTCTCCTTCCGTTTGCCTACACATCCTCCGAGTCCTAGCCCTAAGCTTTTAACTGCAGTCCCTGGAACAAGAGGGGAAAAAAATCGTTTATGGCTTAAAAAATCCAAACGGCTGATTTTGTGTGTGTGTGTTATAAGAATGCACCCACAACAACAAAAAAGTCACTTCTCTGTCCCCCACCGTACAGCAGAAGAATAATAAAAAAGCTTTATATTTTTGCAGTGGGTATTCAAAGATAATTTGATGCCATTGTTTCTGCTACAGATGGTTCTTTTTAATACAATAACACTGCTCTTTGTGCATACTACACACAATAAAAATCGAAAGCGTTCTCCTGAATAACCATTTTGTTCTCGCTTGTATACAGGCCAACAAAAGCTGCCGTGAGGTAATGGGTTCTGTTTATTGAAGCCATAGAATAGAGGTTTGATAAAGATTTTTGTATATGGGGGGGGTGGGGGTAAAATAAAGACCTCGCAAGGTCGAGCTGATCTCTGCGTATTTATTACCACTGAAATATTTTATCAATATATTTCTTTGAGTTGCAGCTGCAGGGATCCCTCCTCCCCTCCCCTTGTGCCCCATCTCTAATCAGACCAAACATCTGTTTCTTTGAATTTGGGGAGATCTGGAGTCGTAGCCAGACCTAAAAATCCAGACTGCGAGAGGGAGCGGGGCAAAGCAGCGCGGAGGCGAAGGCTGCGGGTGACGGAGCGGGGAGGGAGGCTGAGCGGCCCCGGCTGCGCGGTGGCTGCGCGGATCTTTGTGTGAGGGGTTTTGCCGTCCGCTGGCCGCGCACACGCACACAAAAGACACAAACCCGGTGCTCCCGGCCCCTCCGCAGCCTCGCGGAGCGCACCGGGCAGCGGCACCGGGGAGCTGGAGGGCACCTGGGGCGCCGGCAGAGTTCTCGTGCCTTGCGAACTTTATGCTAAGTTATGAATAAATTAGCACCGCTGAGAGGGGAAATAAATAGTAGACGGAAACGCCAAGACCCGCAGCTATTTTTGGATGGGAAATTGCTTCGCAGGTCAAGAATCCTGCGGCCGAAATTCTCGCCGGTACCCAGCCCTGGGTCTGGTTGCGACTGTAGCGACTCGGAGAGAGCCCCGAAGCAAAAGAAAGTGCTTAGACAATAGGGCTCTGCGGGAAAGTTGTTAGTCAGTGCCTGTGTTTGTCTACCTTTCTATAGGAATTAATGCCACAGTTCTCCGAGCCTTTGTAGCCGGGACTGACAGTAATCCACCTCTGTGACTTCTGCCCTTTGTGTTTTCAGAAAACTCGGCTCACTTGTAGCACGACAACAGCACCGAATAATGACTTTAACCTTCAAACATTCTTTAATTAGCTTTTTCAGCAACTAAAAGATGCTCAAATGAGCCCTTTGACAAAAACTGACCTGCGCCTTCAAATTCTACTTTCACTTTTGGGACTAAGACGTTATTGGTTCGCAACTCGTCTGAAGTCATCTAATAAGGGATTATTTAGGAACTATTACCCACACGCCAATTAAAGCCTCTCCGATGAAATTCGGGAGACAAAGATAAGCATCAAAACGGAAAATTAAACTATTTGCACATGGCTTGTTTTTCAACAACCCATTTTCCATCTCAGGATAAACATCTTCACGCCAGCCTGCTCCGCCGGAGCGGGGAGGGTGCAGGGAGCCTCTCCGGGGCGGCCCGAGCTCCCGGGGACACAGGGACATAGGGACACAGGGACACAGCTCCTCTTTCCAGGCTTAACACCAAGGGAAGGCTGCAGGGAGGGCGGCAGAGCTCACCTCCGCGCATGGAGCTCAAGCCACCTCCTGTGATTTTGCAGTAGCCTTTACATGCAAAGGTGTGTGAGGGGTGGAGGTGGCATTAAAGATCCAAACGTACTAAAGTTAAGGAACTTAAATTGGTAAGATTCGGGAAGGAAGTACCGCTTCTCCTGAAGAAGAATTTCATTCCCCAAAACTGTGAAGGAAAGGGATTAGTAGGCAACGCGCATTTTTCTACCTACAGTGCAGTGGGTTAAATGCGAACCAGACTTTGAACAGTTTAATACCGACTTATAAAGGGAAGATGATTCTCCTCTTTCCAGGCAAAACATCCCGATGGCTCAGAAATTTTAAGGCATTCTTAACTGCTGTATATAAATCTTGGAGAGAGTTTCTAGGTAAATTACAGCGGCAACCTACCGCAAGCTGACAAAGAGATTCCGGGAATGCCACGCATCTAGGAGGGAAATACGAATCCCTCTCTATAGCCTGAAGCACGAAATTGGCTTAAAGCTCATTTTGCAGATAACCAGAAACGAAATCATCCGTGCGTGGACCGGGTGCCTGCAACTTTCTAATGCTCTGCAGCAATTTCGAAGACTTTCCGTGGCGGGGGAAGAGAGTGAACCACAGGTTGGAAGGGCTGTCAAAGAAACTCGCATCTCAAGCTGCATTTTTCGCCCTGGTCTGCGGAAGGCTCGGCTCCCACACGGGCATCGGTGCCCGAGACCGAACCGACGGGGAGGAAAATTCAATGTCCTAGATTTTTTGGCTTTCCCAATTCATCTTAGACTCGGAAACAAAGCCACCGCACACAGGTGCATAGGTGAAACAACGGCGCACTCCAAATTTGCGAAATACACCTATAATTCTATGTCGCATGGCCAAACATCAGTAAGGTGTTTGCCAGACACACTCTCCCGCAGAGGGGGTGAGTGCTGATGTCTGTCTCACAACTGCAGCCAGAAAATAATTTTAGAGTTTCGGGGTCCCTACGCAGGGCAAATGGCTTGCTCTTCTCTGACGGGGGGAGGAAGAGCCAGGCTGCTGCTGGCGTTTCTCGCCCTCAGCCAATATTTCTGCACTCGCTGCTGTGGCTCTGCCCGGCTCAGTCGCACGCGGACCCGCTCCCAAGTTCTTCTCCTCCGGAGGAATTACAGTTAACACGGGAAGGGACGAGCCCTGGTTTCTCAGTCTGGCCACCTGACAAGGAGGTTAAAGTTTAACACCGGCGGGCTGCCCCGAATCCCCGCCGGCCCCGCGGGACTCGGAGTGGGGAGCGGGGAGGGGGGAGCGGGACCCGCATCCCTGCGGCTGCGGGAGAAGCTGCTGCTCCCAGAACCTCGGGCACCCGCTCGCATCCCCGCGCATCCTCTGGGCCCTTCCTCCCGGGGCAGAGGGATTGCCAAATTACCATTACCAAAAGTTCTCATCCTCCCGTATTCATTTAAACAACGTTCAGGCTTTTCAAAAAAAAAAAAGCTACGTGTGAGAACTGCGGTGTCCTGCCTTGGCACTGGGGGGCACACGGGCAAACAGCCCTAGAAAGGTCCGACAAGCAGCCTGGAAAAGAACATTTGTGACACACCGGTAGCCAGGTTTTTTTTCGTTGTTCCCCCTGCCCCTTTGAGATAAGACGGGAAAAAATCCAGTTAGTTAAAAGCGGCTCTCGAGGAGCTGCAGGGTTGTAGAACGCGGGCCTTTCAGCTTATAGAAATGTATGGAAAAACTCCAGATGTGCTTCCTAAAACTGGAGATTTTTCAGCTGTTTGTTGTATTTTTTTTTTTGCCCATGAGACACCTGAGACCTGTTCGTTTATCATCTCAACATTTACTGCAATATTTTTGCTATGGGCAGCTACGGTGCCAAATACGCCTTTACTGAAAGATGCCTGCATGGTATAGAATATATCACTCCTCGGAAGAAGAGCAGAAAGTATAGCACCGGTAATATTCTGTAAGCATTTTGTCCAGATATCTCTGGCACTTGCCACCTTCATATATTCAATTCTTTAGATGGCAACTTTCTTTGGAACTGGACTTTTTTACATACAAAAGATGAATTTATCACATAAATGAAACCTATTTGCAATAACTATTAAATTCTTGTGTTATGTCTGCATTACAAATACATACTGATTCTGAAAAATGTTTTGGCAAATAACAACAGTAATTAAAAAAACAGACAAAGTGCCTACCAGTGCACACAGTATAGATATACTTTACACTGCACATCTGCACTATACAGCAGTCATTATAAAGGTGATAGCACACCATGTAGTGCCTGGTATATTTGTAGCACATAACACTGCACATTCATGGGAGTCAGAGATTCCCTCCATACATACTTCCACACATGCACATGGAGTTTGTGTGTGTTCTTACATCTTAAATTACATGAGAAACATGTTTTTGAGTGCTAAATTCTGAGTCTATTACCATAGATAATCCACAACCTACGTGCAGGTCATTTCTAAAAACTTATGTTTTCATTACACGTTTATTGTTGCTGTTAACAGACTGGAACTGGAAGGGAGAGTGCCAATCTTGGCAGGAGGCTCCCAGTGAATTCCATGGAGCTCTTCGCTGGCAATATCCTTCTTGGCACTTTTCTTCGTCACCACTGAGTTGAGATATGTGGTGAATTTGAGGAGCTTACTTTTTTTCTCTGTGTTTTCTCTATGTTTTTGACTAGTATACCAGCACCACCTCAGCACAGAAGCATCTGTGGATCCCCATAACCTGCACTGACTTAGTGACTTTGTGAGGTAAGCCTCAACATTTTAGAGAGACTCTCCTATTTATTCTCCTTTTTTTCCTTCAATACCTGTTTTCACTCTAGCAGTTACACAACTCAAGACAACAACCAGGGTCCATAGTGGGCCACAACACTTCTGCCTCTGAGCAACACAGGCCCTAAGTAGGAATTCGTCTGCATAATTTGAAACCCTCCATGGGTATCAAAGTAGCGATACCAAGGTTCCTGACAGGTCAAGAAATCCAGGTTATTTGAAAGTACACTAATAAATGAGAATATACAGAAATAAGGGATAGCTATTTGCAGCAGGAAAAAGACAAAAACCTCATAACACTGCTGGCATGGAATTAAAAAGTATACAATGGATTAGATATCAACCACTTCTATCAAATCCAAGGCCCAGGAATCTAGGGGGAGGGAAGTGTGTAAGAGCAGATGCTTAGAAGGTAAACCACCCCAATTAACCTCATTATCTGTTACAAAACTGTACTATTAATATTCTGGGGTTTTCAAATTACTGCTGCTGTTGTTGTTGTTGAAGAGAATCTGTTGACTATAGCATTTGTTTTGCTGCAGCCTCCCAAATCAGCATGGCCTTTCTTAAGGTCAGGGGAATGTATCTTAAAACATTCATATATTTAAAAAATATGTATTGTTATTTTAATAGGCACTGTGGATGGTTTAATTTGTATCTGTTTAAAATTAAACATATGGTGAACAGGGTATAATAGATTTTCTATAATTTAGCTGCCAATGTGGCAACAGAAGCCAGTTACTCTCACCAGCAGACTTGTCAGTGGTTTGTTTACTAGCTTATTTGAATTAAAATAAAGCTTCGCTTCTGCTGACTGCACATCATTATCTATGAGACCATAATCCTGCTAGCAAATCCTATATCTTCCAGAACTGGCTCTTTTGTTTGGGATTACTGAGAGCTTAGCCTATAACAAAGAGGAATAAGGCATCCCTCTCATCCTCGTAATTAAGTGTGGGGAGTAATTTAGAAACAAACCCAGAAAGATGTACAATTTGGAGTTCTGCTTCTATACAGGATTGGGGAACAGAAGAGGCCAAACACTGATTATGTTAGCACAATGTTTAAACTATTAAACTACTGTACAACAGGAATCCAGCTTTTAAAAAGAAATGGCAGCTATCAATAAAGTATTAAGTTGCTTTACACTATAGACACTTTTTGCCTGTCTAAAGGTATGCTGGAAAATTTGGGTGGAGCCTAAAGAGCGGAGACTATTTTAAATCTCAGTTTTTCTATGTATAGATGCTACATACATGTCACTTTTGTAACATCTCCATTTTTGAAATTAGAGAGCATAATTTAATATATGAAACTTGATTTGTATTTTAAAGCATCCCTTAAATCATTTTAATATTTCTGAATACAAATATTCTCTAAGAATAGGAATATCCCTGGCAGCTAAACATGCTTGTTTAAGAGCTCTGTTTTAATATCCAAGATTTATATTTTCCTCTGGGAAAACAAGTTGTTCGTAGTTGTTAGCATTTTACAGCCACCTTAGAAATGACCATAGCATTCAGGATGAGGATAAAGAATATTTTAACATAAGTATTCCGAGGTCAGTCAAAAGTACATCAGCAGTATCTGTGTTCATGTCATCCAATTATCTTTCTGCTTAGAACAGGAGTTATGTTATATACAAGTTGTAGAAATTAATAACTAGGTCACAAAAAATAGAAATCTCAGGAGTATACAGTTACACAATATCTATTTGCAGAGGGCTAATAAGGACAGGGGTGGATTTATAAAAATCTTCGACATTAATTGTCACAGATGGGAATTCTGAGGACCTCTGTGAAACCAAACAAGGCCCTAGTGAATTATAAAGCAGATCCTTAGACTTTAAAAACATTTAGGCAAAGCGACAGTTCAGAACATCTGTTAGCCTTCTGTCTGAGTATAAACTGGATGTCATGGAGTGCACAGCTGTAGGCATTTTCTGCCTCTTTTTGCCAACATCTGTCACAGCATTACAGTAATATAGGTAATTATCAACACCTCATATAAACTCTTTGCTATTTTAATTTATGAATAAGTAAAATTAGCATTATACCCTTCTGAAAAAAAAGAAAAAGAAAAGGAAAGAAAAGAAGAGAAAAGAAAAGAAAAAATCCAGAAAGGGAAGAATACACATTCCCTTTTAAAGCTGAGTGACAGATCTGATCATTTTAGGAGAGCTGATATTCAGAAAAAATCTCTACTACAAATAAGGTCCTTAGGATAACATAAAAGACTTAGGTGAGAACAAGTTTAAATATTCTCTCTTTCTCTCTCTGCCTCTTTAAAAAAAGACATCTGAGTCTCATCTGTCATAAGCAAAGAAGATCAGTAGCAAGAAAAGATAGGAAACCGTTAATCATCTACTTTTTTTTCCATGCACAAGCAGCTGTCAAATGATGTATGTTTTACCACAGTAACAAAGCCAAGGGCTCATCAGTACTAAGCAATTTTACTGTCAGCTGGTCATCCTTCTTCTCAACATCTGCAGTAAGAAAGAGAGATCACCTTGCAGCAATGCACAGAAGCTTGACCCCAGCAGCTCATGATGAAGTGAGCTGGGTAGTAACTGGCAGGACTTTCAGAAATAAAGGCATTTTCTAGGCCCCCCCCTAGATCTGAGCAGAAAAGGGTACATGGGAAGAGATACCTTAAACAAACAAGCCTTCAAGCCAACTTTTTAGGATCACATTTGGTCCTTTTGCACATTAAGAGACAGAAACTACTGCCCACCCCTAAAGATCATCTACCCTAAAGATCATCTACCCTACTGTGGACAGCACAGAGAAGATTTCAAAAAGTGACCAGGTATTTTGGGTTCCTCAGTTTTGGAGGGCTGGCGAATACACTCTATAAGAGCATGATTTGTGGAAGGCAGTTGCTTATCATTTGTGATAATCAGGTTCCTGTGAGATGTTGCTAGCTGAAACCCAAAATCATAAACCACTTTTGGTAATAGTGGCCCACTTGGTGGTTGTCTTAATGAGAGAGATTTTGTCACTGCCTTACACAGTCTTTTAGAGCATAGGATAAAGAATGGTAGAGCAACAAAGCAATGCTGTCAAACAACAGCTGTGGAGACCATCTCAGCCTGAACTTGCAAGTATGAGCCTGGTGACAGAAAATAATCATGTGGCAATGAGTTTTACAACATTACACGGAAACAACGATCATATCCAGCTCATACTTATTTTGCTTTTACCACAAAAAGAATAGCACCTCTGCTAGAAGTTAATGTTCCAACATGGAAAATCTGAAAAAGTGCTGTTATCTCCTTTTATAAAGCAGGCATATGGAACAAAGTGGTCACTAATATGCTATTTTTAGTGCCTGAACTACAGTCCAGAAGATAATACCCAATTACTTGATATAGTGCTCTATACACTGTCTGAACAACAATAGTGGACTGAGAAGCAAGAGAAAGCACCAGAATATGGTTTTGAAGTCATTCAGATTTCATGTATTTTATTTTCTTCTAAAAATAAAGGCTTTGAAAAGAGGTGCAGTGTTGTCCAGGTTGAAGGAGGGGGGTGAGAGAAGAGTTGAAAGGGAGATGAGAGCAGATGGAAGTTGAGAAAGAAGAGAGAGACTTTGACTACAGGAAAAGATAGCTAGGGCACAGATAGCCAGAAATCTGGAGAAAAGAAAGAGAAAATGCATCTAGGGTGCACAGTCAGAGAAAGGAGTCCACATAGCTGTAAGCCTTTCATAGCTGTACCTGTAAGAAAGAACATATACAGGACAATCTACGTACAGTTGGAGCCAATATAGGGTTTTACAAATTCTACCATCTCCTCTAGTTTCCACTCTGCTGGATAATGAACTGTGTGGGCTGAGCTGCAGATGCATATTTTTCCCATAGCCTCTGCTAGCAATTCAGTAATTTTACTAAGGGCATAGAGGACAACTCTGCACCAGTGCTGTTTGAGACTACTTCAGCAATTCTGGGAAGAGATGCACAGAAACCTTGCTGTCATGTTTTCTTATTTTCCTCTTTTTTTTTCTTACTGCCTCTTCAGCATTTATTACATCCTCCTCATGCACAGTCAAAATTAGCTGAAATTGTGGACCTACTGTATGCAGTCTGAGGTCCACCACTCTAACAAAGACAATTCAGTGACAAGGACAAGGACTGTTTCTACTGTGGTTCTAAGCCACTTGTGAGATATTTGTAGGTTGGGACTATTTCTTTCAATAGCTCCATCCCTCCACTGAACAATTACCACTCTGTCTTTTCTTGACTACCACAACCCTATATCCAGGTGAATGCTAAGTAGATTTTACCAAATTACAAGCTGCAGGATAAATATTTTCCTCCTACTTTTGGTTTCAATGGTAAGATTCTTAAACATTTACTTTAACACTTGCAAATAAAACTATCCTATGTATTCCCATCACCCTACTACCTAAATGCATTGTTTGAATGCCAAAGAGTACATGAGCTATTGCAGATCATATAATAGATGCCTACACATTCACTATACTAGTAATATGTATTATTGAAACAGGCTGTTTTGTAAAGAGCTCTAAGATACCTAGGCCATAAAAAGTGTGATATAAAACAAAATGCTATTCAGTTCAATAGATGTCTGATAAGAAAAGAACCCTAAAATTTGAACAGTTCCTCCTCCCCTTAATCAGCCCTAACAATGGTACCCCAGTCTTGGTGCTCCTGCACACAGCAATATCTGTCTTTTAAAGAGAGGAATAGGAACATGTCGCTAACAGAGAGTGCTCATTGGTAGAACATTGTTAGGTGTTTTATAATTGATAGTTTTCAGCATCAGCACAAAGGTAAGGGCTTTAGCCTTGAATACTACCTACTAACAATATACCTCCATAAAGAAAACTAGTGCTAAATGTATTTATTAAAATAAATGCTTTTAAATAGTCTGCTTTTCATACGAAGTAATTATCTTACACTATATGTAAAAGGTACTTTTGTAATCAATGGTATACAACTAGCTTCAGGTGCAACCCCCCCATTACACACAGTGATGCTCATCAGATTGCATGGGACTGAATAATTTCATTATGTTCTGTAGCTTAATTTTTCAATTCCTGTAGCTTCAGCTGGAATTCGTCCAGATCAACTCTGTTTTCTAAGATGAAATCAAAATACTTCAAGGCCACTACCACCAAATAATACAATCAACTCTAAACACAGAGTAAGGTATTTCATACTTCTTAGAGGCTCATAATTCCTGTTCTAACAGTGCCAGGGCAAGAACCATTTTTCTTTTCTTTTCCTTTTTTTTTTTTTTTGGCACTTATAGCCTATTAATTACCAAAGGACAAGAGAAATATGTTGTGGGTATGAGTGAATTTTGTAGCAGTCAAAATAGACAGTAACAGCCAGCTGGAGAATTTTAAATGCTCTAAATTTTCTCAATTTTCCTGCCTAGGAAGCTAATCACTAACAAGCTAATACATTATTTTTTTTTTTATACATTGGATAGACCAGTACAATCAAGAGATGAAAAAGAAAATAAAGAGCAGAAAAAGTTACAGTACAGTAACTGGTCATGATTTTTCTACTGAACTAGTCAAAAATATTCTCCCTAGGTGAGCAATCGTAAGGGTAAAATATTTTAATTACTAAAAATCATTAGTTTCATTTGGTTATCTGTAGAATCCTATAATCTCTTTTAATTCATTAATTTGCAAGTGTTTGGATGACCATCAATTTATTCATAAAAAAATGTTTGAGAGTTCCAGGCTATGCAAATACTGTTACTAATTAGATAATGGCTACACTTACTCTGTCAGTGGCTGATGATCAGATACTTGTGCTTAGAATTCTTACACTTACAAACATTTTTTTCATACAATACACCAGAATGTTTCTGTACTTTCGTAGAGTGGACAGCACTGATCTTGAGTGCCTTTTTCTCCTCAGGATCAGTGTTTCCATGGTGAGTCCTGTGTGGATCTATCTTGTCTTTTCTTCTCCACAGTAGGCATTTAGGGATAACAAAATAGTTAGCGAAGAGGTATGTTCTACACTATGTTCAAGAAGCTGATGATAGTCAACATTACCATTGAGACCCACAAAGTCACCAGGAAATCAAAGAGCCTCAGGCTCCTCGATACATTTGTCCATACGAGCCTACATTTCTGAAGTATCTGATTTATCCTTTTAAATGTTACACCTCATGGGGACAGGGACACAGAATGGAGTTAAATGACCAAAGATCTCTGGATAAGATTGAATGATACCAGCTGATCATCAAATGACAGTGACACAACTTCTCTACCTTTGATTTTATCTGTCATTTGTAATGCACAAGGACAATGTGGACAATGTGGGGCTGTTGTTGGCTCTCACTGCTCTTGGGTGCATAGTGACAGTGTCTAGGACACTTTTTACCATTCAGAGAAGCAAAGGGGAACTGTGCTGTTAATTCTATTTTTTAAGTAATCGAAATTCCCTTAAAAACCTGTTGTAGCACTACACAGGCAGTGACCAAAGCTAAGTGAGAAAACCAGAATTATGAATAAGACTAATTTAGTACTATTATAACATCCTAGAATCCTGTCCAGCCTAACACTTACAAATAGTTCCACAGGAAAAAATCACTTATGCGATCTAAGCACATTGGTATCTGCTGCATTGGAACCTTGGCGAGTCAATATGTGCTGTTAGTACTGTTCCTCCAGTGCCAAATGCTTGAAATTTGTCTTTTTTTTTTTTCATCCTTTTTCTGCATTTGCTCGTGCTAATAATCTAATTTCACATACTAAATATCATAATATCACTTAGGATGTTCCAATTATGGAAAAAAATTATAATTCAAGGGAAAAGTCCTTTGCAACATACATCTCCTCCCCATCCTATCACCATTAAAAAGCTCAATTTTAGAGGACCTAGTATAATTTTCTTTTTCTTACACTCATTTTTTTTCCCCATTCATTATATTTTTATTACAATTCTGGAAAAATATGTACTTCTGTGGATGATAACCGAAACCATACTGTTTAATAAATGAAGTAGCTAGTCTACATTTCAGAAAGACTATATTAAGTTCCACTACAAAACTAAAAGTTTTACCTTTCTTTCTTTTAATCAGGACACTTTTTGCAGATTAACTAACTGACATTACTTTTCAGGAAGGGAAGTAAGAAAGAGTGTTTTTTTTGATTCTAAACATTCCATATCTTGAAAAAGCCAAATTCCAAACACAGTAACATATGCACATATATAGCAGATTGCAAAAGATCTGCCCCTTAAACAGTCAAATCACACAAGCCCTCATTTCAGCTAAATTACCCTTCATCCCCTCTATGAAATAACACAGAAATGGGAGTGCTCTATTTGGGAGAGTAAAAACTTGTTTTCAGTCTGTAAAAGCCAGGCTTGCACTTTCAGGATTGCAACCAGATTTTTCACATACCTTCCACAGACTTCAGAAAAAGCTAAGAACTTTATAAGTTTTGGTATGTCTGATTGCAGATTCATATAGCACACTTACAAGACATGGTTGCACTACAGCTGCCCTGTGTCCTTCCCCAATGGTAAAGGTCAGTGTAAGTAGAGAGAAGAGTGTCAGGAGTGTAAGCCTAAAGTGTTATTTCCCTGCCATATTCACCCATTGTCCAGCAACTTGAAGTTCAGGAACTTTCCGAGTCTAAAATAATTTTTAACAGGATTTAGATATTTTTTTTCATCCCTTTATTTGGCCTTCCCACATCCCTCCTCCCTTTTTTTTTCCTAATCACAAAGTGTCACTAAAAATCTACAGCAATGAATTTCACAGGTGAATTATGGGCAACATGAAATACCACCTCTCTGTTTTTTTTATAATCCCCTACCTAATAATTTTCTTTGCTGCCCTCATCCCTCTCTCTGGCTGTTGCTGATTCGGCTTAGGAGGTTACTGTCACCGCCTTTTCTTAGCTACTTACCATCAGAAGTTCCTGTTCTAACACAGCTGCACATATACTCAGTCTGTGAACAGGTTCTGTTAAAATTATCTGGTTTGTCTTGAAAATGTTTACAAGTAATTTTTCTTTGTTGCAAGTTTTTTTCTTTGTTTTAAACTAAATCACATTGACAGAACACATACAGTAAATCTAGCAAGTGTGAATCTACCATCAATATTGATAAAGAAAGAAAAGAGTAATAGGGACAAGGAGTGGTTGGCAACTTTTCACCCAGATCAGTAGCACAGTCCTAGCATGAGGAGCTGCTTATTCATGTGACTGTAGGAGTCACAGAGTCACTACGTCAATCTGTCTGTAGGTCTGCCATGCCAACAAGTGGAAATTTGCATGGAAACCTGCTGGAATGGAAAAAGTAATCTATGAGTGGTTCTCTGCAGCTTGATGGCTGGAAAGAGCATGCACACTTAGCCATGGCCTGGCAGGAAGGGTATAAGGTGGCCATTTCTCCACAGATGATCTTTAGTCCTTCCTTACAAATAAATGGAAATGTCTCAAGTGTCCTGGCCTTTGCCTTTGCTCCTAAAAAAAGAGGATTCTGACTTTCTGATTTATCTTTTTTTTTTTTTTAGGATTGGCTTCACAGGATACAGTTACTTGCTAACTGAAAATGCTAAAAACATTTAGTTTACTTGTCAGTGGAAAGAAAAGATTTGTTTACCCGTAATAAACAAGAATATAGAAAAATAAAATGGAAGCCTCAGTTCTTGTCTGCAATTACATTGCAGGTAACCATATCACCCAGCTATGTCCTCCTTCCTGTTTTTTCTACCAAAAGTTTAAATAGAGGAATTGCAAAATTTATTTTACCTGTTAAATAGAATGGTTTCCACTGGACTTCACAGATAACCTAATGTTCCCATCAGTGGATTGAATGGCCTTAACTCTGAGAACATCACTAAAAGCTCTTTGCCTGGGGCACAGGATACTGCAGGAGCTGCTGTGCAGATTCTCAGATCCTCACTCCAAATTTGGGTATATCATAATATTCATCTTTGGTTTATCATCTATTCAAACCTTTGGGAACAGAGGAGGAGAACGGGTTTCATTCCTGGGTAATGGAGTATCTGGCTTGGATTTCACTTTTATTTATGGTTGATCATTCCTTTCTTCATTTGGGTTTTGAGATGAGATGTTGCAGGATTTATACTATTTCATAAAGCTTGGGGTAGACATTTGATAGATATTGATAAAAACCCTCTAAATGTGATTGGAATGGAAAAAGCAGTTGCTGATATAACAACATTTTCTAAGTCTTTCCTCCGGAAGCACTTTGTCTTTTTCCTCTTACTATTATGTTTCAGCCTGTGAGCTAGTCTTCTTCCTGCCAACACCTGCTGGAACAGAAAGGATTCTGAAACAAGACGATCTATCAGTTAAAAACAATGGCAGGACACTTTTTTAGTTAGCCATGTCTACCTTGAGACATTTGTCAAGTCAAATTAAGCAAAGAGGTAAACTCAAATATAGAGCATTAGTTAAAGTAAAATAAATCCCTGTGAAATTACTTTTATTAAGAATAAACTGGTCTTACTCTGTATCCCTGCCCTACTGATTTAGTTACTTTTTCTAATAAATCTTGCCTTTGTTAAGTTTATTGCTGTGCAGATCATGCCATAGAAATATCCCCCCCTAAAAGGAGAGTTCTCTTCTCTCTGAGAAGGCATCCTGGATGAAGCAGTGCTTGGAGGTCTGTCTTTATTCAATAGTGTTCTGTAAGAAGGAAGACAGGTAAACCATTTCTTTGCTAAGACAATGTTCATATTTCACACTTACATCACCCTCTAGGCATTTAAACAGGAGGCAGAGGTCCGTAGTGAAGTACCCTCACTAGTTTGGTGCATTTGCTGTGCAAATACAAACTAACTGCTGATAGTATCAACTTGTGTGAGGCTGCATCTGTATCCTCATAGAACTACTGTACCCTCCTGCATCTACTGCATACCAAGGAGCTGGCCCATTTAGGACAGAGAAGCTGATGTCCAGAGAGAGATGGAGCAATTTACAATGCAAAATCTCACCAGCCAGTACGCATTTAATGATCTTGTTAATTGCTTCCAGCTGTAATCCTTTTCTCTTTCAGTTCACAACATGTACTCTTTTTGAGTTTGTTGGGAAATACAAAGCTATTCCTTTCCTTTCTTCATCAGACTTAGGCTGCTTTGAACTCACCTATGAATTGTTTGGTCTATGTGGCCAGTTCCTATGACCATAAGCACTACACTGCCAAATGTGAGAATAAAGTCCCCGTACAGAGTAAACCTCTGCAAGTATGAGCCAGGGGCCTGGTGGAAGGAGATGAGCACACACAAAAGTGTTTTGGTAATTTCTCGATTCCCCAGCTTTGAGTTGCAGCCATATCTTTCAGAATACTTCAATTTGGCTAGATTTGGTCTAATTAGATTAAAACAACAAAGTATCCAGCTACTAAACTACTTCACGTTCACTGCAACATGAAGTGATATATTGGTGTGGTGAATTACCAGAATGTATGGTGATTATCAACTAAATCTTGGAAAAATCATAAGTCTTTGACCATGGTATTGTGCCTTTTATACATGGGTCTCAAATGATTTAAAAAAATCTCCAGTGGCTACATCTTAAAATCACAACAAACTTCAGTACCAAGAGGTACCATCTGCTCACAAGAGAGTAATTCATGCTGAAGGCAGAGATCTCTCAGTTGTCCCAAATTTCTAACCAGTAATTTATATCAAGACCTGACCTACACACATCCTAGTGTGAGCACAGAACATACCTGCCAGCTGAGTCAAGAAAGAGTGAGGGAAACTCTAGCCCTGATGGGAAATAAATTGGACCCTGCAGGCAGCAAGCTAAAGAAACCTGCCAGATTCACACTCTTGCTTTTCCCAGAGCCATTTCTTTCCTCATGGGAAACAAAAAGGACTGGCAACGACAGGGGAATAGCAATCTGTCTCCTAGAATACATTCAACCAACGCTGCCAACAAAGAGGAAAAGGTTCCTAGTTTTCTGTTTGCGATTACACTGTTTTGTCATTGCTGTCAGGATGTGCCTATGCAATATGTGCCTCTCTGATGTCTCGTGCCTGTATGTTTCATTTTTAGCTGAGTGGGATGTACAGTAATTAGCCACTCATTCTCCTTGTCTATTCTCTGTGTTTTGTTTCGTTTCCTTCACTTAGAGGATTTTGGCAAGCCTTCGGCCTTATTGGCAGCTCTTTCCCTTCTCCCCCATCTGAACCTCCTCTATCAATTTTCTTCTCAGTGCTTGGGAGATGACAGTTTATATATTTGTACACACAAGTGAATATGCTAATATGCTCCAAATATGGGCTGTGCAATTACCATGAGTTTGGTGGAATGCCTTTCTGGATTATTTCCTCTAAAAATATAGCATTCCAATTGCAAACAATTTACAGCCAACAAAATATTGTTTGAATCAAACATATGTGGTGAAGTTGGGGGATTTTTAGATGGAAAATTTTTTGTTCCTGAGCTTTTTTTTTTTCCCTTCTCTCTTTTCTCCCCACCGCTCCCCTCCTTCATTATGAATTGTTGCCCTTGGGTGGATTTTTACTTTGAGAGTGCAAGTTGCTCTCATTCACATTACTGGGACTTACATGAGAATAAAGAGTGGAAAATGAATAGCTTTCAGGGTCTTCAGGTTGATGGAACAATTTCATTTCTTCTCAGTTAATGCTGTCCAGCACTCTGTGAGTTTTTATCTCATATCTGAAGTTTTACAGCTGTAGGGAACAATTTGAAGATCCCTTGTTTGAGTTCTTTTACTTTGCAGGAATCATTGGCAAATTAGTATAAACAAAGGATACAGAATCAGGTCCACAAATAGCTAGGAACTATTTATTTTTTTAATTGGTATTTTTTTTGAATGATTTGTACCTTTCCCATACTCATATTTAATAAATATAAAATTTTGCATGTGCTAAATGAAGAAATAACTTTTCTTAGTACTGCAAGAAAATTCATAATGTGATACCTCAGAGATATTTGAAAAATCGAGACCACCCAATGATTTTCCTCCTGTTTTTTTAAAAAAAACTTAACTGAGGTGTGGAAATTAAGCAAGGGTCTTCACCTAGATGATTCCTTTTCTCAAAATTATTGGTTAGGAAATAGTTTGATACTAGAACCTGCTTTTGTTGTTTTGCAGCCATTTGGCTGCAAGTTCATTTGAATCAGTTCAGCTGAAAACCTATGTATAAAATATGTTTTCCAATGTATACATGTGAATATATACTAATATATAGTATTTATTTACTTTGTTCAAATCAAATCTAAGACCACTAAGATGCTGAAATGCTCACTGGCAGTGGCTTGTCTGTATCTAAAGAATAAAGGAAATTTGTATAAATTTGCAAAATATCAGACCTATGTTTCCTTGCTATACTGACAGTGTCTTACATAAGGATATAAAGAGGAAATGAAAATTGAAGAACTTGTCTCAGAAACTGAGAGCTAGAAACTTTTTTATCCACGCTATTCCAAGTCACAAGAAACGTGTCAGACATGTAATTAATCAGTAGAAATCCTGCTACTTTTAAGAGACCCAGAGCAAGGACCCTGCCCTCTGCCCTAGCAAGTAAGACCCAGTGAGCAGAAACCAATGGCAAGCGACTGGTGTCTGCCTGAAGAGCAGCAATGGCATAAGATATGACAGACCTGACAGTGTATAGACCACTAATTACACTAATTACAAATAAAATCCCACCAAACTAGCATGAAGATATAAAGTAATAACTCACACTTATAATAGCTAAAATTTAGTTTGAGTCAGTTAAAGAAAAGTAATTGATCTCAGTAACCTGTCTTTGTAGCAAGCCACTAGAGAGATGCTACAACTTGTCACCCCAGCTGTAGGCTACAGAGGAGGATTAACATTGCTGCAAGCTCAGCAGAATCGTACAGCTGTACGACAGCCATATCTGTGCAGTACAACATATACATGTAGCAATCACGCAACAGCACCGTGCTTATCATTCCACTCTGGGACATATGTCAAGCTAACAAGAAGTACTGCATGCATCGTTTTCTGTAGCTTGACATCATTTATTCCTTAAGATGCAGGTGAGGCTGTCTTGGATACACTAGCATTTTGAACTGCTTGTCCTTAGGGCTCTATTTAGCAGCTCTTACATTTTGCACTAATCTCTTTTTTTCCCCTAGCACTATACATTTTAAAGAGATGCCATATGGCACTTAAACTGACAAATCATATGGTGTTTTGCCCTTTCTTTTTAATTCTGCTGGCTTTACATTTCTCAAGTTGCATTCTGAGTTGATGAACAACGTCCTTAACCTCTTGAGTGGTCCTGGATGTCCACTAGACATAGACCAACATGACACTTGTGCTGACTTCTACTATATACTGGATGTCAACAACGTTACTGTCATTCACTTCAGCAGTCGATTTGTATCTAAGCATACTATCAGGGACTCTATTGTAGCGCCTAAGAGTAAACTGAAAATATAGCACAGCTGCTACCAAGGTACAAAAGAGCGTTCCTTCACTGGCATCCAGCTCGCAGACAGCACTCAGAAATCATGGTGTTAAATGGCTAAGATTACATAAGTAGGATTGAACTCTGGAACTTAAAGTGCACTTTTTGTTGTTGACACCCTATTTGCATGCATTTTTATTTCAAAACCAGGTAAATAATCAATGCTTCTGTAAGCCTTTTCTTAGTGTCTAAGAAACAGAGCCACACTGGTTTTATGGAAGTTAAAGTTCCTTTTCATATGAGTAATTTATGTTTCATAAAAATGAGGGATCGGTACCACTAGGGAGTATGGAAGACAGCGTTAGAACATAGAGTGGCAATTAATTTATAGGGAATTTCACATAGCATCATAGATCCTTCACGGCCCCTTGTCTGCATGAGACAGAGTACAAAATGAAGGCAAAAGGGAAACATTTGTTCCCTTTCCTTTGTTATTTTTTCTCCTCAGTGTACAAAACAAGCCTCTGGTGTTACTATCCTGCCCACTTAATGCTTAGCATTGCAAAATGCTATAAAAAACCACGATCCCCACTTGTGCCTGTATATATTTATCTAAAGACACAAGAGAGAAGAATATTTGCACAAGCATCACTTGCATAGCAAAATAATGGTAACCCCTCATCTGTAGAAGTGACTGGATACAAAAGCAATTGCAAGAGTTTCTGCAGTACAAACATGGAGGTGAAGTTAAAACACCTTTGAAAATCTGACCCATATTATCAGTAGTAATAAGTAAATCCTCCCTCTAAAGATAAAAGAGAAAGTGCCCTCATTATTCAGTCAGAACTTCACACCATGAAGACCCAAACACAGAGGGGTTATCAAAATGCCCTTAGAATAATAAAATCAAGCTTTGGCAGACCAAGAGGCAAAGTTTTAAAGTGGAGGCCCCCGACAAGGCTCTTCTTCATTCTTAGAGGCTAGCTGGTTTGATTACCACATCTGAATGCTGGCAGAGATACAGTGCTGGATATTCATTAGTGGAAACTGCTGTCCTAACAAGAAGATTACAGGAATTACGTCAATTAGCACCGAGGACATATCCTGCAATTTTTCAGTACAGCAAAACTATAAAAAGATTTATAAAGTTTAGAAGTCTGATTCTAAATTGCAGGCTTTTCATGCTGGATGTTTGTAAGGGTGCCTCTAACCCGAGGACTGCGTGCTGCCTGTCCTCAAAGCCATAAGTAGACAGACTAGCCAAAGTTTTGCAGCGATCTTGCAGTTTCAACCCATGCAGATCACATGCCAGTAAGTGGTCAGATAGAGGTGAAAAACAGCTAGCAGTGCTGATTATGTGAAAGCATTCCCCTGAAAACCTATTTTCTCACTTTCCTTTAAAGACATTTTCAGCATTCCACCAGCAGAATTGACCAGAATTCCTTCAGTACAGGACCCACACTCCCTATGTTTTCCCTTTAACTGTGTTACAAGCAATACCGGTAGGTGCAGACAAGGTTTCAGTGGCACTGACAGTTGGATGGATGTGAAGCCAGAAGGATCCATTTTTAAAGTAATCATAACTGTGCTTCTTTATGGGCTCCAGCTACTATTGTCTGGTCATGAATAATCCTGAGACCAGTATTTAAAAATGTAATAACTTTGAACACTTATTACTAGTAATACACTGTTCACAAATATGGTGAAGGCAAACTTACATTTGCCATCTTAATTTGCTTTTTAAAGTTACAAATGTCTTTGTTTTCCCTGTGAAAATCATAGAATGGTTTGGGTTGGAAGGGACTGTATAGGTCATCCAGTTCCAGCCACGCTGCCATGGGCAGGGACACCTCCCACTAGATCAGGCTGCTCAAGGTCCCATCCAACCTGGCCTTGAACACCTCCAGGGATGGGGCAGCCACAGCTTCCCTGGGCAACCCCTGTCAGGGCCTCACCACCCGCATCGTGAAGAATTTCTTCCTAATGTCCAGAACTGGACTCAGTACTGTAGGTGGGGGTCTCACGAGAGCGCAGTACAGGGGAGAATCACCTCCCTCGACCTGCTGGCCACCCTTCTTTTGACGCAGCCCAGGATATACTTGGACGTTTTAGGTTTATTAGGGAGTGTTATTAATGCTGACATGCTAGCTTGTGATCTAAAATTTAGCAAAGAGTTTATACTTGATTACCTCACATTTGATAACTTATATAGAAATATTCAAGGGCAGCCAAATTTTCCATGTTTCATATTTCGACATTTGAAATAATGTTTGGTTTTGTTTTCTTTAATAAGAAGTTGTGCACAACTTGAAATGAACCCATGTATTCATATATTTGAATGTAAACTCGTGTCCCACATCTGAGAGACATGGTCCTTATTGCGTGCATTGAAATTCAACTACAGCAATTTGCTCATGGTAAATGCAGAGGCCCCAAAGTGCTTCTTGGTACTAGCACAGGTGTTTTGGATTTCATCTAGCATCATGTGGTATTCAGAATGTCTTTTTAGAAAAATTTTAACTCTTCATGCTCACTTGCTTTTGACATAGAGTAAAAAAAAAAAGCAACATAAAATAAATATAATGAAACCACTATTACAGATAAGCCAACTAATACTTAACGCCAAGAGTTTTTGATTACTTAGTGCTGATTTTGCCCATACAAAAATTAAAACTGGGCCAGGAGATTCCCAGACACAAGAATTCAGTAGTATTTCTATGCTTACATATTCATCCCAATTTTGAGAAGCCGCACTTCTTAAGTTTTTTCCTTGCTTACTATAGAGTTCAGTTCAAGCTCTGTTAAATCTATAAAAATCAATATCGTGTATATGTATTATGTGACAGTTCCATCTAAAAGTATCTGGTATAGAATATGGGCCAGATACAATAGAGCAGCCAAGCACATGTAATTTACCCAACAAATCTAAAGCACTCCCACATTGATTTTTGCAGTTTCGTAGCCCCTAGTCACAGAGCAAAGAAAAATTGGCTTACTCATAGAGTGTGCTAGTACTTGGGGCTACATTGTGTTTATATTAGAGCCTCTGATTTGGGTTGTCTTTTTGTTACCTTTGTTGATGGATTTTTTAGGTCATTTAATGCAGTTCTCCATTGTAAAATGTATACTTCTGTGGCAAGAAAATAAAAAGGACTTTCTAAATTGTTCTGATCTGTTCATTACTTTTCCCAAACTTGCAGCGCACAGATGGAATACAACAATATTTTAACATTCCCTAAATGCAATTATCTTAAGCAAGTATGAATAGAAAATTGTATTTAAGTAAAGGGATAAGCTTTCAATAATATATTAATGTTCAACATACAATAACTTGTATAAAGGGATACCAAACCATAGTTGAGTATACGATTACAATTTAAAAGGACATTTTTGAAATGACATGCATGCGTATTTGCATTGAATAAAATGCTTATGAATATGTACTATAACTATATATTTAAAATGTTTTCAGATCCTAAAGGAGCAATTATTACATATATATATATCTTTATGGCTATTCAGAAATAATAAATAGGTAGATTCTCAACATATATTAAAATAATATTCTATTAATCAATATCTATTAATCAATATAATTTAGAAAAAAAGATAAATTCAATCATAATTCTGTCAGCATTTGGACCTATGTGGCAGGCTATAATACGTCCTGATTAAAAACTTGAAACCTCAACTTAATAAAAAAACCTTACAGGATTCGAGCATGTTGCATGACTAGAACTTTTTTCCTATTTTATTTACTCATAAGTATCATTACTACCAAAGATCAACAACCTCTGGTGCCATGTATGTCACTCTCTCTCTTCAAGTCTTTAGCAGTTGCATGCTTATCTATTTCAGTCAAATGTATTTCTTATCAAAAAAAAAAAAGTGAGCAACCTGACAATACAGTGTTATCGAATTTTTTCAGCTGAGACCCACATGTCATTCAGCATTCAGACATGCTTGTGCTTGATTGATGGATGGGTTTGTGACAAATAAAACTAGGATCAAGAGCTTTGCACCTTTTCCCCCATCAGGAACCAGAGTAAAGCGTAACTCTATAACAATGGTGGGATTAGGGATGCATTAGCTCTGCATCGACCAAAACCATCCATTCCCATCAATACTTTGCACTTAATAACCTGAAGCTATGATAAGAAAACAAAAGAAGGAGAAAGGGACAGGAGAAAACAAATCAATAGAAGAAGGGAATGTCTGAAAGATGCACTGTCCAAATGAAGAAAAATTTTTGCTGAATTGCTAGGATAATGCCCCTTGACAACAGAACAATGCACTGTCAAGGTTTATCAGGGAGGAGGCCAATTGGCACGATGTTAAGCACAGGTTTGGCATTTGAGTGGTGGCGCTTACTGTAGATTTAAAAGACATAATGCCAACATGCAGATATAACAACTACTCATATTTCTCTCACATTTTGCAGTCTGGGTATCCATAAGGAACACAACTACATTTCTAGGTGTCCTGAAACCGATGCTACAAACACAAGGACTGATCCTGCCCTCCTGAAGTGCCCGTGATTGGTACTGGGCTGAACTATTTGACTAAAACTTTGTGTTAAAAAAAATATTATTCTTCACTTCCAATTACACATTTTCTTTCCTTATTATTAATTAATGTCTCATCTGCTTTTACAAACTAACCTGAAAGACCAGGAATGGTCTCAGGCTTTTAACGGACAATAGATTTCATGTTGCTCCCTGCCTAGTTTGAAACTCCAAAATCTAGGAATTGGTACTAAGACTGGAAGTAAAAGAAAACCATTCATTAGTCTCTCCCCCTCTTTGGGACTAAAGTAAGAGAAAATATATTTCTTAAAACACTTATAGCTTACTCAGCAAGATAATGAAGTATTGGTTAAGAAACAGCTTAGCAAATACATCTTAATACAGAAATTGATCCTTTTTTTTTTTGCAAGGCTTAAAGCTTGAACTTGCTGCTGTGGTGGGCGAAACTAGAAACTAAGTTTATACAACACTGTGCTTCAAGCAGTGAAGGAAGGAAGATCTACTGATTTTCCTCCTTCAAGATCCAGAAAGAAAAGTCAACTTGAGCACACAACTCCAAGTGCCCAGTTGCCCTGCTTTGGCCCATGGCCAGCACTGCATGCTGAACTCCCTACCCAAGCCTCGTGCAAAGCGTCTGTTTAGTACTTCTTCCCTCTGATACGTCACAGTTTTATTTTATATAGTCTACTTATTCTAATTAAATAATTAGACTGAAAGTTGATAAAGAGTTCACAGTCAGAAGGAATGTTACTGATCAGCATGCTGATATTCACAATTTTTCTCAAACAGATAACTTGTTTTCAGGTAAGTCTGTGATGTACAGGAAAAAGTTCTAATATCCAAGATAACAAACAATGTTACTTAAGCTCTACTTTCATAAAAGTAACAGAAAATATTTTCAAATATTTCCTCTATAACAAGTTTTTCAAATCCACTGACAATTAAAAGAGTCTAGTCACTATTACAACATACATGTATGTTTTAATTTCTCTGTATTAGCCATCTAATCACCACAGTGAGTACCAGAAAGGACTGAAAAAAACAGCCCAACAGTAAAACCCCAGGATGATGAAACAGGCAATAGTTGCTGTGTTACTGGCTCTGCCACAATCCTCCCTGATCACATATGGAAAGTCAAGAAATCTCAGCATCTCCGATTCCTTGTACGTAAATGATGATTATGAGTTACAACTTCAGCCCAGTCTATTCACTTGCTGTGGTCACAGGATATTCTGTGAAGTAGAACCAATAATGAACTAAAGGAAACGTCACAAGAAACAAGCATGTTCCTAGAAGTCAATACACTCGTTACAAGCTCCTTTATGACTACATGAAGTTACTGGAAGGATATAGAATTAAGTAAAGAGCACTACAGTGGCTTGTGCAGAAGCTGAAATGCATTCACATGAAGAGAGATAAGAAAGGCAGGCAGAGGAATATTTTCAAGACATGCTAGAGGGTACTCTGAGTAAAGAATAACTACAAAAGGAAATTTCTAACTGATTTTTTTCCATTCAGTGTATATGACAGAAGTAGAGTCAAATGCAGCACAACAGGTACGTAAGTAAAGGATAGCAAGAAATTCATAAAACATGCAAGAACCTCAGAAGACATGATAAACTAGGAACTTTTCAGACAGCAAATCCTTAATTTGTTTTATTGCTGCTCTTATAATTTTGGAATTATGTTGCATTATCTTGTATGAAAAGAATATGGTGTTATTATCCTGTCCACGGCTGTTTTCCATAGAGCAATCACCACAAATTCTCTGTTATTTTGGTTTGATAATATTGTCACTGTCAACGCACGCTATCAAAAAGCCCAAAGCAGGCTTCAATGAACAGATTGAATTTCAACATGTCCAGGTTAACCTGGTTCTGGTATCACAACTGATGACAGATAAATGCATCTCTCATTTGCTTAAAATGTCACTGAATTTAATTATTAGAGGGCATGTCCATATGGAGCTATTGCAAGACCTTATTTCTGCCAAAACTGCAAAAAATATTAACATGGTGGGGAGGTAAGTGATCCAGTCTTCATAACATAGATTTCAGAGTGGAAAAAATTATTTCAATACTATTACATAAAATAGGACTCGTTCTGACAACAGTTCATTAGTAGAAAAGTGTTAAGGGAACCTATTTTACTTAATTTCAGTACAATTCTGAACAGTCGAAATGCACCACTCTATTCATAACCTTATAAATACCTGTTTGCACTGTTACTACTGAAAGGATCCAAGTATCTGAAGTCCCTCATTCATATGTAGTCTTAAAAATAACTGCTAATAACTGAAATAAATCAAGGGAAGTGCTTGAGAAGTTTTCAAACACAGTAACTTTTCATTCCACAAACCCCCCAATATAAATTTGGCAAGACCATGCCATATAATTCACACACAATGAAGAAGTGAACATCTGTTTTAAGTGCAAATCTCAAAGCTATTTTAACTAGAGAGCAGCCTGAGCACTTCCACAATTACTTATTTGTTCTATACCAGAAATAATAATAAACTGATCGAGATGTCATCAGTTTCAATCAGCCAGTTATTTCCTAAATAATTTTGGGAAGAGAATGAATGAGCAAGATTGAATTAAAAAAGACCCTAATTCTGCAGTGAGTTTTATGGCCTTCAAGGGGGACAGAAAAATCTGTGTGTGTTCCAGGTGGTATGTAGAAGCAAATATGTATTTCGGCACAGCATGGCAGTTATATCTAGACCTTATATTAGTGACCAGGCACAGGTGAGGAGCACATGTTTTCAGATGCTGTATTAGTTTCTTCTGTTTCTTCCCATGATCTCTCACATTTGAAATAACTGTGGAGCAGAGAGTAATTCCTGCAGTGGTAGCTGAAGATTTTAATCTAAAGGTACTTGTAGTACAGGGACTTGTACTACAGACTTACAGGTAAGTTAGTAACTGCCCTTCCAGGACCATTTTAAATCTAGATCTATGGACCAGATTTTCTTCAAAATATAACTGACTGTGCTAGACCAAGCTTTCTGTTCCCCAGTGGTTCCAACACATCTTTTCTTCCAGTTTAAATTTATTTGAATTCATATTTTGTAAGGACTAGGTGGAAGATATTTCTAAATCCATGCTTTTTCTCTTTTTAAAAAATGTTCATGCAACATTTCTCAATCTTATTATAATTTTCCTCCAAATCTAGATATCAAGCCAGATTTTCAAGACAGTTGATGAAGAATTGTTATCAGACTTTCTAATTCTAAGGATCTCTGGTTAAGCAATTCAATTAATTAATTGAATTATCAGAGAAAAAATATCAAAGATGAGCTTGATTTTTTTCCTCAATACAGTATCTGTAAACTTTTTAAAACCAACCATCTTACTGCAGGCTGAGTTGCATCCTTATGAATTCAATGAGAAAGAACAGTGTTTTGTTGTGCTTTAGCCTCAAGAAACAGAAGGTCAGGTGTTGAATACAATGCTTAAAGTAAGTGTTGATTTTATTAATATAAACATCTGACCTTGATCACTGACCTTCTAGACACCTTCTGTATTTTATTTATAAGACTGTAGCTTCTGAATGACTTCAGCTGTCATGTAAGGTTCATAACATGCAGAGTATTTACCAAAAATTAATTTTTCTCCAGCCGCATATCGCCTTGAATTTATCAATACAAGAAAATTGTGTGAAATCACAATCAGCAGCTCATGTCGTAATTGCATAGATATGCATGGGTAATTCGTCTTTGTTCAACTACTTCCAAACATCCCAAGAAATAATTCTAGCAAATCTGGTAAGTCAATATATTGATTTTCAAATGTTATGTGTTGACTTTGTAAGGCTCATCATTAAAATCTGTTCCTATCAAAGGACAAAATCCAAAATAACGTATAGATGGCCACAAGAAGATCCATCAGGTTGTAAAGTATTTGCCAGCCAGATCTTCAAGTCTTCATTTTGGAATCAATTATTTTTCTTTGGTGGAACTAAACGCATATGCTCCAGAGGGTTTGCCCAACTTCTGAAGGACATGTGTCTATAATAGGCCTTTCTCATCTCTGTCTTGTTAACAAGTATATAAATAAGAGAAGGCTTCAGTAATTGGCTCAGAGTTACTAATGAATTAATTAACTTCAGTCTATTTTACCTAACCTTTAATAATAAGAATCTTTTTTGGTCTAGCAATAGGTCTGACAGGCTGAAAAAACAGACATGCAGCAAAGCTCTTGAAAATTAATGAGAAACGAGGAAAGAATCAATGTACATTCTGCTTGCAGAGAACTGACACAAAAAAGACACAATAAACCATGAACAAACACAGTCAGTTTAAAAAATAGGTTAGAAAAAGTGGGCAAATTCAATTATAGAAGTAATTAGAAGATATAGGGCAAGGCTGCCTTTTGGGACTGTGCCAGAAAACATGAATTAATAAGAGTGAATAGAAAGCGCCCATGTAGTAATTAAGAGGCAATCACCTATGGCAATGAATACCTGAAAACAGGCTGCAAACTATTAATTCAGTGATCAAAAATATTTTTAGATGATTAATATGGCAAATTTGTTTTAAAAGACTAATTTCTGGAAAGATATCAAGACAATAGCACATTATTTGTTCCTCTGGCATTTATATAGCTAATTAAATTTTATAATTTGCAACAACATTAAGCATTATCTGAAAACAGTAAAAGCAATATTTCCTCCAGTAATTCTTTATTATAGTGTCTTCAAAATCAGTAAGTTAAGACTACTCAACTTTCTTAAAGAAAATTCAAGCACCCAGAGCCAATTGCTTATTTATTTAAATGATTTTTGTTGTTGTTTATTAAAAAGACACCATACACACTTTTACATAATAATTCTCAGTTTTAAATTATTTCAGTACCTGTTTTACTAATAATTCAGAGGATTAATAAAAAAATTCTTTCATACTCAAATAAGCCATCACAGATGCTAATGCCTAGCCAAGAGAGATTTTTCTTCATTAGACCATGCCCTTCTCCTCCAGATACAAAAAAATAGCAAATTACAGTAAAGGAGTGTAACACTAGACAGCAAAAATAATGATCTCCTAAAAATCTTCTAACAACATTTATTGAAATTATTCTTTCAAGAGATCAGGCAAGGGATAATTTATTATCTCAAAGCTGCTTCCTAGATCATTACAAAAGCTAAAATAAAACCTACACCATCTGCAAAAATTCATTGTCAGTAGTGAAAACTTATGAAAAACCCTGCAAAGTAAATCTAAGTGGAAAGTTTATGTGTAAGAAGTTAAACAAACCACAGAAGAATATTTACAATACCAATAACTTCAGTATAGCCATATTAAAAACACAGATTAATTTATACAAAGTCAACATTTTTCACTACCATTTCTGAGGATTCGAACAAAGGCCTAGAAGCCTCCAAACGGTGACCAAGAAACAAATGCTAATGGTAAGTTTCTATACTAATATCGACCATGAATGATTATTACACTGTATTTGTATTGCATCAGCCTCAGTGTTCTTGGCAACTAATGCAGGAGTGCAGAACAGGCTGGGATCTACCTGGATGGGAAGCAGCTCTGTGTAAAGGGCCCCTGGGGTCCTGGTGAACAACAAGCTCAATATATAATAACCAACAGTGTGTTGCTGTGGCAAGGAAAGCCAACAGCACGCTGAGTTGCATCAACAAGGGCATCATCAGCAGAGATGAAGTCATTACTCGGCACTTGTCAGGTCACATCTGGAATACTGTGTTCAGTTTTGCTCCCACTATGCAAAAACCAAGATGTAGACAGGCTGAAGAGGATCCAGAAGAGGGTCTCAAAGGGGAAGTAAGCTGTATGAGGAAAGGCCAAGAGAACTGGATTTGTTCAGCTTTGAGAAAAGAAGGCCTATAGCTGACCTTGTCATCATCTTCCAGTATTTGAGGGGTGGCTAAAAAGAAGTCAGAGACTCCCTGTTTATAAGGAGTCTCCCAGATTCCAGTTGGACACAAGAGGAGAATTTTCCACCATGAGAACAATCAATGACTGGAATAATCTCACTAGGGAAGTAGTGGATTGCCATTGTTAGCCACTTTTAAAATTCAGCTGAACAGGGTGCTGTCATCTCGTCCAGACCATGATTTTGCCAAGAAGGATTGGAACAGATGGTCCTTGAGGTCCTTTCCAAATTGGTATTCTATGATTCTATGACTGTTTGTGATATGACAGTTTTGCAAAACTATTCATTTAACTTCAGGATCTCATTTCTGAAAAGTGGCTAGTTCCCAGCCCATCACTTTATATGTAAAGATAGAATTATTTTTCCTGCGTACATGTCTGCACTGAATTTCATGTGATTTTCTTTGCCTATTATTGCCAGCATTGTAAGATCTTCCTCAATACACCGTAGCTGATCCTTCTCTTAACTTCCCGAGTCACTTAGCACTGTCAGCAAATTTTGTTCTTTCACTGTTCACCTCTTTATTTTTCAGATCACTTATGAATATGTCAAATAGCACAGATCTCCATGGGGTTTTCCGTGCTTACCTGCCTCCACTGTGAAAACTGACCATTTATTCCTACACTCGGCTTTCTACTGTCAACCAGTTATTTACTGATGTGAGGATCTTCCTTTTTATTTCAGCATATTTTATTTCCCTAAGAGCTTTTGGGGATGGACATTGTTAAACATCTCTTGAACATCCAAAGAGATGATATCAGCTGGGTCTACTGTGTTCTCCTACTTGTAGATTCCATCAGAGAATTTCAACGTATTTTTAAGCCAGGAATTCTCCTTTGAAACTTACGTTGACTCTTCACAATGAGTCATAATTACTCAGGTTACACTACTTCTATTATTTGTTATAGCTTCTACTTCTTTTCCCAGCACAGACCTCAGGTTTACTGGACGGCCATTTACTGAATCTACCTGAATCCCTTTTTAAAATCTGTTGTTTCATTAGTCAGATTTCAGTACTATGGCTCAAAATTATTTGAACTGAGAAGCTGAACACGACAATCACCTGTTTCTTCCCTGACTTTCTTTAGAACTACCAAGTGAATATCTCTGTTCCTGATGAGCTATTCTAACTTGTTTTAGACAATTTATTCTATAAACTATTTATGGACACTTAAATTCGAAATATATCTTAAAATGCATTCTATAAATTAAGATTCTGAGATGGTAATCTCTCCAACCTCCCCAATGGTAAGCACAGGTGCAAAAAAATCACAGCTTTTCTACTATGGCTTTATCTCATTTGAATGCTCCTTTCATGCCTTGAACATCTTACAGATTTTCTGGCAATAATCATCATGCTTCTGATATGCTGCAGAAAAAAAAGCTATTATTACTTATTATTCCTTGTGTAAGTTGTGTCTCAACTTCTTTTAAAGATTGTTTGTTATGTTACTTGTTACCTTGATTGGCTTAAGAATCTTGCTTATTATGCAGCTGTAAATGCAATAACCACAGGAGGTACAGCCTCATAGTAGGTTTACACTTTCCCAGCTCTGAGTTACCACCTAAGAAAAAGGCCACCTTTCCATTCCCAAGCCAGGTGTTCCCTCCAGCTGTCACACGCTGGCACTAGTGCTCAGTTACACTGATGAGCTGACTGGGTTGAAAAACTAACCCTTGTAAGAAATTGATTAATTTTCTTTAACCACACTGTCACATGGCACTTCTGCTGTCACAGGAGGAAGGGAAGACAGAGGTAAAGCTCACTGTGTAATTGGTGCTTTTAACAGCAGTGAACATTTAGATTACCTTGATTTTGAAACTGTATTTAGGGCTAGGGGGGCAAAGCTGGAGCATGGGCCAGAAATGAGTGGGTGGGTGGGAGCGGTGAGGTGAGGACACCTAAGGCTGCTGCCAATCCAGCATCTCATCAAACTTCATGCTGAGTGTAACATAGAATTCTGACACTCAGGGGCTTAGGGTAATCAATTACAATAACCAAACTTAAACTTTTTCCAAAGGAAAAACTTGCAGAATGTGTTTTCCCTGCCCAGTGAAGTTATGTTTAGGAGTTAATTTATTGGAAGAGTAGGAAGGAAATAAAATTAGGGATTGGGGAACTTTCAGTGCCGTTACTAAAGTTCAGAGAGCTTAGGGGGTACTTAATCCCCATCTTGCACTTCTGTCATCAGCTAAACATTGTTCCCCATTGTGCACAAGAAGGAGTGTAAAGCTGACATAGCAGACTGAGATGAAAATATTAGAATCAGAAATTAAAGTCTCCTGGAGAGACTGTTCAGCTATTATATACTGATAAATTTTTCATGGATTTCCCCACATTTTAAAAAATCATATTAATCTGAACTCGGGAACTTTAAATACATGCCCCTGATTGTCAGTATTTCCCTTTGCCAACTAGGTGCACCATGGAAGACAGACCCTTTCTTAGCTTAGCTGAATGGGAAAATATTTGCAAAAAGAGTATAGAGATTCCAGTATTCAAACTATTTGCCCAGGCTACTTCTAGAGTTTCTGATCTGTCCTTCATTTGGATATGAAGAGGAAGTGTGAGCTCAGGACATAAATGAATGATGATATAAGTGGCTGTAATGGAAGAGACTAAACATCCATCTAGCCAAACACTGTCTCAAACAGTAGCCAGACACGAGTGCCTAGAGAACAGAGCACGCACGTAACGACACTTCCCCAAGTACTCTTCCAGCTTCCACGAATCCGAGTCTTGAAGACTTTATGAGCCAGATAAGATTCACGTGTTTTTAACTTGTATGGATTTCTCTTTCATGAACTCGTTCAAGCTCCCCTTGAACTCATATAAACTTTAACCTCTGACAGTACCTGTGGTTACTTAATTATGTTACTTTTAAAGATATTTTGTTTCTTTTCTGGATGTCATCTGTCATCCGCCCTAATTTCTTGTCCTGGCAAACACTGTGCACAAACCATGTATGGAGACCCTCTTCAGGATGTTTCAGACTAGATACCTTTATCATCTTTCCCAACAGTCTCCTTTTATAGGCACACAAGGAGACTGATTTGCTTAGTCTCTTTTTAATGGATATCTCTGTGTTCCTGTGATCATCCTTCGTTGTCCTTTTCTGAACCTTTTGAAAAGTTAGGGGCAGGCAATATGCAGGATGTGGGTGCGCTACATATTTATGCACTAGCGTAAGAATTCTGTACTAATCTTCTATCCCCTTCCTATGTATTCCTAACATTCACTGACTTCCACTATCCACAAAGGAGATTCTTTCATGGACCAGACTTTTATAATCCCAAGATCTCATTCTTCAGTGGCAAGACAGCTGAAAGCCCATCATTTCATTTGTGAAGTTTTGATTATTCCCAGATACATCACTTTAACTTGTATCTAAACTGAATTTCATGGGATATTTAAGGACTGCTCACTGAGATTCATAAGATTCTCCAGTCAGTCCTGCTAAAGGCCCTTATCTTCATTGTCCTGAAAAAACTGGTATGAACAGGTTGCCTCCTCACTAGTTCCTCTCTTTCCACTTTACTCATGAATCAAAGGAGGAAGTTTCTACATCTTCAGACAAAACCTTCTCTTTCAAGCTGAGATGCCAAGATTTCCTTCTCCAAAGTGCTGCCTTCTTCATTTGATTTTGTCAACTCCTTGCTAGAGAGACAATAGCTAGTTTTGAATCCCTGTGTCTTCTATCAACACCCAAATATTTCTGGGCTCTCATGGATGTAACATGTGAGGCAATAAGGTTTTCAAATCACCTCTCTTAGAAGGATGCCAGTCAGAACTCTCCAGTTTTCTTGGCATTGCACACACAGAACAGTGCTTAGAAACTAATTCTTTTCTCCGTTCAACATCCGAGGTCAGTGACAAACACAGCTTTGAAAGAAGGGTACATTTGAATCCACTTTTCTTGTCAGATGAATAACAACAGTAAAGTGATGCGTCTTTAACAAAACCCCCTAATAAAGGTTTTAAAGCATGGTGATCACGGGAATTAGCCTGGGAGAACATGCAAAGTACAGATCCAACTTAATCTAATTAGGGCTCTAACACACAGAAGTTAATACTTCTCCTGGAAGAAGTATTTGACAAATTAAATATTCTTCCAAAGAAAGAAAAAGGAAATCTTAAAGTGCTTTGGAACGTTTGGTACTGAAGTTTTTTTAATTCTAGCATAGTGCGTCTGTATTTTTTAAATTAACTTCTGTAACATTTTTAGACAAGAAATTATAGATACGACTGTCTCAAAATGACATTTTAATGACAAATTGTTAGTGTATCTGCTCTTGTTTTCCCATTTAAAAAAAGTACAAAGGACAAAATGATAACATAAGAAGTGCTGTTTTGGTGAAGTATCTGTGTCTGCCTTTGAGGTATTTGGCAGAATAGCTACGTGGATGGGGAATGAAATCTTCCTTTAGTCCTCATCAACATATTTATGTTTACAGATATACAGAACCTCACAGAAGCCAAGGGTTACTGTATCTTTCCTCCAACATAACACAGTCCAGCACACATTTTATCTTTCTCCTCAGCTGAGAAACTGAAATGAGAAAATTTCTGGATGACAGCAAGGAATATTGTACTGAGTAAGCTGAAGAACTAAACAACTTGGAAGAGGGAGAATCCATAGGACTGAACTGAAAATTACAAGTACAGAAAGAAATAACAATTATCTGTGCATCTAAGACACAGAAAGTAAACAAAAAAATTAAGAGTTATCATAGGAAGGGGTTAAATGGTAGTGAGGAACAGTCCGTCTCTAGAATTCATATTCTCATAATGTTGCCAATGAATCACAGAAAAAAAAGGGTCTGCATGGGACTTAGGGTGGTCATGTCACTTATTGATTCTCAGCCTGTGATCAGTGGATTAGCTGAAGGTCCATGCAACATGTAAGACATAAGAAGATGACACATGAAATATTGCAAATCATCCATATTGTCTTGTAATTTATCTTATTTGTACTAGCCATCTACTTATAGCTGATTTTTTTTTTTTAAAAAAAAGATATTGTATACTGCCTGTATTAGATAACTTCAGTTTCGGTCTCATTTGTCAATGACATCACCTCCTCCTGCTGACTAGCAAGTCTATACCTTGGTTTCCCTATTGCTTTGAATGCTCACACAGTGCAGTTTCATGCATCTTCCTGGTCTCGTCTCACTTTTGTGTACTGATTACTCGAATTCTATCTCTGTAGGCTCACCATAGTTTTTTAGGCTTGCCGTTAATATTCTGATTCCCATAAAATTCCTTTCTGAGTCTCTGGTTAAGGCTCACGTCTTAACAAAAGATGTCTCTCAGTACACAGCCTGTCATCCCCTGCAGTGGCATAGTTTGTGCTTGCACCTTTGGTATCTGTTCTTTGAGAAACAGCTGTCACCATGTCTTTACTAGTCAATTTTCCCTTCTCTTTTATATGAAACCAGTCATTTTGTATGAAATGCCAGTCGCTTAGATTTGTATGAAGTCCCATGAAAAACCCTGATCAAATCTCTTATTTCTTAATGCTTGCAACATCTCACTAACAGCTATTGCTCGCTCATTCCATAGCCTACTATAAGACTCAGGACAGGAGCTTCTCAAAGGCATAAAGGAATTGGGTATTTTATTCCTATTGAATGTCATGTAAGTGATAATTGAATTGAAAGGCAATGGGAACTGGGAGCATAAAGTCCTGTTATGTGTCTAAAAAAATCTTACAGTGTGAGGTGTTCAGCAGCTTTTCCCACTCTGAGGAACAGATATGAGTAGAAGGGCTGAGGAGGACCTGTCCTGCAAAGGAAATATTTCCAGAAGCAGGAAAGCTGGTAGATCACAGCTCAGGCAATGGGCTTCACCTCTCATTCTCTACTGTATTACAATCCCATGATTTTCTACCAGTACATTTAGGCCAATTAATTTCCCAGATGAACAGAACCAGCACTCAGCTGTGAGATACATTTATCCATAGAGTGAGAACAAAAGCAGTATGCACAAAGAGTGCAGCTGACAAACTGGAGACTAGCCTGTTGAGTAACTGATTCTCTGAGGACACAAGTTCCTATGCCGGTCTTCACCATGTCAGGGCTGAGATCTGCCCCTGTCTGCAAACAAAAGCTGACATGAACCAATTTGCACCACAGCTACATACACTCCTGGCCTTTGTGATGATGGTGGGCCTGTTGTTCTGGTTTTTTGGTTTTTTGGGGTTTTTTTGGGTTTTTTTGTTTGTTTGTTTGGCTTTGTTCCCTTCACACCAGGCAGCGATCTCATAAACTCAGAAAACAAGATAACAGAAAATGAGAGCCAAGAACAGATGTTTCCTAATGTTATAGATGTTATTGCACATATGTATGTGTATATATGTGTATATATATGTGAAATATAGTATTTACATGTTATCTCCATGACTTCATTTATGGCACAGAGCTACCTCCCAGCTGTGCTCTACTTTTACGCTGCTGTATTTTCTAGAGCATCAATGAAACCAACAGCTGAGTCAAACTTCTTCAGTTAGGTTACAGGCCGTCAACCTACAGGGCTCAAGAGCTGGTCTGTTGTGGGGGTTCAGCATTAAGGTCCAATCATCAGTCCTACTGAAATCAGAGAACTGCAATATTGACAGTAGTAGGAATAGATCTTGCAGCTTGTGAGGATGTCGAGAATTCATTTTGTGGAGTCAGTTATTAAGAGGTGAAAGACAACTTAAAAAGAGCGTGAAATCCACAGAGCAGTTATGAACTAGTCACCACTGAAAGAAGTTGTTGCAATGTATTGAGAGGGGAGAGCTTAAATATATTCCAAACACACTGCCAAAGCAGTAACCCATATCAAGATACAATGTTGTCACTTAGCTCTTCCATGACTCAGGTTTCTCATATGAAAAATGGCACTTTGAAACATTAAGTATCAGTAAATACTTAATAGACATAGCAATGTTTGGAAAAGACATTTGGAGGGAAAGAGGAAAACACTAAAACACTTGTACAAAACTAAAATTATTCCGTAGTAGAGGGGGGAATGAAAGCTAGGAACAGATCTTTATCTTCTTGAAAATAACTTCACGATTAAACAATCTGACCCAGTGATTCACTGACAAAGTTCATAACTCAGCAATGTTTGTCTAAGTACTTAACCTGAAGGCCATAACATCATGACGGAGGAGTTACAAAATAAGATGTGGTAGTCCCTGTTCAATGTAAAATTTTCTTGATCACTGAAGACAAATGGAACTAAACACAATGGGAAAAAATCCAACTACAGTGCATTTAGAGTGTATATTGTTCAGTGCCATTACTGGTTATCAGTTATGCTGCAAGTGGTGAAAAATTTCATTTGCTCTTGTGCCTTTTTTAACCAATTCTTTAGGCCAAGACACAACTAATTATAATTTTCTTTTCCCCTGCACTTGCACGTAAGTTACCATTTTGATTGTTTCTCTGGTAAACAAACAAGACACTAGCAAATATTAACATATAGATAGATATTCTACATAATTTCCATCTAAAGCATCACCTGTGCACCCTTGGGGGATGCATTTCTGGGTAACTAGATCAGATTGTAACCTATCCTATGCTATCATCTCCCTCAAGGAATAAACAACACTATTGCATCATTTCCCATGTGTGCTATCAAAAGATCTACAAGAGAAGCTACTAATTTGTTTCTCTATGTGGACTTCCATTGCAAGTGACCTACTGTGGAACTCAACAGGACTGCTGACATCTTTTAAAGAAAGCTCTTTCTCTTTCTAACCAAAGAAGTTACTGAGTGACAGCCATGAGTAAACTGAGAAAGATGAGCGATAAATACAAGAGGTACCCGATTGAAGTGGGCCATGTGGTAACCTTGTCATCACATTTACAGCTCCTGCTACTATATTTCTTGCCATTAACACAGCCAAAGAGTATTTAACTGCTGAATGGAATATTCTGCTACCCATGCCTAAAGCCACCTTCAGGGATTCTCATAGTACTGCTGTGTGGAGACAGAATGAAGAAAAAACTGCAATATAAACTCTAAATGCGTGTTTGTAATATTTCATGTATATATATGAAGATTAGGTTGCACATTTACTTTTTACAACTACAAAAGACAACATCCCAAATACACAGTTATCCAAGCATGAACCAGAAACTGCTGACTCGTATGAAAACAAAAACTCTCACAAACAAAACACTATGGTTATGGTTGAATGCTCGATGTTCCTATTACTTTGGCAACTGCTTGTAGTGCTATATAATTATACTGTATTTTAGTTCTGAACAAGATCTGACTGAGTACTGTCTTCATATATTCAGCAAATCTACCAGCTTTCCTAGAAATAATAGTCTAAGATCTTTATTTGGCAAAACTAGTTCTTCTTATAAACTTCAATCAAACTTGTACTACATTTTTTTTTCTCCCTTAGGATACCAGGAAATATCAGATACAGACTCAGTGATAACTCTTGAAAGTACTGGTTACATATGAAAAGCCCTGACTTCTGTATACTATTTTTTAATTACAATTTTTGTTTCATTATTATTTCTTATCTTACAATACCAGATATTTAACAAGTTTACATATCTGAAATCATTCATTAAATCTAGTAACATCAAAAGAGATTATTTTTATGATGAATGTGTTATAGAACTTAACTAATTACATTTTACTATAAGTAAAACATAAACAGAATTTGTATTGCAAGTTATTTTGGAAAATGAAGATAGATAAAAACAAAGGTCAAAAGTCATAGTGGATAATAGCTGATGGTTTTGATAATGCTAATTATATATTACTAAAGAATAAAGGTAGAAAGGGAAATATGAGCATTAAAAGAAAGATAAACATCCCGATGCTGAATTTAAAAATGAAAAAAGAAAAAAAACTTTAAATGTCTTTATAGCTCACTGTCATAAACCGAAGACATAATGAAGCCTGAATTAAAAATGTCAGTTTCTGTGAATGTTGATAACTTGGTTCTTTGTCGTACAAGTCAAAATGTGTCTGTTTGATGGGTTAAAACGACAGTCTGCAAACGGGAGAAGCTAGAGCTAAAAAAAGAAGACCCCCCCACTTCCCAAAACACTTATAAAAAGTAGGCCCGTAATGCAGTACTTTAAGGAGAAGACCTGTAGGGTAGAAGAGCCAGTATCTTTAGGAAGTAACCAAGCAGCACTAAAAGGCAATGTCCGTGGCCAATCAAAACTATTTCTCTAGCTGCTGGGGCTCTTGCATCTCTGTCTTCACACTAGACTGGAAACCCTTTGTGCTAATTGCCAGACTGTACCAGATTTTCTGGTTCAGTTCCATCCCATAATTGATCAACAATGATGGGCAAGGAAGGGGAAAAATTCAGGCTCACCACTGCAAGCAGAGGGTCAGAAATGGTTTCATAGGGAGCACATCACTGCTTGGCACTAAATGCAGGGTTAAGCAAGCATCATCTGTACTTTCTTCTAATTCCTAGGTTAAAAGGGGGATGGGAAAAACATTCACACTGTAGCAGGGCAAAGAGAAGATTTTGAAAGCTGGCATATCTTCTGCAAGTCTTCTACAGAGACAAGAAAATGCCTGGAGGTTTTTTGGAATTTGGTCTCTAATCACAATATCAGTATACTACTTATATTAAAATAAATAAAGCAGTTGTGAAATGTTACTCCATTAAGAAACTCCTGTATTTATAGTGAAAGTATTTGTCTGCAGTTATTTTTCCAAGGAATTAAAATAATTCACAATCTTATGTACGGAAAAGATCCAAA